>NC_034188.2:68167722-68773972 GCF_002021735.2 Oncorhynchus kisutch | reverse complement strand
GCTTCACTGACTACATGAATTGAAATCTGCCTTGCTGTTACGATTAGAGCAGCAAGGCGCTGTCCCACTCGTACTGAAATCTCTGGCTAACGCACAAAAGTAGTCCTGAACAAATTTATAGCAACGTTCTACAAGTGTGTCTTGGCATTATCTTAATGGTTTAGCTCAGTTCAAAAAGAAACCTAATGTATGTTTTTCTGTCCTGTTTTGATCTGTAGAATGTATCTTAATTCGATTTATTCATGGTATATACACTACTGTTAAAAAATGGAGTCACTTAGAAATGTCCTTGTTTTTGAAAGAAAAGCACATTTTTTGTCCATTAAAATAACATAAAATTGATCAGAAATACAGTGTAGACATTGTTAATGTTGTAAATTACTATTGTAGTTGGAAACAGCTGATTTTTTATGGAATATCTACATTGGCATACAGAGGCCCATTATCAGCAACCATCACTCCTGTTTTCCAATAGCACGTTGTGTTAGCTCCAAGTTTATAATTTTAAAAGGCTAATTGATCATTAGAAAACCCTTTTGCAATTATGTTAGCACAGCTGAAAACTGTGGTGCTGATTAAAGAAGCAATAAAACTATCCTTCTTTAGACTAGTTGGCGCATTTGTGGGTTCGATTACAGGCTCAAAATGGCCAGAAACAAAGAACTTTCTTCTGAAACTCATCAGTCTATTCTTGTTCTAAGAAATGGCTATTCCATGCGAGAAATTGCCAAGAAACTGAAGATCTCGTACAACGCTGTGTACTACTCCCTTCACAGAACAGCGCAAACTGGCTCTAACCAGAATAGAAAGAGTAGTGGGAGGCCCCGGTGCACAACTGAGCAAGAGGACAAGTACATTAAAGTGTCTAGTTTGAGAAACAGGCACCTCGCAAGTCCTCGACTGGCAGATTCATTCAATAGCACCTACAAAACACCATTCTCAACGTCAACAGTGAAGAGGCGACTCTGGGATCCTGGCCTTCTAGGCAGAGTTCCTCTGTCCAGGGTCTGTGTTCTTGTGCCCACTTAAATCTTTTATTTTTATTGACCAGTCTGAGATATAGCTTTTTCTTTGCAACTCTGCCTAGAAGGACAGCATCCTGGAGTCGCCTCTTCACTTTTGTCATTGAGATGGGTGTTTTTCCGGGTACTATTTAATGATTCTGCTAACGAGACATTGGAATTAGCTAATGTTCCTTTGAAACACAGGTATGGTTGCTGATAATGGGCCTCTGTACGCCTATATAGATATTCCATTAGAAATCTGCTGTTTCCAGCTACAATAGCCATTTACAACAATAACAATGTCTACACTGTATTTCTGATCGATTTATGTTATTTTAATGGACAACAAATGTGCTTTTCTTTCAAAAACAAGGACAACTTTTGAATGATAGTGTGTATATATATATATATATATATATATATATATATATATATATATATATATATATATATACTGTGAGTATACGTTGTGTATATCTGCAGTGTACACACACTGACAAGAGAATAAAACCTGCGCTGTGCGTGGGTTTTGACTTGCCGAGAACTTTGCCTAATAGAAACTAAGATAAAATGGTTTTCTGGTAGATGTGAAGTAGAGATGGGAAGTATGAATAAAAAAGTATTGCACAAAAACATTCAAGATTTGTGAAGTTTACTCTTTTAAAATAGTTTTTCCTCTTGATGAAGCCAACAAGAACTACATCAACAACTGGACATGCAAGGCAAATAGGGGACCATTGGTGAGTGGAACATACAGTAGTTTAGGAATCTATCTTGATGAATAAGCTAGCTAGCTTCAGGGGTTCTTACTGTCTTGGTTGATAACAACCTACACTATGTATATTAAAGTATGTGGACACCCCTTCAAATGAGTGTATTTGGCTATTTAAACCACACCCGTTGCTGACAGGTGTATAAAATTGTGCACACCGCCATGCAATCTCCACAGACCAACATTGGCAGTAGAATGGCCTTACTGAAGAGATCAGTGACTTTCAATGTGGCACTGTCAGGATGCCACCTTCCCAACAAGTCAGTTTGTCAAATTTCTGCCCTGCAAGAGCAGCCCCGGTCAACTGTATGTGCTGTTATTGTGAAGTGTAAACATCTAGGAGCAACCATGGCTCAGCCCCGAAGTGGTAGGCCACACAAGCTCACAGAATGGGACCACAGAGTGCTGAAGCGCAGCGTGTAAAAACGTCTGTCCTCGGTTGCAACACTCAACTACCGAATTCCAAACTGCCTCTGGGAAGCAACTTCAGCAGAAGAACTGTTAGTCGGGAGCTTCATAAAATGGGTTTCCATGGCCCGAGCAGCCGCAAACAAGATCACCATTAGCAATGCCAAGCGTCGGCTGGAGTGGTGTAAAACTTGCCGCCATTGGACTCTGGAGGACTGGAAATGCGTTCTCTGGAGTGAAGAATCTGGATTTGTCGGATGCCAAAAGCACGCTACCTGTCCCAATGCATAGTGCCAACTGTAAAGTTTTGTGGAGGAGGAATAAAGGTCTGGGACTGTTTTTCATGGTTTTGGCTCTTTAGTTCTGGTGAAGTGAAATCTGAATGCTACAGCATACAGTGACATTCTAGATGATTCTGTGCTTCCAACTTTGTTGCAACAGTTAATGCTGCAACTAACGCTGCTCGAATCTCACGCAACCCATTCAGCCATGGCTGATTCTCTCGGTCTACACCCAGTATCTGCCCAGGGGAGATATACAGTATTTAACCCTCAGGGTGCCCATGGTAATGCAATTATTATTTACACCACAAGATGGGGACATGGTTCATCTCCACACACAGTAGGATAGACGTGTTGTAGAATAATGGCAGGTGTACAAGCATCCCACGCTGTAGTACTGGAGACATATTTACCAGACTAATATTAGCCTTTGTAGCATGTAAAATAAATATACCTCTAGCACTATAGCCTGGTCTGTTCCTGCTTCAGGCATTATTCTACAACAACACATCGGTATGCCCTGCCAGGTCACACATGGCTGCGCCCCTTCCCAGTCATGTGAAATCCATAGATTAGGGCCTAATGTATTTATTTCAATTGACTGATTTCCTTATATGAACTGTAACTCAGCAAATCATTGAAATTGTTGCACGTTGAGTTTATTTTTAATTTTTTTATAACTATTTAAAAATAACAATATTTGTATTAAGGGAAGTTATATTAAAATGTATTTATTTATTAAAATAAATAGATTGATTTTTATTTTTTATTAACAACTCAATTGGAAAATCATCCAGATTTTCAATGGGTGATTGTTGACCAAGCAATAGGCACTCAAGGTGTTTTTGAGGCTGCCGCCCTGGCTGTCAAGGCTGGCCTGCCAGACAAATATTGCCCAACCAAAGCCCCTATTGGTCACTGAAGCAACTTTTTGGGTGTAACTTCTCATTCTGGCCCGAGAATAGAACCACATCTGTGGTTGGAAACACATCTGCTTCTGAATGGAACCACATCTGCTTCTGAATGGAACCACATCTGCTTTGCAGCTACTCTTGATGTTTCTGATTTGGTATAAAACTATTGAATACATGATAGTTTCAAAAGATTGTCTAAATTATGAGGGATGCAGTGCAGTCCCTTTTTATAGTTCAATGGGTATGACGTCACAAGGGATTTGCATTGTTGGTTGTTGCATCAAGTGAATGTGATTATGTCATTGCCGAGGAAAGCTGTAAATAGCGGGTTCAGCCGCTCAATCTGTATAGTTTGAAATATCATCTATCATCATATTACCAGGACGCAGACGCTCCTCTCGTGCTCGCACAGTCCCCAGGAGGCTCAGACCCAGGACCGTGAGGGAAGGAGGCGTTAGGCTGTGTGGCGGCAGAAGGAGGTTTTAGGCTGTGTGAGGACAGAAGGAGGCATTAGGCTGTGTGGGGGCAGAAGGAGGCGTTAGGCTGTGTGGGGACAGAAGGAGGCATTAGGCTGTGTGGGAGCAGAAGGAGGCATTAGGCTGTGTGGGGGCAGAAGGAGGGGTTAGAATGTGTGGGGGCAGAAGGAGGCATTAGGCTGTGTGGGAGCAGAAGGAGGGGTTAGAATGTGTGGGGGCAAAAGGAGTTATTAGGCTGTGTGTGGGCAGGAGGAGGTGTTAGGCTGTGTGGGGGCAGAAGGAGGCATTAGGCTGTGTGGGGGCAGAAGGAGGCGTTAGGCTGTGTGGCGGCAGAAGGAGGTTTTAGGCTGTGTGAGGGCAGAAGGAGGCATTAGGCTGTGTGGGGGCAGAAGGAGGCGTTAGGCTGTGTGGGGACAGAAGGAGGCATTAGGCTGTGTGGGGGCAGAAGGAGGCGTTAGGCTGTGTGGGGGCAGAAGGAGGCGTTAGGCTGTGTGGGGGCAGAAGGAGGAATTAGGCTGTGTGGGGCCAAAAGGAGGCGTTAGGCTGTGTGGGGCAGAAGTAGGCATTAGGCTGTGTGGGGCAGAAGGAGGCATTAGGCTGTGTGAGGGCAGAAGTAGGCGTTAGGCTGTGTGGGGCAGAAGGAGGCGTTAGGCTGTGTGGGGGCAGAAGGAGGCATTAGGCTGTGTGGGGCAGAAGGAGGCGTTAGGCTGTGTGGGGCAGAAGGAGGCGGTAGGCTGTGTGGGGGCAGAAGGAGGCGTTAGGCTGTGTGGGGGCAGAAGGAGGCGTTAGGCTGTGTGGGGGCAGAAGGAGGCGTTAGGCTGTGTGGGGGCAGAAGGAGGCGTTAGGCTGTGTGGGGGCAGAAGGAGGCACTAGGCTGTGTGGGATGGTCTGTTGGATGTTTCAGATTCAGACCCATTCTGATATGATGAATTGCTTACAAAGATCTGACTAAGCATTTACCAACGTTTAGGACGTCTTTTTTTTGTCTTTATTTTTGGTGCAGTCTGGACCGGCCTTGATTTCAACATCTAAGGATTTCAATTTTGTCGGATCTGGACCGGCCTTGATTTCAACATTTACAGAAGTCCAGTCCGGATCGGCGTATATTTGGCCCAAACATAGGCATCTATCAGATTTGATCTGGTCCGGACCGGCCTTGATTTGGCACAAACATACACGTCTATCATTGGTTCAGATTTGGTCTGGATCGGACCAAATCTGAACCAATTAAATGCATCTACGTATGTTTCACAAGTTTGGACAGTACAGTACAGCACAACAGAGCTCAGTAGAATAGAGCAGAATACATTACATTATACCAGTGGTTCCCAAACAGTGATGGGGCGTGAAGGGTCGGCAGGCAAGGCACAGGGGTCCTAATCCAATTAAATAAAGCATAATAATAATCATTTTAAGGAACTCAGTCCGGCTTTCAAATTATTCTTGAAATTTGTAATAGTAGAAAGCACAAGGTGCAATTTCAAAATTGGGTAGTGCATCATCAGTTTTTCTCTATCGATAGGATAACCAGATATCCAGCCAGCCTCAACCCACAATATTCGAGTGTGCATGGCTGGGGTAGATGTGTAGTGCTTAAAAGTAGTGAGAACATACATAGGGAATGGGCTATAGCCAACCCATCAAGACACACGGCATTTTTTCATCCCATGACAGTTGAGGCATGATTGCAAGAGGTGGATGCCGTCCCGGTTTTAATCATCACTGTTATATATGAGCCAATAGGGTGTGAAGAAGGGCGGAGCACACCATTCTACGTCTGGCAGCTGCGAAATAGAAAAGGTTTAGCCCACAGTCACCTTGCTGCAAATAGGCAACCATCACTATAGCCGAATGCAAAGAAAGCAGAATGGATATCCACATGTGCGATGAAGAACAAAATTGGATGCAACACCGGGGTTAAAAAACATGTAAGATACGGAGTGGAGTTAAAAACCTTTTTGTAAAATAAATATTGAAAGTAATTCAGGTTTTTCTATCAAACCATTGGAAGAGGATTTGGAACCATGTATCATGCCTTTAATTTCCCAATGACTGCGGAGCGCAGTCGGAATAAGGAGCGCCTGGAGGCCAGTCTGGCCGGACTCGGTGAGCTGGAGCTCAGCAAGCAGAGGCAGGAGTGCCTGGTCCTTGGTGCTCTGGCTCTGGGGGAGCCCATGCTCGAAAATTCCATAAGGAACGAGCTATCGGGTTTCAGCAGCTGGGGGCAAGAAAACTTGACATTGAGACGTCAGCTGGTAAGAAGTTAGAGAGATGGAGGTAGTTTAGACATTGTTGCTTTTTTTGTGGCAAATATACTTCGTGGAAACATCGTTGTAGTGCGCAGAATGGTTATTTGCCCAGGGTGGTCGGTCGCCACCGCGATTAACACCCACCACCAATGCTTTGTCGACTACCGGTTTAAAAAAAAGTCGTATTTTATATAGGCTATGTAGCGTATTACATAGCCTATATAAAATACGACTTATTTTTTTGCCGTTAGTGGACAATGCATTGGTGGTGTGCGCCTATTGGTAAGCGACGACACTTATCTGCAAGTTACTTAACTTGATTAATGGTATCCCCATCTGAAAGGATCTAATCGTTCCCATCCTTCGGGCGCAGCTTTAAACCTTGGAGCAACGAAATGGGGGGTGGAGCGGTCCACCGTTTAATTGCCCATTGTTCCCTGCATGGCCCTACATGTATGTGGTATTTTACTTAGCAAGTGTTTATACCAATTAATTCCTTGACTTTTCTTTTTCAAATTCGTCTATAACGGGAGATGATGGACTATATGAACAGTTAGATTTCTATTAAATCGATGTTGACAGGCCTATGTCTTTATGTGATATTAATAGCATAGCATCATATATAATGTACATATAAGTTATGAGGCACGTTTCTTTCGCATGTGGAGATTTTCGACGTCCTTATGGGAACTAGCCTATGATTATGCTGCCAGAAATGGGCGTTATCCGTGTCCCACCACTCAAATGAGTAGGCTATCACCACGCGTATAGAGAATCCGGCCATCCAACCGATGTCATCCCAAATAATAATAAAAATATCTCTAGCTATCCATGACGGCAACTAATTACACACGCATAGCATTAGCCTATTATAGAGCTAATAGGCTTCTGTAAAAACTAAAACCTCTTCAAATAATACATATTTTCTTTGGAATGAATGGGATGTCACAATTTTCTCCTTTTGCCCAACTTTCTCCCTCTATCCTCTAAAATACACGCAGGTTTAGCAGCCTTCAGACTACACTACACCCTCGACTCGCACACGTCCCACTGTCTTCAATAGAAAGCTCATATAAAAGAGGGTGAAAGCAATTAAATCAGCCACCTTCCTCTCCTCCAGCCTCCCCCGCGTTCCTCTCCTCGGCCGCGGCCCAAACAATGGGCGCATATGGAGCAGAATACTAATGAACCCAAGGGCCTCGGTGCGCAGACAGGGGAATCATGCCGCAACTTTAAAAACACAACTGAAACAGATCACCAATGAGATGTCAACGTAGAGCAAACTGTCTCTGCTTCGAATGGGATGGTAAAGACTATTTCTTAGACTGTGCGTGGAGTGACTGAGTACCCCTAAATGCTGCATATTTTCTCACAATGTGCAGTGCGCATTTCATCAAGTCATTCTGGTCGGTCCATTAGAGGGATCTGTCATTTGGATCGATGGATAGTAACTACATTGTCTATCCAAGCATGCAAGTAATTACACAGAAAATTCCTTGGGGAGTATTGGTTGGAGAATAATCTGACATCAAGGTCTAATTGAACCACCTCTATTCAGCTCATCTACCCAACCCAAACATCACTTATCCATGTTCACCACTGGACCCAATCTCATATTGCATGTAGAGAGTCAATGTTGTGTGGAGGCTTTAAGTTCACACAGAAGCAACTGACCCATGCTGCCCTCTACTGGGGGACGACGACGACGACAGTGCCCTTGGCAGGGGCTCTGGCCCCAGGGCCACCTGTCCTGTTTATAATGACCCAGTGTGAAGTTGCTGACAGCCATGCCATGCCAGACAGCAGCTGGTAAAGCACAAGACATTGACCCCACTCTGAGACACCCTGCTGTGTGTGTTTGAAGATCTCAATCATTAGCTAGCCTTTGTGTGTGTTCATATTCACTGAATGGGCATGTGCATATGTGTGTGTGCTTCTGTGTCTCTATTGATGTATGTGCTTGGCCTCAGTTTGTGGTGATTTTGGCATGTCTATGACATCCTGTGCCCATGTGTCTTCCATAGAGGGCAACATCATTCGCGAGACTACCCCTCTCAGCGGTGAGTGACTGATGTCTGGGTGGGTGAGAGCTGCCTGGGCCTAGGGCTTTGTTCTCGTAACATCCCCCTTCTTCATTAGCCTAGCTTCCCCCTGAGCTGGAGGCTCTTAGCAGATGTGTCACCTGAGCACTGACTGACTGATTGGGAAGTCAAGCTGGATAGAGTCCATTCAGAGCCAGTTGTCCCTGCTGAGGAGGCAGGCCACTGAGGCCAGAGTGTGCAGCCTGCATGCCCCATTCACGTCTGTTATGTAAACATGGTGTGTGTGCATGCATGCATGTGTGTGTGCGCGTACGTGTGTCTGTGTGTGAACGGTGGCTTAGTCAAGCGGTGGAGTAGTGGGGGCCAGGGTGGTATTGTATAGCAGTGGTTTCCGGCCTCCCACAGTCCTCTCCCTTTGGTGCCAGTCACAACATTGCTTTAATTATAGTGGGGCTGTGTTCCTGATTCCATGGCTCCCCGGCTCTCTGCCACAAAGCTGCCTGGCTGCTCCCATTCCCATCCCCCTCTCTAACGGAGAGAGCACAGGAGGCAGTCAAATAGTAATGATGACAGGCAGTGTGCGGAATGAGATCTGGGAGCCAGGAGGCGTCAATTAATAATGCAGCAGAATCAAAGTTATGGCATGAAAGGGAGCCCGCTTGAGATCCCTCCAGAGCTACACACTCTGGAAGTCAGCAGTATGTTGACTGTATGTTTGTTTGTGTGTCCTCAAAGCTTTGTTTGTGTTCTGTGTCATTACGTTTTAATAAGCCAGCCTTTCACAGTGTCTGATAGTTCTATCCGTGTGAGGATAGCTTGCCAGAGGACCTAGGCCTAATGATCCATTTTGTGAAAGTGTGTCACGGATAAATTGATTTCCAATACACTGTTTTCCTCTCTCTTTTCCTCTCTCTTTTCCTCTCTCTTTTCCTCTCTCTTTTCCTCTCTCTCTCTCTTTCCTTCCTTCCTCGTATTATTTATTTTGTTCGGACTCAGGTAGATATAAAAACCTAGAGATCTCTTCCACTCTCCTATTAGGAACCACCATAATACAATGGTTTTGTATTTGATATTAGTTTAGTGGCAGAAAACATCTCTCCAATAGGTTTTATTGCACAATGAATGCTTAGGCGGACAGCCTGGCTTGGGTCTTTTGCCTGTTCATAAACACAGCGCCGCTATCAAACTGAACTATTCTAAGCACCCAGAATCCCAGCAATTATTCCAGCGCTGCTGAGTGACCAAAAAAACAGCCATCCTGATGACCAGATATGGTGCTGCTTGTTGTTTTTTTACTCCGTGTCGATATGAATAGGAAAGTTGAGATCTACAGTATGTGGAGGGTTTTATACTCTCTAGCTCATTATGTTAGCTTTCATTGGTATGATGCTGGTTTGGCTCATGTGAAGGTTGGCTCCTTGTAATGCCAAAATGGCAGGCTGTATTTTTCATTCATCTGTCACTGCACGCTCCACAAAGTGTATGCTCATTTAATTCAAGGAATAATTTCCCCTCCCCGCCACACTGCTGAAACCTTGGTAACTTTCAATTAATAATTTGCATCCCAGCAGTGTACAGCTACATCCTTTTTTAAGTAAGCCCCCCCCCCCAACACACACACACACACACTCAGAAACACTACACACTCAGACACACACACTCAGACACACACACACAAACACACACTCTACAGTGAAGCGTCTCCTGTCAGTTGTCTAACAGCCTCTCCATCCCCAAGACTCTGTAATGTAGTGTCACATCATTTTGCTGACATCTGTTAATTACATAATTTAATGTAGCAAAAGTCAGAACAGGCCAATTGAAGTGTGTGCGTGTGCGTGCTGGGGAGGCCATGCATAGTGTGTGTTGACTGTGAGTACTCAGATGACCTGAAATTGCCTGGCTGATTAAACAACCCCCTGGTGTATGAGATGTGTGTGTCCTGCTGCATGTGCATCCACAAAAATAACATCTCGACACAGTTCCCACTACAGTGAATTATTCATGTTCCAGCTGGCTGCATCCTCAGGTATCTTACATAACTGGGATTGGGCTATAGTAGCATGCATGCAGCCATGCACACTGATATGTATAGGCCTATACTACGACCACTATCCAAAGGTGTGGATAAAACATTCTGTATACGGTTATTTGTTTAAGGTTAATGGTGTGTTTTGGTCATCCAGGTAAATGTATGAAAAATTACTACACTTGGTCATAATTCACATTGATTTATAAATATGTATGTCTAGTGTATGTGTTATCATGCCAGCGTGTTGGTCTGTTTCAGAGGGCACTCCAGAGCTCCCCCTGGGGGCTAATGCTGGCACTGGAACAGCAGGTTTGTGAGCTGAGAGTGGATACAGATGATGTCACCTATGAGGGGACCCAAGGTGACACGATGGACAGTCGGCCCAGCTCAGGTACTCCATGCAACCTGGAGGCAAAATAAATGCACACCTGTTTAGGCAAGATGCTTGCTAGCAGAGTAGAATATTTGAAAAGGGACAGGAGAGCCGCACACTCTAGGAGCTCAGATGCAATAATTTCATAACCTAATAACTAATGTTTCGATAGACAAGCTGTCTTCATCACGGTACAATTAAGCAATAAGGCCCGACGAGGTGTGGTATATGGCCAATATACCACAGCTAAGGGCTGTTCTTAGGCACAGTTCTTAGCCGCTCATCCATATACAGTGGGGAGAACAAGTATTTGATACACTGACGAAAAGCAGAACTTAATATTTGGTACAGAAACCTTTGTTTGCAATTACAGAGATCATACGTTTCCTGTAGTTCTTGACCAGGTTTGCACACACTGCAGCAGGGATTTTGGCCCACTCCTCCATACAGACCTTCACCAGATCCTTCAGGTTTCAGGGCTGTCGTTGGGCAATACGGACTTTCAGCTCCCTCCAAAGATTTTCTATTGGATTCAGGTCTGGAGACTGGCTAGGCCACTCCAAGACCTTGAGATGCTTCTTACGGAGCCACTCCTTAGTTGCCCTGGCTGTGTGTTTCGGGTCATTGTCATGCTGGAAGACCCAGCCACGATCCATCTTCAACACTCTTACTGAGGGAAGGAGGTTGTTGGCCAAGATCTCGTGATACATGGCCCCATCCATCCTCCCCTCAATACAGTGCAATCGTCCTGTCCCCTTTGCAGAAAAGCATCCCCAAAGAATGATGTTTCCACCTCCATGCTTCACGGTTGGGATGGTGGTCTTGGGGTTGTACTCATCCTTCTTCTTCCTCCAAACACGGCGAGTGGAGTTTAGACCAAAAAGCTCTATTTTTGTCTCATCCGAACACATGATTTTCTCCCATTCCTCCTCTGGATCATCCAGATGGTCATTGGCAAACTTTAGACGGGCCTGGACTTGCCCTGGCTTGAGCAGGGGGACCTTGCGTGCGCTGCAGGATTTTAATCCATGACGGCATAGTGTGTTACTAATGGTTTTCTTTGAGACTGTGGTCCCAGCTCTCTTCAGATCATTGACCAGGTCCTGCCGTGTAGTTCTGAGCTGATCCCTCACCTTCCTCATGATCATTGATGCCCCACGAGGTGAGATCTTGCATGGAGCCCCAGACCGAGGGTGATTGACCGTCATCTTGAACTTCTTACATTTTCTAATAATTGCGCCAACAGTTGTTGCCTTCTCACCAAGCTGCTTGCCTATTGTCCTGTAGCCCATCCCAGCCTTGTGCAGGTCTACAATTTTATCTCTGATGTCCTTACACAGCTCTCTGGTCTTGGCCATTGTAGAGAGGTTGGAGTCTGTTTGATTGAGTGTGTGGACAGGTGTCTTTTATACAGGTGACGAGTTCAAACAGGTGCAGTTAATACAGGTAATGAGTGGAGAACAGGAGGGCTTCTTAAAGAAAAACTAACAGGACTGTGAGAGCCGCACTGCCGCACTGTCGGAATTAGAAGCACTAGCTTTTCGCTACATTCGCATTAACATCTGCTAACCATGTGCATGTGACCAATACAATTTGATTTGATATGGTTGGTATATTGATTGATTTGGTATATTGGCCATATACTGTATCACAAACTCCTGAGGTGCCTTATTGCTATTATACACTGGTAACCAACGTAATTAGAGCAGTAAAAATAAATTATTAGTCATACCTGTGGTATATGGTCTGATATACCACGGCTGTCAGCCAATCAACATTCACTGCTCAAACCACCCAGTTTATAATGACAAACACAGTGGGTCACTAGTTTATATAGTTTCAAAGGATACACACAGGTGTGTGTAATTATGGCCAGGTGTGGCTTGATATCATTGGTTAATTTACATATATAAATACAACATATAAAACATGAATGGATAGCGTACAATCATAGATACAGTTTGTTGAGGGCATTTAGCTGTCCCCAGTTTCCCTTGAAAACAGTTTTCCCCTTTAGCCAATTCTGTCGAATCAAATATGGCTGAGATGCAAAGAAAATTAAAGGAAAGGGTGTACAAAAAGGGTCAGATTAATACTGTCATTGAGAAAATCCCAAAACAAATCGAGATATGATCTCTTTCAAGGACAGTCTCACGAAAGAAGCATTCTTACGTTCTTACTAATATTCAAAGTGCTCTGAACAAATTAAGAGAATCGTTCACAAACATTGACACATTCTAAGATCCGTTGTCAGTATCGGTATTGTGTCTTTGGACGCTCCCTTGATAGTATTCTTGCGGGGCAGAAATCTTCCACAACATCTATTTGCACCTCTACCGGATGGAAACTACAACTGTAATGGCTGTGCTCAATGTAATGGCACTTACAAATGTAGATCCTTCAAACACCCCCAAACAGGAAAACAGATCCCAATCAAAGGTGTTATCACATGCTCCACTAAGGCAGTTATTTATCTTCTGACTTGTCCTTGTGGTAAAAATTATGTGGGTAAAACGAAGCGCATAGTAGCACCAGTAGGTGCAAGAACTCAACGTACTGTACCCAGTAGCAGCCCACTTTTTGGAAGCAAACCACTCTGTTTCGTTCCTACGTTATATCCGCATGGAACCCGGCATCCTCCCTAGGTGAGGGGGTGACCTTGACAATTTATTGTTAAAACAATTTATTGTTTAATGTTTGTAGGCATATGTAGCCAAACTGTATCTATGATTGTATGCTATCCATTCATGTTTTTATGTGTTCTATTTATATCTGTAAATTAAAAATGATATCAAGCCACACCCAGCCATGATTTCAGACACCTGTGTGTTCTTTGACACTATATAAAGTAGTAACCCACAGTGTTTAGAAAAAAAATAAAATTTGTAATCTTTTTTAAATTATTATGTTTTTTTTAAGGGTTGGATCATCTTTAATATTGCAGATTGTTGCTTCCATCAATTTAATGCCTCATTTCCAATCCCCCATATATGTTTTGGGTAATATATATATCCATAAACATGCATACTATATATACATAAACATAAACATTCATACATATATATATATATATATATATATATATATATATATACATACACTTTTTTTTAAATATACCCTTATTATTCCCTGCAAACCCTACCACCCCTCACCCAATTGGAGTAAACTAATAAACAATAACACTTAAGATTCTACCTTCAGTTTATACATATTATACACATTTTACAGACACAATCTATTTTTCAATAGTTACATTTTGTTTGTTTTTAGTCCTTCCTCTATTTCTGATGTTCTATTTGTAACTGTGCTGTTTCACAAAATGTCTGAACTTATATACATTTTGTAGATATACAGATTGTAGATTAAAGATAAAACATTGCTAAAATAATAATTATAGTATTGATAGATTGACTATAACTTTTCACATCACCCAGTATTGCTGTCTGCAGCATTAGTTCTAGGTAAATGTTGCAATTCTTCAGCTATTCCTGGATCTGTGACCAAAAACGAGCTGCATATGGACAGTACCAAAATAAATGATCTAATGACTCTGCCTCCTCGCAGCAAAATCTGCAGCGCTGGGAGGATTGTATCCCCCATATATATAACATTCTATTGGTTGCAAGAATTTTGTATAAAAATTTAAATTGAGAAATTCGTAGTTTTGAATCCGGCTTTGTTTTACGTGTCAATTCATAAACCATGTGCCATGGAATCAGCACATCGAAAACTATTTTGGAATTTATATGGCACAGCTATCAAATTTTTGGTCCTTAAATGAAATTGGTATATGTTTGTATTTATAACAATTTTCTTTAACCATTTATGGTCTTTAATACAGGGCTGACAGACAAGTTCCTTACTTTTTCCCCCTTCTACTTGCCTCTTCCATTTTTATGTTAATGCTGCAATTAGTTGGTTGTAATTTTGGGTAGAGCGTTTCCATATTTCTGTGATAACTGCATGTGTGACATAACTCCACCAGTCCTATTTATGATATAATTTACCAAAATTATACCTTTTTCTTTTTTTAATATCGGGGGGAAAACGATTTTTTTAATCAATTAGTATATTTGAGTTTAACGTCTCTTGGGTAGGGGGCAGTATTTTCACCTCCGGATGAAAAGCGTGCCCAAAGTAAACTGCCTGTTACTCAGGCCCAGAAGCTGGATGTAATGCATGTAATTGGTAGATTTGGATAGAAAACACTCCAACGTTTCCAAAACTGTTAAAATAATGTCTGTGAGTATAACAGAACTGATATGGCAGAAAACCTGAGAAAACATATTTTCATGTGGCTGTTTTTCATCTCAATGCCTAAAGAGAATCCAATGGGTTAGGAATCAGATTGCATTCCTATGGCTTCCACTAGATGTCAACAGTCTTTAGACATGGTTTCAGGCTTTTAATTTAAAAAACGACGAGTAAAAAGCCAATTTGGTCAGAGGACAGAGGAAGTATGCAGACCTGATTTGTGCGCCGTTTGTTATTTTTCCTTTCTATTGAAAACGGGATTGTTCATTTGAAATATTATTGATTGTAAAGACAATAAACAACCTGAGGATTAATTATAAACATCGTTTGACATGTTTCAACACACTTTACTGGTACCTTTAGTATGTATTCATCTGCCTGTTGTGACCGCCTTGGAGCCATTGGATTACTGAACAAAACACGCCAACACAACTGAGTTTTTGGGACATAAAGAGGGACTTTATCGAACAAATCAAACATTTACTGTGTAACTGTGAGTCTTGTGATTGAGACCATATGAAGATCATCAAAAGTAAGCGATACATTTTATTGCTATTTCTGACTTTAGTGACTCCTCTACTTGGCTGTTAAATGTTTGTATGCTTTTTTACACGGGGTGCTGTCCTCAGATAATTGCATGGTATGCTTTCACCGTAAAGCCTTTTTGAAATCTGACACAGCGGCTGGATTAACAAGAAGTTAATATTTAAGCCGATGTATAACACTTGTATATTTTATGAATGCTTATTATGTGTATTTCTGTATTTTAAATTTGGCACTCTGCAATTTCACCGGATGTTGGCCAGGTGGGACGCTAACGTCCCACATACCCTAGAGAGGTTTTAACCACACTATTCGTTGTATTATTTGTTCTGTCTTTTCAGGAGGATTCAAATTAAATTGCAACCAACTTTCTAAGGCTTGTTTTTTTAAACTATATTTTGGAGATTATTTCGTTTTCAAATAACCCGAAAGTGAGCAGTTTTAATCTGAATAAAGGGAAAAAGATCATTCTTGAACATGGAGTGAGACATTCTTAATTGTTTACTAGAGAACCATTTCAGATTTAAGTATCATTTTGGGATGACTGATGCCTTTAGTGAGAGGTCTAATGCTTTAATATTTAATCATGTCTGCCCTCCGAATTCATATTCGTTATATAAATAGGCCCTTTTAATTTTTGTCTGGTTTGCCGTTCCAAATCAAATGGAATATCTTTTGTTCATATAATTTAAAAAGCAGGTCACTAGGTGTAGGCTAAACCATAAGCAAATATGTGATATGACTAAAGAGTTAATCAGGGTGCTTTTCCTTTCCATGGTAGCAATATATAATCTATTTTTGCTAACTTTCTATAAAAATGTATTGGCGTGAGATCATTTCTTTATTCAGGATTTGTATACCGAGTACGTCCACATCTCCGTCAGACCTTTCTATTGGGAAACTACACGGTAATGTAAAAATTTCGTTTTTTTGTGATCCAATACGTAATATAGTAAGTACACTTATCATAATTTAGTTTAAAACCAGAGAGGTTAGCAAAAGTATCTAGATCCTCTATGAGGCTGTGGAGGGATTCTAATTATGGTTTTAAAAGAAGACATGAATCATCAGCGTACAATGACACCTTAGTTTTTAAGCCACGGATTTCTAATCCCTTAATATTATTGTTGGATCTAATTTTAACAGCTAACATTTCGATATGCCGAGAGTGGACAACCTTATTTTACTCCTCTTGACAGTTTAAAACTTTCTAAGATGTAGCCATTATTTACTATTTTACACCTAGGGTTACTATACATAACTTTAACCCATTTTATAAGAGATTCTCCAAAATGTAAATATTCTAGACATTTATATATAAACTCCAGTCATACTTTATCAAAAGCCTTTTCAAAATCAGCTATGAAAACACTGAAGTGTAAGAGGCCTCCAATTGTTTTAATGGACTGGATCTTTATATACAGTGGGGCAAAAAAGTATTTAGTCAGCCACCAATTGTGCAAGTTCTCCCACTTAAAAAGATGAGAGAGGCCTGTAATTTTCATCAAAGGTACACTTCAACTATGAGAAAGAAAATCCGGAAAATCACATTGTAGGATTTTTAATGAATTTATTTGCAAATTATGGTGGAAAATAAGTATTTGGTCAATAACAAAAGTGTATCTCAATACTTTGTTATATTCCCCTTGTTGGCAATGACAGAGGTCAAATGTTTTCTGTAAGTCTTCACAAGGTTTTCACACACTGTTTCTGGTATTTTGGCCCATTCCTCCATGCAGATCTCCTCTAGAGCAGTGATGTTTTGGGACTGTTGCTGGGCAACACAGACTTTCAACTCCCTCCAAAGATTTTCTATGGGGTTGAGATCTGGAGACTGGCTAGACCACTCCAGGACCTTGAAATGCTTCTTATGAAGCCACTCCTTCTTTCCCCGGGCGGTGTGTTTGGGATCATTGTCATGCTGAAAGACCCAGTCACGTTTCATCTTCAATGCCCTTGCTGATGGAAGGAGGTTTTCACTCAAAATCTCACGATACATGGCCCCATTCATTCTTTCCTTTACACGGATCAGTCGTCCTGGTCCCTTTGCGGAAAAACAGCCCCAAAGCATGATGTTTCCACCCCCATGCTTCACAGTAGGTATGGTGTTCTTTGGATGCAACTCAGCATTCTTTGTCCTCCAAACACGACGAGTTGAGTTTTTACCAAAAAGTTATATTTTGGTTTCATCTGACCATATGACATTCTCCCAATCTTCTTCTTCAGACGGGCCTGGACATGTACTGGCTTAAGCAGGGGGACACGTCTGGCACTGCAGGATTTGAGTCCCTGGCGGTGTAGTGTGTTACTGATGGTAGGCTTTGTTACTTTGGTCCCAGCTCTCTGCAGGTCATTCACTAGGTCCCCCCGTGTGGTTCTGGGATTTTTGCTCACCGGTTTTGTGATCAGTTTGACCCCACGGGGTGAGATCTTGCATGGAGCCCCAAATCGAGGGAGATTATCAGTGGTCTTGTATGTCTTCCATTTCCTAATAATTGCTCCCACAGTTGATTTCTTCAAACCAAGCTGCTTACCTATTGCAGATTCAGTCTTCCCAGCCTGGTGCAGGTCTACAATATTGTTTCTGGTGTCCTTTGACAGCTCTTTGGTCTTGGCCATAGTGGAGTTTGGAGTGTGACTGTTTGAGGTTCTGGACAGGTGTCTTTTATACTGATAACAAGTTCAAACAGGTGCCATTAATACAGGTAACGAGTGGAGGACAGAGGAGCCTCTTAAAGAAGAAATTCCAGGTCTGTGAGAGCCAGAAATCTTGCTTGTTTGTAGGTGACCAAATACTTATTTTCCACCGTAATTTGCAAATAAATTCATAAAAAATCCTACAATGTGATTTTCTGGTTTTTTTTCCTCATTTTGTCTGTCATAGTTGAAGTGTACCTATGATGAAAATTACAGGCCTCTCTCATCTTTTTAAGTGGGAGAACATGCACAATTGGTGGCTGACTAACTACATTTTTTTCCCACTTGGATCCTGTTTCAGTAATAATAAAATCAGACCTTCTTGTTGTGTGTCCGATAATCTACTGTTTATATAGGAGTGGTTAAAAAATGCTAATAATGGTCCTCTAAGTATATCCCCAAAAAGTTCCACTGGTATGCCATCCAGCCCTGGAATTTTCACAGCCTTAAAGGCTTTAATTGAATCAAGAAGTTCCTCCTCTGTAATTTGGCCTTCACATGAGTCTTTCTGTACAGATGTTCATTTTACGTTATTAATAGAAAAAAAATCCATACAATTAGCTTCGGTTCGTGGAGATGGAGGAGACTGAAACGAAAACATATTCTTAAAGTACTTTACTTCCTCTTTCAAAATATCATTCAGTGAATCATGCGTGACTCCATCATTTGTAACATGTATCAATAGAAAAATGTTGGTAGCATTTCTATGTTGAAGATTGAAAAATAATTTGGTGACCCGCAGTGTTTGTCATTATACCTGTCACGCCCTGATCTGTTTCACCTGTTCCTGTGATTGTCTCCACCCCCTCCAGTGTCACTTATTTTTCCCAGTGTATTTATCCCTGTGTTTCCTGTCTCTCTGTGCCAGTTCGTCTTGTATGTTAATCAAATCAACCAGCGTGTTTTCCCGTGCTCCTTTTGCTATTCTCTTTTTGATACTCTTCCCGGTGTGGCCCCTGCCTGACTCTGGACTACTTTCCTGCCTGCCTGATCATCCTGCGTGCCCTGACCTTGATTCTGCCTGCCCTTTTGGACTCTGAACTGGTTTTGACCCTTTTTCCTGTCCACAACCATTATCTTGCCTTGCCCTATTGGATTAACAAATATTGTAAGACTCCAACCATCTGCCTCCTGTGTCTGCATCTGGGTCTTGCCTTGTGTCATGATAATACCCTGATGAAGACAGCTTGTCTGTCGAAACGTTGGTTATTAGGTTATTAAATTATTACATCCGAGCTCCTAGAGTGTGCAGCTCTCCTTTTATTTTTCAACTACTTATGCTACCACCTGTCAATGTCTGACCTCAGAACTTTAACCCCTGAACCACATCAGAGGGGCATGGGGTACTTATATTTTTCTTAATGTAGTAACACAATTTTTTTGTGTGTTTGTCTCATGTTCTGTATATTTTCTGTATACTCTTTTTACATTAATTGTGGCCCTATATTTCTTTGAAGTACATGTATAATGACTTTAACATTTCATTAGTTTGAACAAATGTTGTTTGTATGCCCTACTTTCTGCTGTTATTGGTTCTGTGATTTGTGAAAGAGCCGAGACGTCAGAAATTAGTTTGTCAACATATGGTTTGAGAAAGCCTGAAAGAGCCAAGGTCTAATGAGTGACATCATCTGTGTTTCCCAGGGTTCTATGAGTCGAGTGAGGGCCAGTCTCCAAAGGGGCATTCCTGTCCCTCTGAGTTCCCAAAGACCCCCTCTAACTGGGGCTACAGCAGCACTGAGAGGCCCAAGTCTCTGAGTGAGTTCAGCTCACTCTCACTATCAACAGCTCTCTTTCAACCCCAATAGGGTTCATGGTATCATAGCAACAATACCATGGGCTGTCTTTACTTTATTACATTGTTATTATAGTTGCATTAGGTACTGGTATCAGTAGTAAAACAAACACAACTTCTCTCTGTGCTCTCCATCTACAGAAGATGCCCTCCAACTGACAAGTGAGAGTCTGATGAAGCCTGCCACTGTGCCCCACTCCATCTCTGCCCCCTATCCACCCCTGGAGGGCATCGCTGAGGAGGTGACGGCTGAGGAGCCCTGGCAGTGGGACCCACACTCTGCCCAGGGTTGGGAGGACCAGGCCACTGAGGAGGATTTCCAGCAGGCTCTGAGGGTAGAAGGCTACATCCTGGGTCTCATCCATCGCTACGCGTTCTCACCCCGGCCCTGCATTCCTCGTACCAGCCTGGAGCCTGACCCCTCCATCTCCTCCTCATCCAGCATTAACAGGCAGAGCAGCCTGCAAAGGAAACTCCCTCTTCACACCCCTGAGCACTGCATCCCTGACCCACAGGACCTCTACCCTGACCGTGAGTGGCGGGCCTGGGGGTGTGACCCTCTAGACAGGGAGGCGTGGGGGGGAGAGGGTCCATCCATGGAGGAGGACTGTTATCTGTCTTTACCCTACCCTCACTCCAGACCTCACTCACTGGTCGGGGGGCATCCACCCTCCCTGGACCCCCCTTGTGGAGCAATGGACCCTTGTTTAAGTAGTGAGTCTGATTCCCCCCAGCACTATCCACTGTCCCACTCCCCAGCTTCACATAAACACCTTGTCAGAGCACAGTACATTCCTGGGCAGGCATGCCACGCCCCTGTACTATCCTCACATGATCCTCTAGAATACTCCCCCTCACATTATCCTCCAGAGCCTTCCAAGCCCAGCCAAACCTTTGTGTCCCCAGACCAAAGCAGCTCAAAGGCCAGGGCCACGGGGAAGAAGAGTCATGAGGAGGGACAGAGCTCCAAGAAGCCTGACGACAGGACCTGCCGCTCCCAGTCTGAGAACAGTTTGATGGGGCAGAGGGCTTTCCCTAAGCACAGGTACAGCACAGCCGAGCGCCCCCAGCACCAGAGGTGCCAGGGTCCACACACAGGCCCCCAGCACAACAACACCGCTGGGGGGCAACGCTGGTGCTCCACCCTGGAGCTCAGCCAGGAGGAAGGGGAGACCCAGGGTGAGCAGGCCCACAGATGCCCACCTCGTAGGGTCCGCTACACCCAGGCCTGCTCTCATGCAAACCCCAACCACCACTCTCAGGTCCATGCCCAGCCTCGCCTCTCAGAGTACCCGGAGAGAGCACCTCTGTGTCGGGGAGAGGAGGGCCATGTGCAGGCTGCCCCTGGGGAGTCAGAGTTCAGCATGAGTGAGGTGTACTCCCCTGCTTCCAGCTCCCTCTCTAGTGACTCCGATGAGGGGGGGCTGGTGTGGCCCCAGCAGCTGCCCCCTTGTCTGGCCCCCTCCTCTTCCTCCTCTTCCTCCTCACCTCAGGCCTCCTCAAAGGACTCCACGCAGCCCAAGGCCTTTGTTAAAATCAAAGCCTCTCATGCCCTGAAGAAGAAGATTCTGCGATTCCGCACCGGCTCTCTCAAAGTCATGACAACAGTCTGAAAATATGTCAGTCACTGATTGTTTCTACTGCCCATATCCTGCACAGTCTGATGGTTCAACCTACATCACCTACAGTTCACACCTTAACGTCTACCTCTGCTGGTCCGTGCAGCATTGTCATAAAACCAAAAGCTATTTTACCGTCAGGAAAAACTCAGATGTCTGTAACTGGCCTAAGATCAGTATCATGATATAATCTAGCTAAACCACATTTCACCATCAGACTGTGCATTAACTCTGCATTAACCATTCATTTGTTTATGAAAGTCATCCACTGATGGTAACACTGCCATGTCACATATGGACACCTGAGAGTGAACCGCTACCTCGTCTCTCTCAGCTGCACCACCACCACCTGGACCTGAAGCCCATGTCTGTAGCACTGGCCCTGTTGGTGACTATAGTGAGGGGTCAACACACTCATTTCTGTAAATACCTACCTGTGGCCTTGTTTGTATGAATGTAGTTTGTAAATAAAGATGTTGTGGTCTTTTAGGCCATGTGATTCATTTGACACTTTCTAGTATTCAACCTAGAATAGTGGACTCCAGAATGCCTGCTGGATATTTCTCACACATAAATACAGTAATTTTCACATTAGATCTTATTCAGAGCTGATCTGATTGATCAAAGATCAATGACAAAAATATCAGGATTGAGCTGCCTGTTAGACATAGCCTCTCTCTGGCAGCCTAAACTGCTTTCAGTGTGCTAGTTGTATAACAGAAAGTGTACATCACCCCCCTGTGGTGTATCAGTAAAACTGCTTTAAACTTTGCTCAGAACATCTGCATATTTTCATGTACCAAGATATGTTCATTCTAAGATTTTGTACATGATTGAGAGCATGGTATACTAACCCTAACCCAGGCCTTAAGCTTTTTATTTCTATTCGTTTTTTTTATGTCCCAAATGCATACAAATGCATGTCCCAAATGCTCATCTTTAGGCAAGCACAGAGCACAGGGCACAGAGCACAGAACAGGGCACAGAGCACAGGGCACAGAGCACAGAGCACAGGGCACAGAGCACAGGGCACAGAGCACAGAGCACAGGGCACAGAGCACAGAGCACAGGGCACAGAGCACAGGGCACAGAGCACAGAGCTTGTGAATGATAAACAATTTGGTCACACTTTATTTGGATAGTCTGGATTTTCCATCTGTAGATGCTCTACAGATGGTCATACTGTCAACAGACTGCCTGCTAAGCTTACGGTTAGAATTAGGTTTAGAATAAGGGTTAGGATAAGGTTAGGGTAAGGGTTATGTTAAAGGTTAGGATCAAGGTTAGGGTTAGTAGTTAGTTGAAATGTTACTGATAGTCTATAGAGCATCTACATATGGACTATCCAAATAAAGTGTTAACAACCATTTCAAAATGGCACCAGTGAACTGTATTTCTAGGGAATGCAGGGGTGATTTATTGAGGAAGTGGCACTGTTGATTACTACATATGGTAAATGTCCAATTTAGGTATAATACCAGGAGTCGCTTGTCGATTTAACCGCTCTGACACAGTTCCACCTCCGACACTCCAAAACAACCGCTATGGGGATGTCAGCTAAATCGGATCTGATTGAATAAAGCCTGTAATTGCACAAGTGCGATTGCTGGCAGAGACATATTGCAGAGAGGACAGGGCTTCCTGTTCTGTTGCACAACACTGTATTAAAGTTCCTGTATTAGAGTTTCTGAACCCCCTCATCTTTAGGCAAGCACAGAGCACAGAGATTGTGAATGATAAACCATTTCCAAGTGGCACTCCAGTGAACTCTGGGAAATGCAGGGGTGATTTATTGAGAAAGTTGCACTGCTGATTACCACAGATGATATCTGAAAGAGAGAGTTTATCACAGTTGTGCCAGAGGAAGACGACATGGGTGTGGGATGATGGGATGAAAGCATTTTAAAGAGCAAATTTGTTTCATAAAACATTTTATTTCAACATGTATTTATTTTCTTAATTTAAATGTTTAACACAATTCATGTTCTGGTGTGCTCATTAACAGTTCTTTTTATTTTCTGAAGGCAAAAACATGACATATTTGTCAAAATGACAAAATATGAAAATTAAGTAAAATCTACACATAGCTGATGTTATGGAGGTGTAAATGCGTTGGAGCTGTCAATTCGGTGAGCAGCTACTCTTGATCCTTGTCACGAAGCCACACCTGTCCCCCTTGCGTTAGGATATATATAAAGTTATTACGCTTAAGTTGAAAATCATTAAAATGATGAATGAGGATTTCTATCAGCCTAATCAAGGTGTAGATTGCATCTCACATTCCAGTGTTAAAACTTGTAAACAAGGCTGCATGGGATTTCTCTTAATGCGACTCCATGCAGCAAATTTGCAATGTCCACTTTAGTTATAATGCCAGGAGCCGCTTGTAGATTTGACAGCTCTAACGCAGTTCCACCTCCGACACGCAAAAACACACATGCACACACACAGAACTTCACATATTCATCTCCTGGGTTCTTTCTGATGTGCTCTTGAACATGCTCTGTCTGGTTACCGACTCCTCTGTGGCAAAGTTGAACATATTGCGCAGGGAGCGATTGATACTCTGCTTAAAGCCTCGTCCCAGACACACATAGAGCAGAGGGTTGAGGCAGCTGTTACAGTAGGCCAGACAGAGGGCCAGAGTGTGGACCAGCTGTACGTTGGCGCTGTGCGATGAGTGCCGGGGGGTTGATAGAACCAGGAAGTCCAGTATGTGCAGTGGAAGCCAGCACAGGAAGAAGCTCAGCGACACGGCAACAATGACCCTCAAGGTGCGTCTGGAGCGCGCCTCACTCACCCTCCCAGGCCCCACCCCAGACCCCTGCCTGGCCCTGCTGTACACAACCCAATGACAAGTCACAATGGTGATGAATGGCAGCACGAAACCCACCAGGAAGCGTACTGTAGTGTTAGCCCAGGCGCTGGCTACAGTGTACAATCCCAGGCACTCTGACTTACTGGTGCTTAACTGTACCTCCTTCACATAGACAAACTGGGGGATGCTACACAGCAGGGCCAGGAGCCACACCCCAACACATACCCAGCCAGCCTTGCGAGGCCTCCTCCAGTTCTGGCACCACACGGGCCGGCTGACCAGCAGAAAGCGGTCCAGGCTGATGAGTACCAGCAGCAGCACGCTACAGAACATAATCAGGTAGATGAGGCCCTTGAGCAGCTTGCAGGCCACGGGGCCAAAGGGCCAGTGCTGGTCCATGGTCAGGGGCACCATGAGGAGGGGCAGGGACAGGCAGCACAGCAGGTCAGCCAGGGCCAGGTTGAGGAACCACAGAGAGGTGACGGAGCGCGGCATGCGGAAGCCCGTCACCCACACCACCAGAGCGTTGCCCGGGACACCCAGCAGGAAGACCAAGCCATAGAACACCAGGGCGGACAGGTGACGGGGCCCGAGCACAGGGCCAAGGCCCCCAGGCATGATGAATTCACAATCAGTGATGTTGTAGAGACTCAACTCCTCTTCAGTGAGAATCGAGCACATATCATCCATGATTGGAAGTGACTGTTGAGGGGAAAGGAAAAGACAGTCATTTGATAGCTACTATAATATAATTCTTGATAGAAGGGACAATCTCTACAATTTTCACAAATACTTATCCAAATATTAACAACATTTGAAATATATATTTTCATAGGATGTATATAAACTCTGTCAGACACCTTAAAAGGCATTTCATTTTTACATGTATTATCCAAAAACTGTTTAAAGGCATTGATAGTTTCATGATAACATTAGATTATTCAAATATGTAATACAAATCTCCAAACTTATTTTTGTTTAATTTTGTTGACAAGCTACTAACAGAGTTGACAAAAACATTTAAAAAATACATATTTTTCACCCTAAAAATAAAAGTTCTATAACATTATTTGTCACATATAGAAAATCCTTAATTTGTAAATCCCCAATAAAAACATCCAATCAGATCTTTCAGCACTCTGACGGAGGTAACGTTAGACGAGTTTATGTTTGACAGAGTTCGCAAAAAAACGATTATTCTTCATTCAAGTGGTTTGTTTTCCCTCAGTTGCTTTATGACTTCAAAACCTAATTAAAATAAACATATTTGAACCAAAATGAATATCCTATCTTAATCTATACTGAACAAAAATATAAATGCAACATGCAATAATTTCATTGATTTTACTGAGTTACAGTTCATATGAGGAAATCCGTCAATTTAAATAAATTCATTAGGCCCTAATCTATGGATTTCACATGACTAGGAATGCAGATATGCACAGATGCCTCACAATGGGCCTCAGGATCTCGTCATGTAATTTTTGTGCAGAAAAATGTCCATAGATAAAATGCAATTGTGTTTGTGGTCCGTAGCTTATGCCTGCCCATATCATAACCCCACTACCACCATGGGGCACTCGTTGACATCAGCAAACCGCTTCCTGACACAACGCCATACACATAATCTACGGTTGTGAGGCCTGGTTGGATGTACTGCCAAATTCTCTGGCAACAGCTCTGGTGGACATTCCTGCAGTCAGTATGCCAATTGCACGCTCCCTCGAAACTTCACATTTTAGAGTGGCCTGTTATTGTCCCCAACACAAGGTTTACCTGTGTAATGATCATGCTGTTCAATCAGTTTATTGATATGCCACACCTGTCAGGTGGATGGATTAAAAGGGATACATGCTCACTAACAGGGATGTAAACACATTTGAGAGTCATACGCTTTTGGTGTGTATGTAAAATTTCTGGGATCTTTTATTTCAAATCATGAAACATGGGATCAACACTTTACATGTTGCGTTTATATTTTTGTTCAGTGTATAAGGGAGATGGAGTTGACAGATTATGGGTGTGACCATGGTAATTTCAATATTATTTGTTTAATGTATCAAAAGTAGAAAACTTTACAGGCCACCAAGGGCTTTACAGGTGACCAAGGGCTCTATTCCATCTGTATCGTTGTAGCATAACAACATTTTAAGGTAATTTATTTTTAAACCAAACGCAGTCTCTGCTAAAGCGAGAACATTGTCTTTATATTTCAATCACGTTTTAATACTGAACTTCCGTGACACATACTGAATAGAGCCCCAAATCTCCGGACACGTGTTTTAGGAACCTGTCACTTCCTGACCTTAGTTTCTTTTGTATGTTTCTATTTTAGGTTGGTCAGGGCGTGAGTTGGGGTGGGCATTCTATGTTTTGTTCTTGTGTTTATATTTCTATGTGTTTGGCCTGGTATGGTTCCCAATCAGAGGCAGCTGTCAATCGTTGTCTCTGATTGAGAACCATACTTAGGTAGCCTGTTTTCCCACTCTTGTTTGTGGGTGGTTATTTTCCGTTTCAGTGTTTTTCACCATTCGGGACTGTTTTGTTTTTTCTTTATTCGCTTGTTCGTTTGTTTCCTGTGTTCAGTGTAATAAATATGACCAACACTTACCACGCTGCATATTGGCCCGATATTTCCTACTCCTCAGACGACGAAGAGATTCGTTACAGAACCACCCACCACAACCGGACCAAGCAGCGTGGTAACCAGGAGCAAGAAATTGCATAACATTCCTTTTCAGTTCATATTAATTATTGCTCGTTTTTACGAGAGTTTGAAATTGGGATCCTTTGCTCTGGACAAGGGCATTTCTGGGCATAGAGCCCACATGGAAATGAACAATATTGAAAATATTTTGAAATTTCCAAAAGCAAATCTTTCCCCTTATAAAATTCCACTAAATTTAATTTTTAAGCTCAAATAATGCAAAAATTAAAAATTACAAATTACTATAAAATAAAGTTTCACTGCATGACAAGGATTGTCCCACCTTTCAAGAATCCCGGAATTGAGAATTGTTTACATATGTAAGCATTATATGTTTATAATTACATACTATTTTCATGAATTGCTATCTGCTATTGTTTTATTTGAAAGATTGAATCCATAAGTGTCCATATCCAGACCAAAATAAATAACCATAGGACTATTATCATGTCATTCATGCTGGCTTAGTTATGAAGTGACACAAATCCAGTCAGAATTTTACCAAACAATATGACTTTTAAAAGTCATCATTCAAGTGAACAATACCTCTAAAATGAAATAATTAGAATCAGATAACTAATCACCAAACACTAAAGTTAAGGTGACAGTAAAGGTTGTCCTTTACCTTAGATTTCAGACGTATGGCTCGGACGTCCTCTTGTTGATGACTGTACACACCCTTTAAAACCAGGAACTGTTCTTCTTTTGCACAATTTCTGTCCACAGACCCCTTGACAAGTATGACCTAACCTATGATCAGGAATTGTCAAAATGTCAAAACATTACCAAATATAGACATGCAGATACAGTGCCTTTGGAAAGTATTCAGACCCCTTGACCTTTATCCACATTTTGTTAGCTTACAGCCTTATTCTAAAATTGATTTACTTTTTAAAATTCATATATATATATATATATATACAAAAGATGTATATATCACATAAGTATTCAGACCCTTTACCCAGTACTTTGTTGAAGCACCTTGGACAGCAATTGCAGCCTCGAGTCATTTTGGGTATAATACTACAAGCTTGGCACACTTGTATTTGGGGAGATTCTCCAATTCTTCTCTGCAGATCCTCTCAATCTCTGTTAGGTTGGATGGGGAGCGTTGCTGCACAACTATTTTCAGGTCTCTTCGATCGGGTTCAAGTCCAGGCTCTGGCTGGGCCACTCAAGGACATTCAGAGACTTGTCCCTAAGCCACCCCTGTGTTTTCTTGGCTGTGTGCTTAGGGTCGTTGTCCTGTTGGAAGGTGAATCTTCATCCCAGTCTGAGGTCTGGAATGGGTTTTCATCCAGGATCTCTCTGAACTTTCTGCATCCATCTTTGCCTTGATCCTGACTAGTCTCACAGTCCCTGCTGCTGAAAAACACCCCCACAGCATGATGCTGCCACTACTATGCTTCACCGTAGGGATGGTGCCAGGTTTCCGTCTGACGTGACGCTTGGCATTCAGGCCAGAGAGTTCAATCTTGGTTTCATCAGACCAGAGGATCTTGTTTCTCATGGTCTGAGAGACTTTAGGTGCCTTTTGGCAAACTGCAAGCGGGCTGTCATGTGCCTTTTACTGAGGAGTGGCTTCCGTCTAGCCACTCTACCATAAAGGCCTGATTGGTAGAGTGCTGCAGAGATGGTTGTCCTTCTGGAAGATTCTCACATCTCTACAGCTCTGTCAGGGTGACCATCTGGTTCTTGGTCACCTCCCTGACCGAGACCCTTCTCACACGATTGCTCAGTCTGGGCGGGCAGCCAGCTCTAGGAAGAGTCTTGGTGGTTCCAAACAGACCTTCAATGCTGCAGAAATGTTTTGGTACCTTTGAATTTACCACAGGTGGACTCCCATCAAGTTGTAGAAACATAGCAAAGGGTCTGAATACTTATGTAAATAAGGTATTTCTGTATTTTATTGTTAATACATTTGCAAAAAATTCTAATAACCTGTTTTCGCTTTGTCATTATGGGTTATTGTGTGTAGATTGTTGAGGATAATTTAAAAAAAATCAATTTTAGTGTAATGTAATAAAATGTGGGAAAAAATCAAGGGGTCTGAATACTTTCTGAAGGCACTGTATATTGTGGCCTAGTACTTGTGCATAGCTTATCCCCCAAAAAATAAGGAATTTCCCCAGAGCCACATTGCTAATGCTAGCACCTATTACTATCATTGTTATGTTCACATCAAGCCTTATAAAATCATAGTCCAACTACACTATTAAATCTGAATTTCACAATTTTATTGTTAAAGTCATTATGGTTATTACTGTACTGTTGCATAAAAGATGTTGACAACATTGTTTTATATTTACAATTGGCTGGGAAGCCAAAGCTATACACACACGTGTTGAGTATGATGACAGCACCTTTACTGCAAATTTGTTTAATATCTAGATGTATCTACATATTAAACTGTCAACAGCAGATACAACAGATGTGTTCCCTTTTGATATCAACAAGCACCTTCAGGGTTTGCATGTGTTTACCCATGTGTGTGCCCTAGCCTAGGAAGCCGACTAGCTTTAAGGGCGAGCTGCCTGAAAAAAAAGGTCAAATCCACCACCATTTTCGGGCAGTTTAAAATGTTGCATGTTCAACTAACACACATTTTCCCGTTTTTTTCCATATTTTTCCATCACTTCGCCATTTAAGCTAGTTAAGGAGGAAAGTGATGTCTTTTGCAGCCTGAATGGTGGATGCTTTATGTACGAGTCAGTCCATGGGGACCGGAGTGTATTTACTGGGAATGCACATCAATCCTAGACCATGTAGCGACCACTAGATATAGCGACCACTATCGACTGACTAGGCTATGGGTGTCCATAAAACAGTGGTCTATAGCAGCGTTTCCCAAACTCTGTCCTGCCCCCCCCCCCCCCCCCCCCCCCCCCCCCCCGGTTCACGTCTTGATTTTTGCCCTAACACTACACAGCTGATTCAAATAACCAACCCATTATCAAGCTTTGAATATTTGAATCAGCTGTGTAGTGCTAGGGCAAAAATCTAGACGTGCACCCAGCGTGTCCCAGGTCTAAATCGGTCAGTGATTAGAGGGGAACAATGAAAAAAAGCAGTGGACCTGGCTTCGAGGTCCAGAGTTGAGTTTGAAGGGTCTAACCCTTATGGGTGGAGTGCCCATATTCGCTAACCTGGCTGACAACTCTTTTGTCCAAAGTGGTGTGGAGTACCAGGCTTCAACCCCATAATTAAAACAATTAAATAAATACAGTACCAGTCAAAAGCTTGGACACACCTACTCATTCAAGGGTTTTTCTTTATTTTTACTATTTTCTGCATTGTAAAATAATAGTGAAGACATCAACTATGAAATAACACATATGGAATCATGTGGTGAACAAAAGTGTTGAACAAATCAATTTGACATTTGAGATTCTTCAAAGTAGCCACCCTTTACCTTGATGACAGCTTTGCACACTCTTGGCATTCTCTCAACTAGCTTCATGAGGTAGTCACCTGGAATGCATTTTAATAAACAGGTGTGCCTTGTTAAAAGTGAATTTGTGGAATTTATTTCCATTTGAGCCAATCAGTTGTGACAAGGTAGGGGTGGTATACAGAAGATGGCCCTATTTGGTAAAAGACCAAGTCCATATTATGGCACGAACAGCTCAAATAGGCAAAGAGAAATGACAATCCATCATTACTTTAATACTTGAAGGTCAGTCAATCCAGAACATTACAATCACTTTGAAAGTTTCTTAAAGTGCAGTCGCAAAAACCATCAAGCGCTATGATGAAACTGGCTCTCATGAGGACCGCCACAGGAAAGGAATACCCAAAGTTACCTCTGATGCAGAGGATAAGTTCATTAGAGTTACCAGCCTCAGAAATTGCAGCCCAAATAAATGCTTCACAGAGTTCAAGTAACAGACACATCTCAACATCAACTGTTCAGAGGAGACTGTGAATCAGGCCTTCATGGTCAAATTGCTGCAAGGAAGGACACAATAAGAAGAAGAGCCTTGCTTGGGCCAAAACCACGAGCAGTGGACATTAGAACAGTGGAAATTTGTCCTTTCGTCCAAATTTGAGAATTTTGGTTCCTACCACCGTGTCTTTGTGAGACGCAGAGTAGGTGAACGGATGATCTCTGCATGTGTGGTTCCCACCGTGAAGCATGGAGGAGGAGATGTGATGGTGCGGGGGTGCTTTGCAGGTGACACTGTCTGTGATTTATTTAGATTATAAGGCACACTTAACCAGAATGGCTACCACAGAATTCTGCAGCAATACGCCATCCCATCTGATTTGCACTATCATTTGTTTTTCAACAGGACAATGACCCCAAACACACCTCCAGGCTTTGTAAGTGTAACGGCATTCTTCGTTCGTTGAAAGAGAGTCGGACCGAAATGCAGCGTGGTGGTTACTCATGTTCTTTAATGAATGAAAAGTGACGATACATGAAATAACTTAATAAATACAAAAACAACAAATGGAACGTGAAACCTAATACAGCCTATCTGGTGACACAACACAGAGACAGGAACAATCACCCAAGAAAGACAAAGCGAACTCAGGCTACCTAAATACGGTTCCCAATCAGAGGCAACGAGAAGCACCTGACTGCTGATTGAGAACCGCCTCAGGCAGGCAAGCCTATACAACACCCCTAATCAGCCGCAATCCCAAATACTACAAACCCCAATACGAAACACAACACACAAACCCATGTCACACCCTGGCCTGAACAAATAATTAAAGAAAACACAAAATACTAAGACCAAGGCGTGACAGTAAGGGCTATTTGACCAAGAAGGAGACTGATGGGCTGCTGCATCAGATGACCTGGCCTCCACAATCACCCAACCTCAACCCAATTGAGATGGTTTGGGATGAGTTGGACCACAGAGTGAAGAAAAAGCAGCCAACAAGTGCACAGCATATGTGGGAACTCCTTCAAGACTGTTGGAAAAGCATTCTTTATGAAGCTGGTTGAGAGAATGTCAAGAGTGTGCAAAGCTGTCATCATGGCAAAGGGTGGCTACTTTGAATAATCTAAAGTATATTTTGCTTTGTTTAACACTTTTTTGTTTACTACATGATTCCATGTGTTATTACATTGTTGTGATGTCTTCACTATTCTACAATGTAGAAAATAGTACAAATAAAGAACAACCCTTGAATTAGTAGGTGTGTTAGTAGGTGTGTCCAAACAAAAATGTCCTTTTCCTTAAATTAAATACCCTTGCTAGATATTGTTAGATATTCTCCTTCACACTACTCCTTCAGATAACACTTCTCCCTCAGAGCTGTCCTTGGTTTTATTTATGACATTTTGCATAGAACATTACACTACTGTATAACTTAACTTATTTACATAACATAGAAGCTTTTCCCCTTTCATTGTTGGACAATATTTGAACTGTAGTTCCATTCTGTCCAGGAATCTGTTTCATGTTGACTTGTGACCCATGGTCTGTGAGGGGTTTCCTCAGGAAGATAACAGGGGTATAGGGGTGAGGTTGGTGGCTCAGTTCAGAGCAGGTGAACTGCTTGGTGGTAGAATGGGTGTTTCATCCCTGAACGCATCTGACTGGAGGTCTGTAAGACAGAAATAACAATACTTTACCAAAGACTTATAAAGAACGACTGATTATCCTATTGATCTTTCGTCTATGCAAGCAAAGAAGCATGGATGTATGAAACTAAGAGATTCTGAAAAGAGAATGAGAACACGCATTTACAGAGATTGAGCGAGAGAGAGATTTAAGAGGGAGAGAAAGAGAGACAGACAGAAATACAGACAAAGAAATCCACACACAACGTACCAATGAGGGATGTGTTCTGCTCGTGGTTGAGAACAGACGTCTCTTCCTCCTCTCCCCAGTCTGCAATATTGGCCGGGGGGATACACTGCTCCAGGAACAGATCTTCATCCTCCTCAGAACAGAAGTCCATGTCCTCCGGGGGCCACCGTAACTCGCCACTCTCCACTTCGCTCACGTCCGTGGGTTCCACCACGATGGAGGGAAGCCGCTCCTTCTCAGAGGGACTGAACTGCTGCAGGTGATTGGGAGAGCCCTCTGGACTCAGATACACCTCCACTGGGTCTGGGAAGATCTGGAGGCAGAGGGAGGGTCCAGAGGTTGGTGATTGAATGTTGGGTGACATGGATGGTGACATTAATTCACCGGTATAGATTCTTGTATTGTAAAAATGAGTTAAAAGACCTATCAGGATCTATTGTTCAACAGCATGCCATTTATTAAGGGTGTTTGGAATGAGAAACATATCTGTGATGTTGAATATTGATGCAGAGGTGGATGGGTGGCTGGGTGGCTGGGCGGATATGTACCTGGAAAGATAACCTGTTCTCGTTATTCCTCTGCGGTGACATCTCGCCCATCGATGACTCCTGGGCACCAAGCACCTCCATCCTTCTGTGTGTAAAAGATAGTTCAGCTAACTGATAACACACACACACACACAGTATACAAAGCCACTGGGATGAACTACAGGAACACGGCACATGAAGACAAAAACACATTCACACTCAACATTGATGTATCACTTTACATGGCTGAGTAGACAGGCGCATACTCATACTAATGTCGTGTCTCTGACCGATTAAATTATATGACAGAGTATTTTATCAAATCGATTACCTAACGTTTGATTGATTACTTGATTGAATTATACCTTGCAACAATGAACTCGTTAATAACCTGGGGCACCAGGTTCCAAATAAACGCTTAAAGATCTGAAGATCTTTTATATCAATAGCAGTCAATTATTAATCGTCACCTTACTCAGTCTCATATGAATGTCGTAAAACTCTTGGTTATCTTCACGAACGCTAACAAGTTGAATCAGCAATATAAAAATTGGCATAATTATTTATTTACTAAACACCTAAATAATCACATAATTACATATACATAGGATGGATCATACATCGATTACTAATCATGTCATAAAAGAAAAAGTCCCTAGCGGACGAAACCGATTTGACGGCTGGTTACACAAAGAAAGGGGGTTGGGTTTGAATGAAAGAGCAGGAAGACTGAGGGATAAAGGGGATTGGGTCTCTATCGGACCTTGAGAAGCTATGCTACCGTAAATACAGAATCGTATGCATTCTAATAACTGCTCATTCTGAAAAGGAAAAGGCAAGATATATATTTTACACTGAGCTGCGCTTCGATAGATGGGTCGAAGATGGAAGACTGGTTTACCCAGCAGAGATCGCAATTGTCCTTTGCAGAATATTTCTGGTCGTAGTGTTGTAGAGCGGATACGTTGAAGTCTGTCGTTCTCAGGAGATTGTCTGTCCTTTCCTAGGCCACGTACGCTTACAGCTGCAGCTGATAAATCAACTTCTAGGATGTATCACTTCTTCTTTAGTGAATAAGAGTTCATACCATTTTGCCATAATCAGCTCGTGCTGAATTCTGGCTGGTCTAGCAGAAATTCATCCTTCCAGCATGCTGATCGTCATCTTCACGTGTTCTGGTCTCATGTAAATTTCATTATGTAGAAGAGAAGAGAGGGGTTTCATCCCTCTCCAACCAATATCTGTTCACTTCAGCGTGGCCACTGAGTAAGCATAGTTTACTTATGAAAACAATTATCTCATTTAGAAGGCTAAAATTACATTTAATCTTTTCACAAAAAGTTTCGTATTTAAACATTTAAATTGCACAACAATTCCATGTAAATCTGATAACTTTCCAAGATACAATTGATGTTGTCCTGTCATCGGTAAAAATGTCCCAGACAACAACTGATCTGACATTATATTCTTTCAGTACCAACGGATACTTTCAACTGGTTTGATTACAGAAATATTGTTCCATTCCCAACCTTTTGATGTTACTGTATTGCAAAGTCTCTCTCTGTGGTAACAATGGATTTTCAAAAGTACATTTTTGTAGAGTGGAGAGAGAAGGGGAAAGGTATTTATGTGGGTTATAAACCGATGGGGGGAAGAGAGGGAAAGGGGTTTTTATGACCCTCACCCAACAGGCCGAAGTCATGACACTACACTGTACACATACACAATTCTGCATGCACAAGTGTCTCAGAGAGGAATACATGACACTACACTGTACACATAGACAATTCTGCATGCACAAGTGTCTCAGAGAGGAATTCATACTATTGACCTACAGAAAACCTTGGAACAGGTGGAACTGATTGAACCCTAGTTTGGCTATCCTGGCACCAGAGTAAACCCTAGATTTTTCCCTTATATGGAACCCTCCCTGTGTTTACCAGACACAACCTTGAAGGATCATCATGTTTTTACCTGGATGACTAATTGAAGCCTTGTCACTTCAACCAGCAGGCTCTGGACATCCTGCAGTCACACAGTTGTTGTTGACAGATGCTTGCTTGCCCTCTATCCCTCCCTCCCTCTTCCTGTTGCTCCCCTTATCCCTCTCATCGACCAACCCCTCCCGTACACACACCTTTCCCAGTGAGACCAACTTGGTGCTAGTACTATACACACACTGTCTCTGTCACTCTGGTCTTGTCAAACTGGCTCAAGCATATTCCCAGTTACAAATGGACAGCAGGAAACTACTCACCCCAATGACCTCTTTAAGTACATATTCACTAGTATACCTCATGACAACCACATCTGTTTTTCTCAGCATAATTCTCTCTAGCCCCTCATGCCCATAAATGGAGGCCACATTACATGCCCCTTATCAATTTGAAACAGGCCCTTCTTTGGCCAGAGGGGTCAGTGCTATAGCTGATTGGCTGGGGCTGGTCTTTGAGGTACCAGAGTGAATCCCAGTTGTGGTGAGCTTAGTCGCCACTTTCACATGGCCCATACACACACACACACACACACACTTAGCACTGAGCGCTGAGCTTCAGATTAGATTGCTTATGGCTGCCAGGGCGGTTTGATCATATAAAAATAGAATATGTCCTCGTCCATCTTTTTTTCATTATGTCACAGATTGGCAGAATGTGGCCATCAGAATGCGTCCAAAGCTGAGCTTCCATGCTAAAAGCCCATTTGACTTCCCTGTGATGCCAGCTATCCTCTGATGGCCAAACAGACACATTCCCTGAGAGTCATCTGCCATACATGGGTCAGATCCAGGTGAAATGTAACCGCCCCCCTACACACACACACACACACACACACACACACACACACCCCCCATCTGGTTCGACTGTCCCTTCTTAACCTGGGGATCTATGGCCTTCAACTTCCATGTTAGATAACACTGTTAAATCAGGGAGAAACTTATTTCCACATTCACTGTATGAGCCTGAGTTATATCCTCTTTAAATATGTTTATGTTTTCCAAAAAAGCTGCCAGACGATTGAGAGGGACTGAATATCTGTCTCCCAACCCTCACCGCTCCTCCCAGTGCCCGTCTAGTATTATGGCCTACTGTCACTGTGGCCCTCACTCACTCCTGTTGACATGTCTTTCGTTCTAATGAGGCTGGGCTGTAAGAGACTCTTTCAAAGTGGCAGAACAACTGTATAAACCACTTTTACAGTCATGTCCAGTTTTCTGTGAAATTGGTTTCAGCTTAACAGATACCATGTTCTTGACCCGATTCATTTTATGATATGTTATTGACATAGTATCTGTGCTATGTGCATGGCTAAGCTGTCGTCTGTGACATAACATTTTCAGCTGGCTTAGCCTAGATGTAATCTCCTCTCTGCCTCCTGAACAATCCTCTGCCAGCCTGTCAGTAACAAGCTAACACAGTTACTCACTTCACGGTAGTATGGGAGGATTGGGGGCAGGAAACAGGAACAAATCACCATGTGTAAACTGATGACAGACCACAGATAACATTTTCAGTTCCACTACTGATACACACACCCATTCACCAGTTTGACTCTCTACTTCCCCAAACCATCAAGCCCACACTATCTATAAACTTTGATACTGGTGCCTTCTTAGTATAATTTCTACACTCTACTATGAGGTCCTGACACAGGTCTCCATCTCCATAACAGTCATCATCAACTATAACTAGAGCATCACTGCATACCTGTGTGATCCACACACACAATCAGAGAGGGGTCTTACCCTTCTGTGGCCAGGCAGAAGTCCTCCCCATCCTGGCAGACCTCCACGCCTTCCAAGGTGGTCACCCCCATGGTGGGCATAGAGGGCAGAGGAGGTGGTGCAGACGGAGGGGTGCAGCTCCTACAGCACTCTCCCTCCGCCGGCCCCTCGGGAGAGCAGCTGGTCTCCAGGGCGACGCCTGGATGGGCTGTGATGGGGTCCACGTGGGAGGGGTTCTGACGGTGGAGACTCTGTGGTCAGTAAGGTCGCTCCCTCTGTGGGTCAACACGGGACTGACCTAAAAGACAAGAAACATGTGTCCACTAGTCCACAGCCTCCAGGCTTCTCTGTCTAACAGCTGCCCCTCTCTCCCTCACCCTCTCCCTCTCTCCCTCCACCTCTTTCTATCTCTCTCTCCACCTCTCCTTTTCCCTCTCCCTCTTGCTCGCTCTCTCTCTCCACGGGCAGGGCTTTGCAGTAGTGTGATTGTGGGATTATTGTCTCTTTTGATTACGGGGGCTGGGTGGGTGACGTCAGCCAGGCCTGCTTGTCCCTCCGCCAAGTGGGCACACAGTGCAGAAGATCTGGGGAACATGAAACAGGCACACCATACATCCCGGCGTTGACTGAGCACTGTTACATTAGCTCAGTGAGTGTAAGTGTGTGGCTGCTCACACGCAGTCTGCTGAAGAGACGTTTCACTCCTTCAGTCAAGACTAGGTAGGCTGTGCCCCCACCACATCTCTCTCTCTCTCCCTCTCTCTCTATATATATATTTTTTTCTGTCTCTCTCTCCCAGTGTGTGCTGTCACTCTCGTCAGAGTGGATTTGGACAATTCAAGGGAATTAGCCCTGGGATCAAAGGCTCAGTGGTGTGGTGGAGATATATATAGCAGCAGGCAGGAGGAAAGCCATGTCCACTCAAACGCAACATCAGTCACAGCACTGTAATCCTCACAGTACACATCCTGTGGTTCAGGCAGAGAAAGGACCGACCACTGCCAGCCAACCTGTTTAATGGCCTCACTGATTGATTTTCCAATCACGCACCTGTGCAGAAGCCACTGATCGATATGTTAACGCATGATACTATTCATCTAGTTGCCTGATTGATTTATCTCCGTGAACTATATGACATCATAGAATTGATTGGTTCGATTTCTTAACATTTGAAATTATGAAATATACTTCAAATCAAATCAAATTGTATTTGTCACATACACATGGTTAGCAGATGTTAATGCGAGTGTAGCGAAATGCTTGTGCTTCTAGTTCCGACAATGCAGTAATAACGAACAAGTAATCTAACTAACAATTCCAAAAAACTACTGTCTTATACACAGTGAAGGGGATAAAGAATATGTACATAAGGATATATGAATGAGTGATGGTACAGAGCAGCATAGGCAAGATACAGTAGATGATATCGAGTACAGTTAACATATGAGATGAGTATGTAAACAAAGTGGCATAGTTAAAGTGGCTAGTGATACATGTATTACATAAGGATGCAGTCGATGATATAGAGTACAGTATATACGTATGCATATGAGATGAATAATGTAGGGTAAGTAACATTATATAAGGTAGCATTGTTTAAAGTGGCTAGTGATATATTTACATTATTTCCCATCAATTCCCATTATTAAAGTGGCTGGAGTTTAGTCAGTGTCATTGACAGTGTTTTGGCAGCAGCCACTCAATGTTAGTGGTGGCTGTTTAACAGTCTGATGGCCTTGAGATAGAAGCTGTTTTTCAGTCTCTCGGTCCCAGCTTTGATGCACCTGTACTGACCTCGCCTTCTGGATGACAGCGGGGTGAACAGGCAGTGGCTCGGGTGGTTGATGTCCTTGATGATCTTTATGGCCTTCCTGTAGCATCGGGTGGTGTAGGTGTCCTGGAGGGCAGGTAGTTTGCCCCCGGTGATGCGTTGTGCAGACCTCATTACCCTCTGGAGAGCCTTACGGTTGAGGGCGGTGCAGTTGCCATACCAGGCGGTGATACAGCCCGCCAGGATGCTCTCGATTGTGCATCTGTAGAAGTTTGTGAGTGCTTTTGGTGACAAGCCGAATTTCTTCAGCCTCCTGAGGTTGAAGAGGCGCTGCTGCGCCTTCTTCATGATGCTGTCTGTGTGAGTGGACCAATTCAGTTTGTCTGTGATGTGTATGCCGAGGAACTTAAAACTTGCTACCCTCTCCACTACTGTTCCATCGATGTGGATAGGGGGGTGTTCCCTCTGCTGTTTCCTGAAGTCCACAATCATCTCCTTAGTTTTGTTGACGTTGAGTGTGAGGTTATTTTCCTGACACCACACTCCGAGGGCCCTCACCTCCTCCCTGTAGGCCGTCTCGTCGTTGTTGGTAATCAAGCCTACCACTGTTGTGTCGTCCGCAAACTTGATGATTGAGTTGGAGGCGTGCGTGGCCACGCAGTCGTGGGTGAACAGGGAGTACAGGAGAGGGCTCAGAACGCACCCTTGTGGGGCCCCAGTGTTGAGGATCAGCGGGGAGGAGATGTTGTTGCCTACCCTCACCACCTGGGGGCGGCCCGTCAGGAAGTCCAGTACCCAGTTGCACAGGGCGGGGTCGAGACCCAGGGTCTCGAGCTTGATGACGAGCTTGGAGGGTACTATGGTGTTGAATGCAGAGCTGTAGTCGATGAACAGCATTCTCACATAGGTATTCCTCTGGTCCAGAGCCGTCTGGGCCTGCAGCCTTGCGAGGGTTAACACGTTTAAATGTCTTACTCACCTCGGCTGCAGTGAAGGAGAGACCGCATGTTTTCGTTGCAGGCCGTGTCAGTGGCACAGTATTGTCCTCAAAGCGGGCAAAAAAGTTATTTAGTCTGCCTGGGAGCAAGACATCCTGGTCCGTGACTGGGCTGGATTTCTTCCTGTAGTCCGTGATTGACTGTAAACCCTGCCACATGCCTCTTGTGTCTGAGCCGTTGAATTGAGATTCTACTTTGTCTCTGTACTGGCGCTTAGCTTGTTTGATAGCCTTGCGGAGGGAATAGCTGCACTGTTTGTATTCGGTCATGTTACCAGACACCTTGCCCTGATTAAAAGTAGTGATTCGCGCTTTCAGTTTCACACGAATGCTGTCATCAATCCACGGTTTCTGGTTAGGGAATGTTTTAATCGTTGCTATGGGAACGACATCTTCAACGCACGTTCTAATGAACTCGCACACCGAATCAGCGTATTCGTTAATGTTGTTATCTGACGCAATACGAAACATCTCCCAGTCCACGTGATGGAAGCAGTCTTGGAGTGTGGAGTCAGCTTGGTCGTTGGTAGTTTCTGTCTGTAGGCAGGGATCAACAAAATGGAGTCGTGGTCAGCTTTTCCGAAAGGGGGGCGGGGCAGGGCCTTATATGCGTTGCGGAAGTTAGACGCATATAACGCCCTCTCACTGAGAGAGAGGGTAATGTATAACGTTTACATTATGTCAGGATAATGTCAGGATATGTTATTGTTAGCCATCAGGGATCCTATGGGAGGAGAAGAGACACAGTCTGGTACAAGTCACCATGACAGCCATGAGTTGGAGAGGAGTGAGGAATTTGGGAAGAAGTCAGGTTAGATGAAGTGAGGAAGAACATATATCACTAATCTTCTGGATATCAACAGAGCTTTATTGGTTCAGATGTGTAAGGAGGGGCTCAGCATAGGAGAAAGGGTTAAATATCAATGCTTGTGTGAATATGGTGTCGTGTCTTTGGCTATGCTGGATTAAGTGATATGACATGCTATTCTATAAAATAATTTCTCCGTAATTAATATCACCTGATTGAGCAATCATGTAAATGTAATGAACTAGAGAATCGGACACCACAAAATAATATTTATAGAGCTGTTATCTTCTGAATAAACTCTTAAAGACCTAGTAATATTTTACATCAATAGCAGTCAATATTAATCCTCATCTTAATTCAGTCTCATCTGAAAGTTGTAAATTCTTAGTTATCTGCACGAACCCTGGCTAACAAGTTGAATCAGCAATACAAAATTGGGTTTAATTATTTATTTACTAAATACCTAACTAATCACACAGAATTACACATACACATAATTAAATCATAACTTGATTACAAATTACGTCATAAAGGAAAACATCCCTAGCGGGCGGAACAGATATGACAGCTTGTTACACAAAAGAAAAGGGGCAGGGTTTGAGTGAAAGAGCGGGAAGACTGAGGAAGAAAGGGAAAAAGCTGTGCTATCGTAAATACAGTATCTTATGCATTCTAAATTACCGCCCATTTGGAAAAGGAAAATGCAATAAACATTTACTCTGAGCTGTGCTTCGGTAGGTTGGTGGTAGATGGAAGGCCGTGTTGACCAACCGAGTCCTTTGAAGAATGTCTCTGGTGGTCAATTGGATATGTTGTAGTAACGTCGTTGTGTGATAGACGGGTTACTCTTTCTGTTCCTTCCTAACCCTCGTTTGCATCTGCTGTTGCTAACTCAACGGCTAGGAGGTATCACTTCTGTAGTGGATAAGAGTTCAAAGTTCATACCATTCTCAACCAAAGCTCACACTGATGTTGGCTTCGTTCTGTAGTTATTATCTGAACCATTCTGACATAGGACTGTCATCCTCACATCTTCGGAACAGAAAGTTATATTGTCATCAAGGGCTTATATGGGAAGGGAGAGGAAGGCGTGTTTGTAAAGTTTTATAGCCCATGTCCCTTCACAGGGCGGGCCACTGATTGAGCAGCCCTATCTTATGAAAACCCACATCTCACATTTTAGAAGCTAAAATCACATTTCATCACATCACAAATAATTTCATATTCAAACATTTAAATTGAACAACAATTCCATGTGAATCCGATAACTCTGATGTGTAGACTTTCCACTGTATAGTTTATGTCATCTGATCATTGATGAGAATGTCTCAAATGACAACCGAACTGACATCATATTCATTATGTACCACTGCATATGTTCAATTGGTCGCATTACCAGAATATAGTTCATTTCCCCCCACCTTCTGATGTTCCCCGAATATCTATGTTAACCAAAGGTTTTGCAAATGTAACCTCGGTAGGGTAGAGAGAGGAAAAAGTGGGGAAGAGGTATTTATGACTGTCATAAACATACCCCCCAGGCCAACGTCATGACAATGGTTTTTGTCTTCTGTAGCTGAATGACTCAATGGGTGAATAATTTTGGTTTGAGCTTTACTAATCGTCCGTTAAATTTGATAAGGTTAATTTAGAACCTAACAGTATGTACGTCAATGGTTCTTTTTGTTGTTGTTGCAAAAGCAGCAGCCACACTTCCTGGGGTCCACACAAAACATGAAACATGACATATTACGTACAGAACATGAATAAACAAGAACAGCTCAGCTGTTTATGTTGATGTCACAATAAGTACTGACAGTTTGGTATGACGCATATGAACTGGTTCCCAATTTCTCTGATGTAACCCCCCCGATGGGGATATCAACCCTCAGACACAGATTGAGACATGACATGAGAGGTCAAGAGCCATGAGGTTATGTAGTCAGAATGGTATCTACAAAGATGGTTTTCTATACCATCTATGTGATATCTACACAGTCTCCACAGTGGAGAGGACCATGCCATGTCCTAATGTTGACTGGTTTATTAGGGTAAGAACACATTGTATCATTGTGTACCTCACCCCTTTACAGACACCTGCTATACTCTTTTTACAATCAGAGGATCAAGCAAATTGTTCTGTCCTCTGACATTTTTGTCAGTATCAATCTTGTGAAAATGTAGTTGAGTCCGAGTGTTGTCGTCATGTTTGACTATCAGTGGACACATTTTGCCAACAGTACCCGTTGTACTGGTTCATTCATCCAGAAACATAGCTCACCAACTGCTCTTTTGTTTCCTGCCTGAATAATTTTTTTGTCCAATTGTCATTTTTTGTCCACTTCCCTTTTACTTACTTGGGGCAGAGTTCTACTACTTTAGGTTGAAATTTGACAATATATTTCTGATAAAAATGTGTAATTAAAAAGTTTGGGGACTCCAAAATCTCCTTTTCATCCCTGAGTCAAATGACGTAACACATTTTCTGAATGTCAGCACTTAACCCCTTCACTCACAAAAACTCTGCTATTGTTATTAGAGTGTTGAATGTGCTGAAAAGAATCTGAAGAATGTTGGTGATAACAGAGGACATTGTGCTCTGCCTGCTTGACAATACACCTTTTTTCAAAGGTGCAGTTCAACTCCTGTTTATTTTGCTTACACTCTGCATATACAGTACATGTTGTGATGGCGTAAAGTTGTTACAACTGTACATTTTTCAAACACACCACATTCTCCTCTTATCTTAATTATCTAAATGGAATTTACGCAAATCATCTCCAAGCTTTATCGTTTTATTCTAGCTTTCATTCTGGTTACATCTTGTACACCTTAAAAACTAGCCCCACCTCTACATGTCTGTCTGTAAGCAGCCAAGTCGTCAAACCAGTCAGAATATTTAGAACATAAAACTAACTACTGTTGTATACATAAAAACTATATTTGATGTAATGAGATTTCTTTCCAAATGTACATTCATAATGCAGACATAATTCATATTTTACAACAGCTAGTTCATTAATGCATGGGAAATTGTTGGATTCTGGGTCAACTTTGAACATTGTTATATGCATAAGCATAGTATATAGCAAAAGTGGAAGAGACTGGTTTATATGTCAGAGGTTAATGGTTCTCTGTAGAAAGACAGATGGCTTTGGAATGTGTTGGGTGGATGGGAGGAGGTCACAGCATTGCTATAGGGGAACTCAAATGGAATTCTGTGGATTAGGTGAAGGAGGGGTTGAGGTCAGGTCAGAACCCCTGAAGGGAGAAATTATGGTTTATTACTCTATTATCCTCTTCCTGTGGAACCGTAAGATGTAAGGATTGGAGAGAAGGAGGAGTGTCCAAAGTGGAGTATTTAACCCATCAATCCTGGTGGGAACATCATTTGTCTGGACACAGCTGTGTCGACACTTTGGGAAGAATTAAACTTGTTTAAGCTTTTCTAGTGTCCGTGAGTTATTTACTCTGAAAAATTATAACCTAACAGAATGAAATGACATATGACTTTCTAACACAACAACAATTCATTTGCCTCTGCTCCATTTCAATGCATTTATCTTTTCTATAGAAGTAAACTCATCCTCAGCTGTAGTTGCACATGGATTTTGAACATGGCTGTGGAGACAATAATGGAAACCTTAAGCCTGGTACTAACCTACACACAATAGTGACCTAAAGACATAACTACATTTCTTATGAAATACAGGTTAGTTGTGCAAGTAATCTTTGTAATTGAATGTCATGTATCATTTGTTCACCTACGTAGTTGTTTTCTAAGAGGCCTATGATGTGAAATGTATAAGAAATATATATATATACAATATATCCTAGATCTCTGTGTGTATGCAATAGTCCAATGCATTTGTATATGGCATATGATGAATGTCCCTGACAAATCTTTACAGCGAAAGGGAGCTAAACAACTATATTGTATTCTGGAACACAGAACCCAAACCCACCAATCCTGATCCAACCGAGGGTTGCAGCGGTGGCCCGGCGAGTCCTATACCAAGTAGGCCTTCTAACTCTATTTTATGCTGTTATAAAGTTGACAAGATAAGTGCATAACATATATATCTTATGGCATCTGTATTTTCCTGTATTTAATCATCATAATTGCTGTGAAAAGGAAGAATTTGTACGTATCTTATTGGCAAATCATTGAGTGTCACGCCCTGACCGTAGATTGCTTTGTATGTTTCTATTTTTAGTTTGGTCAGGGTGTGATGTGGGTGGGTATTCTATGTTTGTATTTCTATGTGTTTGGCCTGGTATGGTTCCCAATCAGAGGCAGCTGTCAATCGTTGTCTCTGATTGAGAACCATACTTAGGTAGCCTGTTTTCCCACTCTTGTTTGTGGGTGGTTATTTTCCGTTTCAGTGTTTTTCACCATTCGGGACTGTTTCTTTTTTTTCTTCATTCGCTTGTTCTTTTGTTTCCTGTGTTCAGTGTAATAAATATGATGAACACTTACCACACTACATATTGGTCCGATATTTCCTACTCCTCCTCAGAAGAGGAAGATGACAACCGTTACATTGAGTATGTATGAAATACCCTAGGCCTGGAATGATCTCTCTCTCTCCCTCTCTCTCTGTTCATTCTTCCATTCTAGGAAAGATTGTAGCCTTCACAGCCAAACTTAACATCTGTGACAGCTACCCAACTCACAGAGGTATCCTGAAGTTTGCCAACATCCTGGTCAATGAGGGAGATGGCTACAGTACTGACACAGGAAAATTCACCTGCTCGCTAGCCTCTAGTGACTCCCCTTCCCGCATGAGCGAGCGTAATCATCGACTGACACTAATTAGCATAACGCAACGGACATAAATATTCCTAGAAAATATTCCTATTCATGAAAATCACAACTGAAATATATTGAGACACAGCTTAGCCTTTTGTTAATCACCCTGTCATCTCTGATTTTCAAAATATGCTTTACAGCCAAAGCTAGACAAGCATTTGTGTAAGTTTATCGATAGCCTAGCATAGCATTTTGTCCAGCTAGCAGCAGGTAACTTGGTCACGGAAATCAGAAACGCAATCAAATTAAATCGTTTACCTTTGATGAGCTTCGGATCTTTTCACTCACGAGACTCCCAGTTAGATAGCCAATGTTCCTTTTTTCCCAAAATATTATTTCTGTAGGCAAAATAGCTCAGTTAGTTCTTCACTTTTTGGCTGAGAAATCGCCCGGAAATTGCAGTCACGAAAACTCCGAAAAAATAATCCAAATTAGCTCCATAATATCGACAGGAAACATGGCAAACGTGGTTTATAATCAATCCTCAAGGTGTTTTTCAAATATCTATTCGATAATATATCCACCGGGACAATTGGTTTTTCAGTAGGACCGATTGGAATAATGGCTACCTCTGTATTTTACGCGAGAATCACTCTGGGAGCCATCAGGTGACCAGTTGCGCAATGTAGCCGCTTACGGGTATTCTTCAACATAAATGCGTAAAACTACGTCACAATGCTGTAGACACCTTGGAGAATACAGAGAAAAAGTAATCTGGTTGATAGCCCATTCACTGCTCAATAGGGACGCATTGGAACGCAGCGCTTTCAAAACATGAGGCACTTCCGGATTGGATTTTTCTCAGGCTTTCGTCTGCAATATCAGTTTTGTTATACTCACAGACAATATTTTTACAGTTTTGGAAACTTTAGAGTGTTTTCTAGCCTAAGCTGTCAATTATATGCATATTCTAGCATCTTGTCCTGACAAAATATCCCGTTTACTACGGGAACGTTATTTTTCCAAAAATGAAAATACTGCCCCCTAGTCACAAAAGGCTACTCGCTGGCTTGTACCACTTCACACTGTGTATGTCCACCTACAGGCGTGCCCAGTATAGTATCTTAAATAACAGCCAGTGGGTAGTCTCAGCATACCATACCAGCCTGCCAGACAATGCAATTGAAGCACTATGGTCATAATGCTTCATGAGTGTCATAAAGTGTATTTTCTACAAGTTATTGAAAATATGATGAAAAAAACATGACTGTAAAGAATTAATTACAAAAACTACTAAAGATTTAAGAAACAAACTTTCAAACTAAAGGAAAAATCATTTGAATAAATGTGGGTTTTGACATAACCAGCCATAAAATAACGCAATATATGTCACAACCGGTGTAAATATATGGGTCATGACAGTGCTATGACCACATTATGACAGGTTATAACAAGTTATGTCAGCTGTTATGACATTATGACATGTTTATGACCGTTTTCATAGGATTCTTCCCACTATATGATTGATATGTCAAGCAATATAATCTAAAGTTATCAATTAAAAGTTTATGTAAAAACACTACTTGTCCTCGTGAAAATTACAGCTGTAATATCATCAATCAAATCAAACTTTTTTTACATAGAAGATTTCTTACAACAAATGCATTTCAAGGTGTTCAAAGTTATGCATTGAAAGGCATGTGGCACCTTCCTCTTGGCAGGTAGGTGACTAGAGGATTCTCTCTGCCACATGTGAATGCTTCTGTGGAGCTCATAAGTGTAGCCATGCAGCCTATTTTGGCAGTTCACAATATCGGCCGTACGGATGTGGAATGCAAGTGGAGGAAGCCAGTCGAAGACTACAACCCTCTGTCCCAAGGTCCCACACTGGAGGATCTTCAGTGGCTAAGGAAGCGTCTCCTGGGCAGGTTCAGTGGAATGGCATGTCTCCTTGAACCTGAGCCAGAACAACCACTACCCTACTTATGTAATTAATTTCATTATCCTTTTGGCCAAATTTCATATTCACAAATGTAAATTTACAAACAAAAGACCTAATTTTCTTACCTTACAAAAATACATTGAACTATATTTTAAGACAATTAAATACTCTACCAACAAAAAAGCTGTTAGAATAATAAATGTGTGTTTGTCCCTTAAGGTCCTTGTGTAATGTGATATTGTACCCCTTAGCTCCCGAGTGGCACAGCAGTCCAAAGCACTGCATCTCAGTGCTAGAGTTGTCACTACAAACTCTGGTTTGATTCCAGTCTGTATCACAACCGGACGGGATTGGCCCAGCGTCGTTAGGGTTTGGCCCAGCGTCATTAGGGTTTGGCCCAGCGTCGTTAGGGTATGGCCCAGCGTCGTTAGTGTTTGGCCGGGGTAAGCTATCATTATAAATAAGAATTTATTTATAAGTCCCCCATGTACTTATTGATTTGTTGTTAATACAAATAAAATGTAAAAAAGAACCCCCCAAGAATATATACTTCAATATTTTTTTTCTAAAATATTAAATGAATAAAAAATCAAAACGGGAGATAGATTAGCGTCAACACTAGCTGTTATCTATCCACACTTCCAGTTTTTGGAGTTTGCCTTTAAAATAAAAGCGTGCGGTTAAACGCTATGTGTATGATACAAAATCTATATTTTTTGCAGCTTTGCATAGTGCATAATGTTAAACATATGTTATTATAACTACATTATTACTATATATTGTTCAAGGATGCAATTTGAAATGAATGTTTAAAAAAAGTCTTATTGTATTTTTGTTGGATTGCACAAAACATTGCACTGTACAGCGAAAACGATTGATGTGTGACCATAAAACCAGAGTCCAGTCTAGTTACCTGAGCCTCAGGAGTGCAAATCAGAGGAGTTTGAACAAAAGCTAGTTCATAGAAAGTGTTGCTGGACTTTTACTGTGGTCAAACAGCTTAAAATGGAGTGCCTGGACTCTAAATGGTACCAATATAGCACTGTACAGGAAAAACGATTATTTATGCCGATGTAAAGTGGGTTGGGGAGTACTCAGTATGGTCTGTAGAATGTATATATGGTGTCATTTCACGGGGCTCTGGACAATACGGAGTGTTGCTGACCTTTTACTCCACCCATTACATAAGCCAAAGTACAAATCACTTTATATGCATTACATATTGGCTTATAGAGAAAAAATCTGATTTGTTCCGATGTAAAAGTGGGTTGGGGAGTACTCAATAGGGTCTGTCGAACCTATTTGCTGTCATTTCATGGGGCTCTGAATAATACTGAGTGTTGCTGGCCTTTTACTCCGCTCATTACATTGGCCTCAATGTAAATCCCTGTATTTGGAATACATATTGGTTTATAGGGTGAAGTAATTATTCAGAGCACCATGAAATGACACCATATATACTTTACCTATTGAGTATATATACAGACCCTATTGAGTATTGCCTACATTACTTTTACTGCAATAGTGTTTGCCCTTTAAACCAATTCAAATGGCTATAGAGGATTTGTTGGGATCCGATTTTGTCAAGAACGGCAAGAAGCTCTAAAGAAGTTAGAAGATGTATAACTAAGTTAGTAGTAGCTAGATAACATTATCCTGCTAGCTAAAGACTAGCTAGTAGCTATTATATTTTGTTGCAGTCTTCTTCTCTGACAGGACCAGGATAGTCTACCTAGTTATAATATTATAACAAAATAGTTCCATTCTGTTACAACAACAACATGTTGTATCCCAAAGAAGACAAGGAGAATCGCATCCTGCTCTATGCAGTAAGTGTGATGACTGATGTTCATTCATACCCCCTCCAAATGGATTAGCTAGCTAGTTTCATGCACTACCTTATTGGTTTGGAAGTGTTTGGGCATTAAATTGTTTAAACAAGCAAATGCATGAATGTAGTAGACATTTTTGACTGTTGTGTGTATCTCGACAGTGCAGGAACTGTGACCATCAACAAGAAGCAGACAACAGCTGCATCCATGTCAATAAGACATAGATGCATAGATCCTGCTTCTCCTTCACCCAAATCCAGACAGCTGATGTCCTGAAAGAGCTGCAGAATTTGGATCCCTACAAATCAGCTGGGCTAGACAATCTGGACACTCTCATCCTAAAATTATCCGCCGCCATTGTCGCAACCCCTATTACTAGTCTGTTCAACCTCTCTTTCGTATCGTCTGAGATTCCTAAAGATTGGAAAGCGGCTGCGGTCATCCCCCTCTTCAAAGGGGGAGGCACTCTAGACCCAAACTGTTACAGACCTATATCCATCCTGCCCTGCCTTTCTAAAGTATTTGAAAGCCAAGTGAACAAACAGATCATCGACCACCTCGAATCCCACCGTACCTTCTCCGCTATGCAATCCGGTTTCCGAGCTGGTCACGGCGGCACCTCAGACACGCTCAAGGTCCTAAACGATATCATAACTACCATCGATAAAAAACAGTACTGTGCAGCCGTCTACATAGACCTGGCCAAGGCTTTCGACTCTGTCAATCACCGTATTCTTATCGGCAGACTCAACAGCCTTGGTTTCTCTAATGACTGCCTCGCCTGGTTCACTAACTACTTCTCAGATAGAGTTCAGTGTGTCAAATCGGAGGGCCTGTTGTCCGGACCTCTGGCAGTCTCTATGGGGGTGCCACAGGGTTAAATTCTCGGGCCGACTCTTTTCTCTGTATATATCAATGATGTCGCTCTTGCTGCGGGTGATTCTTTGATCCACCTCTACGCAGACGACACCATTCTGTATACTTCTGGCCCTTCTTTGGACACTGTTAACAACCCTCCAGGCAAGCTTCAATGCCATACAACTCTCCTTCCATGGCCTCCAACTGCTCTTAAATACAAGTAAAACTAAATGCAGGCTCTTCAACCGATCGCTGCCTGCACCTGCCCGCCTGTCCAACATCACTACTCTGGACGGCTCTGACTTAGAATACGTGGACAACTACAAATACCTAGGTGTCTGGTTAGACTGTAAACTCTCCTTCCAGACCCACATCAAACATCTCCAATCCAAAGTTAAATCTAGAATTGGCTTCCTATTTCGCAACAAAGCATCCTTCACTTGTGCTGCCAAACATACCCTTGTAAAACTGACCATCCTACCAATCCTCGACTTCGGCAATGTCAATTACAAAATAGCCTCCAATACCCTACTCAACAAATTGGATGCAGTCTATCACAGTGCAATCGGTTTTGTCACCAAAACCCAATATACTACCCACCATTGCGACCTGTACGCTCTCGTTGGTTGGCCCTCGCTTCATACTCATCGCCAAACCCACTGGCTCCATATTCATCTACAAGACCCTGCTAGGTAAAGTCCCCCCTTATCTCAGCTCGCTGGTCTGTTCAACGCTGGTCCGACCAAGCTGACTCCACACTCCAAGACTGCTTTCATCACGTGGACTGGGATATGTTTCGTATTGCGTCAGATAACAATATTGACGAATACGCTGATTTGGTGTGCGAGTTCATTAGAACGTGAGTTGAAGATGTCGTTCCCATAGCAACGATTAAAACATTCCCTAACCAGAAACCGTGGACTGATGGCAAGATTCGCGTGAAACTGAAAGCGCGAACCACTGCTTTTAATCAGGGCAAGGTGTCTGGTAACATGACCGAATACAAACAGTGCAGCTATTCCCTCCGCAAGGCTATCAAACAAGCTAAGCGTCAGTACAGAGACAAAGTAGAATCTCAATTCAACGGCTCAGACACAAGAGGCATGTGGCAGGGTCTACAGTCAATCACGGACTACAGGAAGAAATCCAGCCCAGTCACGGACCAGGATGTCTTGCTCCCAGGCAGACTAAATAACTTTTTTGCCCGCTTTGAGGACAATACAGTGCCACTGACACGGCCTGCAACGAAAACATGCGGACTCTCCTTCACTGCAGCCGAGGTGAGTAAGACATTTAAACGTGTTAACCCTCGCAAGGCTGCAGGCCCAGACGGCATCCCCAGCCGCGCCCTCAGAGCATGCGCAGACCAGCTGGCCGGTGTGTTTACGGACATATTCAATCAATCCCTATACCAGTCTGCTGTTCCCACATGCTTCAAGAGGGCCACCATTGTTCCTGTTCCCAAGAAAGCTAAGGTAACTGAGCTAAACGACTACTTCATCATGAAGTGCTTTGAGAGACTAGTCAAGGACCATATCACCTCCACCCTACCTGACACCCTAGACCCACTCCAATTTGCTTACCGCCCAAATAGGTCCACAGACGATGCAATCTCAACCACACTGCACACTGCCCTAACCCATCTGGACAAGAGGAATACCTATGTGAGAATGCTGTTCATCGACTACAGCTCGGCATTCAACACCATAGTACCCTCCAAGCTCGTCATCAAGCTCGAGACCCTGGGTCTCGACCCCGCCCTGTGCAACTGGGTACTGGACTTCCTGACGGGCCGCCCCCAGGTGGTGAGGGTAGGCAACAACATCTCCTCCCCGCTGATCCTCAACACTGGGGCCCCACAAGGGTGCGTTCTGAGCCCTCTCCTGTACTCCCTGTTCACCCACGACTGCGTGGCCACGCACGCCTCCAACTCAATCATCAAGTTTGCGGACGACACAACAGTGGTAGGCTTGATTACCAACAACGACGAGACGGCCTACAGGGAGGAGGTGAGGGCCCTGGAGTGTGGTGTCAGGAAAATAACCTCACACTCAACGTCAACAAAACTAAGGAGATGATTGTGGACTTCAGGAAACAGCAGAGGGAACACCCCCCTATCCACATCGATGGAACAGTAGTGGAGAGGGTAGCCAGTTTTAAGTTCCTCGGCATACACATCACAGACAAACTGAATTGGTCCACTCACACAGACAGCATCGTGAAGAAGGCGCAGCAGCGCCTCTTCAACCTCAGGAGGCTGAAGAAATTCGGCTTGTCACCAAAAGCACTCACAAACTTCTACAGATGCACAATCGAGAGCATCCTGTCGGGCTGTATCACCGCCTGGTACGGCAACTGCTCCGCCCACAACCGTAAGGCTCTCCAGAGGGTAGTGAGGTGTGCACAACGCATCACCGGGGGCAAACTACCTGCCCTCCAGGACACCTACACCACCCGATGTTACAGGAAGGCCATAAAGATCATCAAGGACATCAACCACCCGAGCCACTGCCTGTTCACCCCGCTATCATCCAGAAGGCGAGGTCAGTACAGGTGCATCAAAGCTGGGACCGAGAGACTGAAAAACAGCTTCTATCTCAAGGCCATCAGACTGTTAAACAGCCATCACTAACATTGAGTGGCTGCTGCCAACACACTGACACTGACACTGACTCAACTCCAGCCACTTTAATAATGGGAATTGATGGGAAATGATGTAAATATATCACTAGCCACTTTAAACAAAGCTACCTTATATAATGTTACTTACCCTACATTATTAATCTCATATGCATACGTATATACTGTACTCTATATCATCGACTGCATCCTTATGTAATACATGTATCACTAGCCACTTTAACTATGCCACTTTGTTTACATACTCATCTCATATGTATATACTGTACTCGATACCATCTACTGTATCTTGCCTATGCTGCTCTGTACCATCACTCATTCATATATCCTTATGTACATATTCTTTATCCCCTTACACTGTGTATTAGACAGTAGTTTTGGAATTGTTAGTTAGATTACTTGTTGGTTATTACTGCATTGTCGGAACTAGAAGCACAAGCATTTCGCTACACTCGCATTAACATCTGCTAACCATGTGTATGTGACAAATAACATTTGATTTAATTTGATTTGATCACCATAGCATCACCCACCTGTAACACGCGCTCCAGCAGGTATATCTCTCTGGTCACCCCCAAAACCAATTATTTCGTTGGCCACCTCTCCTTCCAGTTCTCTGCTGCCAATGACTGGAACGACAAAAATTACACTACACTACACTAAATACATTACAAAAATCTCTGAAACTGGAAACACTTATCTCCCTCACTAGCTTTAAGCACCAACTGTCAGAGCAGCTCACAGATTACTGCACCTGTACATAGCCCACCTATCATTTAGCCCAAACAACTACCTCTTTCCCTACTGTATTTATTTTGCTCCTTTGCACCCCATTATTTGTATTTCTACTTTGCACATTCTTCCACTGCAAATCTACCATTCCAGTGCTTTACTTGCTATATTGTATTTACTTTGCCACCTTGGCCTTTTTTTGCCTTTACCTCCCTTATCTCACCTCATTTGCTCACATCGTATATAGACTTGTTTATACAGTATTATTGACTGTATGTTTGTTTTACTCCATGTGTAACTCTGTGTTGTTGTATGTGTCGAACTGCTTTACTTTATCTTAGGCAAGGTCGCAATTGTAAATGAGAACTTGTTCTCAACTTGCCTACCTGGTTAAATAAAGGTGAAATAAAAAATACCTCATCTCCATATTTTTGTTTTTTCTCTGCTCTTTTGCACACCAGTATTTATATCAGTATTTCTACTTGCACATCCTCATCTGCACATCTATCACTCCAGTGTTAACTGCTAAATTGTAATTACTTCGCCACTACGACCTATTTATTGCCTTACCTCCTTACTTCATTTGCACACACTGTATACAGATTTTCTATTGTGTTATTGACTATACATGTGTAACTCTGTGTTGTTGTTGTTGTCGCACTGCTTTGCTTTATCTTGGCCAAGTCGCAGTTGTAAATGAGAACTTGTTCTCAACTGGCCTACCTGGTTAAATAAAGGTGAAATAAAAATCAATTTAAAAAAGATCTCCCACTCGGTTGAGTAGGTGATCCCTATTTCCCACCACTTATGCTCAGACACTCAAATAAACCTGTCATGGGTAATTAGGCCATCTGTCTTTTCTCTGTCTCATCTCTCTTTCTCATTTCTGTATCATCTCTCCCCCTGAGTCTGACTCGCTAATAGGCCTACTAGCTAGTGGAGGTGCCGATGGTGATGCTGAACTGGCGGGATTAGCATCGCCATCAGGAACAGTTTGCCCCTCACTCCTCTCGTCCTGCACTGACAGTTCTCTGACTCGTTCTGGGTTCGATTCACCTTCTTTCTCTGTTTTTTTTGGACTTGAAAAATGTCAAACTAGTTTGCCTTTGATTATTTAAAAAATGTTTGGCTTTCCCACGATTTAAATTCAGTAGGGAGACGACTAGGCTACGTGACGTTATTTCTTAGAGACATCTTCACGACACTACTCTTCGTTACTTATGCCACTGGCCCTACCCCATAACCTATATGTACAAATAAGAGGATAGGAGGATTACATAGAAGGCTCACCGCGCTTTTACATGATGGTCTTTCTGGGGTACGGGATAAATAACGAGGCAGCTCGATTTAATGCTGATCGCTTTCATTAGAATGACTACAGTGCGAACAGTGAAATAATTTATAAATCATGCCGCGAGAGGTACCGGATATGGGCAAATAGGTGCCGGACATGCACTCATTTTGCGTACCAAATACGCAATTCTCTGTCCATGTATGCAGGTACGAGATCCGAGTTAAAAGTACGCATAAATTAATAGGGCCTGGTTTTTTTTATTGTTTTTTTTACATTTAATAAAAAATAAATCCACTGAGTAAATCTAACATCCCGATTCTCGAGCTGCAACACACAGACACGTACGGAGTTTGCGTCAAAGGACTTGGAAATTAATACATCATCATTCGACGTAGCTACCTCGTATCTGCCCCTCCTGTTTGTTGTGATGCTGAGTTTGCCGACTGTCAGCTGTACGTTAACACATGGACAAATCCCTTTTCGACTCCGTGTGTTGTGGAAAGGTAAACAGTAATTGTTTTAAGCTAACGTTAGCGAACATAAGATGGACATTCAGTGGGCTATAAAGTGCCAGCAGTTCAATAGATTTGCTAGTGGAATAAATTAAATGCTAATAGGAAAAATAACTGGTCGTATTTGTGCGAGTGTGATATACATTTAATTTTGCGTCCCATTAGTTGCATTTTTCACGTAACATTACGAGGATCACGCAACCTGATAGACTGGAACTGTAATCATGATCCACGTCACAAAAATCGGTATAATAATAAATATAAACATCTTGGCATTAAATGGAGTCGGGAGTTTAGAAGACTGCGCGATGAAGAATGAATGGGTGTCCGGTATTAGCTATAGAGGCAATGCTTCTAAAATGCCTTTGCACTAGATTTGAGATTTTATCAATTTCGAAAATCTGAAATTACGTACGCGCTGCAAAGAAATACAATAGGCACCTTTACATAGTCTGAAACACCTGACTCTTCTAGCGAACAGCGTTCAGATTCCCTTTGCGGTAGCCTACTTATGCTTTGTGTAGCCAGTTTGCGGTCTGTGTCGATGCTATAATTTGATTTTGTTTTTATGTTTTCAAAATGAGTTTGCTTTTAGTGTTGATTAGGAACCGTGTCTAAAAAGCCAATACTTGTGAGCTGGCCTTAGTGATTGGCCCTGTTTGAGAGGTGACAAGCGTTCCTCTACCCACTGTTTCCTATCATAGCTTTTTCGTTTTTATTATGGATAACATGTTTATTTGATACTGATGCCCTTGTTCTTATATCAGAGTGTATTTTTTTTATTTATCGCGGATAAGACATTTGTACATGTTGTACCTTAAAAAGCTAGGGGGCAGAATTTTCACTTTTGGGTAAATAGCGTGCCCAATTTCAACTTCCTGCTACTCATGCCAAGAATATAAAATATGCATATTATTCATAGATTTGGATAGAAAACACTCTGAAGTTTCTAAAACTGTTTGAATCATGTATGTGAGTATAACAGAACTTATGTAGTAGGCAAAACCCCGAGGACTAACTGTTCAGAATTTTTTTTTATTTCCCATCTCTCTTCCCTATATTATCTTTGCCATTGAAAATTTAATAGAAATATATTTTCAGTTCCTACATCTTCCACACGATGTCGCCAGTGTTTGGAATATGGCTGAGGTTATTTCTTTGTCTTAATTAACAAGAAGTAGGCCAACTCGGAATGGGGGACCCTTTTGTGAGTTGCACAAGACGTGGTGAGCAGAGTTGGTTTCTTTTCGTTCATGTATTGAATACAGATTGCCCCGTCTACAATTTGATCGATTATTAACGTTTAAAAATACCTAACGTTGTATTACAAAAGTAGTTTGAAATATTTTGGCAAAGTTTATAGGCAACTTTTGAAATATTTTGTAGTGACGTTGGGTTTTTCTTAAGCTGTTTTTTTATGGATCAAACGGGCTTTATAAATGGACATTTTCCATATATATGGACGGAATTAGTCGTACAAAAGGACCAATTGTGATGTTTATGGGACATATTGGAGTGCCAACAAAAGAAACTCGTCAAAGGTAATGCATTATTTCAGCGTTTTGTGTAGCGCCTGCTACGCTAGCTCTTTTGTTTACTACTGGTGAAGATGGGTGCATGCTATCAGATAATAGCTTCTTATGCTTTCGCCGAAAAGCATTTTTAAAATCTGACATGTTGGCTGGATTCACAACGATTGTAGCTTTAATTGAGTATCTTACATGTGTGATTTAATGAACGTTTGAATTTTATAGCATTTTATTTGAATCTGGCGCTCTGCATTTCCCCTGGCAATTGGCCTATCCAATTGCCATCCTCGAGGTTTTTAACAAATAACTTGTTATTATTTGTTTAATAAAATGTTTTTTTTTAAACTCCAAGAATAAAGGACCTTTGTGCGTTCTTTCTAATTAGATATTGATTGTGACTTTCACCATATGTGTAAATGGAACGCTGTCAAGAAAGACATTTTGCGATCAGACTCACAAACAGCACACGCACGAGCGCTGAGGGTACTCTTGGACAGGGTTGGCAGGTCTGTCTCTTCTCTATATCTCTTCTCTCAGTCTCACCTCTCTGTCTCTTCTCTCCTCAGTGAGCTGAGCAGATCATTGCAGATGTGTTCCAGGATCCAACGCTACCTCAGACAGAAAATCACCCCTGCCCAAAGTGAGGGTGGCCAACACAACCACACTCAAACAAACCCTTGTTCTCTTGTTAGCTCTCTGAAACCAGGCAATTTCTCCACACTATTTATATTCACAAACTATCTCTATCATTTCAAAATAATGTCAGCTGACAAGGTAGAAATCTGTCATTCTGCCCCTGAGCAAGGCAGTTAACCCACTGTTCCCGGGGCGCCGAAGACGTGGATGTCGATTATGGCAGCCCCCGCACCTCTCTGATTCAGAGGGGTTGGGTTATATGCGGAAGATACATTTCATGTGAATGCAATCAGTTGTACAATTGACTAGGTATCTCCCTTCCAGATAAATCTAAAATATTGATCTCTTCCCTCTCTTTTCAAGTGCGGCCACACGGTGGCAGTGTTTTTCCAGTCACACAGTATGAAGGCTGAGGTACGTTGCTAATCATAGAACACCCACTGTCCCCAAATAGTTGGTAAATCTAGAAATACTAGAGTATTATAGAGTCCACTAAGCTATATGGAGACATTGGTATGTGGTGTATATGAAATTTACTGCTTTATTTTCTATGCAGGATGTTATGAGGCTGTACTATGTCTGCACAGCCCCTCACTGTGGACACCGCTGGACAGAGTGAGGAGGATGAAGAGGAGGTCTGATGTATGCATCCACAGTCTCTGCTGTTGCCCAACAGTCCACCATGTCTCACTGGGGTTCACTGTTGCTGAAAACAGAAAGACTGGTGGTTGTGTGGGCCTAAAATACTCTGCCAAATCAGAAACTTTTACAGGAATAATAACTTTGTGTGTTAGATCTTCATCATCTTGTTGGAGTGTACGTACAGGAACTGCTAAGATTTGTATGGACCATTTAAATGCCATTTCTTACCATGTTGTGGAGGAACACCTGTTGGGACATAATTGTGTTAATGTATTAGCTCTAGTACTTTTTACATGTATTTGAAATTAAATAAGACAAACTTTTGTTGTGAAATGCTTCTGTTTTCTTTCAAAAACTTGATTGAAAGACTTCTCTAAGACTGCATGCCACTGTTGTGTATTTGAAATGTTTCCTGAATTTCCATTGTTACGCAATCATGTGACCTGATCTCTGTTGCAATACTTGCATCCAAAAAAAAGAGCTGAAATATAGAAGGTAAAAAGGGTATTATCTTTTATAGTTGGGCATATGAAATGTTACTCTTTATTGGTTTATCGACTTCCCTTTTTGTATCTAGGCATATCTGTTTGGCACTGCAGTGTATTTCCAAATGTGTATTTTTCAAAGCGTTTTAGACCCACTGAGTATAATAGTGTCATTGGGGAAAGCATGAGTAATATGATTGGCATGCACATGAAAGGAAAGTACGCATAACATATAATAACCCGCTGGAGAAACACAGTCCACATACCCATTAACAATATCACTTATTCTGAGGAACGTCAAGGAAACTGCCTCTTTTCAATGACCTCTAGTGACGAAATGTAATTCTGGATAGTATAATACATGGATGTAAGAGTCACTGGTAAGGAAGTACCTATATGATTTCTTTCGAAAGGTAATGATTTCTGATGATACTTTGTTATGAATGGGTAAACTAAAGTGAATTGTTTGGTCTACAGTTTGGATATGGTACAGATTTACTGTGGTTAGTTACCCACATGTATGCATTTCAGTAGAGGTGGTTACTCGGGGACAGTGGGGAGCAGCAGCCCCTCAATGCCGGGAGACCCTCAAGTATCCTGCTCAAAGAGTTATCATACACCACACAGCACTGCATTGCGGGGGCATCCAAGAATGTATGGACCAGCTCATCCACATACAGAGAATGCATATGCAGGATAGGAACTTTGATGACATTGGATACAAGTGAGTGACCTCTCCTTTCCAGGTATTTTCAATCATTCATTGTCTTAGGATAATACTATATGCATAATAACTGTTTTCTGGCATTTGCAGCTTTCTTATTGGGGGAGATTGCACAGTGTATGAGGGCCGTGGTTGGGGTGTTGTGGGCACACATACCAAGGGCAACAACCACAACTCTTTGGCCATTGCCTTCATGGGCAACTTCAACAGTAAAAAACACAATATTGGACTTTCCATCTCCCGGTCCTTACAGTGTGTAAGGCATTGGTACCAATGGGTTATGCTTCTCTGTTTCAGATGAGAGCCCCAGTCCAGCAGCCAAGTCATCTGTTAAACAGCTCCTGCAGTGTGGGGTTTCCCAGGGACATTTTCACCCTGTATTTATCCTACTTGGGCACAGAGACTTGAGGGACACCGAATGTCCTGGGGACTATATGCTGCACTAAAACATCTCAAATTTCCCTGAACATAACATCATCCACAGACTCAATTGCTACTGGTTCGAAAGACAGAGAATTGGCTGGTGGAAGAGATTACCCAGAATATCGTAGCCATGGCCGATACTAGCAGGGTTACCTAAACTCGGTCCTGGAAATTGATGTGGCAATTGATGTGCAAACAGATTCTGAAATTATTGCCACCCATTCACAGTGTAATTGTAGAGGTCAAATATTAAAGTTGTAAAATGCATCTGTTTAGTAGAAATATTAAGACTAAACGTTATTATTTATTTTGGTATTCACATAAAATTGTCCACATACCATTATATTCCTTTTTCTATGAGTGTGCTGCTATAAAGTTTTCTAGGAAATAAGAACTGAGAAAGGTGTAATAGTAGCTCACATTAATAGAGTAAATACAAAAAAATATGCTGCTGAACAAATACTAACTATTGACAGAAAACTGGATGGGACTTCAATTTTGGGTGGCCAAAATATTATATTGTCCTGACTTGCTGTGTTGTGCTGGATGAGTTTAAGCTTTTGGAATTTAATTGAAATGGCTTCGCAAATCACACACAAAAAAAATAAATAACATTATTTGTCAAAGGGAGAAAAGCTTGTAGGCCTACCTGTAAATGTTTCAACAGCGATGTTTAAAGGCACAACATTCCAAACAAGTGTACGCTTGTATTGCATGGTGTAGGATTAAGGGGGAGAAAAGAGAGGAACATATGAAACATAAATGCAGCTTCATGCTGTACGCCTTGACGTTACAACAATTCTTACTTGTCAACTGTTGTGCAGGAAGCCGCATGCCCTGCAGGCAGACGTCTAGGCGTCACAAGCTGCCCCGCACCTATGTCTCTTTTAAATTCTCTGTTTGTTTACTTACCTTAAGAGTTTACCTCCTCCTGAATTACTTACACACCTTCACCTAATTCGTCTTTGATTGGCTGTTTGCCAGGTTATTGTGTAAACAAATGGAAAGGAGTAGAGAGAGGCAGTACCAAAGGGCGAGACGCAGGTGAGAGGTTTGACTGTCACGCTCCTCGGAAGTGTTATAATTGAGCCTGTGAGTTCATCGATCAGTCAGTGAAGTTGGCAGCGCACGAGGGGCGCATTTTGTCTTTCGCACCCTAATACGTTGTGCGTCTTATTCGTGGATTTAGACATTCCTTCTCTTCAGACTGCCAGACACCGTGGGAACTGGGTGATGTTGAATATGGAGGATTTGAAAGCCCCTGTCAGATCTTTCAACAAGTCTTCATTCAGCATCAGCAGCCTGCTGTTTCGACGAGAGGGAGTGATGAGTGACGACGGCGCCGCACTGGATGGGATCCTTTCCGGATGCTCCAAGCCCCTTTCCAGAAAACACATTTCTTCGGGGCTATCTGCTAGGCCTAAAGAAGTTAGTGCTCAAGATGGAAAATATGATTTACATAGAGACAAAAACTGTGATAATAAAGAATACGCCGTCCAAGAGGACAAACGAGTCTCCAGATATGGCAAAAGGGAAGACGGAGAAGATACGGAGAGAGTTGGAGAGGTGAAGACATGTGGAGGAGTAGAGGGAAAAGCCAAACCGGGGAAACCTCCTTTCAGCTATAACGCTATGATAATGATGGCTATTAGCCAGAGCCCGGAGCGAAGGCTTACGCTCAACGGCATTTATGAGTTCATCATAGGTAATTTCCCTTACTATCGAGAAAATAGACAAGGTTGGCAGAATTCCATCCGACATAACCTGAGTCTGAACAAGTGCTTTGTCAAAATACCTCGCCATTATGATGACCCAGGCAAAGGCAACTACTGGATGCTTGACCCTTCAAGTGAGAACATGTTCATAGCTGGCACAACTGGTAAACTCCGATGCCGTTCCACGGCGGGCACCCGGGCAAAGCTGGAAATTAAACGGGATTCGCGTTTGACCACCACTGCCGCCGGGCTGGCGTTCACTGGGTCATTTTATTGGCCGGTGCCATCGTTTCTAAACCTTCAACATCCTGCGCACTCATACCCGGGCATGGGGTCATGTGTAGGGCCCCATCAGTCCAACTATGCCACCTCGATCCTTTCTCAACGGTCACACCACACCACCGTGAGTGCCATAAATGCTAGGGCAGACCGAATCTTCCAAACAAACCAAGAGTCGTCTTATGTTGGCATGGGTGGAGATGCGCAGTACTGTCGCCATCACCAAATGAGCGCAGCCACAACATTCGCCTCTTCATCGTTGCCATGCACTTTGTCTCTCCCTAACCCTTGTTCCTTTAACCTGCTCTCCGGACAAGCGAGTTATTTTTACTCGCATCACCAGGTACCCCACCCGGTGACGTTCAATGCATGGTGCCAGGAGGAGTACCCCTCATCCAAGGCATCTCCTGCCGGACACATTTACTCCGGAAAGAATGGACCATCGGATTGCTTGGGGAGTTTATGCATGGAGTTCCCTAATTATTTTCTTCCAAGCAGCCACACGAGCACCCTCAACACCAATCTTTCTTGGGATGCAGGGAAATGACCATATTTAATTATCTATTTAAATTAAAAACGTATGTTTCTCTTTAAGTATTGTATCTTTCTAATGTCTACCAATACTGCGAAATTGATTTAAATAATTGATGTGAGTTTGCTATTATCCAAATAGTCCTATCTGTCTTTGGAAAGAAAACATTTATTTCATCATCCGTTTTTAAATAATCGCCAATCACGCGTGAATGTGCAATTTCCATCTAAACGTATTACTAAAAACACCACTCACCATTTCAATTTTTTTTCAGTGCAATAACCTAGAATAATGTTGTATTATTTCACGAATAATGGGCAATATTTGTGGTGCGTTCAGATAATTAAAAGTGTATTTTCCTTTGATAGCATTTCGTTAGTAGCCTTTTAAAATACCAAATATAATACCAACTATACGTCACAAGATGAGAGATGCTGTAAGATAGTTACATGGTGAATGATGTCGTAAAAAATACAACTATTTGGCATCTGTTAAGCTAATTAACAGGGTCGAGATTGTTATTGCGATTTGTTGCATCACCGTTTAGGCTACTTTTACGCACAGGCTCATCACTCGCTGACATTTGTATTCGTTTTTTCGTTCTTGGTGTCGTAACTCCGTTTTGCGATTTTTAGGCCTAAGTCTTAGGGATGTTGGCTATATGGAACATCATTTAAAATATATATAAAATAATGAAAATAACTTGTACAACAGTGTCCCATGAGTGCTCTCCAGATATCTGTAGAAAACTGTCGAGATTGTCCAATGATAGCCTTATTCCCATTAATATAAATTGAGAAATTGATGTGCTTGAACAATTCACTGTTAACTCAAAACAAACTTAAGATAACAATCGTCTTCTTAAATGTCCTCTATCAATCGTATTGCTTGAGGAAGGATGTGCGTAATTCATTTAAAACGAAATCTTTAGTCACGGACAAACGAGATCGAATAAAGTATTTACTCTGATGCAACTAAAATAATGTATAAATTAGAAACAAAAGTCAATAATTGTTTTGATACTCCAGGATTAAAAATAAAACATTGGCTAAGAATTTTCTCTCCTGCACTAGTCTATTTCGTCAAAAACTATAGGGATTGTCTCCATTTGTGTCTCAATATGAACACAATGCTGTGTTGAGCATTTCCTACGTTTTAGAATACAACTAAACTAAATACAGTGTCAAGAAAAACCCTTTGGAATTACCTGGAATTCCATAAATTGGTCATGAAATTTGATCTGATCTTCATCTAAGTCACAAAAATAGACAAACACAGTCTGCTTAAACTAATAACACACAAACAATTATACTTTTCATGTCATTATGGAACACACCATGTAAACATTCACTGTGCAGGGTGGAACAAGTATGTGAACCCTTGGATTTAATAACTGGTTGACCCTCCTTTGTCAGCAATAACCTCAACGAAACGTTTCATGTAGTTGCAGATCAGACCTGCACAATGGTCAGGAAGAATTTTGGACCATTCCTCTTTACAAAACTATTTAAGTTCAGCAATATTCTTGGGATGTCTGGTGTGAACCGCTCTCGAGGTCATGCAACAGCATCTCTGTCCGGTTGAGGTCAGGACTCTGACTGGGCCACTCCAGAAGGCGTATTTTCTTCTGTTGAAGCCATTCTGTTGTTGATTTACTCCTGTGTTTTGGGTCATTGTCATGTTGCATCACCCCAACTTCTGTTGAGCTTCAATTGGCAGACAGATAGCCTTACATTCTCCAGTAAGATATCTTGATAAACATGGGAATTCATTTTTCCGTCTATGCTGTCCAGGTCCTGAGGCAGCAAAGCAGCTCCAAACCATGATACTCCCTTCACCATACTTTACAGTTGGGATGAGGTTTTGATGTTGGTGTGATGTGCATTTTTTTCTCCACACATAGTGTTGTGTGTTCCTTCCAAACAACTCAACTTTAGTTTCATCTGTCCACATAATATTTTGCCAGTAGCACTGTGGAAAATCCAGATGCTCTTTTGCGAACTTCAGATGTGCAGCAATGGTTTTTTTGGACAGCAGTGGCTTCTTCTGTGCTGTCCTCCCATGAACACCATTCTTGTTTATGGTTTACCGTATCATAGACTCGTCAACAGAGATGGTAGCATGTTCCAGAGATTTCTGTTAGTCTAGCTGACACTCCAGGATTCTTCTTAACCTCATTGAGCACTCTGTGTTCTTGCAGTCATCTTTGCAGGACAAACTCCTAGGGAGAGTAGCAAGAGTGCTGAACATTCTCCATGTATAGACAATTTGTCTTACCGTGGACTGATGAACATCAAGGCTTTTAGAGATACTTTTGTAACCCTTTTCAGCTTTATGCAAGTCAACATTTCTTAATCTTGGGTCTTCTGAGATCTCTTTTGTTCGAGGCATGGATCACATCGGGCAATGTTTCTTGTGAATAGCAAACTCAACATTTTTGAGTAGTTTTTAAAGTGCAGGGCAGCTCTATCCAACATCTCCAATCTCGTCTCATTGACTGGACTCCACATTAGCTGACTCCTGACTCCAATTAGGTTTTGGAGAAGTCATTAGCCTAGGGAATCACATACTTTTCCCAACCTACACTGAATGTTTAAATTATGTATTCAATATAGATAAGAAAGATACAATAATTTGTGTGTTATTAGTTTAAGTTATTAGTTTAAGCAGACTTTGTTTGTCTGTTTGTTGTTGTGATTTATATGAAGATCAGATCAAATTTTATGACCAATTTATGTAGAAATCCAGATAATTCCAAAGAGTTTGCATACTTTTTCTTGCCACTTTATGCTTTGAGAAATGCTTCATCCCAGAGATGGTGACTATGTTCTGCATGATTTGTATTATATCTACACTAGCTATTTTTGTTATCTTTTTCCCTTTAAAGCGTGCAAATGTTTGTGTACAGGGAACTCCATGCATGTCATACATATACTGTAGGCTATATGTGTAATAATGTGATCCATTTTATAATGTGTGTGCAATAAAAACAAAAATAGTGATATAAAAGTGATGAGTTGTATGACATATGCATTCAAAACATAAGAGTCGGTTCTGTGATACTTGAGGTACAGGAAGTGAGTATCAAGGAATAAACACACACACACATTCCCCCAGCCCATTCAACACATTTCTGTGTCAGACTCACGGTCATATTTCGACAGAAACTTCAATAGCACCGGTTGAAGAAACCCACTATGACCACCACAAATAGCCATGCTGCTGTTTCTGTAAGTATTAAAGTTCTAAAGCAGACATTTTTATCTCAATATCAAGCATTTCTGGGTAACAATTAAGTACCTTGCTTTATATATATTTGTATTAAAATTATTAAAAAAATAAATTTAAAAAAAGCTTCTTAGCAAAGAGAAATTCATCAAGCAATCATTTTGCAAGGACTGTCCGGGAGTGGAGAGGGGAATACTGAAAACTAGCTGTTTTTGGCAGAGAGGATTGGAACTCTATTTCCTATTGGTCAATTAACTAATTTACTGCATGGTGATGTCACCAGCCAGACCAAAACTCAATGCTGTTTCAGTGTAAGAGCTGTTTGAAAAGACTGCCTGATATTTCAGCCTGTTTTGCTAGGATGATCTTCATTTTCATCATTTCAAAGCATTAGTCCATCCTCATATTGTGGAAATAAACACTACATGAACAAAAGTATGTGGACACCTCATCAAACATCTCATTCCAAAATCATGGGCATGGAGTTGGTCCCACCTTGGTTGCTATAACAGCCTCCACTCTGTTGGGAAGGCTTCCACTAGATGTTGGAACATTGTTGGGGGGGGACTTGCTTCCATTCAGCCATTCAGCCCCAGTCAGCATTCCAGGGTTGAGGTCAGGGCTTTGTGCAGGCCAGTCAAGTTCTTCCACACCAATCTCAACAAACCGTTTCTGTATGGACCTCGCTTTGTCCACGGGGGCATTGACATGCTAAAACAGGAAAGGGCCTTCCCAAAACTGTTGCCACAAACCTGGAAGCACATGCTAAAACAGGAAAGGGCCTTCCCCAAACTGTTGCCACAAACCTGGAAGCACAAAATCATTGAGAATGTCATTGTATGATGCAGCGTTAAGATTTCCCTTCACTGGAGCTAAGGAGCCTGAACCATGAAAAACAGCCCCAGACAATTATTTCTCCTCCACCAAATATTACAGTTGGTACTATGCATTGGGGCAGGTAGCATTCTCCTGGCATCTTCCAAACCCAGATTCATCCGTAGGACTGCCAGATGGTGAAGAGTGATTCATCACTCCAGAGAACCCCTCTCCACTGCTCCAGAGTCCAATGGAAGCAAGTTTTACACCACTCCAGATGACGCTTGGCATTGCGCATGGTGATCTTATGCTTGTGTGCGGCTGGTTGGCAATGGAAACAAAATTCATGAAGCTCCCGACGAACAGTTCTTGTGCTGACGTTGCTTCCAGAGGCAGTTTGCAACTCGGTAGTGAGTGTTTGAAAGGAGGACAGATGTTACGCGCTTCCGCACTCGGCGGTCCCTTTCTGTAAGCTTGTGTGGCATACCACTTTGCGACTGAGCCATTTTTGCCCCTAGATGTTTCCACTTCCCAATAAGAGCACTTACAGTTGACCGGGGCAGCTCTAGCAGGGCAGAAATTTGATGAACTGGCTTGTTGGAAAGGTGGTATCCTATGACGGTGCCACATTGAAAGTCACTGAGCTCTTCAGTAAGGCCATTCTGGTCACTGAGCTCTTCAGTAAGGCCATTCTGCTCACTGAGCTCTTCAGTAAGGCCATTCTGCTGTTAAAGTTGGTCAATGGAGATTGCATGGCTGTGTGCTTGATTTTATACACCTGTCAGCAACAGGTGTGGCTGAAATAACCAAATCCACACATGTTTAGGGTTATCCACATACTTTTTTATATATAGTTTATACAAACATTGTAACTCATGTTTTTGACTGCACTGGGCCTTTAAGACCATCAAAAGTTCAAAACTGAAACGACATAGGTGTGATAATGGGCAGAGCCGGCCTTGACTGTGACATCTGCCACGGCAGGGTAGCCTAGTGGTTAGAGCATTGGACTAGTAATCAAAAGGTTGCAAGTTCAAACCCCCGAGCTGACAAGGTACAAAATCTGTACAGGCAGTTAACCCACTGTTCCTAGGTTGTCATTGAAAATAAGAATTTGTTCTTAACTGACTTGTATAGTTAAATAAAATAGATAGATAAATAAACATCATAGTCTGGCTGATCTCATTGATCTACTTCTACTGTTTTGCCTGCACGTTACATCACCACCTGATGAATTTTCCCTCACCTTTCTTGGGGCTCATCTGAGATATAAGTTAACAAAAATAGACGTGTGAGGACAAAGATGAAGACAGATTTCTGGAAGTTTTTATTTTGTTATTTCAACTTTATTTAACCAGGTAGGCTAGTTGAGAACAAGTTCTCCTTTGCAACTTGGCCAAGATAAAGCAAAGCAGTTTGACACATAACAACAACACAGAGTTACACATGGAATAAACAAACATACAATCAATAATATAGTAGAAAAATCTATATACACCATGTGCAAATGAGGTAGGGTAAGAGAGGTAAGGCAATAAATAGGCCATGGTGGCAAAGTATTTTACAATATAGCAATTAAACACGAAGTGTGCATCTATCAAACAAAATAGACTTCATGGGGACTGTAGCCACCTTTCCTAGACGGCTGCGGTTAGACCAGGATACTGCCCTTAGGGTGGATCATGTAACCTTACACCAACACTGTTGGCAAACTTAGCATCTAGATACAAAGATTATAATAACATTTTCATTACTCACATGAGTAAATGTGGTATAGAGATAGAGAGGGAGAGAGTTAATCAACAGGTAAGCTAGTACAGAATGGGGCTTTGTGTATCCTGGGGCAACTGTAATACGGTCCTGTTTGCTATTAATTCAGTAATAAATAACAGCTATCCTCTGACAGGCGTTGATAATAACCCCACACCTATGAATCCCTCAGCCAGCAGACTCACAGTACCACAGGGAAGAGAGTAAATCAACATGAGGAGAGGGACTGAGGCAGGCCTCAAGATGCGTCTGAGCACTCAGGGGCAGCTTGTGCTCACATGAGGAGAGGGACCCTGTAGCTAGACCACACACACACACACACACACACACACACACACACACACACACACACACACACACACACACACACACACACACACACACACACACACACACACACACACACACACACACACACACACACACACACACACACACACCTTGACATAGGTGTATGGACAGCTAACAGTCTGAAAAGTCCACTTTACAAGAAACAGTCAAAAATTCCAGCCCCTCTGGAATAATTCATCCCGGGCTTATGGGAGACATTAAGGAAGTGAGTGAGTGAAGAGGGGCAAGTCTAAGCTATTTGGTATGTTTCATAATGATAGTCAAGCACTGTAAATCAATCCCAGACCTGGGCCTCCCAAATCAGCATACTGTGGGTGTGATCACCTAGCAAGGTAGAGCCGCCACCCTGTGAAATAAGGTTGGGAATCTCCTGTGTGTTTTAAGTAACAAATGACATGTTCTTTCTCTCACAAATAATAGTTTTCTTCTAAAATCATCTTGAGATTAATACGAATAAGCTCTAAATTATAGTTTATTTACTCTACTGCATTCTACAACTGAGACATCATTTACATAATTGCATAATTAATTCAAATGTATTGCATAATTAATAAAAATGTATCCAGATAATGTATTCTAAATAAATGTTAAGGAAACCCGGAAGTTATTGTAATATTTTTTAAATGGGACCCGGAAGCCGTTGGACAGACAACACACGAGTGTGGCGTTGGAGCGATTAAAGAAGCCGGGAAAAAGCTAACCTATTTACTAGCTAGTTTCACTGCTAAAATCGCCATTCGTTGAAGAAAATATGTAAGTACTTTAAAAAACCAATGTGTGCTTTGTTTGGATACAGTAAAACAGACCTCGTCACTGTGGAAAGATGTGTAGCTAAATTTGGCTAGCTGGCTGGCTAACGATAGCTGTTCGTTACCCATCCATGATGATCTAACGTTATTAGCGACAGTAACTAGTGTAGCTAGCTAACATGTATTGTAGATGACCCATAATGATCATAATAAAAATAGGAACTTATTAGCCAGCAAGCTAATACATTGGCCTCTTCATGTTAAACAGTTTTCAAACTTTGTTAGCAGCTAACTGTTGGTCTGAATTAACTTTAGTTGTGTCAAGTCGCCATCATCATCATGATGTCTATAAACAATGTTTGAATTGCCTGGAGTTGAACTATGTTAACAATGAGTATCCTCAATAATCCTTCCAGGAGCCTGTTAAATAAACCTAAGTCTGAGATGACTCCTGAGGAGCTCCAGAAGCGGGAGGAGGAGGAGTTCAATACTGGGCCCCTGTCTGTGCTCACCCAGTCTGTCAAAAACAACACACAGGTCCTCGTCAACTGCCGAAACAACAAGAAGCTGCTTGGCCGTGTCAAGGCATTTGACAGGTATTTATGTAGTTAGGCCACTGAGTTGGGAAGTCATCCATTGGAGTTATACAGTTAATCACAAATGTCCAGCAAATAGAGACATAAGATAATGTCTGCATTTTGTCATCACATGTTACCTATATCCTCCCAAATGCTTCATTCTTAATACTTTTTGGTTAACTGCATACATTTGTATTCCCTTCTCAATGCAGACACTGCAACATGGTCCTGGAGAATGTGAAGGAGATGTGGACAGAAGTTCCCAAGAGTGGCAAGGGCAAGAAGAAGTCCAAACCAGTAAACAAGGACCGTTACATCTCTAAGATGTTCCTGAGAGGAGACTCTGTAATTGTGGTGCTGAGAAACCCCCTCATCACAGGAAAATAGACTGTTAATTTGCCCACTTCACCTGTCTTTGTCAAATAGATGATGGCAGGCAGTGGGTTGACTGTCATTATGTGAAAATTATGTTTTGTTTTGAGTCAGAGAGGAATCTGAGCTGTGTGTTTAGAATTTAGTGTGAGAAAATGATAACTTCACTCTTTGGATTACTGATTAGGATCGTTCTTGGCATTCTATTTTGTTTAGGGTGCTCTTTTAGTTTTTCATTTTAATAATAAAAGATGAGAAGTTTGGTATTCAAAGTGTTGTATGTTTACACACTCTTAGAACATACATACAAACAAATCATTTCAGGCTCGAAAGCAAGGGATATGTTAGGATGAACAGCACTCTGACTCTTGACTCCTCTTTCTCCTTCCTTCTCTCCATCCTGTAGCCTGTTTCCCCTGGCAGAAGCTTGGGTGTCAGTGTTGATTTCAGACGGCAGCGCTCAATATGTGACAAACTGCCGTTTTAAAGACCCATGCATTATAGATGAGACCAGATGTGATGACTGTCACTTCACACCCTGCTCTGTTCTCCGTATCATCTTGTCCCTCGCTGTGGCTCACCCTCTCCTGACCACTTTGTTAGCTAATTGTCGCAATAGCATCTATTTCTTCTCAAACAGTTGGCACTTAAACCAGTGTGGTTGGCTTGTGTGCCAAGGTTATTTCCATTAAGTGGCATATATGCAAGAGCACAATCATTTTCATTAAATCACATGTCTGAATTAACAGACTGCATGTCTCTTTAGGTTTGGTCAAAGGTCAGAGTATTCCCTGCTGGGCATAAATAATAGGACAGTTAGTTTTACATAAATCCAATTATGTCTTCATGATTGGCATCCTCTAACCTTTAGAGGAGGAGGGACATGATAAATTAACATTGTTGAGGAATTTTGGCAAACGCTTCCTTTTCTCCAAAATAACAAGTATCCCATCTTGAATGTTGTGAAGTTGATGACATTTTCATTTAAGTTTAATTGAATGTGCATTGGAATTTTAGCATGTTTGCAGAGCTGTCAGAAGCAAGATCTCACAGTTCCCTATATGTAATTTAGCCTAAATCTCACTCAGTCTTAAGTGTTGATCCCTATTCCATATTTCCCATTGGGGCGAGTCCTCTTATAGCTGACTATAACTATTGTGCTTCTCTATTCCCACAGCTACTCCATTCCTATTCATGATTGTTGTTCTGCATCATATGCTTTCTGCTTTTGAGAGTTTTCCCATGCTCTTTATTGGCCCACCTAGCCCTTCAAAGCCTGGGGCTGTCCTCCAGGTCTCCCCCATACGAAGGAACATATCTTGGGCAAATACATCCTCTTCATGTCCCACACCCGGGGGGGGGGGGGGTGCTCTGTCTGATTTACAGCCCTCGGGTGAAGCCTTCTGGGATTTGGATATGTGTGATTAGAAATGGGAGAAACATTCCCATTTATCATTTTTTGTTCTCTTACTGCAGTAGTTCATGTTATCACCAATAATACAGTATATTACTGCAGTAGTTCATGTTATCACCAATAATACAGTACATTCAGTCTCTTGAGTGTTCTGTTTAGTTACAAACATGCACACCTATTCATTCATTCCTATTGAGTTCTAGAAAAGGGTGCCATGTCTCTTTACGTGAGACTTCTTGAGTCCAGTTCCCTCCAGATTTTGGGGTGTGGATCTTCAGCAGGAAGGGGGATGTTTTATTCAGTAGGCAGCTGGGGCAGAAGGTGTGTAAGAGGGGAAGTGTGATTATGATAGCATTCGGGCATGTGTCGATACTCCGCGCAACGCAACACCCTCGCCCGGCATGAGGCACACACTTGCCATCGATCGTGCTCGGTAACCTGAGCTGCCACAGTTTGTTTCCAAGCAGATCCATGGTCGGGGTGTCAGTCCAGCGAGGCAGGTGGAGAAAGAGTGATAGAGTAGCAACTCTATAACACAGCAGTGGAGACTGCTGAGGGGAGGACGACTCATAATAATGGCTGGGACGGAGCGAATGGAATATTTGATACATGCCACTTATGCCGCTCCAGCCATTACAGTCCTCCCCAATTAAGGTGCCACCAACCTCCTGTGACACACACTTGAGGTCACCTCATCCCAGTGAAAAAGTGCTGCTACCCCACACATCAAGGCCAACATTATTTAATGATTTTTTTTGTTAATTTAATTAGGCCTAAATATAGAAGTATTAATACATATGTTACTGGCAGACTAAAGGAAAATGTGGAGACAATGTCTACTGCTACATGGCCAGGCCAGCTATGTTGCTCTGCTATGTGTTGTTCTTTTTCCTGTTATCAATCAGATAAAGGTGCAATTATAGACTACATAGAGACAAATGTATTTTCTGTATACAACTTGACTGGAATGTTTTTTTTTCTCTAACAAAATAGTAGGTCTAAGCTTCATCAATGTCAACCCATAAAACCATTCTCCTCTTAATTAAAACCTGTAGTATCTTCTGCCATCTAGCGGTGTATATTAGTATTGTATGTTGTTTGGCCGCCCAGTAGAGGGCTTGCTTAAACTTTTTAACTACTGCAGGCTACATGAGTGCAGAATGCGGAGCAACACTCAATGTGCGTGTCCCACCAGTCTACAGACGAACAAAAAGTTAAAGAGGGATAAACCTCTAAGGTTTGATAAAGCATTGTCCCCATGAAGAGTTTCAGCTGTGTATCTTCCTTAAGGTAGACCTATCTTCTTCCACTGCAGTGACTTACATATTTGAGGTGATCCTCCCCTCCCCAATTCCCTTAGTAGAGGTCATAGACTTAGTCCGGGTCAACTCATTTGGGCTAAATTTCTTTAGCTTCCCTCTCCCAGATCTCAAACATGGGGCGGCAGGGTAGCCTAGTGGTTAGAGCGTTGGACTAGTAACCAGAAGGTTGCGGGTTCAAACCCCCAAGCTGACAAGGTACAAATCTGTCGTTCTGCCCCTGAACAGGCAGTTAACCCACTGTTCCCAGGCTGTCATTGAAAATAAGAATGTGTTCTTAACTGACTTGCCTGGTTAAATCAAATTAAAACATAGTGTCCACACCTTGTCTCACCTGTTTCTGAAATTTCCTGAAAAATAATCTGTGGTCAAAATAACTCTTGCATATGGTTCTATTATCTATTATGCGCAGTGAAATAATCCATGACCCATATTAATCCCTATTAAAATGATTAGTACTCAAGCCCCCTGCCTCTACCACCATTCCAGTTTTTCCCCAGACTAATTTTCAATCTCTTCTCTCATTTTTGCTACAGTCCTAGACTCACTGACACACACACACACACACACACACACACACACACACACACACACACACACACACACACACACACACACACACACACACACACACACACACACACACACACACACACACACACACACACACACACAATGTACCCGAGTCTTCCTTTTATTTATCACTCTCCAGCCGCTCTAACATAACCTTGGTCTCTACCTTAATCTAACTCTCATATTATCTAATCATTGGTGTCCAAGTCCATCAGGCCCCATGTGAAACTGTGCCAACTATGGAGAGAGCTGACGTCACACTGTGGAAACATGGTACAGAGGACAGGAGGGGAGAATCCTAACATTACAGCACGGTCTTCTTCTGGGTGAACCCCTTTCTGGGAGTAGAGGGACTGTCTTTGACACACAAATACATTTTCATTTTCTCCCCAGTCTTCCACAAAATGACATGCTTTTCTGAGGAAAATCTGATTATATAATTAACATGAGCTTGAAAATGTGTACTCTATTTTTGGGTGCAGTTTCAGTAGTGGCCAGCAGAAAGCAGATTGAATGGAGGGTGCTAAAATTGTGTGACAGGCTGTCAGTTGCTCAGTAGATTGTAGAATGGTCAGCTGTTGTGTGTGTGTGTGTGTGTGTGTGTGTGTGTGTGTGTGTGTGTGTGTGTGTGTGTGTGTGTGTGTGTGTGTGTGTGTGTGTGTGTGTGTGTATTAAGGCCTATCAGTGCTTCAGATGTTTACACAAGTCATTGAGACGTAATGCATTCCTCCCTTTTCTGCTCCAGTTCCCTCTCCCCCATACGGAGAAAATACAGTGCAATATTTCATGGCGGTGACAACACTGTTTAATTAAGCAATACGGCCCAAGGGGGTGTGGTATATGTTCAATATACCATGGCTAAGGGCTGTTCTTATGTGCCTGAACACAGCCATTAACCGTGGTATATTGCCATATATCACAAACCTGAGGTGCCTTATTTCTATTATACACTGGTTACCAACATAATTAGAGCAGTAAAAATAAATATTTTGTCATACCCGTGGTATATGGTCTGATATATCACGGCTGTCAGCCAATCAGCATTCAGGGCTCAACCCACCCAGTTTATAATTCACTTGCATCCTGCCAATGAACAGTCCTTAGCCGTGGTATATTGGCCATATACCACACCTCCTTGGGCCTTATTGCTTAAATAGTCTTTCCCATTATCTTCCTCCTTCATTATGTATGAAGTTAGTAGGCCTATAGTGGTGGCAGGTAGCCTAGCGGTTAGAACGTTTGGCCAGTAAACAAAAGGTTGCTGGTTTGAACACCTGAGCCAGGAGGGTGAAAAATCTGTCAATGTGCCCTTGAGCAGGGCACTTAACCCTAATTTGCTCCAGGTGCACTGTACTACTATCTGGTGTATGTGGCAATATAATTATTTGTTTTAGCCTACATTGAGTCTACAGCTAGTTTCTTAAACTACTTGTCTCACCATTATTAACGTTATGTGCACAACCTTGACTATAGATAGGGCAGTCTTGTTTAGTGCAACAGGCCTATGTTGCTTAAATTCAAAGTACATTGTGTTCTCAACTTTCCACCAACTGCCTTGAACACCCGAATTGGAGTTATGCCTTTCAACCACTAGGGAAAGGCAGAGTGGTGTGGATGTTTCCCAAGGTTAGTGCTATCTGGGATCCTTGGGACTTGGACATCCCATGGAAAACCCAAACCTTAACCCACCTAAAACGTACACTTCAATGGGGGGTAAGGACGTCCTAAGGATCCCATATTGCAATACGTTTTTTTTCTAACTACATAGAGGAGGGGCCGGTGAACATGGAAAGAAAGCCTACTTCGAATTGAAAGCTGGAGGCGGGTTGAGTTTAAACACCAATTAAATTACACAGACCGAGAAGGTCTGGAGAAGATTCACAGCATTATCGATCAACGTTACCACGTTGACAACATTGAGAAAGAGCCTTTAGTTTGTCCTGACAGTTTTCGCTCGTGTATGGTAGTCTGTTTAGAAAGGAGAGATGAGTCTTGGATCCTGATTGGAGTTGGCAAGCGCGCTCCACTACTGTATCCAGTCTTTCAACTCCTCTCTCCCCGAAACCAGGAAATCATCGAGGTGTGCTTCTCTTTATCCTGCTTGTGGATCGTAGGCTATCCCTTTACGTGTATATAGATGTGTATCTTGCCGTTATCGTCGTTTTTATTTTATTTTATTGTTTTTGAACCCCGGGCTTAGATCTGAGGCCGAAAAAACTGCATCGGAGAGGATCTCCACTCTCTAACAATGAGGTAAAGCGATTCAAATCTGATCGGTCTGTTCATTTTGTTTTGTGACTACAATACAACATATCGATTTTGTGCGCTTGTAATGATCGAGCATGGCTGGTGCAAGTTTTTTTAAAGTCATATGATTTATCATATTTGAACTTCGATAGATCTCGAACTGTTTTGGTAGTCTAGTTTTGACTCGAGATAGCCTAAACATGTCATCATCAAAGTGACCGCCAGACTAAATCAACTGGTTTCAATGCAGAGCACCTTATACAATGTATCACTTTGTAGCCGATGAGTGAGAGAAGAAAAAGAGAAATGCCAGCTCGAGCGGTGTCTGTCCCCTTGTCATACGGTAGTAGCCTGTTGCTCTGTCATAGTTTAACATATTGTCAAGTGGCCTAATTCCAGTACAATAGGCCTAAGCCTAGAGAGCATTAGACCGGGTAATTTGTACTTTACTTGAATTACAATTTGTGTCCCATGGTGATTTACATGTATCATGGAATCAATATTTATTGTGTCCTATTTGGGACATTTTGGTGGGAAATGGAACTGCTATCTGTAATGGTGCCCTGTGGTAGAGCACGCTGTTGTGTATGCTAGACGTGGAGTTGTCTGGTTAGCTGGCCTGCCATAGTTCCACGTATCCATTCAAGGACCCTATTTTCCCCCGTATAGTTGGCCAACCAGGCCTGTACACACAACCAAATTGCGCCGAGCATGGAACAAGCCAGTCTACGAATTCCACATCCTGTTGCAGCCTGTGAAGTTGGCAATTACACGATTTGAAGCCAAGACTAGTTAGGCCTTTTCTGGAATGTTATTTTTTTCCCTGACTCAAACACAATGGCCCCTCGCATATCACCTGGGCCTATGTACATTTGTATTCTATAATATATCTGGGACTCAATCCACAATGTATATTTGTTGTGATTCTATAACCTGTGCAACAAGTTATTTATCCTTAACCAATCTTGAATCTCTCACTTCTTTTGCAAAACCAAGTTGGGTAAGTAAGGCCCTGTATTGTTTTTAACCTGTTGCTGGTCACTTTGGTTTACTTTGTTAAAGCCAACACTAATTTCTAGGCCTAATGAATGAATGAATGGGCTCTGGCCCCATCTGAGGTCATGTCATTTACCTTGCTTACATAATGGGTGAGGAATGTAATGGTGTCTGTCATGTAATCAAGTTCATTGTCCTCAGCATAGTTTAACATGTGTGAATGTTGAGACGAGTGTAGCCAGCTGGTTAAATGTTCCATGGTTTCTCCCAATACAGGTAGGCCTAGATCCTGAGGTTACCCAAATTGAATAAATAGAAACCTCAGTCAATACATCCAAGGAGGTTTTATTACACAAAGATAAACATATTCTCTGTCCACCCTGGCAGTGCATACATCCTCCCTATAACCATAATCAGCTGAGACAGTTTCCTCCATGTTTCTCTATCTCAGACTACACTGTCACACAGGAAATGTATCAGTCTTCGTTAATGGCAGCTGGAGGATTCATTGTTGTTATCAAAGCGACGCCTGCTGTGACCCCCCCCCCCCCCACCCTTCAGGTGTAAGGTGGGTGTGGAACATTCGATCTAAGAAGTTGCTCCATGCACGCTGTCAAAACATTTTATTTGGTTATGTCACATGTGCCATATACAACAGCTGTAAGGTCTACCCACAGTGAAATGCTTACTTACCATGGTTGGGGTCAATTCAAATTGAAGGGAGTCAATTCAGGAAGTGAACTAATATTATAATTCAGTAATCGAAAAAAGGGAATTTGTTTTCAATGACTTCTTAATCAAATTAAAAGCAGAAGCTATTTTATTTCAAACATTTTTTTGTATACATTTTCTGAATAATAAATTCATGCCACTTCCTGAATTGACAGCTTTCAATTTGAATTGAGCCCAACCCGGTTACTTACAAGCTCTTTTCCAATGATGCAGAGTTAAATAATAAGAATAGAAAACACAAGAATGACGATATATACAAGTAGTACCATTACAGTATCAATGTGTAGGGATACATGGTAATTTAGGTAGATATGTACATGTAGGCAGGGGTAAAATGACTAGGCATCAGGATATATAGTGTCTAGCAAGGAACTGTGTTTGGGGTGATAAAAGGCTGCTCTCATCAGTTACAAATGTTCTCCTTTCACTCTTACCATGTTGAGCACAGTTAAAATGTATATATATTTTTTTAACATTTTGGAGAATATTCAGAGGTGGAAACTTTCTGTGGGAATTAATGGGAATATATGGGTATTGTCTTCCTCTCAGGCTTCCATGTCCACCTCTTGAACATCAGAGACTCTGAGGCCTCATCTTCACTGTCCCTTTCCAAACTTGTTGAGGATGGCTCGTTGTCAGGCTCAAAAAGCTGCAAATTTGCCCAGATGGCCACCAATTATTCAACGTATGTGTGTTCCCAAACAAGGACCAGTTGCGCTCTGAGGCAACAGGGGAAAGAGCCTCAGATCCACAAAGTCCCTACCACCAGGTGGCTGAAGAGATATGTTGGCACGACTGCCATATTGCATCTCCATCCCAAAGCCCTTGCTTGGAAGATACTTCACCAGACTGCCAAGAACCTTGCCCTCATCCAGGTCAAGGTGGCGAGACACGGTAGTGATGATACCATAGGGCTGGTTGATATCTGCACCAGACAGGATGCTCTTGCTAGCATTACTTGGGGCCCAACATGTACGCTGCGGCGTGTAAGGGCTTCAGGCAGAAGTCTTCACGTTTTTCAGAACTGCAGTTTCCTCTGCTTGGAGCAACAGTGAAGTGGGCAGGACAGTATGGATTTCTTCTCTTACATCTGCAAGTCTGAACATCAGACAGGATGGCATTGTCTCTCTCAATCGGTGCAAAGGCTACTGCTATAGGTTTCGGGCTGCTTACCACTCTCTCCCAAAATACATCATCCAGGAGGATGCTCTTGATGGGGCTGTCCATATCAGCAGACTGTGATATGTCCATTTCTTCAAGAGCCGCCTTCCCCTCCAGGGGACTGTCAAACATGACAACACCACCCCAACGGGTGTTGCTGGGCAGCTTCAATGTGGTGTTCTTATTCTTCTCACTTTGCTTGGTGAGGTATATTGCTGCTATAACTTGATGACCCTTCACATACCTAACCATTTCCTTGGCTCTCATGTAGTGTATCCATTGTTTTCAGTGCCATGATGTCTTTGAGGAGCATATTCAATGCATGAGCAGCACAGCCAATGGGTGTGATGTGAGGGTAGGACTCCTCCACTTTAGACCAAGCAGTCTTCATGTTCGCAGTATTTTCTGTCACCAGTGCAAATACATTCTGTGGTCCAAGGTCATTGATGACTGCCTTCAGCTCATCTGCAAAGTAGAGACCAGTGTGTGTGTTGTCCCTTGTGTCTGTGCTCTTCTAGAATACTGGTTGAGAGGTGGAGATGATGCAATTAATTATTCATTGCCCATGAACATTCGACCACCAATCAGAGAAGATTGCAATACAGTCTGCTTTCTCTATGATTTGCTTGACCTTCACTTGAACTCTGAACTCTGCATCCAGCAAATTAGTAGATAATGCATTTCTATTTGGAGGGGTGTATGCTGGGCAAAGCACATTTAGAATTCTCTTCCAATACACATTGCCTGTGAGCATCAGAGGTGAACCAGTTGCATACACAGCTCGAGCAAGACATTCATCAGCATATCTCTGACTACGTTCCTCCATTGAGTGAAAACTTCTGATTCCAGGAGGACCATGAGCTGTTGCTATCGATAAGATGTTTGGTTCATCATTTTCACCTCGAATAGAAGTAGAGGGACTTTTGTCAGTGTTTGTTTGTTGTGAGCACTGAGTGAACTTTATGCACTTGGCCAGATGATTCTGCATCTTTGCATTCTTCACATATGACTTGTCACAATATTTGCAAATGTACACATCTTTTCCTTCTACATTAGCTGTAGTGAAATGTCTCCACACATCAGATAGTGCCCGTGGCATTTTCCTGTAAAGATGATTAAATAAAAAACATATAATTCCATGTACAGATAAATAGTTAAGCAGTTAGATTAAACAACTCCTTTGTAAGATAAATGTTTTAAAATGAAACATGTATGGAAACAAGTGAATTAACACTCAGTTAACAGGCTCAAGCTAACTAAAACTAAGTATCAGGAATTGTTAACAAGTTAGAAATTATTTAAACCCACTTTGCTGTAGGCTACTATTTACTAGTCAACAAAAAATCATGTATGTCATATAAAATGTATTCACCCCACTCAGTATTGCAATCAAAACTTACCAGAAAGTATGTGGTCCTAGGCTCAGACAGTGTAGTAGTGTGGGCTCAATAGCATCTCATTAGTGTGCAAGATCTTGAGAATCAGCTGTGCATGTGATGGAAGAATGTGCTGTGCATGCAGAGGGTTGCAATTCCATTGAATTGGGGATAGTTTAACCAAAATATGCCACAAGACCTAGAATTGCCTTGTGTATCCTGCAAAAAAAACGTTTCTTTGATGAATTAAAGCAAAATTCCCCAAATTCCTGGACTTAACCTGCCATGGAAAATTTCCCAGAAATTTCCTGAAAAGTTTTCCAACCCTTTGCAACCCTATACAGAGCGACTTACAGGGTTACATGCCTTGCTCAAGGGCCCATCAACAGATGTTTCACCTAGTCTGCTCTGAGATTCAAACCAGCAACCTTTCAATTACTGGCTCAACGCCCTTAAAATCAAATCACCCCAAACACACAGGACGGCTACCTGCCGACGTGTGTTTGGGGTGATAAAAGGCTTCTCTCGCGAGTTTAAAATGTTCCCCTTTCACTCTCTCCATGCTGAGCACGTATAGTATTGATCTACTTAAAAGCAGGAACACACACTCTGACTCACCTACAGTCTCCTTTTATTTCTCTCACGTCATTCTGTCTGCCTGCCTGTCTGTATTGAAATGGGCTTTGAAGGCCAGACTGGCTTGTGTATATTCACAGGGAGTGTATTTAACTTGCTACCCTCTCCTCCCCTCCCCCTTTACCATCATAAGTGAACTTTTAACCCCTAGCTGAGAAGTCAGAACTTATTATGGCTGATGTTTTTCTAACTTTGTCTCTTTGATGACACGGTCATGTAAGTCATTTTATGGCACATAATCATTGTGTATTTGTCATCACCAATCGTTGGTATGATTTATTTTTACATGTTTCCATAAGTAGACTATTTCCTTAATTCCTTTGTTCATCAAAGTAGATTCAGATGGGTTCCCTGTATGAAAATCAATTGGACTCGTGTGGAAATCAATTGAACTTATGTGGTTGCGTGTGTGGTAGTATTCACTGAAAATACTTTGTGCGTCATCATTAACACTGAATGACACTGGCCGAGCAATCTGTGACATGCTTCATCACAAGCTCTCCCATTTAAAGCAATTAGATGCAGTGCACAATGTACAAAAATAAGCCTATATTGTCACAATAGGGACATCCAGTTTCCTTGGTGGTTGTGGGTTTTCTTCTATTACTAAGCATCTAGATTATAATATCCCCCCCTTGTTCAGCGCTGTCACTCACACGTCTAGGCGGGTGCAGAATGGTGGCTAGGGCATGGTAAACAGGAAGCAACAGTTTGGCTTTGGTCACTGACCAAAGAATCCTCTACACCCTCCTATAGTACGGTATACTGACGGTGAATGAAATGCATGTCTCATAATTAGGCTCACCTCTCAATTCTTCCTATGAAGTTGCGCAAACTCAACATTTCGCAGTGCGTGTCGGGATAGCACTTTGCTCTGGGGCATCCTGGCTTGTTTGTGGCTATTGCAGGGTCTAATTAGCTGCTATGTGATGGGCTAGGTCTGACCTGGTGACGCTAAAGCTTGTTGCGGAAGCTATACTGTAAAGTTTTAATGCACAGTCAGCAATGGCTGCAATTTCTCCCTCTTGTTCTCTTTGTCGCTCTCCATTCATAACTCTCTCTTCCTCCCTAGGTAAAAATGGAAAGAGATCTGTGGAAAACAGCTTTATAGCGTCAGCCATCGCCAGAAACTCTGTCACAAATACTGACTTTCCGTTCTGCCATACACGAGGATGCTAAGACAATGCATTAACTGGATACAAGCTATATTTTGTTTGGAAGATTAAAATAGAGGCTCAAGCGATGCCACTGTTGGTTAAATAGGGAGTTTATTTTTTTTTGATTTGACATCAAACTATTTCCTGCATGGGTGACATTTTTTGTGAATGATTAGCGAAGCGACTAATGTTTACAGAAACGATCAGCTTTTGTGCTATCGCTGGACTGGTTGCTTCTTCACATCTCCCAGTTGGGTCTCTCTGTCTGAGATCTGTGTTGAATAATTCTATGTTTAGTCATTTGGATACATTTTCAATGGGTAGTGAATTTGTGAATCATCTCTACTGAATGTCCACCATGGCATATAGCTGTAAAAAAAGTACCACCTCGTTTTAAAAGGTAGATTTACTGATCCTCATTCCATTGCTTCATTCTCAACTAACAAGCATGTTCATGCAATTAAACTTAGTGACCACGAGGCAAGTTGAGCAATTTAGAAGACACTTTATAAGATGGTGTGTGCATACTATCAAAGAGTAAGACAGCAACATTTCATAGATCCATGATTTGATTGTGTACTTCAGCAAAAAAAAAGATGTACTTCCTGAGTCTTGACCAGCGTTGACCCTTTTGAAGCCGATAAAGAAAATTCTACTACTCAGCATTCCCTATATAGATACTAAGTGTCAAGCCACAGGCATGCAGCACTCGCAGACCTCCATAAAGGTGAGGTATCAACTAAATTTAGTTTATATCCTTCCTCCCTTGCTCTTTTATGCTCTGTGCGCGCAGCTTCATACCCATAACATATTCTCTAGAGATGGGGACAGAGTTATATGTCTGGACAACTGAGAGAGTGGGGAGATACTCTCATCATGTCCCCACCCCCTAATGGGGAGGGGGGGGGGGGGGGGATCTTCTCCAAGGGGCTATGCATCTTCCTCAGCCTCTCAGGGAGGATACGCTTGGCCCTGTAAAAGGAATTAAGTGAACACAGAGAGAAGAGAGATGATTCAATGGTCCAAATAAGGGCATAGTGAGTGCCAGTCATGGCACCCCCAAGAGCGCTTCAGGAGCTGGAATGCTGCTTTTGCTTCTCGGCCTCTTTCAAGTGGTCAGAGGCCTGGCCCAGACAGCCAAGGAACATTTCCACAACATTGGAGAGACGATTCCAGAGAAACTCCGGCACCGATGAGTCAGCACACAAAGAATGCTGAGTGGTTTGGACCTGACCGAGAAAGAAAGAGGAAAAAGTGAGTTGGCACATGAAAGAGTTTGAGAGGCAGAACATAACAAGAGACAGAGAATCCAACACCTTAGAGAGGGAGAGAGTGAGCCTGGTGCTGTGTTTATTTAACTAGGCAAGTCAGTTAAGATCAAATTCTTATTTACAATGACTGCCTACAGCGGCCAAACCCTAACCTGGACGATGCTGGGGCAATTGTGCGCCGCCCTATGGGACTCCCAGTCACTGCCCGTTGTGATACAGCCTGGACTCGAACCAGGGTCTGTAGTGGCGCTGAGATGCAGTGCCTTAGACTGCTGTGCCACTCAGGCGCCTGGTGCTGTGCCTCACAGGGGAGAGACTAAAAGCACTAGTCTGCATGTAGCGGCATGCTAGGACCTGTGTGAGGAGGGGCAGGCACGAGGAAGGGAGATAACAGCAGTAGGCAAAGGATTACAACAAGGGTCCTGGTCCTCCTCAATCTTTAGTTTGAGGCTTCAGTAGTCAGCCAGTCAGTCCATACGGTTTGCCTCTTACAAAAACGACCTGTTCTTCAAGGATCTGAGGTATTCTGTCCATTTATCATCCTATTCAGTGTACAGCGTGTGTTTTTGTGTTTGACAGATTTTTAATACTCTACTTGTTATTCAGTCCTGTTACTGCCTGTGTCACACTGTGTTAGTGTCAATTGGGCCAGAGGTACACTACAAAAGTATATGGACACCCCTTCAAATGAGTGGATTCAGCTATTTCATCCACACCCGTTGCTGACGGGTGTATAAAATCGAGCACACAGCCATGCAATCTCCATAGGGAAACATTGTCAGTGGAATGGCCCGTACTGAAAAGCTTAGTGACTTTCAATGTGGCACTGTCATAGGATGCCACCTTTCCAACAGGTCAGTTGGTCAAATTTCTGCCCTGCTAGAGCTGCTCCGGTCAATTGTAAATGATGTTATTGAGAAGTGGAAACGTCTAGGCGCAACAACGGCTCAGCCACAAAGTGTTAGGCTACACAAGCTCACAGAATGGGAGTGCTGAAGTGCGTACCACATAAAAATCGTCTGTCACTACAGAGTTCCAAACTGCCTCTGGAAGCAACGTCAGCACAAGAACTGCTGGTCGGTAGCTTCATGAAATGGGTTTCCATGGCCGAGCAACTGCACACAAGCCTAAGATCACCATGAGCAATGCCAAGCGTTGGCTGGAGTGATGTAAAGTTCACCTCCATTGGACTCTGGAGCAGAGGAAACGCCTTCTCTGGAGTGATGAATGAGTCTTCACCATCTGTCAGTCCGACAGGAAATCTGGGTTCGGCAGATGCCAGGAGACCGCATAGTGCAAAAAATGTAACGTTTGGTAGAGGAGGAATAATGGTCTGGGGCTGTTTTCTTATGGTTCGGGCTAGGCCCCTTAGTTCCAATGAAGAGAGATCTTAATGCTACAGCATACAATGACATTCTAGACTATTCTGTGCTTCCAAATTTGTGGCAACAGTTTGGGGAAGGTCCTTTCCTGTTTCAGCATGACAATGCCCTTGGCACAAAGCGGGGTCCATACAGAAATGGTTTGTTGAGATCTGTGTGGAAGAACTTGACTGACCTGCACAGAGCCCTGACCTCAACCCCATCGAACACCTTTGGGATGAATTGTGACACTGACTGCGAGCCGGGCCTAATCGCCCAACATCAGTTTCCTACCTCACTAATGCTCTTGTGGCTGAAAGGAAGCAAGTCCCTGCAGCAATGTTCCAACATCTAGTGGAAAGCCTTCCCAGAAGAGTGGAGGCTGTTATAGCAGCGAAGGGAGTGTGGACCAACTCTATAATAATGCCCATGATTTTAGAATGAAATGTTCAATTAGCAGGTGTCCACATACACTACATGAAAAATGTATCACTGAGTCTTTCACTGTGACAGCCCTGCACTTGACTGGAGGGTAATTTCATTGAGGACAATACTGTCAGATGATACTGGAAACTTCAAAACTAATGCAATTGTTTTTGTACGTAAACTGAATAAGAGGTCACACATGGTTGGTCACCTATGCCCACGTTGTTTGTGTGTGTACTCACCTTGTGGTGCTAGAGATACCCAGGTTGTGCGCTGTATTCTGGAGAGACAGGACCAGGTTATTTTTACTCTGCCTTTAAGAATGTGTGTGATCGGCATCTTCATCATCCACGACTTGGGACTGGGGTCTTTTATCAAGGCTGAGAGAGGGAGTTAGCATTGCTTTACTTTTTGTTTTAGCTCATTTTAAACTAGACATTTTTTAGTGGGAAGAGGTAATGAGTGGAATGACTTTTGTTCACATTTCCACTAGGCGTGAAGTCCTAAGATCTGAATAAACTGAGCTGTGATGCATCTTATTTCATTATCTTTAGTCATGTTGATCTTCTCATGATATACAAATTAGAATAATAAAAAGGTTTTGGAGTTCAAGCACCCTTTTTGGTTGGTACATGACTCCATCTGTGAGCAAATTTAAAGCGCATTAGACTTTCTGTTGATTTGATGTGCTAGACTGGACAGTTTGTCTGTCATGACTGACCCCACAACATCATAGCACACTGACAGGACATAGCAAGCACTCAACATATGAGTATCCAACATGTTCTGCCAAATGAACAGAGGCCAAAGTGGAACAGTGGAGGGAAAGTCCAAATTGCTAACAAGTTGGCACAGGGCTTGAGATAAAAAATAAATAAAAAATGGTTGACTGATTTAACTGGTAGCCTAAGTATGAACACAGAGATGAGGTTTGAGGGATTAAGAGGGACAATGGGGAACAGACGTAGAGACAGAGGGGGAGGGAAGAAAATGAGGAGTGTGGAGAAGAGCATGGTGGGAGGGCCAGGTAAACAGAGCGAGCAGGAGAGACACTGGACCTGGCTGTACTTGTCAGTACAAGCTCTGAGCAAAGCCTTATACAGACTTCTCAGAGCGTGTGCCTCTGTGCACTGCAGTTTCCTGTTAACCCCTCACTGACTGAGAAATTATAGGCTCCGATTCTGGCTCTAAATGTCTGAGTTTCTATATTTTGTTTATTTATTCAATGAAACGTTGTCATTGAGTTTGGTTTATTGGTAGATGTTGTCTGTCTGTGTCTTCAGACTGTAAACTTTATCATAATGTTTATCAGTTAGGTTGCTAATTTGTCATCTTGACAAACAGGATATTTTCATAACCTTTGCAGCAGCACTTGTTTATGATTTTGACATGTGCAGCAGCCACATCCAACACAGTTAATGTTTCAAGGGTATGTGAAAATTCCTCAGATTAAGACTGTCCATTCCTTGTTTGAGTTATTTTAATGCTCAGCCAGCCAGTGACCTATTGGCTCTCACAGTACAACACCTCTTAATTAAATGAACTGGTCAGCTAGTTAATGCTTAGCTTAATTGCTAGTCTGGACTCTTAACTAACCTTCAAGGACTGCATTATGTGTGCTGCTTGGACACTGTCACAGGAATAAGTTGTTTATGGACTTTTTTCCCCCATGGTTCATTCAAATGTTAACGTGTGGAAAAACATGTGCATCCATGTAGCATGCCTGCCAACCCTGTGAACTGTGCGTGTGTGGCCTGCTATAACATGGGAGTCTCAATGTCTGTAGATGTATCAATAATTCACTCCTCACTTTCTCTCCAATTAAAAATGCATCCATTTCCCAGTCCCTTTTCTCTGTACCGTATCAGTTTGGAGCTGCCCTCACTGCTCCATACCTGGGTGGGTTGCATTCACTAAAAACAAATGTGAGCAAACTTTTTTAAATGGAATATTGACATTCTTGCTGGAAACGTTTGGCTTGTACTTCTGTGTCTACTGACCATGATCCACATCTCTTTCCTCACACGTTGTCCTCAGCCAGGGACATCTTTTTATTTAATTTTTCTTTCTAGCACTTCCTCCTTTCTGCACATGCTTACTTACCTAACAAACATTTAGGTCAACAGTGGGCACATGAGTGGGTAAACCTGAACGGGTGAGTTTGTGTGAGCGTGTGTCTATTGTTCACTAGACAGGCTGAGTCAACCCTTATTAGGCATTGCTGGGAGCAGGAAGTGGGCTGTGGCTACAGAGCTGTGTCACCGGAAGTGGGAGATTGTATCACAGACTGGAGAGAGGTGAAATGGGAGAAGAGATGGAAAAGGAGAGAAATGAGGCATGCTCTCTGACGGTCTGCTCCCTCTCCTTCGCTCTGTCTTCCTCTCATCACACTTACTAGACTTTAAGCCAAAATACTGTGGGCTACACATACTGCAATGTAAACTGGCGAACTTGTTGTGAAAGAGCAAGTAAGGCATTTCACTGTACTAGTGAACGTGACAATAACTTGAAACTAGCTAGCAGGATTTATGTGTTGTCAGCTAATTTGATGTGTAGGGATGAGAAAATAAACCCTTTCAATTGTCTGCACATGCTTGTGGATTGTTGCGTTATTCAATATTGTAATGTTTTAGAAGAAAGATTGCTCGGATTAAGTAGTTTGCTTAGTGGCTACTGTGGAAGGTAAGGCAAGGATGTAATGTGAATTCAAAAGTAGAAATCTACAGTTGAAGTCGGAAGTTGACATACACCTTATCCAAATACATTTAAACTCAGTTTTTCACAATTCCCGATTTATTTAATCCCAGCAAAAATTCCCTGTTTTAGGTCAGTTAGGATCACCACTTTATTTTAAGAATGTGAAATATCAGAATAATAGTAGAGAATTATTTATTTCAGCTTTTATTTCTTTCATCACATTCCCAGTGGGTCAGAAGTTTACATGCACTCAATTAGTATTTGGTAGCATTGATTGTTTAACTTCGGTCAAATGTTTCGGGTAGCCTTCCACAATCTTCCCACAAAAAGTTGTGGAGGTCAATTTTTTTTTTGTCTGAGGTCTTTGCTGATTTCTTTTGATTTTCCCATGATGTCAAGCAAAGAGGCACTGGGTGAAAGTAGGCCTTGAAATGCATCCACAGGTACAGCTCCAATTGACTCAAATGATGTCAATTAGCTTCAGAAGCTTTTAAAGCCATGACATAATTTTCCAAGCTGTTTAAAGGCACAGTCAACTTTGTATGTGAACATCTGACCCACTGGAATTGTGATACAGTGAAATAATCTCTAAACAATTGTTGGAAAAATGACTTGTCCTAACTGACTTGCCAAAACTATAGTTTGTTAACAAGAAATTTGTGGAGTGGTTGAATAACCAGTTTTGACTTCTCCTGTATGTGTGACTAGGGGGTTGTGTGTGTGTGTGTGTGTGTGTGTGTGTGAGTCTTGACATGAGCCAGAGCATCGGGGAGGCCCTCACCATCTGTCATTGTCACCCTGCCAGCACCATGTCACCATGCCTGGCTCTAGTTAGTGACACTGGTCTGTCAGTGCCACTGCACATAAGCCTACTTGCGTAACACTGCAGTCCTCTCCTATAGATCGGTTTTGTATTTCCAGTAGTGTCTACATTTTGTTTAATTTCTCTTATATACCAGGTGCTGTGGAAGTGCCACGGTTTGTATTAGTTGGTACATTTTCCCTAAGAACAGGTTACATTTCCAGTGTTATTTTTCTGTCTGTGGGACTTAATGCAAAGCTGCCCCAGGAGCCTGCATGGCAGTCAGCTATCTGTAGGGGCTCTCCGGGTGGGTGGGAGGAGATGTTGATGTTTTGCAGGTGGAAGGTTCCAGATCCTCCTCTCAGACCTGGAGCACAGCCAAGCTTCCGGTCTTTGTCAGCCTCCATTGTTGTTCCCAAACAATCTTGTTTTGGATCAAACCATCTCTCCTCTTGTCATAAAATGTGCAATTTAATGGGTCCTTCCATGAAGAGTGCCTTTTTGTGTCCCTTTTGATATTTTAAGTAGAAATTGTGGACCAATATTGAATTTTAAAAGCCTGTTATATTAAATGAAGTGCATTTTGACATAGACCACATGGCGAAATCAATAAGGTTTTAAATATGAATTAAGACTTGCTAAAGTGCCAATTCTTAATTTTGACATGTCCCTTTTGTGTATCCTCTTTTTATTTAACCTTTTATTTCGGGAAGTCAGTTAAGAACTCATTCTTATTTTCAATGACTTCCTAGCAACAGTGGGTTAACTGCCTTGTTCAGGGGCAGAACGCTCTAACCCCTAGGCTACCTACCGCCTGTGAGTTCTAGGAAGATTTTAACCCACTTAACACCAAGTTTTGACAATCATTGTAAAGCCCTAGTTATTTTGTTGCTTGACAAAGTAATTTCTGAAGATTAAATAAATCCTAATCTGATTTTGTGATTAATTTACATCTGTCCCTCGTTTTTTAAGGTCAACCCTGTTACTTTTACTGAACTCTTGTTTTAATACGCTGAAATTATTCCTTTTTTAAATATTATTTTCAAAAGAAACATTGTAAATCAAACATCATCATGTAAATGCTGGTTCTATTCTTTTTGTCCAATTTCTGCTGTTTTGTGTTGGAAAACCCAGCGGGTCAATTATAACACGTCAACCCTGTTACTCATAGGGGGCTAGAAATGTTTTAACAATTGGAATTTTTTTTATGAAGCTTGCATTCAATTGCCACTTGCTGTTGCAAACAAGTTTCCATTCCCCATCACCAGGAGATTCATGGCTGATTTTTAAGATGAAATCGTCAACTCTTACGTTCAATTTGGCACTTATTATAGTCATTTTTTAAAATTTAACTTCTTGAGATGGGAAAACATGTTTTTTTATGAAATTGAACATGTGCTTTTTGACATTTTACCTCATTTCACCTCAATTTAACAGTTTTCTTTCCAAAGCTGTTAATTATATGCATAGTCGAGCATCTTTTCGTGACAAAATATCTTGTTTAAAACGAAAGTTTTTCATCCAAAAATTAAAATAGCGCCCCCTATATCCAAGAGGTTAATACAGGTAACGAGTGGAGGACAGAGGAGCCTCTTAAACAAGAAGTTACAGGTCTGTGAGAGCCAGAAATCTTGCTTGTTTGTAGGTGACCAAATACTTATTTTCCACCATAATTTGCAAATAAATTCATAAAAAATCCTACAACGTGATTTTTCTGGATGTTTTTTCCTCATTTTGTCTGTCGTAGTTGAAGCGTACCTATGATGAAAATTACAGGCCTCTCTCATCTTTTTAAGTGGGAGAACTTGCACAATTGGTGGCTGACTAAATACTTTTTTGCCCCACTGTAACTAGTGATTATGTAAAGATTTGATTTAAAAAAGAAAAAAAAGTTTCATGCTAGCTTGCAACTTCCCTTGGCTCCTTGCAGCCACAAGGTCCTTTTGATGCTGCACTCGCGTAACATGTGGTCAGCCTGCCACGCAGTCTCCTCGTGGATATAATCGGTGTCCATAAAGGCAGATTACCGGTTGTTATGAAAACTTGAAATCGGCCATGCTGATTAATCGGTCGACCTCTAACAATAACTCTCTTTGTGTCTCCTCTCCCTTAGTGAGTCCAGTATCTGCCAGGCTCGGGCCACGGTGATGATCTATGATGATGGGAATAAGAAGTGGCTCCCGGCAGGAACCGGGCCTCAGAACTTCAGCAGGGTCCAGATCTACCACAACCCCTCTACTAACGCCTTCAGAGTGGTGGGACGCAAGATGCAGACAGATCAACAGGTTGTGTGTGTGCGTGCATGTTTCACTGATTGTGTGATGTTGTACATCAACAAGCCCTGCCAGCTGTACAACTGTGAATCAGCCCTTTTTTCCACCTGTGGCCATGCGCAGGCACACGAACACCACTAACTTCCTCAGTAACACAAGCACAGACTCTACACCAGGTTCTCTGTGCTGGGTCAAAGGGCTGTGTTCTGTCTCCTATAGTTCCCCCATAAGGGCCATTAGGCTAATACAGGCCTGGATGGCATGGAGCACATGGGGCCTATCAATACTTACACCACCTCTACTGTTACAGCTTTAACAATAAAACTAGACAAACAGCACTATATATACTGAACAGAAATATAAACGCAACATGTGAAGTGTTGATTTCATGAGGTGAAATAAAAGATCCCATAAATTATCCATACCCACAAAGCTTATTTCTCTCCAATTTTGTGCACACATTTGTTTACATCCTTGCTAGTGAGCATTTCTCATTTGCAAAGATTATCCATCCACCTGACAGGTGTGGCATATCAAGAAGCTGATTAAACAGCATGATCATTACACAGGTGCACCTTGTGCTGGGGACAATAAAAGGCCACTCTAAAATGTGCAGTTTTGGTACACTAGACTATGCCACAGTCTAACGTTTTGAGGGAGTGTGCAATTGGCATGCTGCCTGCAATGTCCACGAGTTCTTGCCAGAAAATTTAATGTTTTTTAGAGAATTTGGCAGTACATCCAACCACCCTCACAACCGCAGGCCATGTGGAGGTCCTGGGCTGGCATGGTTACACATCTGGCTTCTTAACCTGAGGGATCATCTGAGGTCAGCCATCCGGACAGCTGATTAAACTGAGGAGTATTTCTGTCTGTAATTAAGCCCTTTTGTAGGGAAATATGTATTGGCTGGGCCTGGCTCCCCAATGGGTGGGCCTATTCCCACCCATGGTTGCACCCCCCCCCCCCCCCCCTGCCCAGTCATGTAAAATCAATAGATTAGGGCCTAATGAATTTATTTAAATTTTATGATTTCCTTTTATGAACTGTAATTCAGTAAAATCGTTGCATTTATGTTCATTAATAGATACATTATCTCACCACCCCATCCCTCTCTCCATATCATCCTCTCATTAAACATCCAGTCGCCTGAGTGTTCCCCCTAGACGTATGTTTCCTGAGAGGTGGTTGGCCAGCTCAACCACTTCCTGTGACAATTTAAGGATGCCTTCCCCATCTCTCATTACTGTCGCCTCTGTTTGCGTCTCTCCCCTCCCTCCCGCCCCTTTGTTCTCTTGCTCTCTCTCTTTCTGAGTATCTCTGTCCCTTCTCTGTGTCTGCGTCTCTCTCTCTCTCCCTGACTCTTTTGGCGCGGGGAGTTAAGGCGCTCGCTCCTCCGCTCTGTGGAATTCAGGGGTTGTAAAACAGAAACAATGCATCAGCACATTCAGACTGAGTCACTCAAACCCAGAGCACCGTGACTTGTATTGAATCACCAGGCTGGTGCCACCTGCTGGACAGCTATAAACCTAGGGTACATTTCTCTTGTCCAAACTGGCTTCCTCTCCTTGATCTGAAAGCACAGGCTGAGTGCAATATGGGAAAAGCTTTCAATTAGGGAAGATTAGACTGAGATGCACCCTAAACACGAACACTTAGAGCAGGGTGATGTATCATCTAATGGATCCACATACCGGTATGTATTTTTATCACTGAGTGTCAGTATTAAGGTCTAGTATTGCCATAACCAATGTAGTTCCTTCCATACAACATGAGTAAAGACTGTTCTCTTATCTAAAATCTCCATTTCAACTATACGGAGCCCCACCTTGTTTTTTGATAAAGAAGTGGTATCCATTATATGCCAATGTTGGGAGTGTCATGTCTTGACTCCGACCCCCTTCTCTCTCTAAGGTGGTGATTAACTGTCCGATTGTGAAAGGCCTGAAGTACAATGAGGCCACGCCCAACTTCCACCAGTGGCGGGATGCACGGCAGGTGTGGGGCCTCAACTTTGGCAGTAAGGAGGATGCTGCCCTCTTCGCCAACGGAATCGCCCACGCACTGGAAGTGCTCAATTCCCTGTCAGACGCAGGTACTATTAGAATGGATCGTACATGCAGCCTCAACATGCTTTGCAATTACCTAAAGGCACAGCACTGTCTGAGAAAGAATTGCGAGAGATGCATGTGTAGAAACATGAGCATGACTTGCATATCACAGCTTTCTTCCTAAGTCATACTCTCTCTCCCTTCTCGATCTCCAGGTTACGCTACCCTCCCACGCCCAGTGTCAAATGGACCCTCCCCAGAGGAACTGGAACAGCAGCGGAGGTACCAAGTGTGGGATATCTGGAGGGGGAGTACAGTACACTCGCCTTTACTTCCAGATTGAGTTGTAATTAAGGGTCAATACAAGTATCATGACAAAATATCTTCGTATGACCAGAGTCCCACTGATCTGGTTTTACATAACCACACATGCACACTGACTCAAAGGATTTGTCGGCATTAGCCTTCCGCTGCTTAGCCCTCAGCCAGCTTCTTGAGGACGGAGTCTGTAAAGCGAAAGAAGGTCAACTCTTTGACGTCGCAATCTATACTTTCCCACCAACTCCTCTCCCTGTGGACCCCACACTCGCCAAGGATACGCCCAGCTTTTACCCCTCATCTCATTTAGTCTAATGGGCAATATATAACACACTGGGGAGGCTCTGGGATAGGCTGGCGAGATTGTCCATCAAATGGTGGTAATGGTCACAGATATGATTGTCAAGATGGTACCGACTGTGAGGGGCGACATCTTACGAGCTCCAACTCCTTTTCTATATAGTGACTTTTATCGTGTTTATCTTTTCTTTTAACAGAAATGTTCAATTGCTGGAAATGAGCTGTTCCAGACAACTGTGTGATCGATCACGCTCTCCGTAGCCGATGTGAGCAAGACCTTTTTAAACAGGTCAACATTCACAAGGCCGCTGGGCCAGGCGGATTACCAGAACGTGTACTCCGAGCATGCGCTGACCAACTGGCAAGTGTCTTCACTGACATTTTCAACCTCTCCCTGTCGGAGTCTGAAATGCCAACATATTTCAAGCAGACCACCATAGTCCCTGTTCCCAAGAACACTTAGGTAACCTGCCTAAATGAATACCGATCCGTAGCACTCACGTCTCTAGCCATGAAATGCTTTGAAAGGCTGGTCATGGCTCACATCATCACCATCATCCCAGAAACCCACTCCAATTTGCATACTGCACCAACAGATCCACAGATGATGCAATCTCTATTGCACTCCACACTGCCCTTTCCCACCTGGACAAAAGGAACACCTATGTGAGAATGCTTTTCATTGACTACAGCTCAGCGTTCAACACCATATTGCCCTCAAATCTCATCACTAAGCTAAGGACCCTGGGACTAAACACCTCCCTCTGCAACTGGATCCTAAACTTCCTGACGGGCCGCCCCCAGGTGGTAAGGGTAGGTAACAACACATCCGCCATGCTGCTCCTCAACACAGGGGCCCCTAAGGGATGTGTGCTCAGTTCCCTCCTGTACTCCCTGTTCACTCATGACTGCACGGCCAGGCACAACTCCAACGCCATCATTAAGTTTGCAGATGACACAAGTGGTAGGCCTGATCACAGACAACGATGAGAGGCCTGACTGTGTGGTGCAAGGACAACAACCTCTCCCTCAACATGATCAAGACAAAGGAGATGATTGTGGACTATAGGAAAAGGAGGACCGAGCACGCCCCCATTCTCATCGACGGGGCTGTAGTGGAGCAGGTTGAGAGCTTCAAGTTCCATGGCGTCCACATCACTAACAAGCACACCAAGACAGTCGTGAAGAGGGCACAACAAAACATATTCCTCCGCAGGAGACTAAAAAGATTGGGCATGGGGTCCTCAGATCCTCAAAAGGTTTTACAGCTGCACCATCAAGAGCATCCTGACGGGTTGCATCACTGCCTGGTATGGCAACTGTTCGGCCTCTGACCACAAGGCATTACAGAGGGTAGTGCGTTCGGCCCAGTACATCACTGGGGCCGAACTCCCTGGCATCCAGGACCTCTATATCAGGCAGTGTCAGAGGAAGGCCCAAACCATAGACTGTTCACTCTGCCACGTCCGGCAAACAGTACCGGAATATCAGCTGTCATACACTACATACGTGCACACACACGCATACCAACACAGCACGCACACACTTTTACACTCATTTGCTGCTGCTACTCTGTTCTTTATTTTACTCTTATTATATATCCTGATGCCTAGTCACTTTACCCTGCTTGTACATACAGTATCTACCTCAAGTACCTCGTAGCTCTGCTCATTTTATTTGGTACTGGTACTCCCTGTATGTAGCTCCATTCTTGTGTATTTCATTCCTTTTGTGACTATTTTATTTTTAAACTCTGCATCATTGGGAAGTGCTCGTAAGCAAATGTTTCACAATAAAGTCTACACCAGCCTTCAGTCAACCAAGAGTGCTTTCAAAGTGTGTGTGTGTGGCAGCTGCAGGTCCTGTGGGTGACAGATGTGTTGGGGTAGGGGACCTGGATTGACACCGGATTAGGGCTTCTTGGCAAAATGTGTAATTTCATTTCAGTGCTGGACTAATCAAGAGCTCCTTCACCAACCCAGCATAGCCGCATATTCAGCACAAGTTAATAACAGATATGCTCTTCAGTCTAACGCTGCTCCAGAGCCATTTGTCACAATTAGACAGTGCCCACAAGGATTGTTTGAACGTGGTTGTTGCTTTAATTAAATAACTGCTGGTACACTTGCCATGTCATTAGTGTGGAAAGATGAAAACCAAAATGTAATTTCTCTGCCAGGTCACCTCTGGCTTGAGACCTCCTTTTCAGGGAGGATGTGGTGCCTTCCCATTCATCCCTTCACCAGATACATTGTTATATTATTTGTGCCTCTTAATCTATTGACTGTTTGGGTGTGTTTAGTTTGTTTGTTTGTCTCTTAATGTTAATCCCCATGAGTTTTATCCCTGTAGGCTGGAGCAGCAGAGGCTGGAACAGCAGGAGACAGAGCGTCAGGAGAGCGAGAGGCAGGAGAGAGAGAGACAAGCTGCAGCAGGTCAGAGGTCACACTGACGGCAATACAATTAGCCTCTTTGAACACACCTTTTATTTGTTTTACCCATTCCCTGAACGTAGTACACTGACTGTCTTAACTGTTTATTTATTTTTAGTGCCAGCTGCATCGTTGGCTCCCCCAGCACCTCCGGGCCCTCCTCCACCCCCCGGCCCTCCTCCGTCTGGGCCCCCTCCACCACCTGGACCTCCTCCCCCAGGACCCCCGGCCGCAGGATCAGGACCCCCGCCCGCCCCACCACTGCCCTCCCCGGGAGGAGATGGGGGTCTAGGGGGGGGTGCAGGGGGCCTGGCGGCAGCCTTAGCCGGGGCCAAGCTCCGCAGAGTGGCCAAGGTGAGAGGGAGAGAAAGTGGCATCAGGATTAGAATTAGCATAACGATAGATACAAAACTATCTCCACATTTATGCAACCACCATTAATTTCTGATTTGGACTTCAATGCCATTCATTTTGAATGCGGAGCCTCTGTTTTGCAATGCTAGCAAGAGCTAAAGTGTTGTGTCGATACTGATACTCTAACATCTCCTGTGTCTTCTACCGCCCTCTGTAGGAGGATAGTGGTGCTGCTGCTGCTGCTGCAGCACCGGCTGCCAAGCCTGATCAAAGCCGCACCAGTGCCTCCATCGGTGGTGGTGGTGGAGGAGGAGGCTTGATGGGTGAGATGGCATCCATCTTGGCACGGAGGTAGGTGGCACTGAAGAGCGCACTCCTATAAATGAACAGATCCATACGCCTCAGTCTATAGCGCTGTGTATGCCCCTCTATGGCACTGATCTAGCTTTGTGAATCTTTAAGTGTTGTCTCAAACTCTTACTCTCCTTTTATGTCTGTCTTGTTCAGGAAAAAAATGGCAGACGGTGGGGCTAAGCCACCTGCTAAGATGGCAGATAATGTAAGTATTTGTTAGTTTATTGGCCAACTATGTTGTGAATACAGATTTGAAAGGTGACCATGTAGTCAGAAAATATACATGTTTTGCTTGTCTAACTGTTTCTTTTCTCCCTACAGGAATACTCAGAGTCCCAAGGCCAAAGTGGTGAGAACCGTCTGTGTGTCAGTCTGTTTTGCTTGTATCTGGAAGACAAATTAATATTAGACTTTTATACAGTTTGGATTTAAAATATGCCTCTCTGCTTTTTAGACACTCTTGGACGAAGACCTTGGGAGAAATCAGCCACTATGCCAAGGTAAGGTTTCAGCTTCCTATGCTCTCCGTGTCTGTAGTAAGAGCAGCCTGTGTGGACGCATGTCAATCTCAGAATTCAAAGAGGTGTGTGTTTGTGTCCTGTTCTAAGAGCAGTGTGTGTCTCACAAACAGGAATCACTCCATCTCCAAGAGCATGGACTCCACCTCTCCCTTGTCCCAAGGTCCCAGGTACAAAGTCCCTTCCCTGACAAGACAACAGGACTGACGCTTTGCTGCTCTTCCTAACATACCGTCCCACCTCCCTTCCATCTGTCAGGTCAACAGGGGCACAGCTTCAGAGTGGTGCTGGGCCATTGTTCTGTTGACAGCACCACCTAGTGGACTGCAGAACGCTGTGACTTCTGTGACAGCTTTTATCATCTCTGCTCAGAAAGCTGCAGGATTCCATTCTGATATGTGAATTCATATTTTTTAAATTTGTATTTATTTATTTGTACCAAAGAAAACAAGTGATGGACAACAATACAGATTTGTTAAAAAATATATTTTTAAAATGCTGTGGAGGTGTGTTTGGAAGCCCAAGGGCTTCTATTAAAACAACACCACAAAAAAACAAAATCCAATACATGAGTACAAAAACGTTTGTTAAAACGGATAACAAAACCTACTAATTATAAATTAATTGATCAGTAATCACACAAACCATTTTAGTATGAGAGTGAGGCTATATGGAGGGGATTACTGAATAGTTTGGTTCATCAGGCAGACCCCCAGTTATCGCTTAAGGTTATTGAGGGATTCTGTTTCGGCAATGTGAAGATAAGCATTTCAGAGTATGTTACCTCTATATCTGATAGATAATTGACTATGTGAGAGAGATATCAGAATTTACCTGGAAGAATCCATTGACTGGTTTAGGTAAACTGTCTCGGGAGGTATGAATATTTGTAGATGAAAGTGCACAACTGGCGTACATTAATGTCATAAATAGACACGATATTGAGTTTCTTAAAGGTGTAGATGGAGCCAGGTAGTTAGAGGAGGTAGCTGGTCTTGAGTAATTTGTGTAGGTAGGAGGCATGTGTACTGGCCCAGACAATATTACAGTAAATGAGATATGGGTCAATTTAAACTATAGTATAGAGTTAGGAAGCGAGCCTGATGACCCAAACCACTCATCTTTCTGACGATACCAACAGATTTCATCATTTTGCTGCAGACAAATTGAATATGATCTTTCCAGGATAACTTTTCATCAATTACAACTCCAAGGAATCTAGTGGATGTGACTTCCATTTCATTCCTACCAATTGAGATTTTGGCTCTTTATAAATAAATAAAATGTTTTTACAATATTTCTTATTGTAAAGAAAATGGGAAGTACAGTAGAAGACACAGCAGCACGGTCATTGATATAGATTAGGAATAACAAAGGTCCAATTATTGATATCTTGACCCTGGTAGATGCACAGCCATTTGAATAAACACATTGTTCTCTACCATAAACATAACTATATAACCAATTATACACTACCGTTCAAAAGTTTGGGGTCACTTAGAAATGTCCTTGTTTTTTAAAGAAAAACAAAAAAAAATTGTCCATTAAAATAACATCATAGATCCGTAAATTCAGTGCATACATTGTTAATATTGTAAATGACTATTGTAGCTGGAAACGGCTTTAAAGAAAATGTTTTTTTATGGAATATCTACATAGGCGTACAGAGGCCCATATCAGCAACCATCACCCCTGTGTTCCAATGGCATATTGTGTTAGCTAATCAAAGTTGATCATTTTAAAAGACTAATTGATCATTAGAAAACCCTTTTGCAATTATGTTAGCACAGCTGAAAACTGACCTTTTAGACTAGAGTATCTGGAGCTTCAACATTTTGGTTTTATTATAGGCTCAATGGCTAGAAACAACTTTCTTCTGACACTCGTCAGTCTATTCTTGTTCGGAGAAATGAAGGCTATTCCATGCAAGAAATTGCCAAGAAACTGAAGATCTCGTACAACGCTGTGTACTACTCCCTTCACAGAACAGAGCAAACTGGCTCTAACCAGAATAGAAAGAGTATTGGGAGGCCCCGGTGCACAACTGAGCAAGAGGACAAGTACGTTAGTGTTTAGTTTGAGAAACAGATGCCTCACAAGTGCTCAACTGGCAGCTTCATTAAGTAGTACCCGCAAAACACCAGTCTCAGCGTCAACAGTGAAGAGGCGACTCCGGGATGCTGGCCTTCTAGAGGTTCTCTGACCAGTATCTGTTCTTTTGCCCATCTTAATCTTATCTTTTTATTGGCCAATCTGAGATCTGGATTTTTCTTTGCAACTCTGCCTAGAAGACGAGCATCCCGGAGTCGCCTCTTCACTGTTGACATTAATTTGATGTTATTTTAATGGACAAAAAATTGGCTTTTCTTTTCAAAAACAAGGACATTTCTAAGTGACCCCAAACGTTTTAAAGTATTCAGACCCTTTACCTAGTACTTTGAAGCATCTTTGGCAGCGATTACAGCCTCAAGTCTTCTTGGGTATGACACTACAAGCTTGGCACACCTGTATTTGGGGAGTTTCTCCTGTTGTTCTCTGCAGATCCTCTCAAGATCTGAGGTTGGATTGAGAACGTTGCTGCACAGCTTTTTTCAGCTCTTTCCAGAGATGTTCGATCGAGTTCAAGTCTGGGCTCAGGCTGGGCCACTCAAGGACATTCAGAGACTTGTCCCGAAGCCATTCCTGCGTTGTCTTGACTCTGTGCTTTGGATCGTTGTCCATTTGGCAGGTGCACCTTCTCATTCATCGGAGGTCCTGAGCACTCTGGAGACGGTTTTCATCAAGTATCTCTCTGTACTTTGCTCTGTTAATCTTTTTCTTCTCTTGAATAGTCTCCCAGTCCCTGCTGCTGAAAATCATCCCCACAGCATGATGCTGTCACCACCATGCTTCACTGTAGGGAATGTGCCAGGTTTCCTCCAAATGTGACACTTGGCATTCAGACCAAAGAATTCTATTTTGGTTTCATCAGACCAGAGAATCTTGTTTCTCATGGTCTGAGAGTCCTTTAGGTGCCTTTTGGCAACTCCATGCAGGCTATCATGTGCCTTTTTTACCGAGGAGTGGCTTCCGTCTGGTCACTCTACCGTAAAGGTGGAGTGCTGCAGAGATGGTTTTCCTTCTGGAAGGTTCACAGAGGAACTCTGGAGCTCTGTCAGTGACCATCGGATTCTTGGGCACATCCCTGACCAAGGCCCTTCTCCCCTGTTTGTTCAGTTTGGCCGGGCACCCAGCTCTGGGAAGAGTCATGGTGGTTCCAAACGTATTCCACTTAGGAATGATGGAGGCCACTGTGTTCTTGGGGACCTTGAATGCTGCAGAAATGTTTTGGCTACCCTTCCCCAGATCTGTGCCTTGACACAATCCTGACTCAGCTCTACAGACAATTCCTTCTACCTCATTGCTTTGTTTTTGCCCTGACATGTACTGTCAACTGTGGGACCTTATCTAGACAAGTATGTGCCTTTCCAAATCATGTCCAATCAATTGAATTTACCACTGGTTTACTCTAAGTTGAAGAAACATCTCAAGGGATGATCAATCGAAACAGGATGCACCTGAGCTCAATTTCTAGTCTCATAGCAAAGGGTCTGAATACTTATGTAAATAAGATATTTCTGTTCTAAAACCCTGTTTTCACTGTCATTATGGGGTATTGTGTGTAGATTGCCGAGGATTTTTATTTATTTAATCAATTTTAGAATAAGGTTGTAACGCAACAAAATGTGGAAAAAGTCAAGGGGTCTGAATCCTTTCCGATTACACTGTAGATGCCTTTTTCTTATTCAACAGTTGAGGGATGATTTTCCGGGATGATTTTCCAGGTTTACTTTATATTATTTAAGGATTCTTGGAATTTGATATCCCTTGATGTAGTATAGAATGGAATATTGTGTGTTTGGCCTGTTATTTCTGGACATTTGGTGTTGTGGTCAAATGTCATTGAAACTTTGAAAGCCATCCTTGAGTTGTCTGTTTTTCACAGAATGTGGTTTTGTATGTGTGGTGCTTCCTGAGGCCTCTTTGGTGGTGCTATGGTGATGGGTTGGATTGACAGCGTAGGTTGTCACAGTGATGAGACTATGCTCGATCTTAATCAGTCCCTCCCTTTCTCTCTCTCTGCCTCACCTACCCACTCGCTTTCTTTCCCCCCCATTGCCACACCTCATCTAGGGTGAAGCAAGCAGGTGTTAATAATGATGCTGGAAGTGGTGAAGAGACCGATATTGAGAGGATTAAACAGGTAAATATTATTTTCTGCTGCACCTAATGCCAAGACTAGTAAAGACATAATCATATACAATACTAATACTGTAAATTATAGAATGTTTTGATTGCTTCTTGCAGGAGATTCTTGATGAGATGCGGAAGGAGTTACAAAAAGTCAAAGAGGAGATAATCGGAGGTGAGACTGCAGATATTTGTTTTGGGCCACAACCATGTTTCTCACAGACTGTTCCAATGACGTTAGTATAAAAGTCCAAATTAAGTGAGGGAGAAAATAGCAAAGGCACTAGTTATTTTGTCAGATGTTGTATTGATTGTTCCTTGTCTCCTGTTCCACAGCCTTTATTGAGGAGCTACAGAAGAGGGGCTCCACATAGTTCTGCTAGTGTGGCGGGAGGGATAGAATGGATAGAGGAGGTTATGGCCCTGTGTGGGGTCTCTCCCCCATCACCCCCTCCAGTGTACCCCAGGGATTTTTCTTTATCTTCCTCACATTCACATACCTACATAATTGCATTTAATTGTACCTTAACCCAGGGAACCGATTTTAACAACCACATCCAAACAAAGGACTAGATCACCTGCTGCGTTGATACCAGCTCTCCTTGCTCATCCCTTCTTGTCTCCAACCTTTCCTTCATTTCATGACAACCACTGCAGAGCACATAATCACGGCTGTTGTTGCTCTTACTCCTTGTCATGTACAGTTGTATTTCCCCCCCCCCCCATGTATCTGTCCCATAGAAATCGTGCTCCTATTCACTCCCTTCGTCAGACAGACCATTGTATTTACTGGGGTATTCAGTAATCAGGGAAGATCATATCATTCATTCTTGTTACTGTAATGGCAGAGTGGATGGTTGGCTTTTGTAAGAATCCTCTTTAACCTGGCACAACTTCAACCTCATATGGCCTTCAAATAAAAACTTTTAGATAGGCCTAGCTTTCAAGGGTTCTGTTGTCTTGGCCTATTTTGAGAATGTGAGAGGACCCTACCAGATTGTTCATGGACCCTGTGGTTGATGGCTTTCATCCACAGCACACACTGCTGCCTGCAGGCCTGGTGCACAATGGCAAGAGCTTATACTGCCTTGAAGCAAAGTCTACCGCTCCCAAGTGGACTGTTCTGTCAATGGCCAAAATAGAGAGACTACGCAAACTTCAATTCAACAGACTTGGAGAAGTCAGAGGAGACATGCAAAGGGAATGTGATGGACGACTGCCCGGAGTACTGTGAGAGAATGCTGTGGTTCTGTGCTATGGAGGGAATCCTTGTTCCTTCTGCAATGTACTTGGCCTAGAGAAAGTGTGAATTTTGTGTGCCACACATTCATCTTAACTTTCTGCTCAAAACAAGACCCTAATCATTGGCCAGTGCAGTTGTCCTAAACTGTACTGTTTTCATTTTTAGGTGTGTTTTCTAACTACATTGAAATATTAAAATTCCATAACTATGTCAATTGGCCATGACCAACTGCCTTGGAGAATATATATTTGTTTTGAGGGAAAATATTAGCAGAACTGAATTGCTGTTTTTATTTTAATTTGAGGTGAATGGGAATTGTTTTGATTGTTTTCTTTTTAAGAGAATATTTTGGGTTACTGTTTTTTTTCTAATGGAGTTTAAGCTTTTTACACTGAAATACAAATAAAACATTGTAGAGACACTGGATTGGAGATGCCTTTTATAGTCAAATACAGCCGCTTCTTGTAACGCGAGTCTTGGGTTTTACCTTTTGTTGGTCTTTCCATTGAAATGCATTTCCATCCTTTTCAAGCCTTTAATATTTTCAGGATATTCTGGCTGTCAAGGCATTGAATTGAATTACAATGTTGTGCATGTATTCAATACTGCTCAAATGCATTTATGAACATTTTAAATAGGAAAGAATGAAATGTATTTAGATATTTTCAATATGACACAGCATAGGGGTGGGGGATATAGGAATGTTTTTCTAGTTTTGTTCCTTCCAGAGTGAGGGATCAAATGTTTTTCTCTAAAGTGTGCTTGGGGACCCAACTAAAACGGTTGTGTCAGGGTTAGATCTATGGTTAGAGTAGGATCCCATTTATGATCAACTGGTCCAATGATTCCGACAGGACATACATGAGACCTTATGCATGCTACAGGACAGTAGCATGCATGATAGAACAGCACCTATGAGTTTAGAATTCATTTCATGACTTAAAACGAGTCACTCTAGAGCTGAGACCTTGTGACAGACACGATATTTAAACATATGAACATGAAAATCCTACACTGTATGAACAACATGCAGAGAGGACATATCCACTTTTAAAGTCCGCTGCCTATGATGAAGCTTGAATTATCCGGAACTGACGTAAAAGGGCGAATGATGTGGCACAAATTGGAAGTCAATGTGAAACAAGTATAAATAAGTGTTTGCCATCTTAGATAAATCAAGGTTTGTTTTAGACTGTTCAGAGGCCAAAGGCAAAGATGAAATGACAGGTGGAACAATCATATTGGTTTGTCTTTCCTTCCAGAGATATCCCTAGCGGCTTCCGGATTGATAACATTCTGACAAAGATGGTGGCTAAATGAAGACATCTAACTCAGGCCGTTTAACTTCGAAAAAAATGTCCCAGTTCCGGTTTGCTTAAGGGGGTGGCTCTCAATGCGATAGCAGCTGTGTCTTATCGGTTTAGTTCACTGACTGTATATGAACAAAAACGATTAGGGAGTTGGATGTCTTGCTTCCTCTTCCGTCTCAGATTTTGATCCGTTTCCGCCGCCATTGCAGGTTTGGACTGAGATCAGTGTTTAAGACACTGCTATCCATCCATTCCGGCAGTGGAGAAAACGCATAAACATCCGGCGGCTACACTTGACATAATATTTTGGAAAATATTTCCAATAACAGCTTGCTTGGACGTAAATATTCACTGTCTGACTACGACTTACGAATCAGTGAGCGAGGAGGTCGTAGCTAGCACGGTGCTAACCTAGCCAGCTAGCTTTTTAGCTAGAATTCCAGGACTCCGTAGAAGCAAAGGAAATCCGCAATGGCTCAAATACTACCTATTCGCTTCCAGGAGCACCTGCAGGTATGAAAACAATATAGCGAAATACTAGTCGTGGCGAGGGCTCGTAACTATCGCACTAAACCCCTCCAGATCTTTATCGGTTGCTTGACGATTTTCGCTAACTGTTAGCTAGCTAAGCTAACTGTAGCTGGCAGTCCAACACCCGCAGCGAAATGAATGACCTCTCCTCCCCGTTGCCATATTATGCTAGCTAGCTAGCTAGCTAGCGAAAAGACTAGCACAGTGACAGTGAACGTTAACTTTCTGTGGTTGCCATCAAACGTAACGTTAACTGCTTTTATATGATGGCTGCTATTTTGATTTTAATTGGTCTGCTAACTCAAACATATGTCATGTTAAGTAATGGCTAACTACTTAACTAGATAGATACGTTTCTGTTTGACAGTCCATTCAATAACAGCCAGATGGATACATTTAGCTATTTCTGCTAGTGTTGACACTGATCTTACATTACCCCTACCCTGATATTCAAGTGAGGCAGTTGTTCAGTAAACTAAAATGGTTTAATCCACAGACAATGTTCTATGGTTAAAACATCATGGCTTTCTACAATGCCTAGCTAGTTAGTATTATTTATTTTGATGTAGTTGCTATATCTATGGCCATAGGATGATAAAAGTGTAATGGGTTTGAGTCAGTACAAATGGATAGCTACAGTACGAATTATCATCAACATAAAATCTTAATCTCTGCAATGATCATTAACCTGTGCATGAGCCTTAAGGTCGGTTAGCCCACTGAACTAAAGTGTTGGCATTAGTTCCAGGACAGGAGCCAACACGTTTTCAGGTCTCAGACAAGATCACTCACTCATCATGCAAGCCTAGTTCACTGAATCACCTCTGCTACACAGTCACACTAGCAATTGTTTTTTTCAATCAAAATCTTTCTAACAATGTAATTCCATTTCCTTTAGCTCCAGAACCTGGGGATCAACCCAGCTAACATTGGATTCAGCACCCTGACTATGGAGTCTGATAAGTTCATCTGTATAAGAGAGAAGGTGGGCGAGCAGGCACAGGTTGTCATCATTGATATGGCCGACCCCAACACTCCAATCCGTAGGCCCATCTCTGCAGATAGCGCCATCATGAACCCTGCTAGCAAAGTTATTGCCCTCAAAGGTAAGGACTTCCACTGAGCCTGACTTGTTTCCTTTGACTGAACTAATATGTACAGAGGCTGTGTTTTTAACAACTTAATTCACCCAAACTAAGTGCTGTAGGCCTTCATTTTCCTATGTGTTGCTGTCCTAATATTAAAGGGAGTTTGTGTATGTACGATTTTGTTTGTCAGCAAGTTAATAATCTAGGCCTATCACATTCTGCTTCACCTGTTAATGACCATACACAGGCCTGTCCATTTATTTTTTGTTTAAAAAAATCAGAAGTAAAACTGCTTGTGAGTTGCAATTTATAGTCTACATTTGAAACAATTGAACCCCTTTTGTACACTGATAAAATTGTCATACTATCATGAATGCTTTTTCTATTTTTGCTTGTTTTTGCTCTTTTCGTTTCTTAATGCTTTCTTATATGTTTGCAGACGGTGAGTTGGATTTTATATATCATGAGTTGTGGAAGTTGTAATCATGTTTGCACTGTGTTGGAATGTCTGCCCAGTACTGTTTATGTTTACATAGGAAAGAGTGCTTCCATTCTACTTTCGAACACAAGGGGATTGATTTATTATTTTTTTAAACAGGAGGCTATAGGGTAAATGGCAAACAGAATAGGGATGTTCAAGGGAGTTCATCAAGACCTTTAGGTTTGAGGGAAAAAGGGTTAAAGTAAAAACATCTGAGAATACCTTGTGCACCTTTTATATTGCACACTACTGTCTCAATTGCGTAGAGGTCAAGGCTAATGCACAGACTGAGCCAGTGAAACATTCCTCTGAAGCAAGATCCTTGTGATAACTTTTGATAATGTATTATTCATTCCCCTATTATGACTATATCCAGTTTAAGAGCTGGTCTTGGACTATAGGCCAAAATAGTCATGGTTTGCATGATTTTTGTCGGTGCATCCTGGGCTGCAGTGTAAGAACCTTGCATTCAGAGACAGTGTATTGCAGATTAGACTTCAAGAATCAGATATGCAATGCAACATTTCAATACTAGACTATTGTAGCCAAATTAATTTGTATTTGTGTTGATTAATATTGATTTGACACTTTATGTTTTCTATTTTAAGCGTTCACTTGTCAGACAAGATACTTTTGGTCATTAGTGTATGTGGACACCTGCTCTTCGAACATCTTATTAAAAAATAATGGGCATTAATATGGAGTTGCCCCCCCCCCCTTTGCTGCTAAAACAGCCTCCACTCTTCTGGGAAGGCTTTCCGCTAGATGTTGGAACATTGCTCCAGGGACTTGCTTCCATTCAGCCACGAGCATTAGTGAGGTCGTATACTGATGTTGGGTGATTAGGCCTGGCTCACAGGACTTTGGCGTTCCAATTCATCCCAAAGGTGTTCAATATGGAGTTGAGGTCAGGGCTCTGTGCAGGCCAGTTAAGTTCTTCCACACCGATTTCGACAAACCATTTCTGTATGGACTTCGATTTGTGCACGAGGGCGTTGTCATGCTGAAACAGGAAAGAGCCTTCCCCACACTGTTGCCGCAAAGTTGGAAGCACAGAATCGTATAAAATGACTTATGCTGTAGCATTAAGATTTCCCTTCCCTGGAACTAAACCATGAAAAACAGCCCCACACCATTATTCCTCCTCCACCAAACTTTACAGTTGGCAGTATGCATTGGGGCAGGTAGCATTCTCCTGGCATCAGCCAAACCCAAATCCGTCTGTCGGACTGCCAGATGGTAAAGCGTGATTCATCACTCCAGAGAATCCATTTCCACTGCTCCAGAGTCCAATGGCGGCAAGCTTTACACCACTCCAACAGAAGCTTGTCATTGCGCATGGTGCTCTTAGGCTTGTGTGCGGCTGCCCGGCCATGGACACCCATTTCATGATGCTCCCAACGAACAGTTATTGTGCTGACGTAGCTTCCAGAGGCATTTTGGAACTCTGTAGGTAGTGTTGTGGCCGAGAATAGATTTTAACATTCTACCTGTTTCAGCACTCTGCGGTCCTTTTCTGTGTGCTTGTGTGGCCTACCACTTCATGGCTGAGCCATTTTTGCTCATAGACATTTCCATTTCATGATAACAGCACTTACAGTTGACCGGGGCAGCTATAGCAGGGCAGAAATTTTACGAACTGACTTGTTGGAAAGGCAGCATCCTATGACGGTGCCACGTTGAAAGTCACTGAGCTCTAAAGTAAGGCCATTCTACTGCCAATATTTGTCTACGGAGATTGCAAGTCTGTGTGCTCGATTTTATACACCTGTCAGCAACGGGTGTGGCTGAAATGGCCAAATCCACTAATTGAAGGGATGTCTACATACTTTTGTGTGTACAGTACCAGTCAAAAGTTTGGACACCTTGTTCCAGGGTTTTTCCTTATTTTCACTATTTTCTACATTGTAGAATAATTGTGGAGACATCAAAACAATGTAATTGCACATGGAATCATGTAGTAAACAAAAAAGTGTTAAACAAATCAAAATATATTTGAGATTCTTCAAAGTAGTCACCCTTTGCCTTGACAGCTTTGCACACTCTTGGCATTCTCTCAACCAGCTTCATGGGGTAGTCATCTGGATTGCATTTCAATTAACAGGTATGCCTTCATGCGTGTTGGGACACAGTAGGGGTGGTATACAGAAGATTGTAAAATACCAATTCCATATTATGGCAAGAACAGCTCAAATAAGCAAAGAGAAACGACAGTTCATCGTTTCTTTAAGACGTGATGAGTCAATCCGGAAAATGTCAAGAACTGAAGTGCAGTCTTGAAAACCGTTAAGCGATATGATGAAACTGGCTCTCATGAGGACCACCATAGGAAAGGAAGACCCAGACTTAACTCTTCTGCAGAGGATAAGTTCATTAGACTTACCAACCTCAGAAATCGGCAATTAACTACACTTCAGATTGTAGCCCAAATAAATGCTTCAGACTTGATGTATCAGATACATCTCAACATCAACTGTTCACAGGAGATTGCATGAATCAGGCCTTCATGGTAAATTTGCTGCAAAAAATTCACTACTAAAGGACACCAATAAAAATACTTTCTTGGGTCAAGGAACACAAGCAATGGACATTAGACAGGTGGAAATCTGTCCTTTTGGTATGAGGAGTTCAAATGTGAGATTTTTGGTTCCAACTGCTGTGTCTTTGTGAGATGCAGAGTAGGTGAATGGATGATCTCTGCATGTGTGGTTCCCACCGTGAAGCTTGACGAAGGAGTTGTGGTGGTGCTTTGCTGGTGACACTGATTGTGATTGACTTATTTAGAATTCAAGGTACACTTAACCAGCATGGCTACCACAGCATTTGGCAGCGATATGCCATCCACTAAGCGCAAACCAGATGGGGACTATCATTTGTTTTTCAACAGGATATTGACCCAAAATGCACCTCTAGGCTGTGTAGGGGCTATTTGACCAAGAAGGGGTGTAATGGAGTGCTGCATCAGATTACCAGGACTCCACAATCACCTGGCCTCAAACCAATTGAACTGGTTTTGGGATGAGTTGGACTGCAGAGTGAAGGAAAGGCAGCAAACAAGTGCTCAGCATATGTGGGAACTCCTTCAAGACTGTTGGAAAAGCATTCCAGGGGTCTACCTCATGAAGCTGATTGAGAGTACAAAGCTGTCAAGGCAAAGGGTGGCTAACACTTTTTTTTGGTTACTACATGATTCCATATGTGTTATTTCATAGTTTTAATGTCTTCACTATTATTCTACAATGTAGAAAATAAGAAAAACCCTTGAATGAGTAGGTGTGACCAAACTTTTGAAATAGTACTGTGTATATACAGTGGCAAGAGGGAGTACAGTGCCTTGCGAAAGTATTCGGCCCCCTTGAACTTTGCGACCTTTTGCCACATTTCAGGCTTCAAACATAAAGATATAAAACTGTATTTTTTTGTGAAGAATCAACAACAAGTGGGACACAATCATGAAGTGGAACGACATTTATTGGATATTTCAAACTTTTTTAACAAATCAAAAACGGAAAAATTGGGCGTGCAAAATTATTCAGCCCCTTTACTTTCAGTGCAGCAAACTCTCCAGAAGTTGTGAGGATCTCTGAATGATCCAATGTTGACCTAAATGACTAATGATGATAAATACAATCCACCTGTGTGTAATCAAGTCTCTGTATAAATGCACCTGCACTGTGATAGTCTCAGAGGTCCGTTAAAAGCGCAGAGAGCATCATGAAGAACAAGGAACACACCAGGCAGGTCCGAGATACTGTTGTGAAGAAGTTTAAAGCCGGATTTGGATACAAAAAGATTTCCCAAGCTTTAAACATCCCAAGGAGCACTGTGCAAGCGATAATATTGAAATGGAAGGAGTATCAGACCACTGCAAATCTACCAAGACCTGGCCGTCCCTCTAAACTTTCAGCTCATACAAGGAGAAGACTGATCAGAGATGCAGCCAAGAGGCCCATGATCACTCTGGATGAACTGCAGAGATCTACAGCTGAGGTGGGAGACTCTGTCCATAGGACAACAATCAGTCGTATATTGCACAAATCTGGCCTCTATGGAAGAGTGGCAAGAAGAAAGCCATTTCTTAAAGATATCCATAAAAAGTGTTGTTTAAAGTTTGCCACAAGCCACCTGGGAGACACACCAAACATGTGGAAGAAGGTGCTCTGGTCAGATGAAACCAAAATTGAACTTTTTGGCAACAATGCAAAACGTTGTGTTTGGCGTAAAAGCAACACAGCTCATCACCCTGAACACCATCCCCACTGTCAAACATGGTGGTAGCAGCATCATGGTTTGGGCCTGCTTTTCTTCAGCAGGGACAGGGAAGATGGTTAAAATTGATGGGAAGATGGATGGAGCCAAATACAGGACCATTCTGGAAGAACCTGATGGAGTCTGCAAAAGACCTGAGACTGGGACGGAGATTTGTCTTGCAACAAGACAATGATCCAAAACATAAAGCAAAATCTACAATGGAATGGTTCAAAAATAAACATATCCAGGTGTTAGAATGGCCAAGTAAAAGTCCAGACCTGAATCCAATCGAGAATCTGTGGAAAGAACTGAAAACTGCTGTTCACAAATGCTCTCCATCCAACCTCACTGAGCTCGAGCTGTTTTGCAAGGAGGAATGGGAAAACATTTCAGTCTCTCGATGTGCAAAACTGATAGACACACCCCAAGCGACTTACAGCTGTAATCGCAGCAAAAGGTGGCGCTACAAAGTATTAACTTAAGGGGGCTGAATAATTTTGCACGCCCTATTTTTCCGTTTTTGATTTGTTAAAAAAGTTTGAAATATCCAATAAATGTCGTTCCACTTCATGATTGTGTCCCACTTGTTGTTGATTCTTCACAAAAAAATAAAGTTTTGTATCTTTGTTTGAAGCCTGAAATGTGGCAAACGGTCGCAAAGTTCAAGGGGGCCGAATACTTTCGCACGGCACTGTATGTGAACCCTTTGGAATTACCTGGATTTCTGCATAAATTGGTCATAAAATTTGATCTAATCTTCATCTAAGTCACAACAATGGACAAATAGTCTACTTAAACTAATAACACACAAACAATGATATGTTTTTATGTCTTTATTTTAGACACTGTAAACATTCACAGTGCAGGGTGGCGAAAGTATGTGAACCCTTGGATTTAGTAACTGGTTGGTCCTCCTTTGTCAGCAATAACCTCAACCAAACGTTTTCTGTAGTTGTGGATCAGACCTGCACAACGGTTAGGAGGAATTTTGGACCATTGCTCTTTACAAAACTATTGAAGTTCAGCAATATTCTTGGGATGTCTGGTGTGAACCGCTCTCGAGGTCATGCAACAGCATCTCTGTCCGGTTGAGGTCAGGACTCTGACTGGGCCACCCCAGAAGGCGTATTTTCTTCTGTTGAAGCCATTTTGTTGTTGATTTACTTCTGTGATTTGGGTCGTTGTCATGTTGCATCACCCCAACTTCTGTTGAGCTTCAATTGGCGGACAGGCCTAATAATCTCTTGCAAAATGTCTTGATAAACATGGGAGTTCATTTTTCTGTCGACGATAGCAAGCTGTCCAGGCCCTGAGGTAGCAAAGCAGCCCTAAACCATTAAGCTCCCTCCCCCATATTTCACAGTTGGGATGAGGTTTTGATATTGGTGTGCTTTGCCTTTTTTTTCTCCACACATAGTGTTGTGTGTTCCTCCCTTCCAAACAGCTCAACTTTAGTTTCATCAGTCCACATAATATTTTGCCAGTAGTGCTGTGGAACATTCAGGTGCTCTTTTGCGAACTTCAGATGTGCAGCAATGTTTTTCTTTGGACAGCAGTGACTTTTTCCATGGTGTCCTCCCATGAACACATTTCTTGTTTAGTGTTTTATATATTGTAGACTCGTCAACAGATGTGTTAGCATGTTCCAGAGATTTTTTAAAGTCTTTAGCTGACACTCCAGGACTCTTAACCTCATTGAGCATCTGTGCTGTGCTCTTGCAGTCATCTTTGCAGGACGGCCACTCCTAGGGAGACTAGCAACAGTGCTGAACTTTCTCTATTTATAGACAATTTGTCTTACCGTGGACTGATGAACATCAAGGCTTTTAGAGATACTTTGTAACCCTTTCCAGCTTCATTCCAGTCAAAAATGCTTAATCTTGGGTCTTCTGAGATCTATTTTGTTTGAGGCATGGTTCACATCAGGCAATGTTTCTTGTGAATAGCAAACTCAACATTTTTGAGTGGTTTTTAAAGTGCAGGGCAGCTCTATCCAACATCTCCAATCTCGTCTCATTGACTGGACTCCACATTAGCTGACTCCTGACTACAATTAGGTTTTGGAGAAGTCATTAGCCTAGGGAATTCACATACTTTATCCAACCCACACTGAATGTTTAAATGATGTATTCAATATAGACAAAGATACAATAATTTGTGTGTTATTAGTTTAAGCACACTGTCTATTGTTGTGACTTAGAGGAACAGATCACTTTTCTTTTTTACCAATTTATGTAGAATTCCAGGTAATTCCAAAGGGTTCAGATGCAAAAAAAAAAGTGATCAATGTGTCATTTCTCTTTGCATTAGATGGGCTAGTTTTTTTTATTTTTTAAATGTAGCTCTGATTTGTAGTCCAGGTATAGCATTACACAACAGGAAATGTAGGCCTATAGACTTTTGAGTGGTTAAATTTGTTAACAATAGCAGGTTCATCATAGGCTACAGACACAGGAAATTAATGAATAGGAAACCCTTTCCTTGCTCCAATAATAAGCCAGTGATTGGAAAGCCTGAAATGGACTGGTTGTCAGTCAGTGCATCCAAAGACACTTCTCGTACGTCATCGCATCAGTTTGTGTTTTGTGGTCTTGCATTAATCAGCATTCAGACCCAATCCCAAACTTCTTAATTCATCTCAGGATGAGCATACTGTGGTTAGGAATCCTGTAGAGCTGCTCTAACTCCTGGAAGTTCACCTATGACTAGGCACATACAATAGTAGGACTTTTTAACAGTAATTAATGGAAGACCTTATACAGTTCCATCAAAGTATTCATACCCCTTGACCTATTCCACATTTTGTATTTACAGCCTGAATTCAAAATGTATTAAATTAAATCTTAACCATCTACACACAATACCCCATAATGGCAGTGAAAACATGTTTTTAGAAATGCTTGCAAATTTAATTGAAAATAAATACAGGTATTCACACCCCTTTGCTATAACACTCTAAATTGAGCTCAGGTGCATCCAATTTCCTTTGATCATCCTTGATATCACTACAACTTTATTGTAGTTCACCTTTTGGACAATTCAATTGGTTTGACATGATTTAGAAAAACTCACCTTTCAATATAAGGTCCCACAGTTAACAGTGCATGTCAAAGCAGAAACTATACTGTTGTCGTGTCTTTGGCATCATTAAACTGAAAATTAATCTTTTATCAAATGACTCTCTGTAATTATTGTTACGTGATTAGACTGATTAATCATGTAACTGTAATTAACTAGGAAGTCGGGGCACCAATATTCAGATTACAAAGTTATAATTTTCCTAAACTTTTCAGATATTTTCATATCTGATCAATAGTCTTCTGATTAATGAATTATTTATTTTACCTCACGTTAGTCTCATTCCAAACGTCGTAAATGGTTGGTTATCTGCACGAACCCAGTCTTCACTGAGTCATCCATGCATCGTCTTAGTAAATAAATGATTTAACTAAGTAATTCACAGAAATGCATAAACAAACCTAGTTACAAGGAAATGATAACGGAGTTTCCCTAGTGGGATAACCGGCATCGGCGGCTTGGTGTACAAAAGGGAAGTTGGGGTCGTCTGAGATAAGATAACACACAGTTGATAATTAAAACACTTGAAATGCTAATCCTTTGCACATGAACGCTCACTCATTCGGGAACAATTGCAATCAATATATATATTTACGCTCAGTGTGTCGTCGGGTCTCTGTTGAAAAGTTTGTTTCTGTTGGAGAGTGTCCGTCCTCTCTCTGTCGTGGTTAGAATGGATAGTTCAGAGTGACATTCATTCATGTCGTTATAGAATAGATGTTTCGGCGGTTGTCGGTCTTCGCGTTCAATGATACCGAATTCCTAGCTGCAGACTAGTAATTCATATCAAAGACTTGTTCTTATTCTGTCGGTATCAATAGTCTAAGAGTTTAACCACATCTTATGGTTAAAAGATAAACAGCGTTATGGTAATGTGGCTGTATTGTCTCCCGTGAGTTTCACTAAATTGTACCAAACGGACCTGTTCGTAGCTGAATTCTTCACCGATCTGTTATACCTTCTCCAGAACATACATTTTGTAAATCCACTCTGTCTCTATACTGTGGCCATGAGGAGATAATCTCCTCTAGGAATTTTCGACCGCTCTCTGACCACAGCAGCCTGGGTGTAGACCGGGAGACCGGGAGAGGGGGATGGGGCTTGCTGTACCCAAAGAGGGCAATGTCATGACAATGTGAAGTCCAAGGATTTGTCCATAGATCTCCACAATAGAGTTGTGATGGGGCATATGTCTGGGGAAGGGTATTAAACAACTGTGCAAGAAGGACCTTGGTCAGGGAGGTGGTCTAGAACCCAGTGACCACTGACGGAACTATAGAGTTCCTTGACTGAGATAGGAGAAGCTGCCAGAAGGACAACCGTGTCTACAGCACTGCACCAATATTGGCTTTATTGGAGAGTGGCCAGACAGAAGCCACTCCTGAGAAAAACGCACATTACCGCACATCTGGAGTTCGCAGAAAGGCACGTGAAAGTCTAAGAGCAAAAGATTTCTTTGGTCTAATGACAAATGTAAATATTTGGCCTGAATGCAGAGAGCTATGTCTGGAGAACCAGGCACAGCTCATCACCCAGAGGCGTGGTGGCAGCAGCATGCTATGGGGATGCTTTTCAGCGGCAGGGACTGTGAGACTGGTAAGGATGGAGGGAGCAATGAATGGAGTCAAATACAGGCAAATCCTTGATGAGAATCTGCTTCAGAATGCAAACGACCTTAGACTGGAGACAAGATTTATGTTCCAACAGGACAATGACCCTAAGCATTCAACCAAAGCACCGCTGGAATGGCATCAGAACAAGAATGTGAATGTTCTTGAGTAGCCCAGCTAAAACACAGACTTGAATCCCATTGGAAATCTGTGGAAAGGCTTGAAGATTGCTGTTCACTACTGCTCCCCATCTAACTTAACAGTGCTTGAGGGAATGGGAGAATCTCAATGCTGATTGCACTTATCCAAGACAACTCTAAGCTGTAATCGCTGCCAAAGGTTCTTCTACAAAGTATTGACTCGGGTGTGAATACTTATGTAAAATAATAGTCATTTTCAATAAATTAGCAACATTTCAAAATATCCTGTTTTCCCTTTGTCATTATGACGTATTGTGTGTAGATGGGTGAGAAATCTAACACCATTTTCAATTCAGGTTGTAACACAACAAAATGTGGAATAAGTCAAGAAGTGTGAACTTTCTGAAGGAACTGGTTTGTAAATTATCAGTTCACCCAGTCACTAGTGATTGCTGTTTATTAGCCTCATGTGGATTGGTGATGTCTTACCTTTTTTTTGTATTGAGTCTTTTCCTTCCTGAATGCAGATCTTGCCACGTTATTGGTTGCCCGTCGTTGTGGTCTTGCTTTCTGCATTGCAAGTGCTGTTTTGTTTGGTCATTTGGTGGCACTCGCACCAAACCATGACTACCACTATTTCTAAATCAAGTGAAATTTGGTATTACAGTATTTTCATTTCCCCTCTAGTCTGTTTGTGTGTGGTGATTAGTAGTTTACATTAGTTCGTGGATATACAGTGTTAGATCATCATATTGCTAAACCTTTTAATGTGTGAATTTTCAGCTGCAAAAACCCTCCAGATCTTCAACATTGAGATGAAGAGCAAGATGAAGGCTCACACCATGACTGATGACGTCACTTTCTGGAAGTGGATCTCCCTCAACACTGTGGCACTGGTCACAGACAACGCCGTCTACCATTGGAGCATGGAGGGAGACTCCCAGCCAGTCAAAGTCTTTGACAGACACTCCAGCCTAGCAGGCTGTCAAATCATCAACTACCGCACTGACGCCAAACAGAAATGGCTGCTTCTCATTGGGATTTCAGCACAGGTACTGAAATAGAGGGAATTAGATTGGATTTATGGTTGACGCTAGCTGTAGTCTACTGAAGTGACTTGCGTTTTCTTTAATGAGTTTGTCATAGAAGTTAATCCGTGTGAGTGTTAACACTAATGTACAGCAATACACTGACCTGATAGATGCTAATAACATGCTTTTTGGCTGTTTTGAAGCTTGCACAGCATTGAAATGTTCTGCTCTGATAAGACTTAATGTACCTCTGGAAAATACTGCTGTAGCACAAGCTCTTGTACATTATGTGTATTCCTTCATTTTAGCAAAACCGTGTGGTGGGAGCCATGCAGCTGTACTCTGTGGACAGGAAGGTTTCCCAGCCCATTGAGGGCCACGCCGCCGGCTTCGCCCAGTTCAAAATGGAGGGTAATACAGAGGAATCCACACTGTTCTGTTTCGCTGTCCGAGGGCAAGCTGGAGGAAAGGTAGGAATCTCCAGCTTGGACATGGAGTACTCAGGGAGGGCTGGAATTGAATGGAAAAAGAAAAATGAGCAAAGAAGACCGGGAGATCTTATTGTTTTTGTTTTTTTCCTCTGAATGTGTTTTTGCTTTCCTAGTTACACATAATTGAAGTGGGAACCCCACCAACAGGCAATCAGCCGTTTCCAAAGAAGGCAGTGGACGTGTTCTTCCCTCCTGAGGCCCAGAATGACTTCCCTGTAGCCATGCAGGTACTGGAACCACTTCACAGACAAGAACTCAAACCTGTTCCATACAGTCATGCAGGCCCTCTGCATTAATACCTGTTATGCTACAGCTTCTGAAGTCTTGTGTCCCTGCTCTCTGTCCTCTAGATCAGCTCTAAGCAAGATGTTGTCTTTCTTATCACCAAATATGGCTACATCCACCTGTATGACCTGGAGACTGGCACCTGTATCTACATGAACCGGATCAGCGGGGAGACCATCTTTGTTACAGCCCCACATGAACCAACCGCTGGCATCATTGGAGTCAACAGGAAAGGACAGGTATGTCTCCACTGGTAAATGGGAGTGTTTTATTCCTTTTATCAGAAGTAACCAGATGCCAGTGGGCTGATCAATGAGTTTCCTGTCCAAAACACAGAGCCATTAAATATTCAGGACGATGGAAAGCTGATCCATGTCTGTAGAGCCTACTGCTCCAGGTCTCCTCCTCAGAATTCACAAACACTGTATACTGTACCTGTGTGATGATTGCTGAGAGTCCCATATATGTGACAGTGGAAAAACAGGGTGTGGAAGTGTGCTTTTATAAATAAAAATAAAATAATGTATTTTTAACCTTTTTATTTAACTAGGCAAGTCAGTTAAGAACAAATTATTATTTTCAATGACGGCCTAGAAACAGTGGGTTAACTGCCTTGTTCAGGGGCAGAACGACAGATTCTTACCTTGTCAGCTAGGGGATTCGATCTAGCAACCTTTCGGTTACTAGTCTAACGCGCTAACCACTAGGCTACATGCCGCCCCAAATTTGTGTGTGTGAGTCAGTCAGTCACTTGGTGACCTTGGCTGAGGGAAGCCTTGTTTAATACTGATCTAACGGCACCTCCAGCAGATAGCAGCATGTGAAACACAGTTGGAGATCCTGCCAGGCGTCCTAATCTCCTTAAAGCTCCTGGCTCTCTAACCCTCCAGTCTGCTGCTCCTTTATATCTTAATGTAACACACAGACATCACCATGGAGCAGTGTGTTTCTGTGTAGTTAATTCACAAATGCTATTCTCTAGTCTAGCAACATTCTTTTTACACGTTCAATTAAATTCTGAATAAATATGTGAGTTTAACAAAGGAATTATTATATACCAGTTTTGTTAAATTTGTCAGTACATATAAACTAATGTAATAGTACACATATTTTCATGTCTGTATAGTAGTGGACTCTCTAACCCTGTCTGTGTGTTAATGTGTTTGTCCAGGTGTTGTCAGTGTGTGTGGAGGAGGAGAACATCATCCCCTACATCACCAACGTGCTCCAGAACCCAGACCTAGCCCTGCGCATGGCCGTGCGCAACAACCTGGCTGGGGCCGAGGAGCTGTTCGCCAGAAAGTTCAACACCCTGTTTGCTGCAGGGAACTACTCTGAGGCTGCCAAGGTGGCCGCAAACGCTCCCAAGGTACTGCCAATGCACCAAAACGCACAAACAATTAAAATCATGATCTGGTAAATGTTTTTTGGATGATATTTCAGCTGCCTTGTGTATAATAAGGTTTCTACTACTACAGTCTTCTGTCATGTTCACATTTTTTGAAAGTCAAAACGCTCCTTTCCTCCTCCTCCCCAGGGTATCCTGCGTACCCCGGACACCATCCGTAAGTTCCAGAGTGTGCCGGCCCAGCCGGGCCAGACCTCTCCACTGCTGCAGTACTTTGGCATCCTGCTGGACCAGGGCCAGCTCAACAAGTTTGAGTCTCTGGAGCTGTGCAGGCCCGTCCTACAGCAGGGACGCAAGCAGCTGCTGGAGAAATGGCTCAAAGAGGACAAGGCAGGAAACCATAGTTATCATAATAAACTGAGACTATAGTTGTCGCTTACTGTTGAGTTTGGATGTTCAACATTGAGCTTAAGTTTTATTTTCCAATTATGTATTGCTCAACATATAGCACTGGGCTGTTCAAATATCCCTATAACTATTGGGCTGGCTAGGACTTTATTCGCGACAGTGTTGGTTGGGGATTTATGAAAATTGCATGTGTTTTTTTTAATAGCTGGAGTGTTCAGAGGAGCTGGGGGACCTGGTGAAATCAGTGGACCCCACTCTGGCTCTCAGCGTCTACCTCAGGGCCAACGTGCCCAACAAGGTCATTCAGTGCTTCGCTGAGACCGGACAGTTCCAGAAAATTGTCCTCTACGCCAAAAAGGTTAGTTGTGGTGTTTCTATCTTTCTAAGTCCTTTCCAATATAACATTTGACTTGACACAAAATTGAATTCTTTAATATGGTCAATTTAGATTGTATTCCGTTTTTAACTAACGGATGCGTTTTCCGTATTTCCCTTCTAGGTGGGCTACACTCCAGACTGGATGTTCCTGCTCCGGAATGTGATGAGGATCAGTCCAGAACAAGGCCTGCAGTTCTCCCAGATGCTGGTGCAGGATGAGGAGCCCCTGGCCGACATCACACAGGTCAGACGGCTAAACGTCTTCACCACCTCAACCATTCATTTATCGTCCTATTTCCCTTACATATACATTTTCTGAAGGGAAAAAACCTTGTTCAGTGCTGCGCTGTGAGGTGCTGTATACAGTAACATGATTGATGTGTGGTAGCTGATGTATTGTCTGTCTCCCTGTTCAGATCGTTGACGTGTTTATGGAGTATAACCTGATCCAGCAGTGTACCTCTTTCCTCCTGGATGCCCTGAAGAACAACAGGCCTGCTGAGGGGCCTCTGCAGACACGCCTGCTGGAGATGAACCTGGTCCACGCCCCACAGGTACACACACATCACACCCCATTCCACACAGACCCAACACTTACACAGCAATTGTATGCATGTTTTTTTCTTTTAGTGCCACACTCTTATTTGCTTCTCTTCCACTGACTCGTGATGTCATGGATTTTAAATTCATGTATGATGTTTTTTTTCTGCTTCAGGTGGCTGATGCCATCCTGGGCAACCAGATGTTCACCCACTACGACCGTGCCCACGTTGCCCAGCTGTGTGAGAAGGCTGGCCTGCTGCAGAGGGCTCTGGAGCATTACACCGACCTGTATGATATCAAACGGGCTGTGGTGCACACACACCTGCTCAACCCTGAGGTATAGGACACTATCTAACACAACCACACACTGCATGGAATAGAATGTCCTGGAGTGTTCATGGTCTTGGTGAACAAGTGTGTACTTGCTGTGTTTTGCTCTTAATAAACATAAGCTTTATTGACTGTGTGCATTCTGGTATTTTTCCTGTCTGTGCACTGACTCTGTGTATTGACTCTGTCCTGCAGTGGCTGGTGAACTTCTTTGGCTCCCTGTCAGTGGAGGACTCTCTGGAGTGTCTTCGGGCCATGCTGTCGGCCAACATCCGTCAGAACCTGCAGATCTGTGTCCAGGTGGCCTCTAAGTACCACGAGCAGCTCTCCACCAACTCCCTCACTGAGCTCTTTGAGTCCTTCAAGAGCTTCGAAGGTAAGCAGACCATACACCTGACGCAAACCACCTAGTCTTGTCCTCACCTGCATGGAACTTGGTCATGACTGTCTCAACAACCACATAGTTGTTCATCCTACCTCTCTATCTATGGGGACTAAGTTCTGTCTCTATTCATTCCAGGTTTGTTCTACTTCCTGGGTTCCATCGTTAATTTCAGCCAGGACCCAGAGGTCCACTTCAAGTACATCCAGGCAGCCTGTAAGACGGGACAGATCAAAGAGGTGGAGAGGATCTGCAGAGAGAGCAACTGCTACGACCCTGAACGAGTCAAGAACTTCCTCAAGGTAAGGAAGAGAAGTAGGCATACTATAGTATGACATCACAGCTTACTTCAGTCTTTATTTGGTTAATTACCCTGAAAGCCAAGTCTAGCTGTTAGTTTGATTCTGTGAGCTGATATCAATATTTCCTCTCTTCACAGGAAGCTAAGCTGACTGATCAGCTCCCCCTGATCATCGTGTGTGACCGCTTCGACTTTGTCCACGACCTAGTCCTCTACCTGTACCGCAACACCCTGCAGAAATACATTGAGATCTATGTGCAGAAGGTACATAAACTCATATTAACCTGCGTAACAGCTTTTTGTTTGTATACACACACACACACCATTGTACGATATGTGAATTTTCTATAAGAAAAATGTGTTTGTGTGTTAGGTGAACCCCAGCCGTCTGCCGGTGGTGATTGGCGGGCTGCTGGATGTGGACTGTGCTGAGGATGTGATTAAGAACCTGATCCTGGTGGTGAAAGGACAGTTCTCCACTGATGAACTAGTGGCTGAGGTGGAGAAAAGGAACAGGTAAGGACTGTGGGGAGAGGGATGTCTCAGCCCAGACTGGCTTTATGCTGTAGTGCATTTAATTGTGACATTACTTCTGAAAGAGAAAGTAGGATGAAGGGGTGCTGTTTGACCCACTTAAAAGTGTAAATATATCCAGTTTATGAGCACCTGAAACTTGAAGATGTGTATATATTTGTTGGCTCCAGACTGAAGCTGCTTCTGCCTTGGCTGGAGGCCCGTATCCATGAGGGCTGTGAGGAGCCAGCTACCCACAATGCCCTGGCCAAGATCTACATCGACAGCAACAACAACCCAGAGCGCTTCCTGCGTGAGAACACCTTCTACGACAGCCGCGTGGTGGGCAAGTACTGTGAGAAGAGGGACCCCCACCTGGCCTGCGTGGCCTACGAGAGAGGACAGTGTGACCAGGAGCTCATTAATGTGAGTGGGGAAATAAGAATGACATTTTTACTTGACTAATACATTGAAATGTTAATTTTATACTGTTTGCGTATGTTTTCCCTCAAATACTGATCATCTTACATTTCCTTTTACAGGTGTGCAATGAGAACTCTCTGTTCAAGAGTCTGTCTCGCTACCTGGTTCGCCGTAAAGATCCTGAGCTGTGGGCCAGCGTGCTGCTGGAGAGTAACCCGTTTAGAAGACCCCTCATCGACCAGGTATGGACCTGTTCCTGCCTGTTTGAAATGCAAACCTCATCCTTACTAAAACCATGGCCCAAAATGTTCTGTGATGTCCCACCAAAACGTTGCTTATATTTCTCACGATGGTTAAATTGTTATTTGTGACTTGGTTGGCTATAAGTTTGCAGAATGGTGACTATTCTCTCCATTCTGGAATGACGTTTGTTGTCTTTCATTCAGGTTGTTCAGACGGCCCTGTCTGAGACACAGGACCCAGAGGAGGTGTCCGTCACAGTCAAGGCCTTCATGACTGCAGACCTCCCCAACGAACTCATTGAGCTGCTGGAGAAGATCGTTCTGGATAACTCGGTCTTCAGTGAACACAGGTACTAGGGCTACTGAAGCTCTGCTACCTGTGCTCACTGGCAGACTGAGCTGTCCATTGTGTGTCTGCTCTTTCAATATCAGGCTTGTTTGTAACTTTAAACTTGTTGTTTTAGTTTGTCATGCTGAGCAGAGTTCATCTGTGTTTTTATTCAGAAACCTGCAGAACTTGCTGATCCTGACAGCCATCAAGGCGGACCGTACCCGTGTGATGGAGTACATCAACCGCCTAGACAACTACGATGCCCCCGACATCGCTAACATCGCCATCAGCAACGAGCTCTTCGAGGAGGCCTTCGCCATCTTCAGGAAGTTTGACGTCAACACCTCCGCCGTGCAGGTCAGTGGTTGAGTCTTTTGCTCTGGCAAATGGACCATTGACCAAAATGTTGCTTGTTCAATTCCCGTTGTGGGCAATGCTACTGTTCTGTCTGAATTCTATGGATTAAGAGGTGAACTTGACAAAAGTCATTTCTGTGTTTTTAGGTTTTGATTGAGCACATTGGGAACCTGGACCGGGCCTACGAATTTGCTGAGCGCTGCAACGAGCCTCCAGTGTGGAGCCAGCTGGCCAAGGCTCAGCTGCAGAAGGGTCTGGTGAAGGAGGCCATCGACTCCTACATCAAGGCTGATGACCCCTCTGCCTACATGGAGGTGGGCCAGGCTGCAGCCCAGAGTGGTAAGAGACAAAGAAAATGATCCATGTATTGTCCAGCATACAACCAACATTAGGGTTTTTCAATGTAGGCTTGCTATTAGAGGGGAAGGTATTCACCTGCATCCAATTTGGGGGAAAAGTTGTCTGGGATCAGTCTCTCATATGCTAAAGAGAAGGGACTTCCTGCAATCTCAGTTGCAGAATCCAGGCTAGGAGAAAAGGGTTTAGTGAAGTAAATATAAATGTTCCTCTACTATCCTCAGGTAACTGGGAGGACCTAGTGAAGTTCCTTCAGATGGCCCGTAAAAAGTCCCGTGAGTCCTACGTGGAGACAGAGCTCATCTTCGCCCTGGCCAAGACCAACCGCCTGGCTGAACTGGAGGAGTTCATCAATGGACCCAACAACGCCCACATCCAACAGGTACGCTCTGAACACAAAATACACATACTGGCGCATACACACACCGGCATACCCCCACACACGTTTACCTGACACATCCTTCTCCATCACTGCTGACCAGTATCATACCTTTTTTCTTATGAAGTATTTCTCTATTCCAGGTGGGTGACAGGTGTTATGATGAGAGGATGTATGATGCGGCCAAGCTGCTCTACAACAACGTGTCCAACTTCGGGCGGCTAGCGTCCACCTTGGTCCACCTGGGAGAGTACCAGGCCGCCGTGGATGGAGCCCGCAAAGCCAACAGCACCCGCACCTGGAAAGAGGTGTGCTTTGCCTGTGTGGATGGAAATGAGTTCCGCCTGGCACAGATGTGTGGCCTGCATATTGTTGTCCATGCTGATGAACTGGAGGAGCTCATCAACTACTACCAGGTAAGGCTCATTTGGTTCAATTACTACCAATATTCACTCTCATAGCAATTGCCTTATCCTGGCCAGAGTTAAAGAAAATAATTGACCAAATCATACCATAGCATGTGATAAATGTGTTTTTAATGGTCCTGTGTTAATTGAAGATCCATGGTTGTGTTTGTCTCTAGGACCGTGCTTACTTTGAGGAGCTGATCACCATGCTGGAGGCAGCCCTGGGTCTAGAGCGGGCTCACATGGGCATGTTCACCGAGCTGGCCATCCTCTACTCCAAGTTTAAACCCCAGAAGATGAGGGAGCACCTGGAGCTCTTCTGGTCCAGAGTCAACATTCCAAAGGTAAGGGAGGGGAAGAACGCTACGAGATGTCTGTCTATATGCAAGCGGATTGAAATGATCTGCAAAGTCTTTATATTTTGATATTTGTTCATATGTTATTTGAATGCAGCAATGTGTGATTTAGTGATTCATATCTTTGTGTGCTGTTTTTGGGGTGGGTGACGATAATGTTAATGTGTGTCTTCAGGTCCTGAGGGCTGCAGAGCAGGCCCACCTGTGGGCGGAGCTGGTCTTCCTCTATGACAAGTATGAGGAGTTTGACAACGCCATCCTCACCATGATGAGCCACCCCTCAGACGCCTGGAAGGAGGGACAGTTCAAAGACATTGTCACCAAGGTAACTGACTGCAACAACACACAAGCTCAGCATGTCATGTTTTAGATTTGCAAACATTTCGTATTGGTTGTTGTCATGATGTATTCCTTGGTCATTGTATGAGGCCAAGTATTTGTCACTGACTAGAAATCCACATCCTGCAGCTGAATGTATGAGGCTTGTGATTCCAGGTGGCCAATGTGGAGTTATACTACAAGGCTATCCAGTTCTACCTGGAGTTCAAACCATTGTTACTGAACGACCTGCTCATAGTGCTGTCACCACGACTCGACCACACCCGCGCAGTCAACTTCTTCATGAAGGTACTAGGATGCTACTCTGTCCATACTTGATAGCTTCTTGTATGGCAATCTTTGGCATTCAGAACGATCTGCTTGACTGTTCACTGACTGGACTTTTTTCTCTGTCCACCTCCAGACCAAGCAGCTGTCACTGGTCAAGCCGTACCTGCGGTCAGTGCAGAACCACAACAACAAGGGTGTCAACGAAGCACTTAACAACCTCTTCATCACAGAGGAAGACTATGCGGTACTAAGATCTTTTAACATAAGCTTAGTTTTTCATACTTTGGCGAGAAGAATCTGTGAAAACACTGAAATTACCTTTGTGAAAAGAGAAGTTCCTTTGTTGAAAAAAAAGTCTGCATTCATTTTCTGTCATGCAGAAATGACTTTCTCTCTTATTGTTACACCTCTGTCCTGTCCAGGCCCTGCGTGCCTCCATTGATGCCTACGACAACTTTGACAACATCACCCTTGCCCAGGGCCTGGAGAAGCACGAGCTGATTGAGTTCAGGAGGATCGCTGCCTACCTCTTCAAAGGCAACAACCGCTGGAAGCAGAGCGTGGAACTCTGCAAGAAGGACAAACTCTACAAGGTCCAGCTTTTCCTCAACTTTATATCAAATACTAATATTTTGTCTACAGACCAGTGATCATCAGCTCACACAGATACCCATGCTGCTGTTGTTTTTGTAAAATGTATGGATCATAACATTGCTTTTTGACGTCACTGTCTGAATTCTTTCCCTGTGTCTCCCTTGTTTTGATGTGTATGTCTGTGGTGTTTTTGTGTGTAGGACGCCATGCAGTATGCGTCTGAGTCGAAAGACCTGGAGCTGGCTGAGGAGTTGTTGGCCTGGTTCCTGGAGGAGGACAAGAAGGAGTGCTTTGCCGCCTGCCTCTTCACCTGCTACGACCTGCTGAGGCCTGACGTGGTGCTGGAGACGGCCTGGAGGCACAACATCATGGACTTCTCCATGCCCTATTTCATCCAGGTCATGAGGGAGTACCTCTCCAAGGTGGGTTAGGTTGGCCACGCCTTGGATGGCAGTTCACCCCATAGGGTATTTTATACAGAGTGTGGTAAGGGTTTTTTGTGCTTAGGTTATCAGTGTCTACAGTGAAAAGTAGGTTACTATTAACATGGTGAGGCAATTCGTTGTCAGGTGATGTTTTTAATGTACCAATTTACCTTTTTGAGGAGGTCACCTTTTAGGATCTTGTAAACAACCACAACTTCAGCCGATCTCATCCTGTTCCGTTTCTCTCAGTCATGTTACCGGTAATCATGTCTTCCGTTTTGATTTGGGTTTTCATCTCTGCTACTTTTCCATACAAATGCTAACGTCAGGAGATTCATACTGCTTAGTATTCTTCCATGCCACATATTTGTCATATGGCAAGAAATATCACTTCTTGTGGTAGAACATAATGGTAGTATCGGCTATAGTCTGCTGGGATCCAGGACTAACAGGAAGAAATAGACTGCTATCTAGACCAATTGTACATAATTATGCATGTTGTATGATGATTACTGTAATGATATTTTAAAAACAGGTCTGCTAATAGATATTTTATAACTTAAACGTACCACATTTGTATCAAAAGTGGCTTATTTCCATCTCTCACTGATAGTTTTTTTTCTATTTTTTTTTCTTCTGATTCCACGTTTGTTCTCTCTGTTGGGAGAGAGTTGGTTTTGTTTTAAGTTGCCTCTCTGAATTCCCTTTCAGGTTGATGCGATTAAGGAAAAGGTGAAAGTCCAATCCATTTCCAGTCATTCTTTTTGACCCTCTGTAGTCTGTAGTTTGGAGGAGTGAAACTAGAGGAAACTGCATGAGTCTGTCCCCTCCCCATGTCACTGCTGCTTCTGACTCCACACCTTGACTAGACCCAGAATGGTCTGGAGTGGGGCTCTCCCACCCTGCCTCTGGGGAGCTGCTGGGCATGCTGGGGTTTGGGATGGCTCTATTAGCTATTGCTCTTTGTTCCAGGGTTGAATCAGTGACTGACCAATCAGGAACTCATTCACCCCAGCAACACCCAAACAGAGGGATGTTTAGTTCCGTTCCATTGAGGCTGCCCACATAAACCAGCAAACTCAGTAACTGTCCAGGAGCAGGAAAGGAGAGCTCTACTCTGGATAACCTACTGTAGTCAGACAATACTCTCCCTTAGACCTGTAGATACTAATGAAAAACTACCACTGTCTGTAATATCACTGGTCTGCTGTTGGCTTGAGGCTGTGATAATCTCTACCACTTGCCATTTAGTGGTCAACCTTGGTAGATCGAGTACTGGGGTTTGATTTGTACTGAAATGAATGCTGAAACAGCCCTGGGACCACATTGAATGTGGTTTGACCAGAGCTTAGGGCCAACATTGTTCAATTTTGTCCTTTTATAGTGAAGTAATGTAGCCTCATATTTGGGCTATGCACAGCTGGAGACAGCTGCAAAGTGGGAGAATAGAACACATTGTGTATGGACATTCTGATCATTCAGAGTACCCTTTTATGTAACAGTTTACGGAGTTAACTCTCAAAGTAAAAAATGCCTAGTTTTAGATGTAAATATCTTCAACAAATTGTGACATGTATGGAGATGTTTTTTGCATTTTATTATAATTCTGTTCCTTTTATTTGTTTTATTAGTTGTACTGTAGTGTCTTTGCTACTCCAGAACTGTAAAGTGTGGTCTGTTCAATGACAAGTGGGGTACTGTGTGTACATAGTGTGTAGAACGCGTGTAACATACTTACATTGTATTCAGGGCAAGCATGCGTTTCCTCCGCCCATAGCATTAGCAGTATTTTTGGACAGGCTTGGAGACATTGTTGTTGGCTGTGCCTGCTTCTGGACGCCTTGACTGGCCGTACAAACCATCCCTCCATCCTCTCACTCCCTCCACTGTGGCTCTCTGCCTTTCTCATGCACTCTTCTAAACAGAGAAATGACTTAACTGCTGCTTCAGCATGTCTCTTTCCCCTTCAATGAACCTACAGCCTGTTTACCTGCATCTTAAAACAATGTACTGACTGTTTTGGCAGAAGGCAAGTATGTAGAGAACTGAACCCTACGTTGTGATCTGACAGGAGAGAAGTATATTCATAGATGACTTATGGTTTTGTTGAAGTGATCTTGTGAATTTTCAGGATGCATAGGTTGTGTATGTCTCTCATATTCAAGATGCTGCTTGCTTGAATCTGTGAATTGTCAGCCTTGCTTTTTCTTTTACAATTCCTACTCTAAGCTGCTTAACTAATCAAGCAGAGATTTCCCTTATTTGCTGGTTATTGATCATTTTAGTATAAATATAATCTTTCCATTTAGAACTTTTTTATTATTGAGGTTTCCAGTTGATTCATTGAATCTGTTTGTTCAACTTCATGGTAGGGTAAGTTTCTTGTTGGTGTTAGCATTGTGATGGTGCTTGTAATCTCTGGTAGTTATTTTTCTGTGATGTTGGCCCATATCAGAGCTGTTGAAATGGGTTTGGTTCTCTACATACTGTCCAAACACATGGAAATAGATGCATCTGGTGGCTGGATGGTGGGACCATCTTTATTTATTTGTATTTAGTGCCTTCGGAAAGTATTCAGACCCCTTGACATTTTCCACATTTTGTTAGGATTCAGCCTTATCCTAAAATGTATTAAATAGCTTCCCCCCCATTAATCTATACACAATACCCGATAATAACAAAGCAAAAACAGGATTTCTTTTACATTTTTGTTCATTTATTTTCATTTATTTAATCCATTTTAGAATAAAGTTGTAACGTAACAACGTGGAAAAAGTCTAGGGGTCTGAATACTTTCCTAAGGCACTGTGTGTATGTATACAGTACCAGTCAAAAGTTTGGTCACAGCTACTCATTCAAGGGGTTTTCTTTATTTCTACTATTTTCTACTTTGTATAATAGTAGTGAAAACATCAACTATGAAATAACACACATGGAATCTTGTAGTAACCAAAAAAGTGTTAAACAAATCTAAATATATTTGAGATTCTTCAAAGTTGCCACCCTTTGCCTTGATGGCAGCTTAGCATTCTCTCAGCTTTTGCTTCATGAGGTAGTCACCTGGAATGCATTTCAATTAAGAGATGTGCCTTGTTAAAATTGTATTTGTGCAATTTCTTTCCTTCTTAATGCGTTCTAGCCAATCGGTTGTGTTGTGACATGGTGGGGGGGTATAGCCTTATTTGATAAAAGACCAAGTCCATATTATGGCAAGAACAACTCAAATAAGCAAAGAAAAATGACAGTCCATCATTACTTTAAGACACGAAGATCAGTCAATCTGGAAGATTTCTAGAACTTTGAAGTTTCTTCAAGTGCAGTTGCAAAAACCATCAAGCTCTATGATGAAACTGCCTCTCACGAGGGCCGCCACAGGAATGGAAGACCCACCGTTACCTCTGCTGGAGAGGATAAGTTATTTAGAGTTACCTGCACCTCAGATTGCAGCCCAAATAAATGCTTCACAGTTCAAGAAATAGACTCATCTCAACATCAACTGTTCAGAGGAAACTGCGTGAATCAGGCCTTCTTGGTCTGCATGGTCTTGCTGCAAAGAAACCACTAAAGGACACCAGTAAGAAGACTTGCTTGGGCCAAGAAACACGAGCAATGGACATTAGACTGGTGGAAATCTGTCCTTTTGGTCTGGAATCCAAATTTGAGATTTTTGGTTCCAACTGCCGTCTTTGTGAGACGCAGAGTAGGTGAACGGATGATCTCCACATGTGTGGGTCCCACTGTGAAGCATGGAGGAGGAGGTGTGATGGTGCTTTGCTGTCTGTGATTTATTTAGAATTCAAGGTACTCTTAACCAGCATGGCTACCACAGCATTCTGCAGTGATACACCATCCCATCTGGTTTGCGCTTAGCAGATTGTCCTGTTGAAAAACAAATGATAATGACCCAAAACACACCTCCAGGCTGTGGTAAGAGCTATTTGACCAAGGAGAGTGATGGTGCTGCATTAGATGACCTGGCATCCACAATCACCTGACCTCAACCCAATTGACATGGTTTGGGATGAGTTGGACTACAGAGTGAAGGAAAAGCAGCCAACAAGTGCTCAGCATATGTGGGAACTCCTTCAAGACTGTTTGAAAATCATTCCAGGTGAAGCTGGGTGAGAGAATGCCAAGAGTGTGCAAAGCCGTCATCAAGGCAAAGGGTGGCTACTTTGAAGAATATAAAATATTTAGATTTAACACTTGTTTTGGTTACTACATGATATGTGTGTTATTTCATAGTTTTGATTTCTTCACTATTTTTCTACAATATAGTAAAAATAAAGAAAAACCTTTTTTAAATGAATAGGTGTCAACTTTTGACTGGTACTGTATATATTAATTAGTGTTCTGTTTAGGCTTAGCTGTGTATCTAATCTGAAATTAGACTCCTTTACAACCCTAATGCTGGGCTGTCGTGGTCAAGCTTGGTAGCTAGTATCGCCATTAGCCACTAGTAACCGTGCCTGACTAAACCCTCCGAAACACCGTAGCATGGCCTGCCTTTTGCGGCCTGTTTTTTTATTTTTTTATTTTTTAAATCTTGACTTTATTCATCTCTGCCTGTCAGGAATGGTCCCATCGGCCAGCCAGTGAAATAACCCAGAGGTCAGTTATATTGGCATCTCATTAGAGCTCCCCTTGCTGGTTGTGTCTGTGGTTAACATGCTCACCTCTCTCCCTGCCTCTCAGGTCGACAAGCTTGACGCCTCCGAGTCCCTGAGGAAACAGGAGGAGCAGAACACAGAGTCCCAGCCCATTGTTTATGGTACGGTGGCCTGACCTCTACATAACCCTGCCGCTCTATTGGTTGAATATGTTAAAGGAGGTCTATAATGCTTTGAAGTTGTAGCACCTGGGCAGTGTTAACCCTTGGGAGTTTGTTTGTATATTAGTAGTCTTGTCACGAAGCTCATGCTAGTGTCCTGTGTTTGTGTTGCAGGCACGCCCCAGCTCATGCTCACTTCAGGCCCTGGTCAGGCTGTGCCCCCCCAGCCTGGCTATGGAGGCTACGGCTACCCAGCAGCACCCACCGGCTACGGCCAACCTCCCCAGCCTGGCTTTGGCTATGGCATGTGAACGCCCACCACCCCTGACCCCTTAGTCACCTGTTTGTCTCTCCTTGTGTTCCTCACCAGCTTACCATGCTCACAATAGGGGATACAAACAACAAGAATCTGTGTTCTTTTAAATTATTTGTATTATGTTCTCCTTTAAACAGCAATGGACTTTTATTTGTATTGTTTTGAACAGAAATTTGACTTTTTTTTCTTCACATTCCATATTTGACTACTTAACACTTACTAGAATGATCATTTTTGTGTATTTTCTTTTTTATGGGGTTATGTATGTAAGTGGACTTGAGAAAGAAGCAATTAACTTTTTTTGAAGTAGTTGGAGAAGCATCTAATTTGCACTCTGTCGTGAGAAGAAACTAATATAGAAACTCTTAATTTTGATGTACTGAACGTGTGAACAGCTTACATTGTCTATTCGTCTGTCTGTATAATGCATTTCATTATTGTATATTCTGAAAAAAGGTTACATATAATATTTGAACATATATTGCCACTTCAACACTAAGTAACAATAGTATATTCTGCACAGGCGTGTAGCTTTGAGTTTGAAATGCGTACGGACGTATGTGTGTGTGTGATCTAAATAAGAATTTGAATCTCCCTTGTTCTATACTGGCTCTCCAGTCAGCCCCAATAGATGTTAGTCCTCCTTTGTTGGCTCCATGTGTTTAATCTAGGTGACCTTCTGTTGTGCCGTGTACAGTGCTTGTGTGAGACTGTGTATGTGCAGGGGGATCGAAGGCTGACTCTTCAGACCTGTACGTTTGTATTTAGTCACCACCCTCCTTGTGCTGAGGTCTGTCTATGCCAGGTGTTGTGGTGTTCTAGGTCACCATATTTTTGTGTGTACAGAAGAATGATCGTTGAAAAAAAAAAAAAAAAGTGGAGATCTTGCTTGTCGTCCTCCACGGCCCTGTCCCGTTTGGTTCGGTCAGTGCGATTGGCTCTGAGAACAAATGGAGGAATTGGAGGACAGGGCCGTTCTCCTTTGGTGTCCTAATGTCAACTTGTTTAGATCAGTAACACTCCTGTAGGTTATGTATTTCAATGGTTATTATGAAGAATTAGTTCAGTACTACAGCATACAGTTCTTTGTCAAGAATGGTCTGAAATAAAAGCCTGTATTTACCTTGATGTATTCCCAAAGTGCTTTGAGCTGTGTGTGTAAAGTATCATCCTAATCTCTGAACATTCCTTTCTATTATATTAACAATAAAACATTTTCATAAAGACCATGCTGGAAGAGAAATATAAAAGACTAAAGTCTATCCTGTAGATAAAATCTTGGTCCCTGTATGACGAAGTTGTTAGGCACATTCAAATTATTTTATCCTACAAAGAAAACATGTCATAATAGAATTGACATTTTCACATCAGTCTATATAAGCAATCCATTAGTATTTTTCCTTCAGTCAGTTGAGTAGTTCATGTGCACTGCTTAATCAAGGTCATGCCTACAGTAAAAGATAAAAGGTTCATAGTATGTAATGTATACGGTCCTCTTTATTCAGAAATTACATGATAATTAATATAAATGTACTACATTAGATTTCTATTCTGTACCAATTCATTTTCTTCATTCTACCCTGTCAAAGTGATGGGGGTGCCATTTTATCGCCATTGTTGAAGTCTTTCATTAGTATCAGGGTTTGTGTTCTAGTGAGCCAGAGCAGGAAGAGCATGGACCCTTCTCTCCACTTTATTGCAATACTTCTCTGGTGGTCCAGCAGCCCTACAAGTAAAATTAACAAACAATTACAAAACTAAACCTGACTATCCTCTGTTCCTCTCAATTCTACATACCACCTTGTTCCTGTATATAGTTAGTCCCCTCCCAGTCCCAGTAAATGGCATTCCCTACCCAGTCCCTATATGTAGTTAGCCCCACCCAGTCCCTGTACATACCTAGTCCCCACCCAGTCCCTGTACAAAGTTAGTCCCTACCCAGTCCCAGTAAATGGCATTCCCTACCCAGTCCCTATATGTAGTTATCCCCACCTAGTCCCTGTACATACCTAGTCCCCACCCAGTCCCTGTACAAAGTTAGTCCCTACCCAGTCCCTATACATAGTTAAGCCCCCACCCAGTCTCTGTACTTACTTGAGCTCCCTGAGCTGCTTCTCCTTGATCTCGTCGATGTGGCAATGCCGGGCCTCCTCGTCCAGCCGGTCTCCCTCTTTGTCCCTGCGCAGGGATCGATATGACAACAGCCAGTGAAAGTGCAGGGCGCCAAATTCAAAACAACAGAAATCTCATAATTAAAATTCCTCTTTTCCTCATTTTAAAGGTCATCTTGTTGTTAATCCCACCACAGTGTCCGATTTCAAATAGGCTTTACAGCGAAAGCACCACAAAAGATTGTTTGGTCAGTGCCTATTCACAGAAAAACACAGCCATTTTTCCAGCCAAAGAGTCACAAAAAGCACAAATAGAGAGAAATTAATCACTAACCTTTGATGATCTTCATCAGATGACACTCATAGGACTTCATATTATACATGTATGTTTTATTTGATAAAGTTCATATTTATCAAAAAATACATTGAGAGCTTTATGTTCAGTAGTTCCAAAAACATCCAGTGATTTTGCAGAGAGCCACATCAATTTACAGAAATACTCATAAATGTTGATGAAAATACAAGGGTTATACATGGAATTAAAGATATACTTCTCCCTAATGCAACCGCTGTGTCAGATTTCAAAAAAGCAAACCATGCTATAATCTGAGAAAGGCGCTCAGAGAACAAATACATATATCCGCCATCTTGGAGTCAACAGAAGTCAGAAATAACATTATAAATATTCACTTACCTTTGATGATCTTCATCAGAATGCACTCCCAGGAATCCCAGTTCCACAACAAATGTTTGATTTGTTCGATAATGTCCATCTATGTCCAAATAGCTACTTTTGTTAGCGCCTTTGGTAAACAAATCAAAACTCACGAAGCGCGTTCACTAGTTGCAGACGAAATGTCAAAAAGTTCCGTTACAGAATGTAGAAACTTGTCAAACGATGTATGGAATCAATCTTTATGATGTTTTTAACATAAATATTCAATAATATTCCAACCGGGGAATTCCTTTGTCTTCAGAAAAGCAAAGAAACGGGAGATATGTGAAATGCGCGTGACCAGCGCGTGACTGCTGGCAGACCTCTGACTCATTCCCCTCTCATTCATCCCCCCTTCATAGTGGAAGCCTCAAACAAGTTTCTAAAGACGGTTGACATCTCGTGGAAGCCTTAGGAAGTGCAAGATGACCAATATCCCACCTTAACTTCAATAGGGCCTGAGTTGAAAATCGACCAACCTCAGATCCTGGTTGGATTTTTTCTCAGGTTTTTGCCTGCCATATGTTCTGTTATACTCACAAACATCGTTCAAACAGTTTTAGGAACTTCAGAGTGTTTTCTATCCAAATATACTAATAGTATGCATATATTAGCAACTGGGACTGAGGAGCAGGCAGTTTACTCTGGGCACCTTATTCATCCAAGTTACTCAATACTGCCTCCCAGCCATAAGATGTTTTTAACACAGGCAGTCCAACTCTGATCTTTTACTCAATTATTGGCAAAAGAGCTGATCTGATTGGTCAAAAGACCAATTTGTGGAAAAAGATCAGACTTAGGCTGCATGTATAAATGCAGCCTTAGACAACTATTTTGCCCTTCTGCTTTCTGTCCCAAAAACAAGAAGGCCAAATACCTATTATGAAGATGTTCATAATCCTCTTTCTTGCGCTCCTTGGCCAGCAGCCTGTCCTCATTGATACGGAGGATCTCCTGCAGACGCTGCTGCTCCTCCTTCTTCCTCACCAGAGCCTGGGAGACACACACACCACACCCTTCTGTTGTTTATTATTCATTATGCCTACAGTAACTGCATTACGATTCATTCATTAATGATATTCATGAGTTGCAAGAGCACAAACAGATCTTGGACCAGGCTAATTAATGAGGAATTTCTAACTGAAATTCAAAGTGGAAATACATAAGCCTGGCTATAAGAATGGTGTACTGTACAAAGAGACTTGTCTCTAGCTAATAATACTTCCAGCTCCTCCATCTGCATCCTCTCCAGCATCTGCTGGCCTTCATGCCCCTTCATCTCATTCTGCAACATCCTGTCCTCCAGACGCTCCTCAATCTGATTTATAATCAGCTGATTTCCCCTATAGACACACACAGGGAAGACAGCTGAGGTGTTACAGTATGGAAAAGAGATGTTGTGTATTGTGTGGGTGTGTGTGAGCATGTGTTTCCCCACTGGATCCTCTGGTGTTTGCGCAACTCGTCGATCTGCTCCAGGGCCTCCAGGGCTCTCCTGTGGTCCACCTCCATCATGGCATCCAGTCGCCTCTCCTCGTCCTGCAGCTCAGCCAGGATCTGCTGCCTCTCTAGGATCTGGGCATCCCTCACCGCGTGGCAATGGGCATCCAGGATCAACTGTCCACAACAATAAAATACCATGTACAACACACACAAGGACACAGAGATGGAAGAGTCTGGACAGGGCATGGGTAAAATAACTGGGTAAATGTGTGATATTGCAGTGATGTTGGGACTGAAGCTGAGATAAAACGAATAACAAAGAGTATCAAAGTAAAGAGAAAAGTGAGCAATGAAATTCTCTTGTTGTACCTCATTGAGTTTCTTGACCTCGTCCTCCTGCTCCATCCTCATGGCATTGGCCCTTTCCAGCAGGTACTGAGCTCTTTCCTTGGCCTCAGCCTCCAGATCACTTAGGTCCTGGTTCTTCTGACAAGACAGGTCAGCCTGGCAGATATGGGCCTTCCTATCCTCAGCAGCATCCTGGTCAGGAAAAACAGCGACATTGGAACAGTGTAGAAGTTAGTTTGGTTTATTACTGTTACATCTCCACAAGGGTGTTAGTGCTGTAGCTGGGACCCTGTACTGCCAGTTAGTCACCCAGCTTTCATGAGGGAAAGGTTGCTTACAAATTCATCAGGTACATTTGTCCTTTCTCACCATAGCTGCTTCTCTCTCTCTCCTCTGGGCATCCAGCGTGGCCTCCAGCTCTTCCTTGGTTGAAACCCGAGAAGCTGTTGTGATCCGCTCGATCTCAGTTGGGTGGAGAAAGACAGACAGCCCAGATGGATCCTTACTTGGGATCCTGGCAAAATGACAGCATTGTTTTTATGTTGTAATTCACCACCACTTCTAAAATGTGATTGTGGGATATGTTTATTGGTGCAATATAGGTTTATGGAACTGGATGGCATTATCTTTTATAATAAGTAAACCGTGATAAACACTGCCGAGTGTAGTACTGGTATGTTCACAAAGCATTAGACTTGATGATCACATTGCACCTAAATGAGAAATTGAGGTATAGACTGATACTTGCTTCAGATCTCGGATGAGGTCCCTTGTGATGATGCGAACTGTGTCTGGTTTCTGAGTTTTCCGACTTGGAGAAGACATGGACTGGCCCCTGGGTCCAGACCGGCCACCCCTCTCAGTATCCTTGACATCGCAGGCTGACAGCGCCTTGAGTGTGAAAATCCAACATACATTTCCACCAATTCTCTATCTCTCAAAAACACACATACACACACAGACCTTGCACAGTTCAATTGTCACAGGTTACTGTTATGTGTTTTATGAAATGCAGATCAAAGAGATGGCTGACACATGCTGGCCCACCTGTTTTATGGTTCCAAGAGGCTCTCATCCACATGAGAGGTGAGGGCACGAGTGTGATAGCGACGTGAATGGGAGCTACCAGAGAGCCTTGATGAAGACCCTGCACTCTGTGGCTGTGAGAAAGTCAACGGTGTTGGTACTGGTAGAGTTACACAGTAATTGAAAGTGTGTACAGAAGAGCAAATAATTGCTAGCTACATGTAGCTACATATGACTGTCATGTACACTACCGGTCAAAAGTTTTAGAACACCTACTCATTCAAAGGTTTTCCTTTATTTTTACTATTTTCTACATTGTACAATAATAGTGAAGACATCAAAACTATGAAATAACACACCAAAAAATTGTTAAACAAATCTAAATATATTTTATTTTTGAGTTTCTTCAACTAGCCACCCTTTGCCTTGATGACAGCTTTGCACACTCTTGGCATTCTCTCAACCAGCTTCACCTGGAATGCTTTTCCAACAGTCTTGAAGGCGTCCCACATACAGTGGGGCAAAAAAGTATTTAGTCAGCCACCAATTGTGCAAGTTCTCCCACTTAAAAAGATGAGAGAGGCCTGTAATTTTCATCATAGGTACACTTCAACTATGACAGACAAAATTAGTAGAAAAAAAATACAGAAAATCACATTGTAGGATTTTTTATTAATTTATTTTCAAATTATGGTGGAAAATAAGTATTTGGTCAATAACAAAAGCTCAATACTTTGTTATATACCCTTTGTTGGCAATGACAGAGGTCAAATGTTTTCTGTAAGTCTTCACAAGGTTTTCACACACTGTTGCTGGTATTTTGGCCCATTCCTCCATGCAGATCTCCTCTAGAGCAGTGATGTTTAGGGGCTGAAAATTACAGGCCTCTCTCATCTTTTTAAGTGGGAGAACTTGCACAATTGGTGGCTGACTAAATACTTTTTTGCCCCACTGTATGCTGAGCACTTGTTGGCTGCTTTTCCTTCACTCTGCAGTCAGACTCATCCCAAACCATCTCAATGTGGTTGAGGTCGGGGGATTGTGGCCCTTACACAGCCTGGAGGTGTGTTGGGTCATTGTGCTGTTGAAAAATAAGTTATAGTCCCACTAAGCCCAAACCAGATGGGATGGCGTATCACTGCAGAATGCTGTAGCAGCCATGCTGGTTAAGTGTGTTTTGAATTCTAAATAAATCACTGATAGTGTCACCAACAAAGCACAACCACACCATAACTCCTCCTCCTCCATGCTTTACGGTGGGAAATACACATGCAGAGATCATCCGTTCACCCACACCGCGTCTCACAAAGACACAGCGGTTGGAAGCAAAAATCTCAAATTTGGACTCCAGACCAAAGGACACATTTCCACTGGTCTAATGTCCATTCTTTATGTTTCTTGGCACAAGCAAGTATTGGTGTCCTTTAGTAGTGGTTTCTTTGCAGCAATTCGACCATGAAAGCCTGATTCACACAGTCTTCTCTGAACAGTTGATATTGAGATGAGTCTGTCACTTAAACCTTTATTTGAGCTGCATTTTCTGAGGCTGTTAACTCTAATGGACTTATCCTCTGCTGCAGAGGTAACTCTGGGTCTTCCATTCCTCTGGCGGTCCTCATGAGAGCCAGTTTCATCATAGAGCTTGATGGTTTTTGCGACTGCATTTGAAGAAACTTTCAAAGTTCTTGAAATTTTCCGTGTTGACTGACCTTCATGTCTTAAAGTAATGATGGACTTTGCTTATTTGAGCTGATCTTGCCATAAAATGGACTTGGTCTTTAATCAAATAGGGCCATCTTCTGTATACCACCCCCACCTTGTCACAACACAACTGGTTGGCTATAACGCATTAAGAAGGAAAGAAATTCCACAAATGTACTTTTAACAAAGCACACCTGTTAATTGAAATGCCTTCCAGGTGACGACCTCATGAAGCTGGTTGAGAGAATGCCAAGAGTGTGCAAAGCTGCCATCAAGGCAAATGGTGGCTATTTGAAGAATCTCAAATATAAATGTATTTTGATTTGTTTAACACTTTTTTGGTTACTACATGATTCCATATGTGTTTTTCATAGTTTTGATGTCTTCACTATTATTGTACAATGTAGAAAATAGTAAAAAAGAAAGAAAGAAAAACCCTTGAATGAGTAGGTGTTCTAAAACTTTTGACGGGTAGTGTATGTAATTGTTAGGTCATGCAAGATTGTGGGCCTCTCTGATTCCACTTACCATGATGATCTTCAAAAATCGTCCACTCTCATCAACTGAAAGAAATAACAGCTATAATATTGACAGGAATGTAACCATTATAATAACACAACGATTATCCAATGTTGTGAAGCACCTAGTTAGCTATTTTTCGGTCTTTATTATGGGTTAAGTGCTTGGCATGTCCCTAAAAATGAGAGATGTTTTGTTGTTGAGTATCCATGGAAACCCCCATCTTCAACAGGGGAAGAGTACGTGGCCTCTGTGTCCTTTTTGGCACAAGGCATATTAATCATCTCTTGTCTTGGATACTTTGTATCAAGGTGAATCAGATGTGCTTTGATACAATGTGAAATAATATTTGGCTTCAGTACATGCATGCATGCAGCATGTGCGATATTATATACAGTATGTGCAATGCATGTTGCTGTATGGTGGAGGTGGTGCATCACACTTTGTGCTCACTAAGTGGCGCTAAAGTACCTCATCTCTGCAAATTAGACTACCCAACAACTATGTAACACACCGTTGTTATGACAAAACATAGTTCATTGCATTTTCGATAGAAGGTGTATGTGGTGGCGTGGTCATTGACTCGAATATCGGGTTTGGTGTACAGAGATTGAAAGAAATAGCCCACTGGGCACAGACGTCAGTCAATTCAACGTATATTCCACATTGGTTCAACGTAACGACGTTGATCCAACCAATGTGTGACCAGTGGGCGGCAGTTTATGTTAACAGGAAACGTGGACTCACGATATAGGTAAACAGCAGAAAACAAATTGCATGAAATTCAGGGAAAATTATAATGTATTGTACATTGCCTTCAGAAAGTATTCACACCCCTTGACTTTTTCCACATTTTGTTGTGTTACAGCCTGAATTTAAAATATATTCCATTTTGATTTTGTGTCACTGGCAGACACACAATAACCCATAAAGTCAAAGTGGAGTTGTTTTAAGACATTTTTTTTTACAAATGATTTAAATTGAAAAGCTTAAATGTCTTGATTGAATAAGTATTCAACCCCTTTGTTTTTGCAAGCCTAAATAAATTCACCCCAGGAGCAAAACAATGTGCTTAACAAGTCACATAATAAGTTGCATGGACTCACTCTGTGTGCAATAATAACATAATCATATCTGTACCCCGCGCTTGCATTTACATGCAAGGTCCCTCAGTCGAGCAGTGAATTTCAAACACAGATTAAACCACAAAGACCAGAGAGGTTTTCTCAAAAAATAATGAAGAAAAAAACAGACATTGAATATCCCTGGTGAAGTTATTAATTACACTTTGGATACAGGCGTCCTTCCTAACTCAGTTGCTGGAGAGGAAGGAACCCGCTCAGCGATTTCACCATGAGGCTAAAGGTGACTTTAAAACAGTTACAGAGTTTAATGGCTGTAATAGGAGGAAACTGGGGATGAATCAACAACATTATAGTTAATCCACAATACTAACCTAAATGACAAAGTGAAAATAAGGAAGTTTGTACAGAACACAAATATTCAAAAACATACATCCTGTTTGCAACTGCAAAAAATGTGGCAAAGAAATTTACTTTATGTCCTGAATACAAAGCTTTATGTTTGGGGCAAATCCAACACAGCATGTCACTGAGTACCACTCTTCATATTTTCAAGCATGATGGTGGCTGCATCATGTTATGGATATGCTTGTCATTGGCTAGGACTAGGGAGTTTGTTGTTGTTGATAAAATGGAATAGAGCTAAGCACAGGCAAAATCCTAGAGGAAAACCTGGTTTAGTGTGCTTTCCAACAGACACTGGGAGACAAATTCACTTTTCAGCAGGATAATAACCTAAAACACGAGGCCAAATATACACTGCAGTTGCTTACCAAGATGACATTGAATGTTCTTTAGTGGCCTAGTTAGAGTTGACTTGAATGGGCCTGAAAATCTATGACAAAACTTTAAAATGTCTGTCTCGCAATGATCAACAACCAACTTGGCAGAGCTTGAAGAATTTTCTAAACAATAATGTGCAAATATTGTGCAATCCAGGTATGCAAAGCTCTTAGAGACTTACCCAGAAATACTCACAGCTGCTAAATATGATTCCAACATGTATTGACTCAGGGGTTTGAATACTTATGTCAATTAAATATTTATGTATTTCATATTCAATACATTTGCCAAAATGTTTAAAAAAAACATGTTTTCACTTTGTCATTATGGGGTATTGTGTGTAGATGGGTGAGAAAAAATATAAATTGAATCCATTTTGAATACAGGCTGTAACACAGCAAAATGTGGAATAAGTCAAGGGGTATGAATACTTTCTGGAGGCGCACGTGTGGTTCCCACCATGAAGCATGGAAGAGGAGGTGTGATGGTGTGGGGTGCTTTGTTGGTGACACTGTCAGTGATTTATTTAGAATTCAAGGCACACTTAACCAGCATGGCTAACACAGCATTCTGTAGCGATACGCTATCCCATCTGGTTTGCACTTAGTGGGACTATCATTTGTTTTTCAACAGGACACCTCCAGGACTATCATTTGTTTTTCAAACACACCTCCAGGATGTGTAAGGGCTATTTGAGAGTGATGGATGGAGGGATGGAGTGCTGCATCAGATGACTTTGCCTCCTCAATCACCCGACTTCAACCCAAATGAGATGGTTTGGGATGAGTTGGACCATAGAGTGAAGGAAAAGCAGCCAACAAGTGCCCAGCATATGTGGGAACTCCTTCAAGACTGTTGGAAAAGCATTCCAGGTGAAGCTGGTTAAGAGAATGTCAAGAGTGTGCAAAGCTGTCATCAAGGCAAAGGGTGGCTAACATGATTCCATATGTGTTATTTCATAGTTTTGATGTCTTCACTATTATTCTACAATGTAGAAAATAGTAAAAAATAAGGAAAAACCCTTGAATGAGTAGGTGTTTCCAAACTTTTGACTGGTACTGTATAAATAAATCAAATCAAAGGTTATTTGTCACGTGCGCCGAATACAACAGGTGTAGATCTTACAGTGAAATGCTTACTTACAGGCTCTAACCAACTGTGCAAAAAATGGTATTTGGTGAACAATAGGTAAGTCAAGAAATAAAAACAACAGTGAAAAATAATAGTAGCGAGGCTATATACAGTAGCGAGGCTATATACAGGCACCGGTTAGTCGGGCTGATTGAGGTAATATGTACAGTGCCTTGCGAAAGTATTCGTCCCCCTTGAACTTTGCGATCTTTTGCCACATTTCAGGCTTCAAACAAAAAGATATGAAACTGTATTTTTTTGTGAAGAATCAACAACAAGTGGGACACAATCATGAAGTGGAACGACATTTATTGGATATTTCAAACTTTTTTAACAAATCAAAAACTGAAAAATTAATACTTTGTAGCGCCACCTTTTGCTGCGATTACAGCTGTAAGTCGCTTGGGGTATGTCTCTATCAGTTTTGCACAGCGAGAGACTGACATTTTTTCCCATTCCTCCTTGCAAAACAGCTCGAGCTCAGTGAGGTTGGATGGAGAGCATTTGTGAACAGCAGTTTTCAGTTCTTTCCACAGATTCTCGATTGGATTCAGGTCTTGTTGGAAGACAAATCTCCGTCCCAGTCTCAGGTCTTTTGCAGGCTCCATCAGGTTTTCTTCCAGAATGGTCCTGTATTAGGCTCCATCCATCTTCCCATCAATTTTAACCATCTTCCCTGTCCCTGCTGAAGAAAAGCAGGCCCAAACCATGATGCTGCCACCACCATGTTTGACAGTGGGGATGGTGTTCAGGGTGATGAGCTGTGTTGCTTTTACGCCAAACATAACGTTTTGCATTGTTGCCAAAAAGTTCAATTTTGGTTTCATCTGACCAGAGCACCTTCTTCCACATGTTTGGTGTGTCTCCCAGGTGGCTTGTGGCAAACTTTAAACAACAATTTTTATGGATATCTTTAAGAAATGGCTTTCTTCTTGCCACTCTTCCATAAAGGCCAGATTTGTGCAATATACGACTGATTGTTGTCCTATGGACAGAGTCTCCCACCTCAGCTGTAGATCTCTGCAGTTCATCCAGAGTGATCATGGGCCTCTTGGCTGCATCTCTGATCAGTCTTCTCCTTGTATGAGCAGAAATTTTAGAGGGACGGCCAGGTCTTGGTAGATTTGCAGTGGTCTGATACTCCTTCCATTTCAATATTATCGCTTGCACAGTGCTCCTTGGGATGTTTAAAGCTTGGGAAATCTTTTTGTATCCAAATCCGGCTTTAAACTTCTTCACAACAGTATCTCGGACCTGCCTGGTGTGTTCCTTGTTCTTCATGATGCTCTCTGCGCTTTTAACGGACCTCTGAGACTATCACAGTGCAGGTGCATTTATACGGAGACTTGATTACACACAGGTGGATTGTATTTATCATCATTAGTCATTTAGGTCAACATTGGATCATTCAGAGATCCTCACTGAACTTCTGGAGAGTTTGCTGCACTGAAAGTAAAGGGGCTGAATAATTTTGCATGCCCAATTTTTCAGTTTTTGATTTGTAGTTTTTTTTTGAAATATCCAATAAATGTCGTTCCACTTCATGATTGTGTCCCACTTGTTGTTGATTCTTCACAAAAAAATACAGTTTTATATCTTTATGTTTGAAGCCTGAAATGTGGCAAAAGGTCGCAAAGTTCAAGGGGGCCAAATACTTTCGCAAGGCACTGTATATGTAGATATGGTTAAAGTGACTATGCATATATGATAAACAGAGAGTAGCAATAGTGTAAAAGAGGGGTTGGTGGGTGGTGGGTGGTGGGTGGTGGGACACAATGCATATAGCCCGGTTAGCCAATATGCGAGGGCACTGCCATGCAGTAGTAGAGAGAACAGTCTATGGCTGAGGTGGCTGGAGTCTTTGACATTTTTTAGGGCCTTCCTCTGACACCGCCTGGTGTAGAGGTCCTGGATGGCAGGCAGCTTAGCCACAGTGATGTACTGGGCCGTATGCACTACCCTCTGTAGTGCCTTGTGGTCGGAGACCGAGCAATTACCATACCGGGCAATGATGCAACCATGCTCTCGATGTTGCAGCTGTAGAACCTTTTGAGGATCTGAGGACCCATGCCAAATATTTTTAGTTTCCTGAGGGGGAATAGGCTGTGTTGTGCCCTCCTCACAACTATCTTGGTGTGTTTGGACCATTCTAGTTTGTTGGTGATGTGGACACCAAGGAACTTGAAGCTCTCAACCTGCTCCACTACAGCCCCGTCGATGAGAATGGGGGCGTGCTCGGTCCTCCTTTTCTTGTAGTCCACAATCATCTCCTTAGACTTGGTTACGTTGAGGGATAGGTTGTTATTCTGGCACCATCCGGCCAGGTCTCTGACCTCCTCCCTATAGGCTGTCTCATCGTTGTCGGTGATCAGGCCTACCACTGTTGTGTCGTCAGCAAACTTAATGATGGTGTTGGAGTCGTGCCTGGCCATGCAGTCGTGGGTGAACAGGGAGTACAGGAGGGGACTGAGCACGCACCCCTGAGGGGCTCCAGTGTTGAGGATCAGCGTGGCAGATGTGTTGCTACCTACCCTCACCACCTGGGGGCGGCCCGTCAGGAAGTCCAGGATACAGTTGCAGAGGGAGGGGTTTAGTCCCAGGATCCTTAGCTTAGTGATGAGCTTTGAGGATACTATGGTGTTGAACGCTGAGCTGCAGTCAATTAAAAGCATTCTCACGTTGGCACTCCTTTTGTCCAGGTGGGAAAGGGTAGTGTGGAGTGCAATAGAGATTGCATCATCTGTATCATATGTCTAATGTACACTGTCCATTTAAAATATATTACAACAGGCAATCATCATCACAAATTGGACATGTAGTTAAAGTGCTAAAACTCAAAAAGTCCACTACTTGGATACTGTACAGTACAAATACAATTCAATTGTGCTGTCCTTTGACTGTTTATGATGATTTGGCCCTTTAAATGGCTGACTTGATGGCTGTCCAATTGCAAAATGGTACAATGGCATTGGCCATATGATATATTGCAGGTTCATACTTCCTTTTTAGGATATGGAGGGGACAGCGTACTCTCATCATATCAATATCTGGAGAGGTACCAGTGGCCCTGAACACATGGCAAAAGGAATTTTGCAAATCGCATGCACGTGAGCAGAGTTAGAGCATAACCTGTAAACCAATGTTATCCTATGGGAGATTTCCGCTAGCACGTTGTGGAACACCTTCTCTGCCATTCATTATTTTCAATAGAATGCATAGCCCCTCGTTAATTAACCCTTACTTATTGTATGGGTCATAAATAGGGTGAATTCAGAAAAAGTGGAACACTTTTCTTTGCATTTCTGTCATCTGTAGCCTCTTTCGACATCTATCCAACATATTAGCCCAACACATAATAGCTACATTTCGGAAATACTCAAGATATTTCCTAAATCACACAAACATGGCAAATGTTGATATCATATTCACAGGAGGTATTACACACTCATGTGTGTACACTGAGCCAAAACCCTATTTTCAGTGTGAGTTCGGTAAATTGGGACCACAGGTTAGATAAACTGGGACACCATTTTTATAGTCCTAATTGTACCCCAATGATAATTCAATTCACACTTTGTTATGTTATGATCTTGAATATTTCAGAAATGTATCATGTGTTGGGCTAATATGTTGGATAGATGTCGAAAGAGGTTAAAGAAGATGCAAATTTAAAAAAAAGAAGACATCACCCTACTATTAGTTCTGTTTGGTGCCATTGTTCTCTAGAAAATATCTAAATTAACCAGGATAACAGTACAACAAAAACCAGAGCCCTGCCTACCCTACGTATAAGGTCCCTAATGTAAACTGGATCGCTTTCCTCCATTGGAAAAGCCTATAAGACTGTCCCACTTTAGCTAGCAATGGTCGGTAACGCGGGCAACCAAAAAAACAACATTTAAACATAATATTGGCAACTTAATTTATTTTGATGCACCAATACATAGTATCTTTTTAATTAATAGGCTACTTGATGGCCAACAGATGCAAATGTGTCATTCTCCGCATTTAATATCAGTTTATTTTAGGACTTTTCCCTATAACTGTAACGATATATATAGGGAAGGTAATCAGGGGAGTGATGTCTACAGTTTAATACAATAAATATGTTGAAATTACTATATCACTGGAGTCATTGCAAATCAATTTGTTCCACTTTTTTAGCCTACCTGGAGCTGACAAACTGATTTAATAAATAGCCTACAACTTCAGTATATTGTTGTTGTAGCCTTGTGTTATTATGCAATTATTAATGGCCATGTTTTGTTAATTAAATTGGAAGTTATCAAAGCTATATCGTAATTGACGATCAGTTGTTAGAATGTATTAGATTGACGGTTAGTCAGTCAGATTAGGCAACAGGTAAAAATATATATACTATGTTGACAAGCATATTATGTTCATATTTTTATTTAACTAGGCAAGTCAGTTAAGAACAAATTCTTAATTACAATGACGGCCTAGGAACAGTGGGTTAACTACCTTGTTCAGAGGCAGAACGACAGATTCTTACCTTGTCAGCTTGGGGATTCGAATTAGCAACCTTTCAGGCCTAGAAACCTTTTAAAATACGATATTTTGTACAATGCATTTGGAAAGTATTCAGACCACTTTACTTTCACATTTTGTTACAATACTCTATTCTAAAATGAATTCAATTTGCCCCCCCCCCCCAATCAATCTACACACAATACCCCATAATAACAAAGCAAAAACAGTTTTTTTTTTTTTTCTGCAAATGTATAAAATAATAAAAACTTAAATATCACATTTACATGAGTATGCAGACCCTTTACTCAGTAGTTGTTGAAGCACCTTTGGCAGTGATTACAGCCTTGAGTCTTCTTGGGTATGACGCTACAAGCTTGCACACCTCTATTTGGGGAGGTTCTCCCATTCTTCTCTGCAGACCCTCAAGCTCTGTCAGGTTGGATGGGGAGTGTCACTGCACAGCAATTTTCTGGTCTCTCCAGAGATGTTCGATCGGGTTCAAGTCCAGGCTCTGGCTGAGCAACTCAAGGATTTTCAGAGACTTGTCCAGAAGCCACTCCTGCGTTAACTTGGCTGTGTGCTTAGAGTCGTTGTCCTGTTGGAAGGTGAACCTTCTCCCCAGTCTGAGGTCCTGAGCGCTCTGGAGAAGGTTTTCATCAAGGATCTCTCTGTACTTTGCTCTGTTGATCTTTCCCTCGATCCTGACTAGTCTCCCAGTCCCTGTCGCTTAAAAACATCCCCACAGCATGATGCTGCCACCACCGTGCTTCACTATGGAGTATTGTGTGTAGATTGATGCAAAAAAAAAGAAGATTTAATCAATTTTAGATTTAGGATGTATCGTAACAACATTTTGAAAAGGTTGAGGGGTCTGAATACTTTCCGAATGCACTGTATATCTCTGTCCATTCAACACCAGTCGTGTCAAGCCACTTAGCACATCACTAGTCTGATATTATGATATGTCATTCCCTTCGGCTCCTCAAGGGGTTCGAGCCCTCTCAGTCTGGGACATGGGGGGCAATTCTGTTCTGCAGTATGAACCTGGTTGGGAGTATAGGTCCCATTATTGCAACATTGATGGCCCAGAGCTACAGCTGGAGGACGACCCTCTCCATCTCAGGTCTCTCTTGTTGTGTGGTCTCCTTCGTGACACACATTTCAAAATGTGTGTGAATGTGATATGCACAGGTTTTCATTTGAACACATGCTTTTCTGAGTATTGTCTGCATGTGAAATTGTGTGTAAAATCAGTGACACTCTGTGAGAATTTACTCTGCACACAGTGTGCCCCTCACATGCTAGTGTGAACGAGTTCAAGATTTTATTTTACCTTTACTTAACTAGGCAAGTCCGTTAAGAACAAATTCTTATTTAAAATTACGGCCTACCCCGGCCAAACCCTAACGACGCTGGACCAATTGTGCGCTGCCCTATGGGACTCCCAATCACGGTCGGTTGTGATACAGCCTGGAATCAAACCAGGGTCTGTAGTGACACCTGTAGCACTGAGATGCAGTGCCTTAGACTGCTGCGCCACTCGGGAGCCACTCTCTAAGCTATGTGCTAGTGTGACTTAAACCTCTCTCCCTTACCAGGCTCACCCAGTGATGAGACCACCTTCAAAGAGTTCATCCTGTCCCGCTACCTGTGGCTGCTGTCTGTGGGCTACCTGGTGGTATTCGGGGTGAAGACGGCCTGCACTGACTGGGGCCAGCTCTTCCTCATCCAGGACAAGGGCCAGTCAACACTCATTGGTTTGGAAGTCTGATACATTAACACCGGCGTTGTACCACTGTTTTACGCAGGTTGACGTCTATTTTCATGTCTTGTCCTGGAGGCAGAACAGCAATTTCCCCGTAGGTAGGCTAGCTGCAAAGTCAAAATTGAGCTATATTGTGAAAATTCATGAAATCAAAAATGTGCTTTTTGGTATTAATTTAAGGTTAGGGTCAGGCATTATGGTTAGCAGTGTGGTTAAGGTTAGGTTTAAAATCAGATTTTATGACTGTGGCCATGCCCGTTAGTGACCACTCTGCAGAGCTACCTCCAGAACAAGATTAATGACGGAAAACGCAAACCTGCCTGTTTTACTAGTGTGCAATAGCTTACTGTTGATAACTCAATAATAATTGATTCTTGTTAGGTTTGCCTGAATGCAGCTCTTTTTCACAGGCAGTTCCTACATGAGTGCCCTGGAGGTTGGAGGCCTGTTGGGCAGTTTAGCTGCAGGATACTTCACTGACAAGGCTGTGGCACAAGTGGGTTGACAGTGGCATCATACATTAATTCAGAGATCTATAAAAAAAATCAAAGCAGTGTTTGTTAGGTACTATATTAATTTTTGTACAGCCAGGCATGAAAAGCCATGGAAACCCCCATCATTTTCTCTTGATCTCCATGATGGCTGGGATGTTTGGTTCCATGTATCTATTCCGGGTCACTGTCACTCCAGACAGCCAAGGTATAGTAAAGACATTATGTTCCTCAAATCTCCTTTCAGAGCCAGTACACTATCAGTCTATGTTGGTTAGTTCATGGTTTTCTTTTTTATGTTATAAATTGATATGGATCTTCTTCTTGGGGGCTACTTTTGGCTTCTCATCTTACGGACCAATAGCCTTGTTTGGCGTGATAGCCAAAGAGTGCTCCTTCAAACTATTGTGGAACATCACATGCTATCGTTGCACTAATGGCCAATAGTAGGTTTATCTCAACCTAATTGTCTCAAATTCTAATGAATGCTTTTCACACATTTGTGTGTAATGTCTTGGCTTTACTAGCAGTACCAGACATGTAGTTAAATGACTAAATCTGTATATCCTATTATTTATGAGAACCAGCCTAATTGACATCCCTGTATTGTTATCAGTTGGTGGCTTCTGCTCTGGACTGCCATTCAGCACCATCGCCAAGCACCACGGCTGGGAAATGGCCTTCTGGGTAGCAGAGATCACCTGTCTCGTCACTACCATTAGCTTCTTCTTGCTTAGAAACATCAGAACCAAGATGGGTCACATCCCAAGGAAGGCGGACTGATTATTACACCTCATAACTCTCTGTTGCCAATATGGGAAACTTAGGATAAGAATGTACATTTTCTTATTTGTGAAGTGTTTTGGAATTGACAGGAGACATCGTCCTGTATATTCTTGTTTTAAGAGATGGTGAGACATGGAGTTGATCCAGGGATTATTTATTTTCACTGAAGATGTATTAAGACAGTATTCAGGTGCAAGTACATCAACTATGTTGTGCTACTTAAAACTATTTTCAATGCTCATGGCTTAAAATAGATCCAAGATTTAATTATTGAAAATGTGTGTCAATATGATTTTAATTTGAGCATAATCTTATCATTCGAAACCAAGGCACGTTAATGTACGGTTCATTTCTGAAAATGGCACTTGACACATCTCCTTATATGGGTGCAATCTTTTTGATTTGATAAAATACCTTATGTTGTGCTTATCTTTACTTCTAAAGGATTGCATTGAAAAGAGAGATGAGATATGAAAACATTACATAATGGTGTACATTCTTAAAGTATGTACAATTTTGTTTTTCAAATCTGTATTTACATTGTATCCCAGTAGAACATATCCTTATCATATACAAGTTAATCAAGGCTCCTGAGTGGCACAGCAGTCTAAGGCAGTGGTCTAAGGCACTGCATCTTAGTGCTAGAGGCATCACTACAGATCCCGATTCGATCCCGGGCTGTATCACAACCGGCCGTGATCGGGAGTCCCAGAGGGCAGCGCACAATTGGCCCAGCGTCGTCTGGGTTTCGCCGTCATTGTAAAATAAGAATTTGCTCTTACCTGACTTGCTAGTTAAATAAAAAATACAAATCAACATTAGTTCTGAAATAGCAGCACTGCTTGGAGACATGTTGACCCATATGCTTGTACTGTAGCTTCCCAGTCATAACAAACACAATTCAATGATTGGTTCAACAACAACATTTCAGGAGCAATTAATCCTTGTTCCTACTCAAGATCCAGGTCCAAAGTTAGCAGATAAAGCTGGTATCTCAAATGCACCCTTTAAAATCTGATCAAAGAGTTCAAACCTGTAACAAGAGAGGGCAATATATATCTTGCCATGATTGCTCATCAATGAAATGGATAACTGATAGACACTCATGTGACAGAGGGCAGATATTTGACATGTGAAAGTTACCTGATAGGCATCTCCAAAGAGTAGAAGGGGTTCTTGAGGGCGAAGTCTGAATAGATCTCGTAAATCTTCCTCAGGAGTGCATCAATGCCAGACTGCCAGGGGTCTGTCAGCACAATGAACTTTATACCTGAAAAATATGTTGACACTGAGGCAGATTTCGTTTTTCAAACCAAGTGCATTGCATGTAGGCATCACACACAGAGACTGATAGCAGTGTTTGAATGCATGGCTTTACCAGTGAGTGTCTGAAAGCAGTGCCGTTTGAACATATCTGTCTCCAGCATCTCAATTCCTGTACTGCCAACTTCAGGGGACAGCTGTGAACCAATAGCAAACAACCTAGGAAAAGTTTCAACACAACATGTAGCAAGATCATGGAAAAGCAAATGTAACCATAGACCAAAGGATTTATTCATGTCAGAGCTGACAGTTGTAATCACCTGAGAAGTGTACCTACTTACGAATGAAACATTGAAGCCAGCATCAGTTTTTCATTGGAGCTCAAGCGAGCCCTTCCGAACAGTATGGACAACGGATAGTTTGTTGAGTCTTTCAAGTATTCGATGATCTCCTTCCCATCCGCCGTGAACTTACCGTTGACGGCCAATCCATTGATGGACAGTAAAGCATTGCCGACTAGATTAATAGAATCATGCGTGCACAATGTTAACAATAAATAGAAGCATACAGAATGCAACATTTGAGTTCCAGCCATGACATGTACTACCAGCTATCACTATGTCAACTTTGTAAGCACTGATGTGATCACTTGACAGTTGCGGACAACCTACCTCGGATTCCATCGCGTTGACCAAATGATACAACAACTTTCTCATCGTGGATCTTTAACAAAATCTAAAGGATATCTGAATGTTTTCTCTGCTTCTGTTCTGTGGACATAATTGTCATACTGGTAAATGAACCCCCCCAGTCTTATACACACTGAATATCGCCATCTTTGCCCTTTTTTCCGCACAGCTGACAGAATTGTCACGCGACAGGAAATATTTCAGACAAAATCTAAAATAATCTTGAACAGAGATAACTTTACATGCGTGTTCATTCGTATTATTATTTTTGTTTAATATGGCATCTATATTTATTTTGCAGATTTGTTTATTATTCATTCTAAAACCAATCTATAGAAACAGTATAGCAAGAATAAACTACATTTCCCAGAACCATACTTCCACATCCACATGTATGGGTTCTCTTAGTGGCTCGTGCACGGGTTGAACTTCCTTTCACTCCGACATCTTAACGGTGGGACATCATGGTAAGAGTTTTAGCGTGATTTTTCATTAAATTCGAGGGCGGAAAAAATATTTGACTCGAAAAAGTTCAGATTCTGGATAGATCGGGATGGGTAGGTGGAAAATATGATTTGTCCGCAGCGTTCTGACCTTGATTATGGATGGAATAGCTCACTTTACGATTCCAGTTGGCCATGCTTTCTAGCTAACGGTAGCTGGCTTGGCTACGTTAGCTGACCTGCAGCTGATGGTGCACTGCGTGATCAGCCAACCATCGGTTTATGTTGCAGACAATCAATTGTCTTATGTCCAAATGTGTATATATCTCATAGTCTGACCTTTCCCACACATGTATCAATTAATCAGATTATGCAAACTGCCCGCTAGTTCTCTGCAGACCACGGTTGGCTGGAGGCTAGACCACTGTTGGTTTAACTGGAGTCGGTTGTTGATTAGCTGGCTAGTTTTTAGCCTGTGACTAGGCCGTCGCTAGTTAATTTAGGTCCAACTACATTTACAGACACTACTAAAATATGCACAGGCGTATATCCTATTTGGTTCAATTCCAATTGATGGACTAACGTTAGTGACTATCTGAATTAGCAAACCAACTGACGTTGTCTTCTGTACGTTATAGTGCACTTACAAATTACCAGCAGAAGTTGGCTAGTTTTGGAAAATGTGTGGTGGTTCATTCCGCATCAGTTAGATAATGGTACTGTGATGTGGCTTATTCCAGCCTCCTAAAGACGCCAAGGGGAAGGGGAAGGATTCCGGGAAGTCCAAAAAGGACAAGGATCCAGCCAACAAATCCGGAGGCAAAGCCAAGAAGAAGGTATGTCCTGATATCCATTGATCTCTTCTTGGGGGTTTATTCCTTTGGTGTAAAAAAAATGGTTGCACTGTCAGGAGTGAGCAACTTCTCCCATTTCCTCTGAGCAGAAGTGGTCCAAGGGAAAGGTGAGGGATAAGCTCAACAACCTGGTCCTCTTCGACAAGGCCACCTATGAAAAGTTGAACAAGGAAGTGCCCAACTACAAGCTCATCACACCAGCAGTTGTGTCCGAGAGGCTAAAGATCAGAGGGTCTCTGGCCAGGGCTGCCCTCCAGGAATTGCTCAGCAAAGGTAAACCCTGACCCCCTGCTCTTGATTCTCAACCATAGTGTTTACTCGTAGTGAACTTGATTTAAATTAAGAAGTAGTCGGATAGCCAAATCTGACTTTATGTAAGACCGGGCCCTAACATCAAAGTGCAGATGGTACATGTTTGTCAGAATAGGCATATACACTCTTTTTAATGGACTGCTGGTACACTACTGTCATGTTTATCTACAATAGTGTTTTTTGGCATGCTACACTCTGTGTCAGTAGTCTGAGGACAATGATCTGGTTCAATTTTGAGCTTTGCTACAGTGAACCCCAGTTTGACTCAACAAGGCACTGACTCTTGTGGGTCTGCCGCAGAGCCAACTGGTACAGATACTTTTACAAAGCCAGTAAGCCCCACTTACATATACCGATGTTTAGCACTCCTCTAACTTGCCATCCAAATGAAACACAAAATATTTCGTACTTACAACTCTTACTGCAAAATTAACATGTTTTGTAATGTTCATAAGTCCTGTTCCCATCAATGTCACTTCTAACCCCTGTCGGCAGTATAGTCTTCCCTCGGGGGAAAATACCATCATTTTGGTGAACATTGGCGCTGATCAGTGACTACTAAGACTGGCACTGTAACTTGAGTGTTGTGTATATTGTCCTAACTTGTGTCAGGGCAGTGAGTGGGTCTAACTTTTCTGGGTGAGTTGGTAATGTGGGACCAAAGTATTTCAATATCTGTACAAAATAAATGGCACGTTCCATTCTGCCACCCCTCTAGGTATGATCAAGTTGGTGTCAAAACACAGATCGCAGGTGATCTACACACGTAACACCAAGGGTCCCGAGGAGGAGGGTGGTGTTGTGGTTCCAGACAAGCCAGAGAAGCCTGAGAAGGCAGCTAAGGCAGCGAAGGGAGAGAAGGGAGAAAAGGAAGAGAAAGCATAAACTGGTATGTTATGATATTGGTCCTGATGGAACTAGCCTACATTATATTGGAACAAACTGAATATTCCTCACTGCAATTCACTATTGCTGTTATTACCTGATTTTAATGTGTTGGTGTTAAACATGTTACACACATATTAACAGGCAGGTTGGAGGACTTGTGCTATAAATACCATCTAAAATCCTTTTTTTTTTTTTAGGTTGTGATTCCTGTGTTCAGATGTGATATAAGGTGAATAAAATTCTTAAAAGAGATTTGCATTTAGTTTTTTTGTATTCCTTGTGATATTCTCCCTGATGTAGCTCCAGATCATTTAGCTTGAATGAGTTGACACTCGATTGCATTTGGCTGGAGATCTGTGAATCTAGTTTCAGAATGACAACTCTATTTGATATATTCAAATTTTGAACAAATTGGGGTTACAATATCACATACAATGTTTCCTCTGCATGAAAACACTTAAACTCACTTCAACTTCACTATGAACATCATTGCCAAATCCAGGGCCTCAGACCTGCCAATAACAAACCCTGCCATTGACTGTTGGTGTTTTTTCTTTTTAGCTTTGCCCTTGCATCAAATAAGTTTGAAAATGTAATCCCGATGGGAGAGGACAGTGCTGTGGCGTGTAACATAAAACTAAGTGGTGTGAAGTGTTGTGGCGGTATTACACTATCAAAATGGTGCTTTGGGACTGAAGACGAGCGGGCTGAGGCGTGCGTCCCCTTGGAGGCCCACTGCTGAGGATGTTTACACCTCACTTAGTGTGTTGTGTTCAATTAGTATCAATGCTTCCCTTTATAATGGAACTCGCCCAACCCTACATTTGTGCTTTCACTTGAGCTGTGTTTGTTAATTTTGTCACCCATTAAATTCAGTAGGACCTCCAGGTTCCTGTATTCCAAATAAGGTGGGTTGTTTCTGATGCATATCTGGTAGGGTTGGAACTTAACCATAACCCCTACTGTAACCTTTTAACTTAAACTACGAGGGGGAGGGGTTCCAAAGATCCCGGATAAAGAGCGACCAATGCGTTTCTGCTTTCATCCATGTTGGGAGTCAGCAGTGGATGTATGTAAAGAGCTGCTACAGGCAACTAAAGAGTGAGTTATTTATTGACAAATGGCATGAAATAAATGAATTTCTCTGCTTCAGTTTAGGGGCTTGAGCCGGGGGTGGGTGAGACGCAGGGTAGCTTACTGATGGATGCTGCCCCTTGTCATTGCACAGCACTACTTTGAGCGGCGGTGGGGGAAAATAACAGTCCGCGGGACACTGACAGATGCTCAACCTCTTCTGCCACCATCGGGTCCTCTGGCATCACGCCTATGAGAGCACAATCATTTTTGTTTCCTTAATTTTTCTCCTCTTTACATATTGATTTATATGGTTAACTGTATGCAACAGGGGTTAAATGTCACATTGATATTCACATGTAATTTTGTTTTAGCAACTCTAAATGATCTTTCATTGAGTTTTATTCTCTCTGTTCATTTTGCAAACTATAAACCATCCAATCAGATTATTGATTTGCTGTTTTGTTTCACATTTTGTATTTGATTGTTGTATTACTGCAATCAGGGCACCCTTGAGAATGAGACCCTGTTCAAAATGGAAAACCCACTAACTAATTTGTAGTTTTGCAGAACGTGTTTGCGCTCGTAAATGTAACTATGACATGGCCAATGACTGTATAGCACCACTTTTGGATTTCACCATGTCTAGGAAACAAATGGTTTAGATCGTTTTGACGGACTCTAAGTGAGCTTCTCTGCTTCAACCATACGAAAGTGGTTGCTGTCCTGTTATACAGGGTAAAGTTGATCATTTCATATCAAAATAAAAATCGAATGTAAGCCCCGATCAGCATGTAACCTACCTATAGCCAGACGAGAGTTGTCTCTGGCGGTAGTTAAACTCCAATTTTCGAACTTTTGAATGCTGAAGGTGACGCCCAGATGTGCCAGATCAGGAATAGGCCTGCCTCTCGCAGTTTGACTCCCCTACTGATTTCGCCTGGAGTTGTTCTGCATGCAAAGTGACTTGTAGATCAATGACTGGCAACTTGCCTGAAAGCCCGACATTGCATTGAATTCTACACCGGGTAGGAGTTTCCTCTCACGACCTTTTACAGTACAATGTTGAATAAAGATATTTGAATGTACTTTACCAGTTGTCTGTACAGTTGGTCCTTTTGGCGTTAAGAATGTGAGACAATCTATCCACAGACAACCCTGGTCTTGTATGTCTTCTCTTCTGCCACCATCGGGTCCTCTGGCATCACGCCTATGAGAGCACAATCATTTTTGTTTCCTTAATTTTTCTCCTCTTTACATATTGATTTATATGGTTAACTGTATGCAACAGGGGTTAAATGTCACATTGATATTCACATGTAATTTTGTTTTAGCAACTCTAAATGATCTTTCATTGAGTTTTATTCTCTCTGTTCATTTTGCAAACTATAAACCATCCAATCAGATGGCACTTTGTGTTGAGTAGTGGTAAACATTTTCTCTGGGTGGGCAAATGACCAAGAAATGCATTTAAAGTAAATATTTGACCTAGAAACAGATTAGCATATGGACTAAGCTGTTTGTATTTTGTTACTGTTCCATCTCTGCTGGTCGCAATTTGCCATGTCTTCATATATGACAGTATGAATCGAGGTTCAGTGAAATGATACAAAGCTCAATGCATAACAAACTCCCCACACTGCTTCCATTTCAACTTCTGCTACAGTAACGCCCCTATCTATTAATACAAGTTGTATTAGTCATATGTATGGGATATGCATTGTATATATCATCCAAAGAAACGCTTACTTGCAGTTTCCTTCTCGACAATGCAACAATAACAAATAAAAGATAGCAATACGAATTTATGCAGTGGCTGCTGAGGGGAGGACGGCTCATAATAACGGTTGGAATAGAGCCAATGGAATGTCATCAAACACATGTAAACCATATGTTTGATGTATTTTATACCATTCCACTTATTCTGCTCCATCCATTACCATGAGCCAGTCCTCCCCAATTAAGGTGCCACTAATCTCCTGTGGAACATAATGTAAATAGAACAAAATGTTTTAGCGTAAGTATTTAATACATGCTGTAGTTGTAGCCTGTCTGTCTCTTTTGTTCCTGACAGCCCTCCACAAGATCGACCAGGTCTACCTGTCATACTGAAGCTGTCAAGAAGACTACTGCCGAACTCCCAAGTGAAAGCTATAACTGAAGCTTCTTAAATTAGACTCAAGCTCATGCTTTGCAAGTGACACACTGGTATTCATGGAAGCTAAGGGCACATCACATTCCAGACAACTGATTTCCCACCTCGACACTTTTGAAAATATTTCCCAGAGTCACAGATACCCTTCTGTATCAATGAGCGTTGGCTGCTCGCAGAGATGATTTGAGAGGGTAATCAAAATAAGGGAAGCCCAAGGTAGAGAGAGGCACATTTGATATGCAGGAAGTGGGAGCGCCATCTCATGGTGATTAGTTGGGGCAGTTCCATGGCTAGATTTATGGCACGCAGCTGTTGAACGCCTGACAGACATCCGAGGCAAGGGATCCACTGCTGCTACCCCTTTTACTGCTGCTTCAGAAGAGCTCTGTTTGCTACTGGAGAGGGAGCTCGTTGTCTCAGCACACAAAGGTAGGCAACATGCTCTCATTGTCATTGCTACTGTACTAGTCCGTGCTCTGTGTATATCTGCAGCTTTTGAATACGCTAGTGTTTAAACTCAAGTCTTCACAGTTTAAAATTTGACCTGTCTTGTGATTGTCTGGTGGTGACATTGGTGTCTTTGTTTTGCTTGTTTGTTTTCACTTTTTTATTTTAGATGTGTAATTTTTATAGAAAGAAAAACTCTTGAATTTCAATGTAAGTGGATTTATTGTCCCAGAACTATTGTTTTATGTGCTTGTAATAATTTTACCATACATGGTCAAGAATATTGGGAGACAGAAAAAACTTGTCAGTGTACTTGTTACAATTTAAGTTAATTTCCCCTGTTACTCTTATCATATTCTGTTGATTAGTTTTACTCATGTTATGTCCTGTGGCTCTTTTTAAATTTAGAACCCAATGCTATGCCCTATTTTTAGAAGTGGAAGCATTACAGCAGATGTGAGACATGGACACAGCAGCTTAGACGGAGACAAAACACTTAGCAGAGAACTTAAAGGGCTTGGCCTTCGATCGCCTTCTTTCCGACAGCTACCATCTGAGCTCCTGAGTATTGTTTTTTTTTCCTCCGCAGTCTTTATGTGAATATCCTCCAGCTAACTCACTATGGGGCTTTGTAGGTTCTGCTGGCACCTGAGCAGGTCAAAGTGAGGTGACTGAACATGGCAGTAATTGTAGCATCACTGGTTTGAGGTTAATGGACAAGGGCCCCAAGATGAAAAGCAATGTTAAAAGTCTATAAGGTGACTCTTCATAATAGGATGACAGTGAAGTCTTATTGGGCTTTTTTAATTAGTTTTAAAACCCGTTTCATGTGATCAGGCCTCATAAAGTGTTACGTTCAACGACTAGGTTTGTGTTCTGTGAAAGTGACATGACTAGCATTTTGTTTCCTAAAGCACATTAGCTGAGGAGGATTCTTTCCATTGCAGTCCAGTGGTGAGGTTGTTTAAGGAATGTTTATTTGGGTTGCTATGGTAAGATTGGTCTGTGGCTGGGCTGGCAAGCTGAAACTAGAGCCTGAAAACCTTAAGAAATTCTGCCACCAGGCTGTTTCCACGCTGTTGTTTTAGCAGTAGCTCTCCTCCTAATGCTTCTCTTTAAATTAATTAGGGAAAGAAGATTCATTAACACCTCAATTAACATTTCAGTTATTCAACCTTTATTATTAATTTTGGCACTCCACAGAGTATTATTACAGTGTCATTGTTTTAGCACATGTATGCACTTTCTTAAATTCATACTGCTAACACACTGTATGGGCATCTATAATTTATATTCTATGGTACCATTTTATAAAGACAGGGTATAAGCCCCGTGTGGATGGTTCTTTTCAGTTAGTTGCAGTTTGTATTCACTATAAGATGGGTCAAGAGGAAACCAATTTTGTGAACTGTTGCAATCCAATTTGTCATTATGATTTATTCTGATGACTCAGTCCAATTAATAATACCAATGAGCATTGGTATAAAAAAAAAGCATACCACACAACAAAGATTACCTCCACATTTCCTTGGGTTAGTTTCTTTTGCTACATCATTTGTGTGAATAATGGTTATTTATCACTGCTAGTCTGTGGATACAGTGTGACAGGTCCTGAGGAAAGGTGGGACCTGGTGGTGAGAGATACTCTCTATCCTTTATGCCAACACACTTGCTGCCTTTGCAAGTTTGCATTTTTATGGTAACAGCAGGAAACAAGCTGTTTGTATACGCAATGACTAGGCGTTTATCATCTTCTCTGAAACATCTCTTCTTAGGGGACGGACCCAAGTAAGGAGCATGTATACTAGTAATCCATCTACCTTTGATATAGTCACTAAGATATACCGCTGAGGGAGCAACATGGTGGTATTCAGGAACAAATGTTGTCTTTAAAAAACAAAAATGAGGAGTTATAATAAAAACAAAGAGCTATAATAGTGCCACACATTGCCAGTTAACTTCCCCAGCCTCTCCAGGTAGGTCTAACCTTATTGTTATTGGTTGGGAGCCAGCCAAATTACACGGAGCTGCTGTACTAGCTTAGCATCTGTTCATGTCAGGAAAGAATTATAGATCACAATGAAAAGTTGCTCCTTAAACATGGTGGAGACCATGTTTACTCCTCCAATGAGGCGGAGCATCTGTCCATATGTATATCACCCAAGCTGCTATGTCTCCATTCCACACTGGCATGAAACAAATCAACCAGACAGTCAGTTTACCATTTGTTTCGTTTTTGTCAACCAGCTAATGTCAGTATGAAGTTAACAGCAGATTTTGGGGAAACTGGGATGATACAGAAACTATATTGTGTGAAATATTTTGCAGTATTGGTGGAGGCTGGTGAGGGGAGGATGGCTCATAGTAATGGCTGGAATGGAGTTGATGGAATGAAATATGCTTCATTCCATTAATTCCATTCCAGCCATTACTATGAGCTGTCCTCCCCTCACCAGCCTCCACTGGTGATGACGGAGATTAAATTAATTGAACAAATTAATTCATTTGTATCACCTTTTATCAGTCACATTTAATCATGGTGTCTGTATATACTTTATTCACTCAGTGTTAAACATGATTCTAGGATTCAGTGTGGAGATTATTTGGTGAAAGGGCTTGTTTCGTTGTCATTGTTTGAAAGGCATTTTTTTTAGCTACTACCTACAACTCAATTAATTTTCTTCAGGCATTGACTTGAATGAAAGTATCAATGTTGATTAATCAATTAAATGTGACACCAGCCCTGGCTCCATTATTATAGGGCAAAAAAGCTATGGCTTTGTGCTCAGCCCTCAGACTATATTCTCAGCGCATCCTTTAGAAATATTACTGGGGTTTTTATGTCTCTGTGTCATCATCAATCCACCCTTTACAGAAGAGTATAATGCTTGAAAAAAGAAGCTGTAACTGGTCAATAATTGAGATCATTTTGCTCTTATATGACAAATATGAAGAAGCAGCAAAGCCTTTGCCATTTATATCTCTGGTACTGTTGATTTATATGAGTGTGCATTCCAATAGAACACAAGAATCACGCTCTGTTCAGTTCTACAGTATAGGGGCTGGACTTAAAACTAAAGCCAATGTAATGAGGAGATGCCAGAAATATATTCACGTTTTCCATGTGTTCTGGCCAGATATCCAGCTGATCATTAGTGACGTAGGTGTTTAGAGTCATAAGAACAGGCATTGTACTGTACATGGTGGCTAATAATATGAAGCAAATTCCAATAGATTTAGATTTATTCAACCTTTTATTTAACTAAGCAAGTCCACTGGTGATGCATGATGATGATGATGATGATTTAAATAACTGCCACTTCAGGGTAATGTACAGTCAGACTATACATGTCCATTGATCTAAACGGCCTCTTTTCTTGTCCATGTGTTTTCCCCAGCAGATGGTGAGGGAGCAGTATGTCAACACCACCCAGGACAGCAGTGTCCCTGCCCCGGTCCCTGACTCAATCTATAAGATCGGGATCTACGGTTGGAGGAAGCGCTGCCTCTACCTGTTTGTCCTGCTGCTCATTATCATCCTCACTGTGAACTTTGCCCTTACCATATGGATCCTCCGGGTCATGTGGTTTAACACGGTATGTTGGGTCACTGACATGGCTCTCCAAAAAGTGCTTAGCTCTAGTTCATTAATAACACGTTACCTGACCTTTACTGTAGACTACAGACAGATTTAAAATCAAATCAAATTCTGCCTTACAGTGAAATACTTACAAGCCCTTAACCAACAATGCATTTAAGAAAATAAAACTTTGGGGGCAGTGCAAATAGTCTAGGTTGCCATTTGATTAGCTGTTCAGGGGTCTTATGACTTGGGGGGTAGAAGCTGTTTAGAAGCTTCTTGGACCTAGACTTGGCGCTCAGGTATCGCTTGCTGTGAGAACAGTCTTTGACTGGGGTGGAGTCTGACAATTTTTAGGGCCTTCCTCTGACACCACCTGGTATTGAGGTCCTGGATGGCAGGAAGCTATATTTTTGAGTGGTTGTATGGACAAAACGCCATATAATATTTTTCCTGAATTAATGAAAAATTTGAAATGTTTGTTAATGAGACAAAGAAACAACCCTCCAAATGCAAATGTAGATTTATGAAGATGCTCCAGAACCGTGGTCACCAACCGGTCCATCGCGATCGACTGGTCGATCTTCTAGGCATTCCTAGTCAGATCACCTAACATTTCTGTAGAAAAGCCCGTTAACGATAAAAGGATTTTGCGCTCCTTTATTGTTATTTTTAGTCGACTGCGCTTTTTGGCGGAAGTTGCATTTGATTTAGAAGCTCTGCGCGCTGGGTACGCAGCGTGTTCCCATTTAACCTTTTCATTTGTCTGTAGTGACAAACTCCGCCTACCAGGCTGACAAGGATAGCCAATCAGATGGCTCGAATCACCGTGCCTATAGATTCCACGACCCACAAGAGTTTGATATTATTATTTAACTAGGCAAGTCAGTTAACACATTCTTATTTACAATGACGGCCTCCTGCGGGGACAGGGCAGGGATTAAAACATAAATATAAAATAGGACAAAACACACAATCACGACAAGAGAGACAACACTACATAAAGAGAGACCTAAGACAACAGCATGGCAGAAACACATGAAAACACAGCATGGTAGCAACGCATGACAATAACAAGGTAGCAGCTCAAAACATGGTACAAATATTATTGGGCACAGACAACAGCGCAAAGGGCAAGAAGGTAGAGAAAACAGCACCACGCGAAGCAGCCACAACTGCCAGTAAGAGTGTCCACAATTGAGTCTTTGAATGAAGAGTTGGAGATTAAACGGTCCAGTTTGAGCGTTTTTTTGCACCTAGTTCCAGTCGCTAGCTGCAGCGAACTTAAAAGACGAGCGATGACTGTTAACAGAATGTGACTGGCAGAGTGTTGAATGTGGAGGATGAGGGCTGAAGTATGTATGTTAGATAGGGGGTTTGAGGCTTAAGAGGGTTTTATAAATAAGCATCAATCAACAAGTGGATCTTGCGACGGCTATACAGGGGCGGTAAGTGGGAGAAGATGGAACGAGATGGATTTTGGCCGACATTCTACACATTTTCTCTTCGATTAAACATTTGATCTCAATACAGTTTTCTGTTCCCGAAACTACACTTTGTTACGAACAGAGTGAACTACGTTTTGAAGATTTTCCCCTTCGCCAACGTTTAAAAAAAATTGCGTTTAGGAGTGCAAGCGCAAATTGAGTTATTGCACACGCGCACTTCACAGAGTAGGCGTTCCCTAACGGAAATATGCGAATGCATGCTAAAACTCGCCAATAGTATCTCTCTAGCCCGTGCTTGGCTCTGCCCCTCCTGCTTGTTCTGCCCACTATGACTCATTTGTTCCGGTTTGAAACGACAGGCTGTGGTCTATCTTGATTTAGCTATAAGTATATTTGACTGAGCCCTCTCTGCATTGTTTTTAAAAATTCGGCGATTCCGTCGTGGCCTCTCCATTCCTCGGGAGGCTCTGCAATTGCGTCACGACCTCATTTCTGATCAAACATAAATTGGCTCTTAGTAGCCAAGTGTATCGACAGGCCAACGTTTTGTATTACTAGCAGCTCCTCCTGTCTATATTAAAATCGAGAAATATTTCACATTCTCTGGTCATAGGAACAACATGAATTTGTCCAAGAGGCAGAAATAATGCGGTGAGACTCGAGTTTCGCCATCAATGGGAGGAGGTGTACCCTCTCTCTGGTCACTCAACTGGAGGAAAGAAGAGAGCAGGGACCATGAGAGGCTGTTGCTCTGTTGCTCTCTCCTTCCCTCCGCTGAGACTGACCATCCAGTGCAGGTACTATCAGTTCAGTAAAATAAAAAGCAACTTATTTCAATTTATGCTCAGCTGTGCCTCACAAGTGATACAACAACTAATCTATTTTGTTATCAAAGCTCGAGTTTTGAAATATAATATGGTCTGAGATTAACAATATTGTCAGGCCAAGCAATATGATGTGATAATGTATTAGGCCAAAACGGTTTTGATTAATTTTGCATTGATTTAAATTTAAGCAATGTTTAAAAGTGATAGAAGCCCCGCTTATACCTGCTTCTAACTTACATCCTTTGTCCTGATTTTGTCCACATTGTTATTTTACCCACAGTTTTATACAGGTGTAGACAATCAAAAGACACATTGTGATCTGATTGTGATCAGATCATCCTGCCACCCTCCGGAAGTAGTCAGAAAACGCATTGTGTCTGGATATCTTACAAGTGTAGACAGATCTGGACAGAGAAACCATTTAAATCATCATTATTCGGCTCTCTAAAATCCTTGACAGGTGGAACCATTAACTGATTACATCAATATGTGTCTTACAATAAATACATACTATTTAGCTGTGAAAACATTTATATAAAGGAAGAGACCAGGAAATCAGGTCACAATGCAGACACAGTGGACAGATAGCAGACACATTTTAATACCATGTGTAGACACAATTAGAATTTAGACAAGATCAGGACAAAGGACACATGTTAGCCCCAGGTATAAATAGGGCTTAGGAGTAACTGAAACATCACAACACACCCTGGGAATGTAGTGACTGCATTGGCAGAGCAAACACATAGATCTCTGCTGCTTTAGTTTGAGTTTACCCTCAGTCCTGGGGGGTATAGCCACATGTCTCTTATCCTTGGCATCCAATGGCTGCCTGGTGGGATGAATAAAAACCAACATTCGCCCTCTAGCACAGTAAGCTTAGTTTTATACACATTTCATGATTCCTCCGTCCTTTTGGAATATAGCCTGAGAGAAGTAGTTATTATGTGAAATTGAAATCAGAGATTCTGCTTTTCTTTCACACTGGATCATTATCAAAGTCACTATTGCCTGAGGTGCTATGAATCATATATTCACTGCAGTGTGTTTAACTCCCAACACTATACCCAGCAGAGACCATCACCTAAAATAGATTCACTCACCATCCAGATTTAGAAGCAACACATGGTGTCACAGAAATCCTTGGGGACACAGAATGGTCATGGTTACAGAGTGAATTTCTTGTAGGACCCTGTGCACTGCCTTGCTGAGTTAATTATTTCTGCTTGTCATTGCAGGAAGGGATGGGACACCTAAAAGTAACATCGGACGGAGTGAGGCTTGAGGACGGCGAGTCAGAGTTCCTCTTTCCTCTCTACGCCCAAGAGATCCACTCCAGAGAGGTAAGCAAACAGGCTCCTACACTCCTCCTTCTCCTCTTCCTTCCTCCTCCTTCTCCTCAAACACTCATACCCAGTCCAATAGGGTTGTGTTGATTAAAGTGGTCTGTTTTCCCAAGCTCTGACTCATTGTCAGGAAACCATAGAAATCAAAGTTGATTGTTTGTTGAATCTAGGAGCGCTTCCTGTTAAAACCACTAGGCATTTACATCAAACAACTGTCCTGAGGTATAGTCAGATGATCTGTATTTTGACATCGTTCTCTTGCGCAGTTGGGAAATGTGTCTTACTCAATAAGCTTTGGCAGTCCCTGTGGATGTACAGTGTAGCAAGTTCCTTATTTACCTCCTGGATATTTGTGGTGGAAAACAGTCAATGGTGTGCAATCGAGCAGCAGATGGTAACACTTTGCAGCAGTTGTCTACATGTTTATGGTTTTTCCTCATTGTGCTGTGTTTTCCTCCACTCTATCTTTGAGCTTCATTAAAAAGGCAATGTATTCACCATTTATGGACTGACACTTTCATCACTGAAGTCGACAGTTTTGAATTAAATTCAGTGTTCATTATACACAACCTGCTTTTCAAGACTTGCCCAAATAGGCTACATCTCTTTAGCCTATTGTAACTCAGTAGTGCTTTCTGAAAGGTATGAATAAAGACCAGATACTTGAACCTGTGAGCATAACGATGTATTTTGTAGCATTCATTGGCAATGCATAATTTTGTGTTGTGCCCCATGTTCAATTAAAGTCCTGTCCAGTGATATCTGACATGCACAGGATGCTTATTGATGACCAAAGAGTTATTTTTTTCCAGGACTCCTCTCTCTTGGTGAACTCGTCTGAAAACGTCACCCTCAATGCCCGCAATGAAAATAATGATGTCACAGGAAGTCTCTCTGTAGGTAAGTGGACAGAAAAAACACACACCTAGACACATACAGCAGGCTAGCAATGTTTATAAATTGCACTATTCAACTGATATATGGACACTTCGGCAATTTCATTCATGGACTTGTCCTGCAGCTGTACTGTATGTAATACAACATTAGCAATGACAAAACGCATCTCCCCTTTCATATGCCATCAGATTGCCATTAATACCCCATGCCCAGCTTTCTGTCATCAGTACCAGAATGGCCTATCTGTTACACCAGGGGCCTCAGTTCTACAGAGACTATTAGTTGCGCACATTTTATGGCTGGCCAGTGGGGTTCGTAGAGGAGTGTGCCATAATTAGAGGGGTAACAAATGACTAAACTAATTACAGTGTTTCACGAGACTGTTAGGTATTCTTGGTCATTATGCCATCAAAGGCATTGACCTATCTATGTGACCCTCTGTGAAGGAAGTTTAAGGGTTTTAAAGACCAGTTATTTGGTCTATTCCCCCTCAGACATACTGTAAGTTGTTTGGAAAGAACATCTTGTTCTGTTCTTCTATAGAAAATGGTATTGAAGTGTATTAAATATCTCACTGGCCTATTTCTGCCCAGAGACAGTAGGCCTATCGGCACCCTGGCTTTATTTCTTCTGAGAGAGAGGTGACAAAGTGAACAAATTCATCCAAATTTTAAAGCTGCGTGCAAAATGTACATGTTTTAATGATACAGCATATGATATCTCAATTATGCTAAGCCTATGTCCCCCAGTACCACAGCTTTAACTGCTTCTGGTCTCTAATCATTCTCCCTGGTGTCATTTTAGGTCCAGATGTGGCCCAGGGAAATGCACAGAACTTTATCATCAGCTCCAACACCAAGACGCTGTTTTCTGCAGATGACAAAGAGGTGGTTGTTGGGACAGACAAGCTCCGTGTCACAGGTACAATCATGTCTGCAGTGTCAGTGTCACACCACTAAGCTGATACATGGGTATACAGCATTACAGATATGAACTACAAACAGGGTTTTCATTCATTTTATTGTAATTTATGAGAGCAATGTACTGAATCACTGAGTGTTTTCTTACATATCAAAGTAATACATTTTCATTTGACATGGTAGTTACTGGACTGGAGCAGTTTTACTTTTTCTGCAAAGTTGTCCTTGAAAAGGTATTGAAATTCAAGCTCATTCATCTAAAAATGACAGGAAAGGTGACAGAAACACTGCTTTTTAATTTGTTGGTTTATAATTAAAGTATATTTATAATATAACGTTAATTGAAGCTACAGTAACTAAGAACTTAAGTTAAACATATCAGAGTCCACCCAATTGATTATAGACTGTATGCTCAAGTTGTCTATTTTGCCTAAATCTCTTTGTTGTGTCCAGTTTTAGTATTGATGGGAGGTCAGTGCCCTCGTACTGTGTGGGGTAATTAGCTGAAGAGAGTGTCCTTTGATAGCTTCATTATGTCTCGGACATCTGGAGCCTGACGTACCGCTGAACGGTGACGGTCATTTCACTTTAGCAAGACACTGAGCAAAAGTTAACACAACCTTGGCCAGAAAACCATGCACAAACAGAACAAAGCTAAAGATGTGTATACTGTTACAATATCCCTATCAGACCTAGAGAGACTCTATAGTGTGATGTCAGGTGAGCAGCTTTGCATGCTATGGTAACATACGATTGGCAAAGGCTGGTGGTAATAAAGATGTAATTAGCTAGCCAAGGGAGCTGTCAACCACAGTGATTAAAGCACTGCAAACATTCTCTCTCTCCTTCAAGTCTGGTGGTTGGAGGTGACTCTGAGCCAGTGCACATGTCATCCTCTCACTAACACCAGTTGACAAGCACCCAGGGGAAGAATTGACTGCCAGGACCTGTAGACCCACTCACAGTACATAGCAGAATGAAATAGAATACTATATGTAACCTGTATCTCTATGGTAACACCAATGATGTTTCATTGTAATTGACTATCAACTTAATAAGGAGCACCTTGTGTGTTTGCTTTTATTTAGGTCTAGAAGGTGCCCTGTTTGAACACTCTGTAGAGACGCCCCTGCTCAAAGCTGAGCCCTTCAAAGACTTGAGGTAGATGCTGGATCCCATAACCGTTGACATCTTGGAATAGGCCAATATGAAATATGAACTCTTAATTCCAAGCAGTTTATTGATTGTTTTATCACAGTCATATGTGGAATTGATCAAACTGATGTTCTCCTGTGTGTTCCAGGCTGGAGTCTCCAACCCGCTCTCTCAGCATGGATGCACCAAAGGGAGTCTTTGTCAAAGCACTGGCCGGGAACATCGAGGCTGCATCTAACATGGATTTTCTATTGCACTCCAGTGAAGGACTGGTGAGGCCATGTGTGATTTACTTGCTATTGACTGGCAGTACTGTACTTATATTTTACACTACATGTGACAGACATGTACATTTACTTACTGGCCTTGATATCTAAAAATAGCCGCGATGCTGTCCCCTAGTGGCATGTAAATGTACAGTGCATTCAGAAAGTATTAAGACCCTCAACTTTTTCCACATTTTGTTACGTTACAGCCTTTCTCTAAAATTGACCCCCCTGGAAATATTACATTTACATAAGTATTCAGACCCTTTACTCAGTACTTTGTTGAAGCACATTAGACAGCAATTACAGCCTTGAGTGTTCCTGGGTATGACGCTACATGTTTGGCACACCTTGTATTTGGGGAGTTTCTCCAATTCTTCTCTGCAGATCTTCTCAAGCTCTGTCAGATTGGATGGGGAGCGTTGCTGCACAGCTATTTTCAGGCCTCTCCAGAGATGTTCAATAGGGCTATCTCCTGTATACAACCCGTACCTTGTTACAACACAACTGATTGGCTCAAACGCATTAAGAAGGAAAGAAATTCCACAAATGTACTTTTAACAAAGCACACCTGTTAATTGAAATGCATTCCAGGTGACTACCTCATGAAGCTGGTTGAGAGAATGCCAAGAGTGTGCAAATCTGTCATAAAGGCAAAGGGTGGCTATTTGAAGAATCTCAAATATAAAATATATTTTGATATGTTTAACACTTTTTGGGGGTTTCTACATTATTCCATATGTGTTATTTCATAGTTTTGATGTCTTCACTATTATTCTACAATATAAAAAATAGTACAAATAAAGAAAAACCCTTAAATGAGTAGGTGTGTCCAAACTTTTGACTGGTACTGTATATGTATGTTTTTCAGCAGTGGCGTGTATATATTGGGGCAAAAAAGTATTTAGTCAGCCACCAATTGTGCAAGTTCTCCCACTTAAAAAGATGAGAGGCCTGTCATTTTCATCATAGGTACACTTCAACTATGACAGACAAAATGAGAAAAAAAATCCTGAAAATCACATTGTAGGATTTTTAATGAATTTATTTGCAAATTATGGTGGAAAATAAGTATTTGGTCACCTACAAACAAGCAAGATTTCTGGCTCTCACAGACCTGTAACTTCTTGTTTAAGAGGCTCCTCTGTCCTCCACTCGTTACCTGTTTGAACTTGTTATCAGTATAAAAGACACCTGTCCACAACCTCAAACAGTCACACTCCAAACTCCACTATGGCCAAGACCAAAGAGCTGTCAAAGGACACCAGAAACAAAATTGTAGATCTGCACCAGGCTGGGAAGACTGAATCTGCAATAGGTAAGCAGCTTGGTTTGAAGAAATCAACTGTGGGAGCAATTATTAGGAAATGGAAGACATACAAGACCACTGATAATCTCCCTCGATCTGGGGCTCCACGCAAGATCTCACCCCGTGGGGTCAAAATGATCACCAGAACGGTGAGCAAAAATCCCAGAACCACACGGGGGGACCTAGTGAATGACCTGCAGAGAGCAGGGGGTGAAGCATGGAAAGCATGGAAATATCATGCTTTGGGGCTGTTTTTCTGCAAAGGGACCAGGACGACTGAGCCGTGTAAAGGAAAGAATGAGTGGGGCCATGTTTCGTGAGATTTTGAGTGAAAACCTCCTTCCATCAGCAAGGGCATTGAAGATGAAACATGGCTGGGTCTTTCAGCATGACAATGATCCCAAACACACCGCCCGGGCAACGAAGGAGTGGCTTTGTAAGAAGCATTTCAAGGTCCTGGAGTGGCCTAGCCAGTCTCCAGATTTCAACCCCATAGAAAATCTTTGGAGGGAGTTGAAAGTCCATGTTGCCCAGCAACAGCCCCAAAACATCACTGCTCTAGAGGAGATCTGCATGGAGGAATGTGCCAAAATACCAGCAACAGTGTGTGAAAACCTTGTGAAGACTTACAGAAAACATTTGACCTCTGCCATTGCCAACAAAGGGTATATAACAAAGTATTGAGAAACTTTTGTCATTGACCAAATACTTATTTTCCACCATAATTTGCAAATTCATTAAAAATCCTACAATGTGATTTCCCAGGTTTTCTTTATCATTTTGTCTGTCATAGTTGAAGTGTACCTATGATGAAAATTACAGGCCTCTCATCTTTTTAAGTGGGAGAACTTGCACAATTGGTGGCTGACTAAATACTTTTTTGCCCCACTGTATGTATTTCAGCAGTGGTGCGTCTGACCACGCCCTTTGTTGTGTGTTGTCTGTGTAGGTGATTCTGGATGCCGAGACGGTGCGTCTGCCTAATCTCCCCCTGGGACAAGGAGGTGTGTCTGGAAACGCTCAGGGACTCTACGAAGTGTGTGTTTGTCCAAGCGGAAAGCTGTTCCTGTCCAAGGCCGGGGTCACCTCCACGTGCAGCGAAAGCCAAGAGTGCTAGTGAGCGTCTTTGGCATCAGATTATACCCTGGTGAATGAAAAATGCCTTTATATTGGGTACTCTGAAACACTTTCATATGAATCCACAAAAAGGCAAAACCACAACTTAACAAAACTGCCAGTTAAACTGCAGACATATCCTCCTAAGTAATTATTTCATGGTGCATGGTTAAATTTGAGACCATTTTACTAATGTAACTGAAACAGTGACATGACAACTTTATACCACAATAAGCAGTATAGTTGTTGATACCATCTTATGTTTACACTGAGTTGAGATTGTTTATTTTATAATTATGGTATTATGGCTGGGCAATAAGGAGCTGGTTAACAGATTACATCCTATGCAATATGTTTTTTTATCTAGGACTTTGTGTGGGCCCAGTTTCCTGGACCCAGATGAAGCCTTGTCTGCAATGGAGAATCTCCCATTGAAAGTTACTTTTAGTGTAGGCTTAATCTGGGGCTCTGAAACCGGCCCTTAGTGTATTAATATGTTGTGCATATGAGCAGAAAATCATTATATGATCTAGTCTGTAGATAAGCTGAGTATACCAAACATTAGGAACACCTTCCTAATATTTTTGATACACACAGGAAACTGAGTGTGAAAAACCCAGCAGTGTTGCAGTACTTGAAACGAACCAGTGCGCTTGCCACCTACTACCATACCCCGTTCAAAGGCACTTTTAATTATGTTGTCTTGCCTATTGACCCTCTGAATGGCACACGTACACAATCCATACCTCAATTGTCTCAAAGCTTAAAAATCCTTCTTTAACCTGTCTCCCCCCTTCATCTACACTGATTTAAAGTGGATTTGACATCAATAAGAGGTCAATAGCTTTCCTCTGGATTCACCTGGTCAGTTTGTCATGGAAAGAGCAAGTGTTCTTATGGTTTTGTATACTAAGTGTATAATATAGTTAGTACAAATACAACCTAGTTATTGTCTAAGAAATAGAGTAGAAAATAGAGGTACAGTTGAATGTGTTTGTTACACATTCATTATGCAACATTGAGCAATCTGATACATCTGATCCTGTTGCTCGAGATTTGAAAAGTTAGTTTTCCCAAGTACTTAATTTAATCTCACAGTTCACCAGCTGCCACTGTTTTTGTTGTTGTTTTTTTTCATTTATGCATTTACTGTGTGAAATGTTTTTATATTGGGGTTTAGAGTATAGTCAAACTAATCAGTATTATAAGTAATAACTTAAAGGGATAGTGCGACATTTTGGCAACTTTTTCTACTTACCCAGTCAGATGCACTCATGGATACGATTTGGATGTGTCTGCTGCAGTTTGAAGGAAGTTGAAGGTACTTTCTGGAGCCATTGCTAACGAGTGCAATGACTGGAAGTGTACAGGAACAGCAAGCATGCATTTTCAACACTCTCTCAAATGTTCTATATTTTGTTTATCAATACATCATTGTGTTTCTATCTTCTGTCTTGGTATAGGCTCTGAAATTAAATAGGCTATGTCGCACTCCTAATACGATTGCACTGCAATACTGTAGCCTACCCATAGCCTACTGTCACATACTATCAAGGCTACCGGTCTATTTACTTTCGAGCATGCTTGGCTATTTAATTAGCGATTGATAAATGGTAGCCTACTATTTGTTGCATAGTGAGAATAATTGAAATCAGTTATGTCAGAAAAGGAGACATCCTGCAATATGATTATGATTTAGGCCTATATAATAAAAGTCAAATAAATATTAGACGGCATGCTGCGATCTCCTTACCAATGGCAAATGCAACTGTTTTATCATTAGGCCTACATTTGAATGTTTTTATTTCCCTACCATTATAATTCCTGTGCATCAAACACCTCCCATTTTCCCCAAACAAACAATAAGCCTATTTGTTGCTACAGTTGATCAACCTTCGAAGAGTTGTGCACACACATGCTTTGGGATTTGCGTGGAGATATGCACACTTTCCTGTCATGTTCACAATTGATAAATACCAACCTTTGCAGAAAAAGTGGCATACGCAAGGTTTAGAGTATTTTTTTGTGCACACACACCTTTGATAAATGAGGCCCCTGTAGTGCACACACACCTTTGATAAATGAGGCCCCTGTAGCCTGTGTGTTCTACTACTTTTGGGAATATTTATTGTACATTTAGATTTGATCAAAAATGTTAGCTTGTTAGTTATATTGTCACCACTTTGACTCTGACAGATTCTAATGCATTACTGTTCACTGTTAACCCATGTTTTATGTGCGTTTGCTTGTACTTGTACAGTATGAAAGTTAGTATTGTGAAGTTGACGATGTTTTGATAAATTGTGGAACGTGTGCCTGGTTTTGTATGTTTGAATAAAACATTTGTGCTATTCTTGTAAAAAGCTACTGTCTTTAACAGAATAAAATGTATACCATTGTTTGAAATTATCTATCTGAAAATACATTTTCCATTAACATTATAAATACCAGGGTGGGGAAAAAGGATAATGTCTTTATTTTGAAAGTTCCATAATCATCTTATTATTTCTGTCTTGTGACAATCGATTGGAAGCTTTTCTACAGTGATGTCCAATGCGTATTACTTTTCTTCCATAATGTATAGCAGTGATGCACTCTAGTGGAGCATCTCTGCAACAGTAGTACATCATGAAAATTCCCCAGCCATGGCTCAGAGGCAATAGCCAAACATGCACTATTTCCTGTTCTTTGTTTACATGTCTGTAGACAATCCCATGCCACTGCCTATAATCACAGAATACATGCCCATACATTCTTGTTACTTCTCCAGTGTTTGAACTGAATTCCTGTTCCAGTTATAACCAATTCATTAGTTACGCTATTACAGTTCAAATGAAACAAAACATATATATGTATGTAATTGGATGCCAGCAACTGTACCTTTTAATTCTTTAATAGATTCTCACTTTTAAGGTTACCATTAAGTGTATTATACTGGTTATGTATTATACAGAAGGAGGGTTGACTCAATTTACGTGGGGGGGATTTATTAACTGGCACTGCATACATCAAGATTTACATTTTCCTCTGCTAAAGTTTGTCAAAGATCTCTTCAAAGGATTCCCCTTGGCATTAAACATATGAAAAAAAACATGACATTTTAGTGTATCAACAATATGTTGCCAGTGGATTTCTAGTCCCAAACATCATTCATGAAAATGAACAAAAACAAGCACCACACAAGGATGCCACCTGCAATATTCCTCTAATATGAAAAGATCAGACAACCAAATGAAACAGAGCTTGATTCAACTTTGGCAAAATAAACATGTGTTACATTACCTATCTATATCAAGATTTTTCTTAAGGATGAATTCTTGCCCTAAATCATTTTGGTCAGCCCAATCCGTAATGAATCATTTTGACCCATGACGTTTTCAAAGCAAGTAACTGCTTACTTATCATGAGTACTACAAAAAGTACCTGATGTATCATACATACTCGTCAGCATACAGATAATTACAGAAGATGTAGTGTACAGTTGTGCTCCTAAAAGACACCATTCAAAGTATGATAAACTGACAAACAGTTCAGTGGAGACACAGTCAATTATGATAAAACAGAATCTAAAGTATAGATGCATGAAAGCTAGAAGTAACATTCAGAATTTTCCATTCAGTCTATTTCTCCCATTCTGCTGGGGTGTCACAAGCACTCTACAAGTGCAAGAACCGGAGGAGTTTTCAGATAGGGCTTTGTCCATTTACAAGCAAAGACTATGATACAGAACATTTACAACTTATTAAACATTTAAAATAAACCACCTTTAAAATATAAAAATGACATTTTAAAAGTACAAATATGATTGTAATTGTGTTGGTTGATTTTCAGATGTTGCAAATAGAACACACTGCATGACAACAGTGACAACATGAGAGAATTGTCAAGAATCAATAAACTTGACTTTATAGATGGTAACAAAGAAAAATACAGACAAATGGCAGGAAAAATATACTTGTATAAAAGGTCAATTAAAAAAGCAGCATAGTTGTACTCAATTATCTGAGAGCAAATATATTCAACATGGGACTTTGGTTAAAAAAAGTATTGCTGGGGCATTTGTATGTACAGCATTGCAGCTAAAGATAATTTATGTCTTTGTAGAATGGTTCAGCCACATCAAATTACTTTCAGGCAGCTTGTTGTTAGGATATGAAGAGCCATACATGTATACATTATGCATTGGCCACAGAACCAATATTGGTACTGGCGTGCTGCATATCTAAGCTGCCAGCTGGATACTTCATTTTGCCTCAAAACAATAATATACTAATCAGTATTGCACACAGCTACTATAATCTTGTGTTGTTCAGTGGATCTATGCATATTTGTTTTATTTAAATGGTCTAATATGTTCCAATCACATGGCAGAATTAGATTTTTTGTTGCACAAAAGTTTCAAGTTTGATGATGATCCGTGCTGTACATTCCATCACTCTCATTGCCACCTCAGACGTGAATCTGTCATTGGGGATCTGGGGAAAGGGTAAGAGGTCAGGATAGCGAGTTCTTAGGCTGTCAACACCATATCCCTCCAAGATGTTGACATCCTTGGCAAGTCCTGCTAGCTGTGGGTTGTACTCCTCCACTTTCTGTGCCAGTGAGGTGGGTTTCACATCCTTGTCGGATTTCCCTCTGACAGAATAGTCGGCAGCTATCAAGGCTAGTTTCGTAGCTAGGTAGCATTTGAAACACACCCACTCATTGGCATTTTTGTGAAGGTCATTCCGTGCAGCAGAAAAGTTGGCTCTTGCTTGCCTGAGCCACCTGCGGGCTTCCATAGGATTGCCAACAGACTTGAAGGTCGGGGGCACAAAGAAGCGATTAGAATGTGATGAACCTGCATAAGTAGTGAACTGCTCCCGGAACTGCTGTTTCTCAGACTTATGGCTTGTTGCCTCTTGGTTCCACGATGTGTAAAATCTTTGAAATGAAAACTTCTCTGACTGGAAGCGGGTGGAAGAAGTTGAGAAAGTTCTCCTGGATGCTCGGTCAGTGTTCTGCTGATCTGTCAGAGTCTGCTTCTCCATCCTGTTGATTTCATTCTGTAAATGCTTGAAGACCTCTGTAGCTACGTCTAGATTCTCTGCATTCTTGTCCGGATGCCACTTGAGATACAACCGGCGAATGATCTTCTTCCTTTCCGTTTCAGCGAGTTTCCAAGCTTGCTCAATAACTAAAGTCATATCTTTTAGGATTTCTGGCAATGCACTAAGTCTTATCTTTTTGGGAGATTGTTTTGTAGGAGGTACTTTGTGATTTTCCTTTCTAGTAAAAAGGGGAGGCACCAATCGTGGACCAGGACCAGGAGATTGACATTCTTGGGGGGTTGTTGGAGTCGATGGGGCTCTGCTGTCTCGGATATGAGTACTTTCCTCTTGTCTAGAGAATTTGTACAGATCAAGAGAACTGACTATTTTGTACTCACTATATCCAATGTCAATTTGGAAGCATTTCCCAAGGAAGCTTGGGTTGTCCTCCTCATCTTTCTCTACTTCTTGAACAATGATGGCATACGTGTACGTTGGCTGATATCCGCCATAGACATCCCCTCCTTCAGAGTCCACAAGGTAACCCACATATTCTCCTGGGTAAAACACATTCATTGGATCCATAAGGAGTATATGGTGTATCTCAGCTGGTATGGGTGTTCCAGGGAGAGGAAGCTCGAGTTTTGAGGCCTCTGTGGAGTCATACTTGACGCCAAGGTTGTCCAGCTTCTCTGTGATTCTGTAGATGTCGTTACAGCCCAGCATAGCAATTAGATAGGAGGTGTCAGATATCAAGTTGTCCGTTGCAGATTTTAGTGTCATCGCCAGTGCTAAGAGAAAATTGATGTCTTTGCTGTCTGAGTGTTGGATGTAGAGATGAATCACAGCTGTCCCGTACCTTTTCAGGAAGGCAAGAGTTTCACTCCGGCTATGTGGGATAGGGCTGCAACCTTTCACTCTTAGTGTCGTCTGGAGTTTCTCAAAACAAGACACCTTCAATCCCTCACAAAGTGCTTTGCACAATCGTATGGCTTTTTCTTCATTCACAAGGAATGCATTGTCATTTTCATGCTTCATTATTCGTATCAGTCCTGTGATGAACTGTTCTGATGACAGTAGAAGTTGAAGGCGACCCTGAAGCGAACAGAGAGCTCCAAACTGGCACATTTTGGGAGACTCCTCATCCAGTTGCTCCTCGAGGATACTACTCAGGAGTCTTGGCCTTAGCTTCTGTGGGAGCAACATGATCAGCTTTGTGTGGAAGGAATGGTCCTTGCCAAGATAACACTGACTCATGTCCACAAGCATCTGAACACCTACATTACCCTGAATTCTGCTCTTGTAATGTGGGGCATCGTCAAACACTAAACTGTTGGATTTGGTTAATCTACCATCGTGACTTGGCAGGTAAAATATAAAATCTTTGAGGCTCTCAAGGTCTTTGCGTATCTGAACTGGGTCATTCTGTAGGCTTTTGAATAGCCCTGAGACAGCCCTTTTCACAGTTCTCATTTCATTCGGATCAAGCTGCTTACCCTCTGAATTTCTGTGAATGCGGCACAGCACTTCAGCGTATTGTTTTGTTGATACAACATCCTCTGTGCCCAAAAGCTTAAACATCTGATGAAAGATGCCAAGCTCTAGTGGTAGTTTGTATAGGTATGGCTTGAAGTCAGATTCATTGTCCAAGTTGATGACAACCTCCTCTGGCTTTAGAAGTTTCCAGCCCTCCTCAACCATGACAAAGCTCACCCCTAGTAGCTGCAAGCGAAAGTCTCTTTTATCTGCATTGAGAAATTCGTAGGTGGATCTCAAGACTTTGTTTCTTGTTTTCACCATGTCATCATCAGGATTGGATATGTTGCAGATGTTTTTGCAGTTGCTTATCACTTTGTCCAAGGGGGGTTCCAAGTTGACACTTAATATCCGCAGCACTAAGTCCAGTTGTTCTTGGCCAGTCAGTGTGCTTCCCTCCTGGTCTTTAATAGCTGCTGGTGTGGCCTTCTCTGGGAGAATGGGACATGATGTCCATAGCAATTGAATGATATCAGTTTGTTTGAATTTTGGATTGACTTGAGACTCACTGAAACGTATCAGAGGGAGAGTGCCATTCATCTCTTGGAATTGAGCATGGAGCCGGATCAGCTCAGTGGGTGCACGCTCAGGACAAAGGAATGCTATCATTGACAGCTCTTTGAGGAAAGCTCCAACAAATAGGTCTGTCCTCTCATTGAATATGTGGTTAAGGAGAACATCAACAATCATTTGGGCTTTTTCTTTGGACCAGTTCTCTGTTTGAGCTTTGATGCTGACTTCTTTTGCATACTGGAGAATTTGCTGTTGAGAGACAATGTGTTTGAGACCTATATTCCTTAGGAATGTGATCCATGAGGTGAGAAATGCTGTTCCATTTTTGGGCTTTGACACTTGCTCAACCTTCTTGAAAAAGTCATTGGGTATGAATGCTTTTGGAGAGAGCATCACTTCGAACACCTTTACGGTTTGATCGTAGAACATTTTGGTAGACCTGAGTCTGTTGGTGTAGTCATAGATTAATGGCAGACCTTCCAGTTTCTCATACAGCTGATCCTTCATCCCACATGACTCCTCCATTGCCAAAAGTCTCTCCTTCAGATATACAAGGTGCTCAATTTTTGCATCGTATGACAGGCTGTCAAACTTTGGAAGGAGATGCCTCAGGTAGACTTCCAGATCATCAATTGGGAAACATCCAAGGAAACTGTACAGTTCCTTCAATTGTGGATTGTCAGCAAGGAAGGCGAAGGATGTTGTATGGGCCCATTTTTCCATATCTGCAGAGGGAATGCTTTTTGCCAGAACATAGCATGACCCAAAGTTTGCAATACTGATGTATCTGCCACTGACTGCTTTGAAGCATGGGAGCAATTTCAGAGTTTGAATGTCCTCTTGGGAGAGGTTGATCAAATTACAGTTGAAGTACAACAGAAGAGCCTCAAAGTCTTTGTCAGTTAAGCTTCCTGTTTTGAAAGCTGCCGTCTGAATCATGTACTCCAGTGCTTTGAGGATGCTGGATGGATTATCTATGTTTGCTGTATGCTGTGCCAGAAAAGGCAGGACAGGATTCTCTTTGAAGCATATTTTGTTGACAGCAAGCTGAATGCATCCCCCTTTCATTATGATGTGAAAAACTTTGTCATTTTGCCCATTTGGAAAGATAGCTGCGCTTATCAAACTCAAGGGAAGCAACACATCGTGATCAGGGACAACCAGCTTGTTGCTTGAAACCATGAATTTGATTCCTGGCAGCAAAGCCCAGTCTTTCAGTAGCTCAAGTACAGTCTCGAAATTGGGTTTGATGCCTGCCTGCTCTTCCTTGAATGCAATGTTCTCACTGATGAAGTTCCACGCACCTTTCAGCCAAGACTCACTGGCGTAGCTGTCTCTCCACTTCACAGGGATTCTTGTTCTGTATTCACGTGGTAGAACAGAACTCAACAGTTCCCCAAAACTGCTGATGTCGAAGACCTTTGCAACACCTGAATTCATCAGGATGTTGTTGTACTTTATGTACAGTGTATTCATGAACAGCTCTTTCCTTGATGAGATCAGTTCGTGGTGTGTGGACAGAAACTTTGGTTTCTTGGAATCAAACACCTGGAGTATGTTGTCCATTGTCATCAGCAGTGGTAGCCCCTCTATGTTTATTTCATTCTCCTCTACGTCTTTGAAGCAGTAGTCAACCAGAAGCTTCAGGCTGTGGAAGAGCTTGTAATTCGACTGCTGGAGTCGACAGGGAAGTTTCCCAACTTGGCAAGATGTGTCTGGGGACGAGAATGTGAGGAGAAATCTTCGTACATCCTCTGGGGTAACATAGCTCACAGGAATGCCTGCATCATCCAAACAGAAGTAAAGACTTGCTGTTTCATCACAACTGTGGACCAAGTTGAAGCCCACATCCGAAAGCAAGGCCTTGAGTCGGAAGACGTTTTCTGCAACAGACTTGCGTGAGGAGATGTTGTATTCTGTGTTCTTCAGATGTTGAAGTTCATCCTGCAGTAGATTGTCAAAGAATGCACGACCTTTGTTGGCAGAGGATGTGTTCACCCAGGAGATGTATACGGCAGAGTGCATGTCTGTGTTGTCAATGTGGGGAGCCCTAACGACAGGAAGGAGACGTTTCAGGTCAGCATGAATGCAGGTGTAAACTGCTTTGACAAGACAGTACCAATCTGGCTGGATGTCAAGTCTGTTGACTGGGAAGAAGTACAGGAATTTCCTCAAAGTGTCTTTAACGATGTGAATTGGTGTTCCCTGTAACACAGTCATGGTGGGATCGGGTCCCGGGAAGTACTGTCGTTTCAGCTGAATCAACAGCTCCACATAGGCAGGAGCTATCAACGATGTCATCAAGTTGTTGTTCCAGTCACTCCTCACTCCTACTCCATTGTCGTCCCGCCATAGGTTTCTCCTGGCAGAATCTAATGCAAAATGGCCATTAACATGAAAGGGCAAGCCAGTCTCCATTGAAAGGGGCAGAAAGCAGAATGCTCTGTGGGGCTTCTTGTAGTTGTGGCTTACACATGCTGCCACCCCTCCACGTGGAAAGAGAGTAATGTCTTCATTTTTGTGGGCTGAAATCACACTCTTTGAGACTTTCTCGATGCAGGAGAAGCCAGATCGATTGCAGACCATCCAAGTTGTTAGATTGCCATCGGAGTCCTCTATATCCATTGAGTAGGTTATCTGCTGGACTGGAATTTGAGTGAGCTGCTTCCTTTTTGTCACACTGTCCACCACTGATGTGTGAAATTGCTTGCGTTTTAGACGGTCACCATCTGTGATTTTAGCAGTCACAGAGTATAGCACCTTCAGGTCTCCTGAGGCTTTCTCTATTTCACAGATGGAAATTTTCTCCATGTGGTTGAGGAACATGAGGAGTTCTGCCCCATCGGTTTTTAGTTTATCCAGAAGGTTTTGCACCATTCTGTCTGATGCAGGAACAGAGCTGATCTCTGATATTTTGGCCATTTCTGTTGAGCGTATGGGGAATCTGAACATTGTGCAATGTTCAAGTTTGAAATGAGATCCCAGGTAAAGATTTAGCACGTCAGAGAATTGAGATCTAAAGTCAGAGTCCAAGTCCCTAAACATTCTTCCCGGACTAACAGATGTCGCCCCGGGTGCATATCGTGCATGTGGATCGAAGATGCAAAGAATGTCATTGTTTGACATGAAAGATGGGCAGTCTGTGATGTGATACACAGAGTTGAATCCTATGCCATATTGTCCAGTTTTGCCAGGGTTTGCTTCTTTTGTTCCTCTTCCTAGGTTCTGGATTCCTCTGACATCATCCTCAGTGAAAGGCTGATTGTTGTAGACACACAATGATGGGCCTTGCATTGGCAACCATTTGTCATCAAATATTCTGTCTGTGGGGTGGGTTCTTGGATCGAACACAAAGTAGATTTCAGTGGCTTTAGCATCATCTGCATTCTGCAGGAGCTCCTTTAGCATTTCCTTCTCTGATGGGTAAGCGTTGAGAATACTTTTAATTCTACTTGTGAGTTTCTCTTTTTGTCCAAACTCACTTCCAAGAGTAGTGAAGCAGATATTTGAGGCATACCTTTCCAGGGCTTTGTGACGTTTGGGAACTGCTCCTAATTTCACAGCAACCTCTCTTGGAATATCTGCATGGCAATATTTCACAGTTGTGTCTCTGACTTTGATCCAAGGACAGTCATTGTAACACAGAGACTTTGATGGCTGCAGTGTAAGATGGATGTCAGGAAGGAGAATTTCCCTGTAGGTGGCTTGGCAGAATTCTTGTTTTTTGTCTCTGATTAAGCCCCATATTCCTTCACTAATGATTCTGCGAGAGAGCTGAAAGCTATCCTCAGAGAGTGCTCTTCTCCCACACTCCTGTTTCACTAATTCAAGGACAGCTGAAAAGTTCTCAACTGTGAAGCTTGACTGAACCCCAACATTCTCAAAGAGCTCACGGCAACTGTTTCTGTACTTGTTGGGAAGCTGGTAGAGATATGGTGCTGCATCAAAGTTCTGGTAGAATGCAACTTTGGAGGGCTCAACGTAAGTGTTCTCCACCAGAATGGAGCAAAAGGTTTTCAGCTCCTCATTGATCTCTGTCTTTGCTTTGGCATCCTGGAGCATTTCTTCATGTAGGTATTTGTAGCAGGCATTGGTAATATTTTCCTGATATAAAGTAACTCCGTCAAATGACTTAGCAAGTTCCTTAAGTTGACTGACAACTAGTCCAACTGTTGGCTTTCTTATCAATCCGAGAGAGTCTTTTACAGCCAATGTGATCGGGCCGCACCCTTTGAAAGATGGAGAGTTCTCATTAAGGATGGGCTTCATCAAGCACACTGTGTCCTGGTGGTCAGTCGTAAAGAGCTCTTTGGCAGAAAACATGGTGGACGGGGGGAATGTATTCCCATGCCATGGTAGTGAAAACCCTGCGGGCTTTGTCAGAAAAGGAAGGAACTTTATGTCCTGTAGCTTCTCCAGTAGTTTACCTGCTCCCGAGTCTGTCATTTTCAGCTTCTCATCAATGAGACTGAGAATAATGCTGCTCCGAAGACATGCAGCAGTGTGATCATTTTCATTTAGATCGAACACAGATTCAGCACGATCAATCAAATCCTCCCAAGAGAGGTCATCTTTGACCATTCCCAGCTGTACTAGCTTGACCAAGCACACTGGATTCATGTAGTCTTTTGAGGTTCCTTCTGGAAATCTTCCATCATCAGCGTTGTACAGTTTTGCAACTCTTCCTTCTGGATGGATTAGTCTGGATGGTAAGACTAATTGTTGATTGGGGCCAGAGCATGGGATGCATGGAGTCTCCCTAAGAATTGATGCAAATTCCTCCAGTTTGTCATTCAAGACATAATGCATTAGGGGATTACGAAGTTCATTGTCGATGTCTTGGATATGGGGGAAAAAGACATCTAAGAAGAACTGCTTTTCTGTCAGGGTGTTCTCTATCAGCTTCCCTTTGCATCCAGCATCATCAAAACCTTCTTTGACCCATTCAGGCAGCTCAACAGCACAGAGGTCTTGCGAGCTGCTCTTCTTGAGGTATTTTAGGAAAATCTTGAAAGCAGCAGGACCAATGTCTGGTCTACAGAGCAAGGAGTCATCTAGGAATCTGACATACTTGATTGATACCCAGGTTTTGCCATCTGAGAAAACTTTTGCATGGTCACAGTCACCCCCTTTGGCAATCTCTTGGTACACTCCTTGGCTGATCACTGTAAAGTCATCGTGTACCACACTTGGATCAGGCCATGCTACGTAGTAGCTGTAGTCAAGTAGTTCTCCACTTTCTGCCATTGAACGCAGCATATTGAGTGCTGCTATGTATGCCTGGACAATCACATGTCTCATGAACACTGAGTTCCAGTGTCCTTTGGTGTCTGTCTTCCAGATCTCTTTGCGGTTAGATGTCACAGCAAAACAGCCGTTTATATGAACTGGCAAGCCTGTCTTGATTCTGAGAGGTAAATAGCAAAACACCTCTCCTATCGGGTTGGTGTGGTTGGTGTTTGCCTTCACTGTCCATTTTCGATTCTCCTCCTCTGAGAGCAGAACAGCTACACCCCCACAAGGCACTAGTCCAAGTCGTTTTCCACTCTCACCAAGTGAAAATTTTAGGGCTTCGGTCACATCCATACATGAACAAATGAGCCAGTTTGTAAGATCAACTGCCTTTTGGGGCATTTCGTCTGTGAGTCTTCTGTTCTTTCCGTCTTTGGCAGCCATTTCAAAGTATGAGGAAGGATCCTCCTCTGAACCTCTGAAGAGGGGTGACTGGAGATCAACTATGCGCTTGAACACATTGTGAAACTCCTCCACCACAATGCGTATGATACAGCCAGACTTGGGAGTGTCAGCCGGTACCCTGTTGGTGGTTGCAACCTTTTTCATGACTTTTGCTGCAGATTTCAGGATGCTCAGAGGCCCATATGCAGCTTTGGATGACCATACACTTTTATTGATAGTAACAACATCCTGTGCTGCTGCTGGATTGGGCTCTTCATATTTCAGGTACTTCAGTACCATGGAGCCCACATGCTGTGTGAAGAGAATGAGCCGGTGGCCACATATACTGAACTCATCAACAAGGGAGTAGATGTCTGGGGTGTTGTAGTAGACACTGCTGATTTCACTCACTGATGCCTCTTGCTCAGTCCTGAAGGGGAGTCTGAATAGTGTTCCATCGTACTTGTACGGAGACTCTTGTGCAAGAGGAAGTTGGCAATTGAAGACATTGATGAAGGGTTTGAATTGATTGGGGAACTTTCGTAGCCGTTTCTGTTGTTTGCTCCAGTTGATCTTGATTCCTGGGTTTGACCGGTCTCTAATGTGCTTGCTGATGTGGTTGATGTTTGGATCGAACATGATCATGAACTCTCTACTCATTATGATGGGGATGTCAGTGATGTGATAAACTGAGTTGAAACCTAGGCCAAATTTGCCAACTTTGTCTGCCTCACATCTCTTCATTGACCCACCTAACCTTGTTATGTTCAGAAAGTCAGTGTCAGAGAATGTAGAATTGTTGAATGACCACAAGGAGGGGCCATGGCATATAATCATGCCAGGGTCAAGCAGGTTCTCTCGAATGTCAATATTCTTCCGCATGTCTATCAGGAAGCTACACTCTGTAGCACTCGCATCATCTGCATTCTGAAGAAGTTCTTTGAAAATATCTGCAACAGATGGATATTCTTCTAGAATGTTCTTTATTCTCACTGTCAGAGGCTCCCGTTGGCCTGATTGTTCAAAGCCAAGGTTTTCTGGGTTTATCAGTCTTGTACTCAAACATGGTACGTTAAGCCATTCTGCTGTTTTCATGGGGATGTCATCATGGACTAAGATAATGGGTTCTGATGTATCATCAAGCAAGTCATGTAGATCCTCCACTTTAATGTCGCAGTAGGTGCATTCGTGAATGGGTTTCATGGCCAGTTTGCTTGGATCCTTATAGCAAAGGATTGGTACATGCATGTCAATGTCCACAGAAATGTGACTGTTATACAGCCATCTCAGAATATTTATCAGGAGGAGGAGATCATGCTTACTTTCTTCTTGTGTCATTTCTTCCTCACACCTTTTCCTTACTGTTTTGATCACATCGAAGACATGGTTTGGGACAACCTCTTCAACCGAACCACAGAATTTGAAAAGTGTGTGAAACTTTGCTATGGTCTTTGGCAAAGAGTACAGGTAGGGTTGCAAATCTAGGTCAGGAATGGGTTTTAGAACTGTGTGGCTTGGTGATGAGAAGGTCTTGCCAGTCCACACCCAATCAAATGGCAGTGACTTCATTGCCTCTCTTGCATCTTCAAGGTGTGCTTGCATGAAATCATAAATCTCAATAAGGATCTGTTGGAATTGATACCAGTCTTCTGTGGTAAATGCTTGAGATCTGTGCCAGTCATTCACTGCCTTTAAATGCTGTAACACTTGATCAATCTGTGGCTCTATAGATAACTTCAGGGACTTCTTCATGCCGGAAGAAGTGCGCTCCACAAGTGCAACTGAAGAGCCTACCAGCACTGCATGGGATATATCACACATTTCTGAGAATGAGCAGATGTTATGGGTGTCTCCCATCCAGGCAAGCGACTTTGGGTAATTTACAGGTCTGTCCTTGCAGACTGGCACCCATTTCAGTTTTTGCAAGGATGTCTGAGCTTCTGAAGACTTGACCAGCTTGGTTTGTCTATTCAGAATTTGCAGCAGTGTTTTCGCTTTCTGTATAACTGGTTCCCATTCTGGCTCATTGCCACCCTGTACTTCCTCGATCTTCTGTGCCACATGAAGTACATCTTTTTCGCTGAGTTGCACTTCACTTTTAAGTCCAAGTTGTCTCAGTGAATGTAGCATATCAGGAGAGGATGCATATGTATTTGTGGGAAACCTATTCTTCTCCTCCATGTAGAACAGATTCTGTAAAATCTCCAGCTCAGGGTCAAAAAGGTCTGTAGCAGCAACAGATTTCCCTGCAAATGTATGAATGAACTTTAGAGCCGAAAGCCATCCAATCACAGCTTTGTTTTCATTCTTTAGGAATGACAGATGCTTAAGGGCCCAGAGCATGATTTTAGTGATATCCTCTTTTGAGTAAAACCCTTTCTCCATGTCTTGAACAACCAACTTCAAGCATTCAGTGGTTTTCACCTGTTCCACGGTCAGCATCTTAATGAGACGAATCGATGCCTCATCACTGCAGCCCACAACATTGATGGATAGTTTGACATCTGGTGGATACTTGGCAGTATGGTGTAAAGCCCTGGCTCCTCTCAGTGAGGTATATGTTGGGATGCCTTTCTCTGAACAAGGCCCTACTTTCTCAAAGATGGTCAGCTCCAGGAGGATACGCTTCTCTTTCTCTGTGATGTCAGACAGTCCTGCCAGGAAGTCCCTCAGTGCCACTTTCTGTTTGCTAGAGAAAGATGAGACCAGGCTGGCGACTCTCTGGGTTGATGACCTGTCCATGATTTGCAGTAGCATACTGGGAGATGAAGGATGGATGTAGTTCTTCAGTAGAGGATGCTGCAAACACAGGTCCAACCTTTTCATTACTACTACTCCAAGTTTTTTCATGATTTCAAGAAGGCTTTCAGAGAGTGGGGCCTCCTCCTCATCCACAATGATAATAGGGGATGGAGTTTTGAGACGATGGAGCTCGATTGAGTTCACATTTTCCACCAGGGGCACATTTGGGATCAAAGGCATGTCTTCAAAGGTACTAAGGTCATCAGCAAAGTTAATATACAGATGCTTCCAAACCATCTTTAGCCAAGCATGTGTAGGATGCTTCTTCTCTCGGTTCCCAGGTTCCCACTGGACTGTGAAGTCTCTGGTAGGCCAGACTGTTGAGAGGATCTCCTTTATGAGTCGAGCTGACCGTTCAGGTGTTAGCAATTGTACCTGAGTGCAGGGTCTTCCTGTAGAAGATAAACATACAAGTTAATATAAATCTTAATAACTTTCTCAATTATCATTTACAGGAACTACATACAGTGCATTCAGAAAGCACTCAGATCCTTGACTTTTCCCACATTTTGTTACGTTACAGCCTTAATCTAACATTGATTCAATTACATTTTTCCTCATCAATCTACACAAAATACCCCATAATAACAAAGAGAATACAGTTTTTTCAAAAAATGTGGCAAATTTATTACAAATTAAAAACAGAAATACCTTATTTACATAAGTATTCAGACCCTTTGCTATGAGACTTGAAATTGAGCTCAGGTGCATCCTTTTTCCATCAATCATCATTGAGATGTTTACCATTTGATAAAGGTTAAATTAAAAAAACTGTGGTTCACCTGTGGCAAATCCAATTGATTGGACATGATTTGGAAATGCACACAACTGTCTATATAATATCCCACAGTTGACAGTGCATGTCAGAGCAAAATCCAAGCCATGAGGTTGAAGGAATTGTCCGTAGAGCTCAGAGACAGGATTGTGTCCAGGCATAGATCTGGGTAAGAGTACCAAAACATTTCTGCAGCATTGAAGGTCCCCAAGAACACAACACAGTGGCCTCCATCATTCTTAAATGGAAGAAGTTTGGAACCACCAAGACTCTCCCTAGAGCTGACCGCCCGGCCAAACTGAGCAATCGGGGAAGAAGGGCCTTGGTCCGGGAGGTGACCAAAAACCCGATGGTCACTCTGAAAGAGCTCCAGAGTACCTCTGTGGAGATAGGAGAACCTTCCAGAAGGACAACCATCTCTGCACCACTCTACCAATCAGGCCTTTATGGTAGAGTGGCCAGATGGAAGCCACTCCTCAGTAAAAGGCACATGACAGCCTGCTTGGAGTTTGCCAAAAGGCACCTAAAAAGACTCTCAGACTATGAGAAACAAGATTTTCTGTTCTGATGAAACCAAGATTGAACTCTTTGGCCTGGATGCCAAGCTCCAAGTCTGGAGGAAACCTGGCACCATTCCTACAGTGAAGCATGGTGGTGGCAGCATCATGCTGTGGGGATGTTTTTCAGCAGCAGGGACTGAGAGAATAGTCAGGATCGAGGGAAAGACGAACAGAGCAAAGTACAGAGAGATCCTTGATGAAAACCTGCTCCAGAGCGCTCAGGACCTCAGACTGGGGCGAACGTTCACCTTCCAACAGGACAACGACCCTAAGCACACAGCCAAGACAACGCAGGAGTGGCTTCGGGACATGTCTCTGAATGTCCTTTAGTGGCCCAGACAGAGCCCAGACTTTATCCCAATTGAACATCTCTGGAAAGACCTGAAAATAGCTGCAGCGATGCTCCCCATCCAACCTGACAGAGCTTGAGAGGATCTGCAGAGAAGAATGGTATAAACTCCCCAAATACAGGTGTGCCAAGCTTGTAGCGTCATTCCCAATAAGACTCAAGGCTTTAATCTTACCTTACTCAAGGTACTTCTTACTCAAGTACTGAGTAAAAGGTCTGAATACTTATGTAAATGTTATATTTGCACTTTTTTGCAAACCTGTTTTTGCCTTGTCATTGTATTGTGTGTAGATTGATGAGGAAACAACACAATTGTATCAATTTTAGAACAAGGCTGTAATGTACACAAAATGTGGAAAAGGTCTGAATCTTCCAAATGCACAGTACATAGAAGCCCAAAGTTGAATCTAACAATGTTTGTCCTGCAGGCATGCTAGGTGATTTATTAGCTTTACTGCACAGCCCCAGGTTCATTCCCATCAACACCACCTGTATCAACAAGATATATTTGCATTTTGGCTCTGCAATGTAGTAGGGATCGACAGGACATTAGAAAATCAAGTTAAATAAAATATGATAATTTCTATCAAGACCATATGGGCTCAATTAGGCAAACTACAACCCTTTCATTACAAATATTTCTAGTAAATAGATTTTGATTAACTACAACACTCAAAACATTCACAGCACAGCAAAACATGACAACTACATTAAGTTACCATGCACAGCATGGCAAGCATAACACACACTTAATATGCTTTATATTTATTTATGCGTTATTTTACCAGATAAGTTGACTGAGAACACTTTCTCATTTACAGCAACGACCTGGGGAATAGTTATAGGGGAGCGGAGGGGGATGAATGAGCCAATTGTAAACTAATATTTAGTAGACTCACAGTGTCACATCACAATTCTATAATGAGTTCTAACTAAATTACTGATACACAAAGATTCCTGCAATGAGCAAAGACAAAATGCGTTCCAGTGAGAATTCACACAGCTAAACCAATACAAACACAATATGGGCACTATGAAATGGGAAATTTTTCCAATTAGATGGAAGGGAACATCATTTTTCAAATGCTCCCACTTCCACAAAGGTATTCTATTGTCTTTATCAATGTTGAGGCAATGTTAGCTACTGTTCACATGAAATGTATGATATAGATTAGATTAGAGTTTGCATAGTGTCCATTAAAAGCAGTGTATTGGTTTGGGTCAAAAATGATTCCGGGACACAACACAACACGTCGAAATACCTACCTGAACACCCCCAAAGAAATTGTTGCACTGCAATTACATTTAAAGTACATGTTTTAAACATGTAGGTTATCACGTTTATAACCATTTACATTTAAATGTAACTACATCCCCTGATTCCCACAAATCAAATTGTCATTTTAGTTGTATACATTTTATTTTAAAATGTAACTGTACTGGATTTTACTTTGAAGTACTAGTTTGCATTGATAGCAGAGGATACAATCAATCTACCATGAGACTGTGATGATGAGGTGGCAATTCTGAGGATGAGCCCATAGAGCCCTATTGGGTGGGGTAGGCCTTCAGGCTGCAGCAGCAGGGTACAGAGCTGCAGTAGCAGACAGTCAATGCCTGTAACAGCCATTGTAGGGCAGCGATCATACAACACAGCTGAGGTAGGGGAATTCTAGTGTCTCTGGCTGAGGTTCATACAAATGCCGGTCTGCATGGCTATGTGTGAAGGGTCTATTGTGTGAGACAACCTTCTATGTGACCCACTTATAATGAAGTGTAATGGGGATAGTACAATCCCTGATACATGCAGTAGCTCCCAAAGTGGTGTCCTAGCTATGAGGTGGCATTGACAGACCAGCAGAGAGCCAGAGAGGCGTCAGGAAAATGACTGAGTAGAAAGTTAGAACTGTGTCAACTCGTAAACCTAAAAGGATAAATCTGATAATGGATCAATATTATTCAGGTTTCTAGTCTTGTTCTGAAAGGCAATATTCCAAATTATTCCACAACGCTTATTTACAAAAATGCAATGGCTACAGTTAGAGCAGCCTATTATTGCCTTACCCCTTCATATGATCTACCACTGGCAGTCAGAATGACATGTACAGTGCCTTGCGAAAGTATTCGGCCCCCTTGAACTTTGCGACCTTTTGCCACATTTCAGGCTTCAAACATAAAGATATAAAACTGTATTTTTTTGTGAAGAATCAACAACAAGTGGGACACAATCATGAAGTGGAACGACATTTATTGGATATTTCAAACTGTTTTAACAAATCAAAAACTGAAAAATTGGGCGTGCAAAATTATTCAGCCCCCTTAAGTTAATACTTTGTAGCGCCACCTTTTGCTGCGATTACAGCTGTAAGTCGCTTGGGGTATGTCTCTATCAGTTTTGCACATCGAGAGACTGACATTTTTTCCCATTCCTCCTTGCAAAACAGCTTGAGCTCAGTGAGGTTGGATGGAGAGCATTTGTGAACAGCAGTTTTCAGTTCTTTCCACAGATTCTCGATTGGATTCAGGTCTGGACTTTGACTTGGCCATTCTAACACCTGGATATGTTTATTTTTGAACCATTCCATTGTAGATTTTGCTTTATGTTTTGGATCATTGTCTTGTTGGAAGACAAATCTCCGTCCCAGTCTCAGGTCTTTTGCAGAGTCCATCAGGTTTTCTTCCAGAATGGTCCTGTATTTGGCTCCATCCATCTTCCCATCAATTTTAACCATCTTCCCTGTCCCTGCTGAAGAAAAGCAGGCCCAAACCATGATGCTGCCACCACCATGTTTGACAGTGGGGATGGTGTGTTCAGGGTGATGCGCTGTGTTGCTTTTACGCCAAACATAACGTTTTGCATTGTTGCCAAAAAGTTTAATTTTGGTTTCATCTGACCAGAGCACCTTCTTCCACATGTTTGGTGTGTCTCCCAGGTGGCTTGTGGCAAACTTTAAACAACACTTTTTATGGATATCTTTAAGAAATGGCTTTCTTCTTGCCACTCTTCCATAAAGGCCAGATTTGTGCAATATACGACTGATTGTTGTCCTATGGACAGAGTCTCCCACCTCAGCTGTAGATCTCTGCAGTTCATCCAGAGTGATCATGGGCCTCTTGGCTGCATCTGTGATCAGTCTTCTCCTTGTATGAGCTGAAAGTTTAGAGGGACGGCCAGGTCTTGGTAGATTTGCAGTGGTCTGATACTCCTTCCATTTCAATATTATCGCTTGCACAGTGCTCCTTGGGATGTTTAAAGCTTGGGAAATCTGTTTGTATCCAAATCCGGCTTTAAACGTCTTCACAACAGTATCTCGGACCTGCCTGGTGTGTTCCTTGTTCTTCATGATGCTCTCTGCGCTTTTAACGGACCTCTGAGACTATCACAGTGCAGGTGCATTTATACGGAGACTTGATTACACACAGGTGGATTGTATTTATCATCATTAGTCATTTAGGTCAACATTGGATCATTCATAGATCCTCACTGAACTTCTGGAGAGAGTTTGCTGCACTGAAAGTAAAGGGGCTGAATAATTTTGCACGCCCAATTTTTAAGTTTTTGATTTGTTAAAAAAGTTTGAAATATCCAATAAATGTCGTTCCACTTCATGATTGTGTCCCACTTGTTGTTGATTCTTCACAAAAAAATACAGTTTTATATCTTTATGTTTGAAGCCTGAAATGTGGCAAAAGGTCGCAAAGTTCAAGGGGGCCGAATACTTTCGCAAGGCACTGTACCTCTCTGCCCAGGCTAGACCTTTCAACAGTTTCACAGACAACTAGCTCAATACAAAGAATCCTTCAATGCCATATTATGTCCAGATTATACACACTGTGAAAATGGTTTTATTCACACATAGCGGTCAGGATGTGGACACATTGTTTTATCTGGACCGTGCAGCATAGGGCTTTAATGGACAAATAAAAAAATTCAGCATATTCCCCGACTGGCTCCTGGCCCTTTTGGCAAACTCCAGGTTGGGTATGGGAGCGAGCATGTCCAGGATCTGATAGCAGTGAGTGGAATGTGAGGCACAAAACCAACTCCCCCATCTGCCAGCTCACACACGCACTCAGCAGTTATGTATGATCTATCAGCAGTGCACCAGGTTTAATGTCCCACAGGGGGCAGCAGGGCTACAAACCTACAAACCTTACTACACATCCCTCACAGACCACAGCCATTGAGTTTATGAACTAGGCAGTGAACTCAATGAAGCTGCCGTGTAACCATTCTACTGTAAGTTGAGCTACAGTTTAGAGTGCATGTCTTCTAGATTCATCGATCTTATTTCCTAGAAATAATGTTGGTATCCAAATGTAATAATAGGACTAAGGTGGCTCCTCCGATGACACACATACCAAATATAAAAATAAAAGGATATTCATTTAACATCTGAGTGGGGGTTTACCTCTGCTTTTGGCTGCATCCTTCAGGCTGCTCATAACTGATGGTTTAATGCCCTCCAGTACGAATCGTCCCTCCAGTCCAGGGTAAAGAGACCTTAACACAAAACAGAGAGTACACACTCAGGCTGCAATCTAGCATATTGCTGACAGTCAACAATAGTTGCATTCAAATTTGAGGCTTTATGTGGTTTTGTTAAGGCATAGAGAAAGTCTCAGAACTTTAATTCTGTACCTGGGGTACTCTTCTGAAGCAATGTAAACGGCATCCTTATCACTGACAGAGGAGGAGAACGCTGCAAATGTCTCATCTTGCAACGGCAGCAGCTCTAGACCAATTAGGTCGCTGTAACTGTTGTCGCTGAGGACAAACTCCAGCAGAAGCAGTTTCTCCTGAGAGGACCCTTTGTGTTTGGCCTTCCTGATCACCTGCCGCACCAGGGGAGGGGTCACCTTCTTCACAGAGGCAGGACCAGTCACGTACGTGTTCATAACCGCATCCACAGCAGCAGGCACCCTGGCCACCTGCATCCCTGAGCTTTGGAGGTAGCTGATAACCATCTCTGTGATGTCCACATCAGTGTCCAGCTCCGAAAACACAGCCTCGTCCACCTGGATCCAGCTGTTAGTGAGAGAGTAGATGACCTGCTGCTGTAGCAAGTCATGAAACAGAGGCTCCAGTATGGGCTTCCAGCGAGGCTTGATCTGGTTGGGGTCTGGCCAGGCCCCATATGCACCTCTGGGGGAGAGGGGGAAGTCTTGGTCCGTCTTGGTCTGGATCCTCTTGATGGCCTCCATGATGAGGGTGAAATAGGCCCTGGGGATGACGGTGACGATGAGTAGCTCATTCCAGAGCGCTGCAGGGTCCCTCCACTGGTCCACCTCCCGCCATTTTATGCTCCTGCGATTGTCTGTGAGGCCAAAGAAGCCGCTGACGTGGACTGGCAGCCCCGTCAGGCTCTCCTCTCCAGGGGGGAGAGGCAGGAAGCAGAACGCTCGCCCTGAGAAACCAGACGTGGCGCCCTTGTCCTCATCGATGCGGGTGAGAGGAAGGGCGATGCCGATGGTGGGGATGAACTTCAGGTCATCTGCCAGGGAGTCCAAGTCACTGCACAAGCCCCGACCCCCCACTCCATTACACACCAGCCAGGTGGTACTCTGGGTCTCCTTGGCTGTCTCGTCCTGGGTCTCGATGTTGACCTGGTAGGTGGCGCACGTGACAGTACCGTTGGGCACCCCGTTGCTGTAGCTGTCTGTGGCCAGGCCCAGGGTCTTTAGAGAGTTAGGACGCTCTAGCTTGTCTTCTGGGTTTTCTCCTGCGGTCACCTGGAAAAGCATGCGTTCTGTACCGTCTGACTCACGCACATGCAGGGAGACCTTCTGAACACTCTTGAGGAAGAGAAGAACTGTGTCAGCGTCGGCTTTGAAAGACTCGAAGAGCTCCAGCACCTTCTCTTTGTTGTAGATGTTGGCGCTCAGCTGGGAGGGTTTAATGCGGAGGGGGAAGCGGAACAGAGTTCCAGAGAAGCTGCCGTCCTTGATAGTTTTACCGGAGTTTCCAAATAAGCCAACATAGGGTGCAAACTGATCAGTGAGCTCTGTGATCTCCTTCATGTCTGTCTTCAGATTCCAACACTGCCCAGACTCATGGGCACCAAACAGCGTCTGGTGAGGGTCCAGCATGCCGATCTGTTCTCCACTGAATATACTGGGGACATCTGAAACATTCAAACATTATTTTTTTATTTACTGATTAAATGTAACTTTTTAAAAAAGTGCAGATTGAAAGATATATGAAACATAATACTGATTAATCACCTTACTCATATGCAGGTAAAATAATATTTAAATAAAAGCCTCACCTGTTATGTGGTATACAGAGTTGAACCCAATACCAAATCGTCCAACTTTCAAAGGATCATCTCTCTTTCTGCTCCTTGCTATCTCCTGAATTCCATTCCAATCTTCAGTCGTGAACACTGCATCATTATACACATACAAGGCCGTTCCTAGAACCAAAACATGAAATAAAATCATCCAAATAAGATAAATCTTGATGACAGTTTTCCGATATTTTGTAAACCAACGAAACAGCACAATATCTCACGACACTGAAACTTTAATTACTGAAAACAAAAATGGCCCTATATCTGGTAAACTGAATAATCTGTGAGAATGACTAAAACCTACCTTGATACTGAGCCATGTCATGTGACCAAAGTGACTCCACTCCATACTCTTTCTCATCATACATAAACTTAACCTCTGTGGCTCCAGCATCCTCAGCATTCTGTATCAGCTCCTGCAGAGAAAAACAGTGAGTTAATTTAAAACGACTTAAAGGTTCAGGGCCTTGTTTTATAACATTAAGATGCATACATAAATACTGTATATACAGTACCAGTCAAATGTTTGGACACTTACTCATTCAAGGGTTTTTCTTTATTTGTACTATTTTCTACATTGTAAAATAATAGTGAAGACATCAAAACTATGAAATAACACATATGGAATAATGTGTGTTAAACAAAGCAAAATATATTTTATATTTTGGATTCTTCAAAGTAGCCACACTTTGCCTTGACAGCTTTGCACACTCTTGGCATTTACTCTACCAGCTTCACCTGGAATGATTTTCAAACAGTCTTGAAGGAGTTCTCACATATGCTGAGCACTTGTTGGCTGCTTTTCCTTCACTCTGGGTTGAGGTCGGGTGATATTTTATTTATTTTCACCTTTATTTAACCAGGTAGGCTAGTTGAGAACAAGTTCTCATTTACAACTGTGACCTGGCCAAGATAAAACAAAGCAGTGCAACACAAACAACAACACAGAGTTACACATGGAATAAACAAACATACAGCCAATAATAAAATAGAAAAAGTATATATACAGTGTGTGCAAATGAGGTAGGATAAGGGAGGTAAGGCAATAAATAGGCCATAGTGGCGAAATAATTACAATATAGCAATTAAACACTGGAGTGATAGATGTGCAGAAGATGAGTGTGCAAGTAGAGATACTGGGGTGCAAAGGAGCAAAATAAATAAAATAAATAACACTATGGGGATGCGGTAATTGGATGGGCTATTTAGGGATGGGCTATGTACAGGTGCAGTGATCTGTGAGCTGCTCTGACAGCTGGTGCTTAAAGTTAGTGGAGGGCCAGGTCATCTGATGCAGCACGCCATCACTCTCCTTCTTGGTCAAATAACCCTTAAAAAGCCTGGAGGTGTGTTGTGTCATTGTCCTGTTGAAAACAAATAATACTCCCACTAAGGGTAAACCAGATGTGATGGCGTATTGCTGCAGAATCCTTTGGTAGCTATGCTGGTTAAGTGTGCCTAGAATTCTGAATAATCACTGACAGTGTCACCAGCAAAGCATCCCCACACCATCACAATTCCTCTGTTATGAGACCAAATGACAAATTTCCACCAGTCTAATGCCATTTGCTCGTTTTGCTTGGCCCAAGCAAGTCTCTTCTTCTTATTGGTGTCCTTTAGTAGTGTTTTCTTTGCAATAATTTGAAAATGAAGGCCTGATTCACGCAGTCTTCTCTGAACAGTTGATGTTGAGATGAGTCTGTTACTTAAACTCTGAAGCATTTATTTTGGCTGCAATTTCTGAGGCTGGTAACTTATCCTCTGCAGCAGAGGTAACTCTGGGTCTTCCTTTCCCGTGGCGGTCCTCATGAGAGCCAGTTTCATCATAGTGCTTGATAGTTTCTGCGACTGCACTTGAAGAAACTTTTAAAGTTTTAGACATTTTCCGGATTGACTGACATACATGTCTTAAAGTAATGATGGACTGTTGTTTCTCTTTGCTTATTTGAGCTGTTCTTGCCATAACATGGACTTGGTCTTTTACCAAATCTTCTGCATATCAACCCTACCTTGTCACAACACAACTGATTGGCTCAAACGCATTAAGAAGTGTTCGAACTGTTAATTGAAATGCATTCCTGGTGTTCGAGAATGCCAAGAGGGTGCAAAGCTGTCATCAAGGCAAAGGGTGGCTACTTTGAAGAACCTCAAATATACACTTTTTTGGTTACTACATGATTCCATATGTGTTATTTGAGTCTTGTGTTATGTGTTATTTCATGTCTTAACAATTATTCTACAATGTAGAAAATAGTAAAAATAAAGAAAAACCCTTGAATGTGTGTCCAAACGTTTGACTGGTACTGTAAACACAAACATGCATACAGAAATATGTTATTGCATACAATGTATTGTGGCTGTTGATATTTTTTCTCTATCACACTATTACATAGTTAGAGAGCCTCTGAACCATCAACTTCACGGTAAGGTTCAACCTTAAGGAGCCTTTTCGTCCCCCAGAGGTATTGCATCTTCCATGGCAGTGTGAAATGAGTGGAAGGTTGCCAGGTAATGAGCTTCAATTGTCTAACAGTGAGAGAGAGTGTCAGGCCTATTTTCGGATCCAAACCTAGGACTGTTGCAGTGACCATATTAACGCCACACTGACAGTCATGAGTCATGAACTCAGTAAAATTCCACGTGACCATTGAGTCATGATAATCTCCTTTTATGCACCCTGGACATGCTTTGGTAGTACCCAACTTGCTTATCAGCTCCTAATGGCCTGCTACTCAGTTCTCTATTGTCCCTCTAAACACTCTGACATCAATGCAAATTAAATGGAAAATCACATCAAACACTTATCATCAAAACAGCAGGCCTATCAAACTCACCTCACTGTGATGATCAATTTGAAGAAAAAAGTTCAACAGCAGGTTTAAACAGTTTAAAACATGGTTGTTGTGGATGTTGTTTTAAAGCCTAACAAATGAAATGGACAGCCCTTTCTAAGGTGATGATTAATTCAAAAACATCCATACGCATATTACAGCATATGCATAGGCTTTTTAACCGGATCCCCACAAAAAAACGGAATAAAAATAATGATTGTGCCCTTATATGTACAATATATAGCCTACCTCATATTACACATGGCAGAAAAACCTAAAACAAAACTGATTTAATAACCTCTTAAGGATCCTCCCCTTTTTTCAATTTTCCCCTAAAAGGACATACCCAAATCTAACTGCCTGTAACTCAGACCCTGAAGCAAGGATATGCATATTCTTGGTACCATTTGAAAGAAAAACACTTTGAAGTTTGTGGAAATGTGAAAGGAATATTGGAGAATATAACAATAGATCTGTTAAAAGATAATACAAAGAAAAAAAATGATATTTTGTATTTTCTTTATACCATCATCTTTGAAATAAAAGAGAAAGACCATAATGTATTATTCTAGCCCAGCTGCAATTTAGATTTTAACCACAAGATGGCAGCAGTGTATGTGCAAATCTTGAGACTGATCCAATGAACAATTGTATTTCTGTTCAAAATGTTGTATCAAGACTGCCCAAATGTGCCTAATTTGTTAATTAATAACTTCTCCTGATCAAAACTGTACACTCTCCTCAAACAATAGCATGGTATTATTTCACTGTAATAGCTACTGTAAGTTGGACAGTGCAGTTAGATTAAGATGTCTTTGGTACGTACAGGTTATTCGGAAAGTATTCAGGCCCCTTCCCATTTTCCACATTTTGTTACATTAAAGCCTTACTCTAAAATGTATTAAATTCTGTATTTTTTCATCAATCTACACACAATAACCCGTAATGACAAAATAAAAACTAGTTTAGAAATTTTAGCAAATGTATTAAAAATACAAAACAGAAATACCTTATTTACATATGTATTCAGACCCTTTTCTATGAGAAAATTGAGCTTAGGTGCATCCTGTTTTGATCATCCTTGAGATGTTTCTACAACAAGTAAATTACATTTATTGGACATGATTTGGAAAGGCACACACCTGTCTATATAAGGTCAAACATTGCATGTCAGGGCAAAAACCAAGCCATGAGGTCGAAGGAATTGCCCACCATTCTTAACTGTAAGAAGTTTGGGACCACCAAGACTCTTCCCAGAGCTGGCCACACCGCCAAACTGAGCAATCGGGGGAGAAGGGCCTTGGTCAGGGAGGTGAGCAAGAACCCAATGGTCACTCTGAAAGAGCTCCAGAGTTCCTCTGTGGAGATGGGAGAACCTTCCAGAAGGACAACAATCTCTGCAGCACTCTACAAATCAGGCCTTTATGGTAGAGTGGCCAGACGGAACCATTCCTCAGTAAAAGGCACATGACAGCCCGCTTAGGACTCTCACGACCATGAGAAACAAAATTCTCTGGTCTGTTGAAACCAAGATTGAACTCTTTGGTCTGAATGCCAAGCGTCACGTCTGGAGGAAACCTGGCACCATCGCTACGGTAAAGTATGGTGGTGGCAGCATCATGCTGTGGTGATGTTTTTCAGTGGCAGGGACTGGGAGACTAGTCAGGATCGAGGGACAGATGAACGGAGCAAAGTACAGAAAGATCCATGATGAAAACCCGATTGAACATCTCTGGAGACCTGAAATTAGCTGTGCAGCGACGCTCCCCATCCAACCTGACAGAGCTTGAAAGGATCTGTAGAGAAGTATGTGAGAAACTCCCCAAATACAGGTGTGCCAAGCTTGTAGCGTCATACCCAAGAACACTCAGGCTGTAATCACTGCCAAAGGTGTTTCAACAAAGTACTGAGTAAAGGGTCTGAAACCTATGCATATGTGATATTTCAGTTGTTTTATTTTTAAAAACTTGCAACAATTTTGAAAAACCTGTTTTTGCTTTGTCATTATGCAGTATTGTGTGTAGATTGATGAGGGGGAAAACAATTTAATAAATTTAGAACAAGGCTATAACATAACAAAATATGTAAAAAGTGAAGGGGTCTGAATACTTTCCCGAATGCACTGTCACTAGTCTAGCCCAATACTCCCAAGTTAAACAAATTTGAGTAATTGGCTTTGAGTGTGGACTGTATTATTATGTACACTGGATGGACTGGTTACCTTATGCTACACTCCAACAGTTCTATCTGTGAGTCTGGGAGAGAACGTATAGGCGATGCTGGGCGATGCTGTTGGTTCATTGATTGTGCTGGGCGGCTTACAGTTAGTGCATTTGTATTTCATTTTGAATAGCCTAGTAATAGGGAATTTTATATTTTAATAATTAATTGGGTGGCACATTATCTTTAGCTATACAGAATATCACGCCATCATGCGCTTCCTTCTCCCACTCTTCTTTTTTAAACATTTCTCGAGCATGCAGACCGGTTGTCAACAGTTTAGTGAAATATGTTTCCTTGCGAAAACATGTTACTATCGATGTTCCCGAATAGATTTCACTTTGTTTCCGAAATGAAGCACTGGGTAGCTGCAGGAACAAGGTTGGAGAGCCCATGGCATACAGAGTTTGGTCGGAATATCACCTTTCAGGCAGAGAGAGCATGCTCCTCAAACAGTGGCTGATGCTTGGAGTGAAATAAGTGTTCTTATATTTATTTTTCAGCTGCTCATATTAAGTACAAATCCGCTATAAAACCGAAGTAGACTACAAAACGGACAGGGGGGAAAACGCTTGGCCTCCATTCACGATTCGAGTGCACACAGATGACATGTAGTTTTTCCCCTGCCCATTTTACAATGGGCCATTCTAAATTGAAAGTAATTTGACATATTAGTAAAGACAAGATTAAATTGAAGGAACTTAGAAGCATATCTTGTCAGCTAATGAACAAGCCTACAGCCAATGCCATGGAGCATAGACAGATAACGTAGGCCCACAGTGTAGGCCAACTCATATTCTGTTCTTCTGAAATACATTTTCTTCATATCATAGACCTGACTAAAATAAATAATGGATTTTTTGTGATTGTGTATATTCAATTGCTTTATTAGACTTTTTTAAACGTAGATGTTCCACAGGCGCACATAAGCGGCTTGTATGAATGGAGGCATAGATATTCTAAATGGGTTATGTTAATTAACGGTCAATTTCCGTGAGACAAGCAGTCTTTTGCATGACAATAACCGGTGGAAAAAATGCCATGACCCCCACAGCCAATGTGTGTTCCTCTGAAGAGTATAATCACCTTTACCTGGATGTAATACTATTAGACATATTGTTGTTCATCATCACCATCAATGAATCCACGTGTTGGGCTAACTCGTATGTTAGACACCATTAATACATTGAACTTACTTTCAAAATTTGTCCACCTTCAGGATACCTCCTTAGGATATCTTTCAAAAACTCGACCAATGGTGGTGTCGTCTGTCCAAACCGCCCTGTAAAAATAGCAGTGCAATAGAACGGCATGTAAAACATATACTACGCATGTAGAACTAAACTAAAGGATTATGAACACCTATGTGAGAAGTAAGAATGAATTAATCCCAGAACTATTTCCAGTTATCTATTATTTTACCTCCCCCTTTCAGGCCCCTTCCCTCCAGTGTCACGGATACTTCAGGGCTTCCCCTGGGTACCAGGGTCCCAATCTGCACTTTGTCATCCAGCTGAAGTAGGGGGAGACAGAACACACCATGAGTACTATACAATATGCTTGTCCTTAAGCTTTAGTAACTGCACTGGAACTATAATGAACATCTTGTATACAAAACCCTAAATATTAATGCTTCAAACGATGAAACAACCTGATAAATATCGTGAATTGCACATCAGATCGCATTTGTTTATTTGTTCGCTGCCATAGTAGCAGCCTATGTTCATAATGCAAGACCATTAAATTGAACAGCCTTCACAGCATCATAAAGAACATTCGACTGTCAACCAGGCTAAATCTTGGGCTGGTGTTATTGCATAGGTGTCAATGTGATACACAATCCCACTCTGCATACAACAGGATCGATACTGAGCAGAGCAGGCTGGATGTGCACCAGCAGCAGGCAGGCTTACAGGAAGTATGTTATCTCTCGATCTCCAAGGTGAAACCCCTCATCTGCAGCGTCACTCATTTCGCTCAGCACTTCTGGCACACGAACAAGCAGTCCTACACGACTGTAACTGACTGACTAATGCTGATTGTCACTGATTGTCACTTTTCTTGCTGGCCATGGTTTGTACAATATTGTGTTACTGATATGTAAAAATCAACAACTAAATTCAACACAGGTCAGGTACTAGGCCAGGACTGAAATGAACTTTTCATTTAACCTTGTGAATTAATGAATGTCCTTTTGTTGCACCAATGAGATGTGTATAATAATAGCACAAAATAAAATATGTAAAAGGTTGACAGAGAGGGCAGGGCTTTCAATCTGATTAAAGCAGGCATGAATTGTAGTATATGCTGACTGACCATAATAGGCCTGGTAATACGATACTGGTAGTGGTGCAATGTCCTACTTCTGAGCTTGGAAAGCGTCAATGGCCATAATTCTCCAAATAACTGGAATCATTCATTGCCAATTGTCCAGGTAAGCATTTCAGCTGTAACAAATCTGGCTCTCTACTCCATTCCCTGATGAAGATGTTTTCAGTTTACATTCAAAGTTTTTTTCCCTTCAGATGGTTAGCTAACCTTCTTAGTTAATTTGTTTTCGGAGAATCAGCTGACCCTCAAAGGCACACTGAAGAATATGTTTGGGGAGTATGGAGACCAAGACTAAACTTGTTACTGCCTGTAAGTGTCCCCCAAAGCAAGACATTCCCAAGCTAAGTATGGACGCTGGGACAGAGCCAACATTTCAGATGAATAGCTGTGTTCATAATCAAATAAACTAGATCTCAACTTGCATGAAAGTCAGTCAGACACCCTTCTCAACTCTGTTGAACTGGACAGAGGGAGGGCTCCCTGTGGGTATAGAGTACCACAGTACGAGTCATAATACCCATAAAACCTAGCGGTCAAACAAGGAAATGGTTCTAATCGTTTTTCCGCCATTAATTTTTCCCATAGGGGATTTTAGAAACATTTAAAATAAGGGCTGTGTTTCGTGTAGGCTTACCCTGGAGTGACATTTTGATAACCGTGTAAATCTTTCTAGGACAAGGTGACTTTCATCACAATATATTTGCCTATATTTAGCCCCCAAAAATAAAATGCTAATTAGCTGCTAATGTGGCTATCATAAAGAAGTAGAAATGCCATGATAATCTGGACGAGATTGCCGAACTGAGGCAAAGGTAAGATTTGATTTTTTTTTATTATACCTTTATTTAACCAGGTAGGCAAGTTGAGAACAAGTTCTCATTTACAACTGCGACCTGGCCAAGATAAAGAAAAGCAGTTCGACACATACAACGACACATGGAGTAAAACAAACATACAGTCAATAATACAGTATAAACAAGTCTATATACGATGTGAGCAAATGAGGTGAGATAAGGGAGGTAAAGGCAAAAAAAGGCCATGGTGGCAAAGTAAATACAATATAGCAAGTAAAACACTGGAATGGTAGATTTGCAGTGGAAGAATGTGCAAAGTAGAAATAAAAATAATGGGGTGCAAAAGGAGCAAAATAAATACAGTTGGGAAAGAGGTAGTTGTTTGGGCTAAATTATAAGTGGGCTATGTAGAATCTCTGTATTAACTATGTAATGTTAGCTAAACTTAGTACTGAATAAATTGGCAACATTTCTTTAAATTGACAATTCTGTGAACTGTCATGGCCAAGTTTTAAATTGACACAACAGCTGTTAGCAAAGGTGTCAGCTGGAGATGATGTACAGGAGCTTGCAGGGACTTGTAGATTTGCACAATGTCTACCTTGACGCTAATTAGCATTTTCAAATCTGAGAGTAAATAGGGCAAAATACATTGATAAAAGTCACCTTGTCCGAGAGAGATTTACATGGTTATAAGCCTACATGAAACTCAGCCCTTATTTTAAGTGTTTCTAAAATTCCCTATATGAAAAATGAATGGTGGAAAAAATGATTGGAACCATTGTCCTGTTTGATTGATAGATTTTATGAGTATTATGACACCTCCACTGTGGGGCTCTATTGCAGCTGATACAGGATAGTTTGTAGGCGTGGCCTGTGGCTAATTTCTGAGGGTGACATCAGAGGGGCTGATGGTAGGGATCCACCTGCTCCTTTCCCTCTGTCAGTAAAGGCTCAGCAGAACAGTGGGTCCTTGTATCATGTTAATTATGGCAAATTACAACCCAACATAGAATACAATGCTGCTAGGCTGTATACATTAACCTAATAAAAATATAGAAGCATTGATAAAATATATGAATAGCTATAAAATGTAATGCATAACATGATTAGAGCCAAAGTGACAAAGCAAGTTGTCTGCACAGTCATTCTTGCTATAATATGAGCCAGGCCCACAGGAGGGGTTTCCATGAAAGACAGAACGGGATCTGAAACTCTGTACCATACTCCACATAGCCACACAGCATGGTGATCAATCTGTAGCAGCAAACACTCAGTTGTCTAATCCCAACCTTATTCCTGAGTTGTGGTGGTCTAACGGAGTGTAAATACCTGCCCCTAGCAGTAGGCCTATCATACCATCTGTGGGACTTTAAACAAACTAGTTGCCTAGTTTAGCAATAGGTGAGACATGTCAGCAAGCAGCACTGATAATGTATGTGAATGTACACATCAGAATAAATGAGTTATCCTAAATGTCACATTAGAGAATACATCACAGGCTACATCACAGAGCATACTTTTGCAAGACATGAAAATGAACTGTGTCTGTAATCATAGGCGCTCTTGATCACTATGACTGGAATTCTATCAAAAGATGAAAAACAAAGAGCCTTGAGACTATTGAATCAATGCACAGTCCTATCAGACTGGTGATACACAACAAAAAAAAATGTAGTCCTCTCAATGATAACATTGTTAATGGTGAAGATTATGTCATTGTAATGTTGTTGTGGCAATGGAGAGCCATTAAATACTTTGGATAGTTATCTGTTGGGAAAAATATGAATCAAGGAAATACATCATGTTATTCCCTCAGCCACTGTAGTAAGGAGAAATTTGGCCAGGTCAATGCACAGGATGTGCGATAATGAAGAGGGTATTAACATGTTCCAATATTGAATTGACAATGCAGAAGGACATGTGTTGGAAAGAGACAGGCTTGACTGCACAAAGAAATTGACACTAAAAACAAACATGGATGTCATGAGTTCTAATCCTGCCCTAGCAACAAAATAGTTATTTACTCAGCAGCACCGGCTGAGATACAATCCATTAATCACTACATTTCTGGATGTTGTTGTTGTTATTATTATGCAGTCCAACAAAGGGGCCAATGTTGCTTCCTAGTAGAACACATATTTTCTAACAATCTAACCAGCACTGATGTAGCCTACATTGACACTGTCAGGATGGAGCACTTTAACTTACTCTATTAAAGACCTTTTCAATACATCACAAAACAATAAACAATGGAGGAGTATGAGTGGAGATGAGATGAAACAATGGGGTTACAGGTTGTATGCACAGACAAGGGATGGTCTCTTATCAATGAATCGTACCATTGTGCTCTCATGCCAACTACTATAGTCAAACCTTGCCACAAAATATTTGTACATGTTCTGTAATTAAAATAGCTACAATTTGTAAAATGGCCTTTTACCTACCACTTTCCCATTGTGAACCAGCTGCTGCTCAATGACAGGCAGGTCAGCTTCTTCATAGATGAGTTGCTTGATGTCCCTGACAGCTGTAGAATGAGGGATCTGGTAGGCTTTCCGGCCAATATACTCATGACGGACTGTCACCCATGGCAACCTAGAAAGAAAAAAAGAAATAATCATCATCGCACTGTGAATCACAGATGGCATTGCATTCTTTATTTGGTAGATCACAAGCATAGAGGAACACCAAGCTAACATGATGATTTTCAGGGAAGATATTTTTCTGGCAGTGCACTGATTTTATCACAAATTGAAATGTGTATGTAATTGTAACTACATGTTTACTTGGTCATCCTGAGTTCATGAGATCAGATGGCTCTTCTATTGATATGTAACGGACACAGAATGCTAGTAGCACTTAAACATAAGGAACAATGGGTCAGCAAGGCTTGCTTGCAGTTTGTATTGATTAAAGAGAAACCTGAGTGTATAACCTTATCTAACATTTCAATACTGCTTGTGTTTCAGCTGTTTTCTGCTCTGCCTGTGAGAAATAATGTCATAAAAAAACACCAATCTCAAAAAGGTTTTCAAGACGGTGGAAATAGCAGCACTTTCCCCAAAAGAGAATAGCTAGATCCTGACTTCAACATCTAGTGTAGTCATAACACTATTTAGGTTCTGTCTGAGTCATTAAATACAGAGACCTGTATGCATATATTTACTTATGCAACAAATATTGATTGTGCAGGTAGCAATAGAGGTTAATAGAGGTAAACCACTTGACTCAAGCTACCATCTCTGTAATGTCCACAATTCTATTTAAAAAAATGGGTGGGGCATTCAACAGGGGGATGGATGGAACACAACATGTTCTAGGCAAAGGTTCACTATAATGGCAATGCGTCTTCTATAGCCGCTTCAGAAATTACATTAGGGCTATAATTAACAGTTGTATGTGATATCTCACACCAGGGTGTCAAGACAGGTAGAGAGAATAATGGTGAGTAAACAACTCAACATAGTTTGACAGCAAGTTTGAATGGGGATCGTGATGAATTGACCTACTTCAGCCCTCATGTTTCAATCTGAAATGTGTAAAAATATAACTTACCATGGGTCTCGACAGTTTGCCATCACTTCTAAGCCGTTTTTCGTGCTATGTCCCCGCGTGCACATTCATTGGACTTCTATTTTATGCTCTGAGCGCTGGGAAACTCCACCGGGAAAAGACTGTCGCACAAACAAAGAGGACCATTATTTTCTCACAATACACCTCACAACGTTTTCACTCTATCCATATATCTACTGTAGGTTTATTGCTATTAATTTACATTCCATGAGTTAAGTACAGTTAGCCAATGTTGCGGTTGTAGCTTTATTTAGCCATTCCCCCTTAACGGGTCTGCCACTAAGGCTACAATGTATCAATGCGGTGCTCAGTTATCCGCTACTCACTTTTGTCCCGCCGAGACATTTGTTTCATGATCTTGTAATCTGCGTTTCTGAAAATGATCGATAAAACAGTCGTGAGCTAGCAAAATTGTTACTTCTTACATGATAATTCCTTCAAAGGCGCTGTTTCTAATAATGTATTATCAGCGCACGTGATAACTGCGGCTGTTGCCGGTTGGCTGGACTGCTGGTGGAAAGCGACTGAACTCCGGTAGTTGTAGTCACGACAGTAACACGATTAGAAACACATTGCAGTCTCTCAAATTGCGTCCATCTAGCTACTTTCTCACAGAAACCAATATTATTATGGGGTGCAAAATATGCCATGGTTATAATAGCAATATTTTGCAGGTGATTCATTAGGTTATATGTTACACTTTCTATGTCTGCAGTAAATCTATTTCACATAGAGTTTCTCATCTATTTTATAGGCCTGTTTTTAGAATGAAGTAGTTGCATAATTGTCAATATAAAGTAATCATCTCTGAAAATGTTTTCATAACATTTTTGGATTTTGGTGCAGTGCAATTGGCACCAGTATGCAACGCAACGTAGAATAATTACATCATCCAACCTTTAGTCAAGGACTTTCAGCACTTTAAAACCATCCATCTGCACTCGTTAAAATGTTTTATGCTTAGCATGTCAAAAAAACCTTTTCGCAAGATATGATCTATTAAAGACTGACACGGTTGTATGCAACAAACATAGGGCAGACACACATTGTTCGGCCTATTTGGCTACCCTACTCGTAAATAAACAATATCATATTCATGATGCGGGGAAAGAACAGCTTGACCCAGTTCGCTATTTTCAGAATATGTTTGATGCCGCAGTAGCCTATACCAACAGGGATACTTACATCCGAGCAAGGTTCCACCAGAAGCATCACTCTCACGCATTGTGCGGCATCTGCCCTTTCCTCTCCACCCTCTCACATGTGCATGTCGCTGCTTGACAGTCTCTAAAAAGGGAGTCCTGTACTGGGGTGATCACACGAATGCATTGGCCTATCCAGTATCTTTCCAACATAAATATTCAGAGAAACTGTCAATGTGATAAAGAATCCTATATCGAAGGGTCTTGTCCAAACATCTCTGAACAAGTTCAATACTGCAACACTCCCGCACGCATTTCTTAAAGCTACAGTAATGAATGGGTGTCCCGAATGTACACCAAATCAAAATCAAGTCACATTTTATTTGTCACATGCCTCGTAAATAACAGGTGTAGACTAACAATTCTGAGGCTACATTTCCAACAATGCAGAGTTAAAGATAAAGATAATACATACACTACCGTTCAAAAGTCCGGGGTCACTTAGAAATGTCCTTGTTTTGAAAGAAAATCATTTTTTTTGTCCATTAAAATAACATCAAATTGATCAGAAATACAGTGTAGACATTGTTAATGTTGTAAATGACTATTGTAGCTGGAAATGGCTGATTTGTTATGGAATATCTACATAGGCATACAGAGGCCCATTATCAGGGGCGGCAGGGTAGCCTAGTGGTTAGAGCATTGGACTAGTAACCGGAAGGTTTCAAGTTCAAACCCCTGAGCTGACAAAGTTCTGCCCCTGAACAGGCAGTTAACCCACTGTTCCTAGGCCGTCATTGAAAATAAGAATTTGTTCTTAACTGACTTGCCTAGTTAAATAAAGGTAAAATAAAAATCAGCAACCATCAGTCTCAGCTGATAATGGGCCTATGTAGACACACTTCCTGTGTGTAATAACACACAGGAAGTGTGTTGCGGGAGTGTTGCAGTATTGAACTTGTTCAGAGATGTTTGGACAAGACCCTTCGATATAGGATTCTTTATCACATTGACAGTTTCTCTGAATATTTATGTTGGAAAGATACTGGATAGGCCAATGCATTCGTGTGATCACCCCAGTACAGGACTCCCTTTTTAGAGACTGTCAAGCAGCGACATGCACATGTGAGAGGGTGGAGAGGAAAGGGCAGATGCCGCACAATGCGTGAGAGTGATGCTTCTGGTGGAACCTTGCTCGGATGTAAGTATCCCTGTTGGTATAGGCTACTGCGGCATCAAACATATTCTGAAAATAGCGATGGACAGATGCAATTGAAACTTTTTTAAGTGTCCAAAAGTTAAGGTATATGGGGTTATAATTTGTGGTTCAAATCAAGTTGCACCATGGTGGTTCAAACCACAACGGATTTATCAAAACATTTGACATTGTGTTAAAAACATCCAGCTTATTTTAGCACATGTTTCTATGGATATCAACAAATAAGTTTATTCAAAGTGGTGCCTCACACCTGAGACAAATATAGGCCCAGGCATATACCTGCACTTTAGGGAGCAGAGATTTTTGAAAATATGATTTAAGTTGCAAACCTCTTTAGGTCAGGAAGAAGAGAATGGTGTGCCAAAATAAACTATCCTACAGTTGAGGAATCGCCATGGATGAAATTATCATTACATTTTATATGCACTAGATGGAGACAATGTATAAACCCCAGTCAACAGTCTCACAAAGAGATAATATGGAAACGTATTGAATGATGCATTGAAACAACTTGATGGACAGTTTTATAACTACAGCTCCATAACAGTGTGCCCACCAGGCTGAGAGTAACACATACTTGCAGAGGTGAAAGCACCTACAGTTTTCCCTGGTTGCTATACTTGTGTATTGGAAGAAGGTCTTATGTACATGCACAAAGAGCAGAAGAGTGTTGTTTTTCTATTTGTGACTGGCTCCATTATAGATGTGTGTCTTATAGATGTGTGCCATTCATTAAAAAGTAAAGGACTGCAACCCTATAATACACACAAATATATACAACAAATGAAATACTATAAACACAGACATATAGGATGTTTTTATGTGGAGAAATAACTTTGCATTTCTGAAATATGTCCCCATTCAACTTTATTATAATGCATTCAAACCAGATATATTTGGCAGGTGCATTATTAGAGAAATAGTAAGTGAAGCAACATTCCACTGTAGAAATACTGTAGATCCATTATTTGAAATGTGGGGCAATAATGAAAATATGCTGCAGCCTACCTCAAGTTTGTACAATCATGACATAAATCTCTAGAATTTATTTACAACATGCCCTGACATGTCTTCAAATTGGCTACTCTGACTGAAAAATTGAACTTTCCACTCACTCTGCCCCCCTCCCTCTCTCTCTCCCCTCCCTCTTTTTCTCTCACTCTGTGTTTGAGTTCTTCCTATTTAAATAGCTTCGCAAGCAGAAATGTTAGTAGGCCTAGTTAGGACTGAAGTAGAATTATGATTTTTGGGAAACACTGAAGGCTAGGCCTAGGTGAGAAGGGGTGCTATTTGTTAAAAATAGCATTAGACCTACATGTATTATATTGTAAGAGTTTATAGGTTGTTAATAATCTCATACATTATTTACAGGTAATTTGTAAATGTTTATATGTTGTTATTGGTCAGGTCAATGTGGTTGCCCTAACAATTTAGGCCTAATCCACAACATTAATGATTTGACCTTTATTGTAACAATTTACAAACGTCTATAAACATCTTATGCGCTCTTTATAAACTGGTTATGAACCCTGCATAAACTCTCAACGTAAAAGGGTAGCAACTGCAGCCTATCTTATCCAAACTGTCCACTATAAAGTAGAGACAGTTTGCTCTCAGCCTCTCTCAGATTGTTAACTTTCTGGCACTGGCTTTCTCTCAAAAAACTGCAGACAGTCCGCCCGACCAATCCCAGAACAGCGGAGTGGCGTCATAGCATCTGCAGCGCATTTAGATGAAAGGGAATGTTGAGGGCTGTGCTCAACTTCAAACCCAAGCCTGGCATCAAACAGCGAACCCCCAGATAAACCAAACAAACAGACCAGGGATCGCATAGAGGGAGGCGGCGTTGGAAGCGCATTTCAAAGCAGAATAACAACACAACCAGATCTCGACGCCTTGCACTTTGCAAACTCTTTGCATTTCCACATTTTAATGAGCCCTCTATCTTGTATGCAATTGTATCGACATGTGAGGTTATTGTCATATGATCATAATGACCTGTTTGTAGCAGCAGTGTCCACCTTGTGGTTGCGCTTTGATGTAGGCCTAGTGGCCGATCAGAGATCAGATTACATGCTTTAGATCGCAGCTATTCCTGCCTTTGATCTCCGCTCTGATTTTGTCTTCAATCCGGGGATTCGCCTGGACTGGAGTAGCGCAGTTGAGCAAAGAGCACATCGCATGGCTGGAATGGTCTGGAGACCTATGCAGAACGCACAGGAGTGGATATCTGTCTGAAATTACACTCATTCAGGCAGGGAAAGGACAACTAAAGAACCCATCAGACTACAGCAGCACATACCAGGTAAAACGTGCAGAGGGCTGCAGTTGTTTTGTAACCAATATGATTTTGAGACATTCAACAAACTGAAACCATTAACACATATTTAGACTTTTGACAAGATCATTCTGTCATAGCCCTGGCTGGTTTGAGGAAGGATGAAGCATTATTGTCCTTGCTGATATATATCAACAAGCTCATAAAAAACATTGTTACAATGTTACAACATAGATGAATATGTTGCAAAGCTGGTATGTTGTGTCTATGTTGTGATTGGTCACTATGTCAACCTGTTTGGAGGAAAGTGGCTGAGAACAAATATAATTGACCTGCTCACGAGTATTGTGGTAATTTTCACTGGCCATACATTGGGCTTTTTGACAGCAATCCGAGGTTCCACAGTATTCCTTTATGTTAGTTTTTTTGTTGTTGAACAGAGAAGAAATTCACATCTTCATTCTATATCTTTCTCTCTTTTCCAGAGTCATTCTGCAGTAGCCCCTCAAAATGGCCTTGATACCTGGGCACATTTGGTTATTTCTACTGACGTTACATGTAATATACTCATCTCTGGTGAGTTCTTTCTGCTTTGAATTTACCCAACTAGTGTGATTCCAGGCCTTTGACAGGCCATTTATAGTCTGATCTGCGATCTGTAATGCCCACGTATAATAGACTCTGTAATAGTCTCCATTTTAAATTACTGTTGTCAGATCTGGCATGGACATCAATGTGTGGACGGACAGATGTAGTAGTCTACATAGTTTGAGGAGTAAAAGCCAGTGGGTGAAATAGTGGCACTATTGTAGGGGGATTATGCCGGCGCTGGACTCGGTCCACATGATCTCTTACTGATGAAAGGCGTGATGAAACGCAGGAATCACTAGCTGTTCAGTATCAAATGATTATTCCCTCCCAGGTTCCTGTAACGGCGGAGGAGGAGACCAGTGAATGCAGGGAACAGGAGTACAAGGATCAGCTTGGGAACTGTAAACCCTGCAAGCAGTGCGACGCCGGGCAGGAGCTATCAAAGGTTTGGAGCCTAATAATGTACGCTATATAGACAGTAAAACTCAGACATCAATAAATGATGACCTCCTTATGAGTGCCCTTAAATGTACTGCACTTTACATACAGACTTTAAAAATCTGTGGAAAATGTAGTTGGCCCAATGATTCCATCTCAGTTGAACGAGTTTATAGGATGCTTCATCACAGTTGAAAGGAAAACATTTATCACTGTTTCCCTTGATCTATAAAAAGGAAAGAGACTAAAACCATGATAATACTAGATACAAACAGACCACTTCAACTTCCTTGTAACATCCTAAACCTGAATAACCTCTGTATAAGATATACCCTTGGTAAAAAAAAACACAGCTTTTTTTCTGAAAGACAACTGTTCATGAATAGAATGGATTCCAGTGTTTAGAGAATAGTGAATGTTATCCAGGGGCCCAATGGCTTTTGTAGAACACAGACCGCTGTTTAATCAGTCACACCCATACTTCGACCCTCTGTTACTGAATGGATTCCATTGTTTTTTCCCAAGTTCCCTGTCCAAGTTATTGTCTCCATTGTTTGATGGAAACCATGCATAAACGTGCTGTACAGTGAGAGGGGTATGCCTTTTATCACTATTCTTGCCAAAGACATGGATGGTGCTCTGTGTGGGCTGTGTAGAAATGGGTTGGAAGGCCTTGAGCAACGTTAGTTTAGCAATGCTTTCCCTCCTACCACTTAATCATATGCTCAACTAAGAACAGGTAAAAAACCTTCCATGTTATACTAAATTTCCCTCTCATAAACATCTGTTGCACACATACTTGTCTACCAGGTTCCCTTTTATCTTGGTACACACAGACATGCAGTCAGTGGTGGTACGCTTCAGTGGGCCTCATGTTCCTCTGCCAGTTCAACAGTCATGAATACTCTGTGCCCTGGGGTCCTGGTTAATAATTGGCTGCCTCATTCATTCTAAGTGGTTGCGGGAAGCCATCTCACAGTGTAGGGAAGCTCCGAGCAGATAAATAGTGCACCTCAGTGGGGAGACTTTCTAATAAGGCTGATATATGGAATGTAATTATTAGAGGTCGACCGATTAATCGGAATGGCCGATTAATTAGGGCCAATTTCAAGTTTTCATAACAATCGGAAATCTGTATTTTTGGGCGCCGATTTGCCGATTATTATTATTATATATTTTTTTTACACCTTTATTTAACTAGGCAAGTCAGTTAAGAACACATTATTATTTTCAATGACGGCCTAGAAACGGTGGGTTAACTGCCTTGTTCAGGGGCAGAAAGACAGATTTTCACATTGTCAGCTCGGGGGATCCAATCTTGCAACCTTACAGTTAACTAGTCCAACGCAATAATGACCTGCCTCTCTCTCGTTGCACTCCACAAGGAGACTGCCTGTTACGCAAATGCAGTAAGCCAAGGTAAGTTGCTAGCTAGCATTAAACATAAAACATCATAATAACTAGTTAACTACACATGGTTGATGATATTACTAGATATTATCTAGCGTGTCCTGTGTTGCATATAATCTGACTGAGCATACAAGCATACAAGTATACAAGTATCTAAGTATCTGACTGAGCGGTGGTAAGCAGAAGCAGGCGCATAAACATTCATTCAAACAGCACTCTCTTCTTTGTGCATCAAGCATTTCGCTGTTTATGACTTCAAACCTATCAACTCCCGAGATGAGGCTGGTGTGACCGAAGTGAAATGGCTGGCTAGTTAGCGCGCGCTAATAGTGTTTCAAACTTCACTCGCTCTGAGCCTTGGGGTGGTTGTTTCCCTTGCTCTGCATGGGTAATGCTGCTTCGATGTTGTGGCTGTTGTCGTTGTGTTGCTGGTTCGAGCCCAGGGAGGAGCGAGGAGAGGGACGGAAGCTATATTGTTACACTGGCAATACTAAAGTGCCTATAAGAACATCCAATAGTCAAAGGTTAATGAAATACAAATGGTATAGAGGGAAATAGTCCTATAATAACTACAACCTAAAACTTCTTACCTGGGAATATTGAAGACTCATGTTAAACGGAACCACCAGCTTTCATATGTTCTCATGTTCTGAGCAAGGAATTGAAACGTTAGCTTGCACTTTTACGTTATTCTCCAACACTTTGTTTTTACATTATTTAAACCAAATTGAACATGTTTCATTATCTACTTGAGGCTAAATTGATTTTATTGATGTATTATATTAAGTTAAAATAAGTGTTAATTGAGTATTGTTGTAATTGTCATTATTACAAATACATTTTATTTTATTTAAATCGGCCGATTAATCAGTATCTGCTTTTTTGGTCCTCCAATAATCGGTATTGGTGTTGAAAAATCATAATCGGTAGACCTCTAGTAATTATACCAACTTCACAAACCTATTAGCTCTTCGTTCAGGGAACCACCCAAGCATCAGGGAAGTCCTTTATTAAAAAGTTGAACCCCGGGCCACCGGTAGTTTCAAGTGACAGATATAGCTAATATACGATTCACTCTGACCCAAGTGGTCTCGACAACAACCGTCATTAAAGTTTTGACCAGGGCCCAGGAACTTGGAGAACGAACAGAGGATGTAACGGCGTTCTTCGTTTGTCGAAAGAGAGTCGGACCGAAATGCAGCGTGGTGGTTACTCATGTCTTTAATGAAGAAAAGTGACGATACATGAAATAACTATAATAAATACAAAACAACAAACGGAACGTGAAACCTAATTACAGCCTATCTGGTGAAACTACACAGAGACAGGAACAATCACCCACGAAAGACAAAGCGAACTCAGGCTACCTAAATACGGTTCCCAATCAGAGGCAACGAGAAGCACCTGACTGCTGATTGAGAACCGCCTCAGGCAGCCAAGCCTATACAACACCCCTAATCAGCCGCGATCCCAAATACTACAAACCCCAATACGAAACACAACACACAAACCCATGTCACACCCTGGCCTGAACAAATAATTAAAGAAAACACAAAATACTAAGACCAAGGCGTGACAGAACCCCCCCCCCCCCCAAGGTGCGGACTCCCGGACGCACCTCAAAACCATAGGGAGGGTCCGGGTGGGCGTCTGTCCATGGTGGCGGCTCGGGACGTGGACCCCACTCCATAAATGTCATAGTTCCTCCCCTTCGCGTCCTGGGATAATCCACCCTCGCCGCCGACCATGGCCTAATAGTCCTCACCCAGAACCCCACAGAACTGAGGAGCAGCTCGTGACTGAGGGGCATCTCGGGACTGAGGGGCATCTCGGGACTGAGGGGCAGCTCGGGACTGAGGGGCAGCTCGGGACTGAGGGGCAGCTCGGGACTAAGGGGCAGCTCGGGACTGAGGGGCAGCTCGGGACTGAGGGGCAGCTCGGGACTGAGGGGCAGCTCGGGACTGAGGGGCAGCCCGGAACTGAGGGGCAGCCCGGAACTGAGGGGCAGCCCGGAACTGAGGGGAAGCCCAGTACTGAGAGGAAGCCCAGTACTGAGATGAAGCTCAGGTAGGTAGTAGGCTCCGGTAGATCCTGGCTGGCTGGCGGATCTGGAAGATTCTGGTTGACTAGCAGATCTGGAAGATTCTGGTTGACTAGCAGATCTGGAAGATTCTGGTTGACAGGCTGATCTGGAAGAATCTGGTTGACTGGCGGATCTAGCTGCTCTATGCAGACTGACAGCTCTGACTGCTCCATGCAGGCTGACAGCTCCTTGCAGACTGGCAGATCTGGCTGCTTCATGCAGACTGACAGCTCTGACTGCTCCATGCAGGCTGACAGCACCCTGCAGACTGGCAGCTCCTTGCAGACTGACAGCTCTGACTGCTCCATGCAGGCTGACAGCTCCTTGCAGACTGACAGCTCCTTGCAGACTGGCAGCTCCTTGCAGACTGGCAGCTCCTTGCAGACTGACAGCTCTGGCTGCTTCATGCAGACTGACAGCTCTGACTGCTCCATGCAGGCTGACAGCTCCTTGCAGACTGACAGCTCCTTGCAGACTGACAGCTCCCTGCAGACTGGCAGCTCCTTGCAGACTGACAGCTCTGACTGCTCCATGCAGGCTGACAGCTCCTTGCAGACTGACAGCTCCTTGCAGACTGGCAGCTCCTTGCAGACTGACAGCTCTGACTGCTCCATGCAGGCTGACAGCTCCTTGCAGACTGACAGCTCCCTGCAGACTGGCAGCTCCTTGCAGACTGACAGCTCTGACTGCTCCATGCAGGCTGACAGCTCCTTGCAGACTGACAGCTCCTTGCAGACTGGCAGCTCCTTGCAGACTGGCAGCTCCTTGCAGACTGGCAGCTCTGGCTGCTTCATGCAGACTGACAGCTCTGACTGCTCCATGCAGGCTGACAGCTCCTTGCAGACTGGCAGCTCCTTGCAGACTGACAGCTCCTTGCAGACTGACAGCTCCCTGCAGACTGGCAGCTCCTTGCAGACTGGCAGCTCCTTGCAGACTGGCAGTTCTGGCTGCTTCATGCAGACTGACAGCTCTAACTGCTCCATGCAGGTTGACAGCACCCTGCAGACTGGCAGCTCAGGCTGCTTCAAACAGGCAGGAGGCTCCGGCAGCGCTGTAGAGAAGAAAGGCTCTGATAGCGCTGAACAGGCGGGAGACTCCGACAGTGCAGGAGGGAAGGAAGGCTCTGGCTGTGCTGAACAGGCGGGAGACTCCGACAGAGCAGGAGAGAAGGAAAACGCTGGCTGCGCTGAACAGGCGGGAGACTCCGACAGCGCAGGAGAGGAGGAAAACGCTGGCTGCGCTGAACAGGCGGGAGACTCCGACAGCGCAGGAGAGGAGGAAAACGCTCGCTGCGCTGAACAGACAGGAGACTCCGACAGCGCAGGAGAGGAGGAAAACGATGGCTGCGCTGAACAGGCGGAAGACTCCGACAGCGCAGGAGGGAAGGAAGGCTCTGGCTGTGCTGAACAGGCGGGAGACTCCGACAGAGCAGGAGAGGCGAGGCGCACTGTAGGCCTGATGCGTGGTGCGGGCACTGGTGATACTGGAGCGAGGACACGCACAGGAAGCCTGGTGCGGGGAGCTGCTACCGGAGGACTGGTGTGTGGAGGTGGCTCTGGATAGACCGGACCGTGCAGGCGCACTGGAGCTCTTGAGCACCGAGCCTGCCCAAGCTTACCTGGCTCGATGCCCACTCTAGCCCGGCCAATACGAAGGGTTGTTATGCGCAGGTCTCCTACCTGGCATAGCCATACTCCCTGTAAGCCCCCCCCCCCCAATACATTTTTGGGGCCGACTCTCAGGCTTCCATCCGCGTCGCCGTGCTGCCTCCTCATACCAGCGCCTCTCTGCTTTAGCCGCCTCTAGTTCTTCCTTGGGACGGCGATATTCTCCAGGCTGAGCCCAGGGTCCTTTTCCGTCCAGTCCTCCTCCCATGTCCAATACTCCAAGTGATGCAGCCTCTCCCACTGCAACTGCTCTTCACGATTAGCAGGGAGAGTTGGCTCAGGTCTGACACCCGACTCAGCCACTCTCCCTCTGAGCCCCCCCCCCCAATACATTTTTGGGGGTGCTTTTCGGGTTTCCTTGCCAACCGTGTTCCCTCGTATCGTCGACTCTTATCTCCGGTTGCCTCTGCTCTCCTCAGTGCTTCCACCTGTTCCCATGGGAGGCGATCTCTTCCAGCCAGTATCTCCTCCCAAGTGTAACAACCTTTGCCATCCAATACGTCTTCCCATGTCCATTCCTCCTTTCGCTTTTCCTGCGGTCGCTGCCTGTTTCCACGCTGCTCGGTCCGTGTGTGGTGGGTGATTCTGTAACGGCGTTCTTCGTTTGTCGAAAGAGAGTCGGACCGAAATGCAGCGTGGTGGTTACTCATGTCTTTAATGAAGAAAAGTGACGATACATGAAATAACTATAATAAATACAAAACAACAAACGGAACGTGAAACCTAATTACAGCCTATCTGGTGAAACTACACAGAGACAGGAACAATCACCCACGAAAGACAAAGCGAACTCAGGCTACCTAAATACGGTTCCCAATCAGAGGCAACGAGAAGCACCTGACTGCTGATTGAGAACCGCCTCAGGCAGCCAAGCCTATACAACACCCCTAATCAGCCGCGATCCCAAATACTACAAACCCCAATACGAAACACAACACACAAACCCATGTCACACCCTGGCCTGAACAAATAATTAAAGAAAACACAAAATACTAAGACCAAGGCGTGACAGAGGATGGTATTTAAAGAGCTTCCTGGCCTTGAGTGTCAGATTGTTGGGAGCTCTTCTGAGTATCACACAAATCAAATCAAATAACATTTTATTAGTCACATGCGCTGAATACAACCTTACAGTGAAATGCTTACTTATGAGCCCCACAGCTCTCACTGGTGCACTGGTTTCCTCTGTTTATTAAATCCTCAAACGAAAGTTACACCTTGTCTTTCATTCAGCATTTCTTCACACTTGAGCAAATCTACAATTCATACATACATACAGTGGGGCAAAAAAGTATTTAGTCAGCCACCAATTGTGCAAGTTCTCCCACTTAAAAAGATGAGAGAGGCCTGTAATTGTCATCATAGGTACACTTCAACTATGACAGACAAAATGAGAAAAAAAATCCAGAAAATCCAGAAAATCACACCATAATTTGCAAATAAATTCATTAAAAATCCTACAATGTGATTTTCTGGATTTTTTTTCTCATTTTGTCTGTCATAGGTACCTATGATGAAAATTACATTGTAGGATTCTCTCATCTTTTTAAGTGTGAGAACTTGCACAATTGGTGGCTGACTAAATACTTTTTTGCCCCACTGTACGTACGTACGTACATACATACATACATACATACATACAGGAGTGACTGCCCCACATATAGTGCATGCATACTGGGAACTTTGCAGTGAGCCATTGGCAAAGAGGCAACATGTCTTTGATTTGTCGACACTAGACATTGAAAGAGTGTGGCAGTGTGTGGGGAACTTTAGATGGCACGCTGCATTAACAAACTCACATTGTTTCCCGAGCTTGTTCATTACTGGATCAGATGACTGGCCCCCCTGGAGACTCTTGTGATTCCCTGCTGATCTCTCCCCGTCTGAACATGCTTTAACCCCAGCCAACCAGCTCTCTCTTTTCCCTCCACATAGCTCTACATCTGTGCTGTTTTGCTTGGCATTCTCACCAAAAACTAGATCTGGAGATGGGAGTAAAATGAGACGAGTAAGCACTGGCTTTTGTGCTCACTTTGAGGCTAGATCATCCTAAGCCCATGGAAGTAATGACACACTTGAAAGCTAATTTGCCTATACCCATTAGCTCCATTTAAATGAGACTGTAGCATTATGTGATTCCTGGCTGCATCCCAAGATGGGATACCTTGACAGCATCTTTATTGTAAAAACAAAATGTGTTTCCATGCAATTATCTGAGATGTTTTCTCACATTAGACACCTGATCAGGTCAGGGTGTTAGACCTTGTTTTGATCCTTTGTTATTCATGCCAAAAGACTGAAAGAGATCATTTCTGGATGTTACAGCACTGCCTGGGTGGAGAGGGGACAAGTTGGTTGAGTGCTCCTTTTGTTCTGTGCCCTACCCTGGCCTGTGTACGTGGTAGCCCCTCTCCTGCCATGCATTGCCACATGGACAGAGTCTTTGCCAGCGCCCAGCTTTGTGGGGATCAATCCTCCTAGGGCCCCTTCATCTGGAAGTGGGACGATGATCCTCCATCCAAAACCACTCTAAACAGCTCTGGTCTGACTGCTTTGCAGCGGCTAGCCTTCCGTGGCATGCACCAGGAGAAACTCAGGCTCCAGGGTTCAACATCATCCACAAATCTAAATTCAAACCGTATTTCCTTCTCTCTGTTGTCATCATCATCCCCCTCCCCTCTCTCGCTCTCTCTCTCTCTCTCTCTCTCTCTCTCTCTCACCTTTCCACTGTTCCCTGCTCTGCTGGTGTGAAGGTCCTTATATGGAGAGCACACAACAACAGCTGCAGCCCTGCCCTAGCCCTCCTCTGGCTAGAGCCCAGGTCCAATGTCGTCTCATATGTTTGGCTGAAATGGCCAAATTCCTCTATCTTCTGCCCTGACTCTGTAGGGCCATAATGGGATCCCCTCTTTGCCTCCCTTATTTTTTTCTTTGCCAGTCTGCCCAACCCCTGGGCTCCTGTGCCCACATTCCAGGGCTACTGCATGCCCAGGCGGTGAAACAGGACACGGTCGTGGAGAGAAGTTCCCTGTTTGACTCTGACCTTCACGTTAATGATATATGACCCCGCGCGCCTGGGAATGCAGTGTGGTAACAGTGGTTTAACAGTGGATGGGGGCAGCTGCTGCAGACAATAAAATGACTGATGTCATTCCAGCAGGGTCCTTTTACTTGGCGTGGGATACGATGATCAGCAGGAATGTAAATGGAAATCAAGGTTGCCATCCTCTGGGTGCCAAATAAAGGAATCACATTAACACTAGACCTACTACATACACCTCATTATATATTTTTAAGACAGAACAGAAAAGGCTATATTCTCGTGTCTAGAGGAAAGTCATGAGAGTTTCTGTACAGGCTGGAATGAAAGGTAGCCTATGCATGAGAGAGAAAATAGAACTACTGGTACTCAGGCTGACTGGCAAAAACAATATAATGATATACTATATATATATATATTCTCGTGTCCCCATTTATTGAGGTGTACCCACGAATCCAATGGTAAACAGATACACTCAGTTTATTTAGATAATATATTCAGGGTGATAATATATCCAATATGGGTCTAGTAATTTTGCCATTTTGGATTCGCTATAGGGGTTAAAGCCTGACAACTAAGCTGGTTCCATATTAGATCACTCATTGAGTAATGAGATGCTGTGCTTTTTATGTGCAGGTCCCATTGTAGAGACCAGGAGAGGTTTTCAACTTCTTACGCTTGTGCACCTCTCCATAATCCCTGCCCCCTAGCTAACTGAAGCGTTGCCTACATACACTGGCCTCTCAATCACCAGGACACTGACTGAGTTGTTCCAGAAAGAACCAATCACACAAAACCCCAGCAATAAACTTGCAATAATACAACAGTGGGTGTCCCCGAGTGCCTTTTATCATTCAAATACTTGGCCATTCTGGGGCCTGCAGCGGAAGGCCCCTCATTGATTCTGAGAGAGTCAGGGGGATTATTGCCAGTGTAAGATGGACTCTCAAAAGATTCGGACCATTGTTCCCTTGCGGTCTTGGAAGCCAAGATCATTCTTTAATTCTAGACACCCTGGTATCCCACATTCAGAGCCTTTCTCCAGCTGCCCCCAGCCCCACCTCTCACCCGGGGGATTTCTCCTGTTAATCTATCCAGGAATGTGGCTTTGGTTATGGAGAGGATGCCCGGTGCGTGTCCTGCAGAAGCAACCGCTACAAAGAGGACCGGAGCCTGCAGAAGTGCAAGCCCTGCCTGGACTGTGGCCTGAACAACCGCTTCCAGAAGGGCAACTGTTCCACCACTAGCAATGCTGTGTGCGGAGACTGTCTGCCCGGGTGAGGGAGGGGCTTAATCTCTTACAACAACTACTCTACTTCTACTACTAGTGAACCACTACTCTGTTACTACAGATAATGGTCAAAGTATTGGTTCATTACCTCATACAATCAATTAAGCAGATTTATGAGAACTTTCATAATAATCCAATGCTATGTTGTGTTTAACAGGTTTTACAGGAAAACTAAGCTGAGCGGATTCCAAGATATGGAGTGCATACCATGTGGGGACCGTCCACCTCCATATGAGCCACACTGTGAGCACTCACACTCTCTTGTGTAACATCAGTTAATAAGTACTATCCGTAGCTTGAATGAGAAGTTGAGAACATCATTAATTGAGAAAACTATTGAACTCCATGCTAAAAGTACAGCCAAGACCCCAAGAACATGTCAGGCCATAAAGCCATAACAAAACACTATTTTATTTTTAAAAATATTTTTTTAAACCTTTATTTAACTAGGAGTCAGTTAAGAACAAATTCACATACTGTACCTTCATCGAAAACATGCCAGCACAAGGCCCTTAGAGTAATCAGAACCACAACCCCAATGGGTGGAGAAAAACATAGCTCATACAGTCTCATTGAGCCAGCCAACTATGTTTATTGCTCAAATAAATGCTTAGTTTTACAACCAGGCTCATAAATGTTGACATGGATACTGCTAGCATAATAGTCGGCCTTGCCAGAACTGGATTATTTTAGCTGGGACCATACAATACGACCCATCATCATCGCTCCATTCTCATGGACTGCCGAAAACCTTTTAAGTTAAAGTCTCCATCCACATATTTCAAGACAAAAAAGGAGCTGCAATGTTTCGAAATACACTATATATACAAAGGTATGTGGACACCCCTTCAAATGAGTGGATTTGGCTATTTCAGTCACACTAGCTGCTGACAGGTGTATAAAATCGAGCACAGCCATGCAATCTCCATAGACAAACACTGTCAGTAGAATGGCCTTTTTATGTTATTTTTTATTTCACCTTTATTTAACCAGGTAGGCTAGTTCAGAACAAGTTATCATTTACAACTGAGACCTGGCCAAGATAAAGCAAAGCAGTGCGACAAAAACAACAACACAACAACACATAAACAACCGTACAGTCAACAACACTAAATAAAATAAATATAGAAAAATCTATGTACAGTCTGTGCAAATGTCGAAGAGTAGGGAGGTAGGCAATAAATAGGCCCAAGAGACTAAAATAATTACAATTTAGCATTAATACTGGAGTGATAGATGTGCAGATGATGAATGTGCAAGTAGAGATACATACTGGGGAGCAAAAGAGCAAGAGGGTAAGTAATAATATGGGGATGAGGTAGTCAGTCGGGTGTGCTATTTACAGATTGGCTGTGTACAGGTACAGAGATCGGTAAGCTGCTCAGACAGCTGATGCTTAAAGTTAGGGAGAGAGATATAAGACTCCAGCTTCATACATTTTTGCAATTCGTTCCAATCATTGGCAGCAGAGAACTGGAAGGAAAGGCGGCCAAAGGAAGTGTTGGCTTTGGGGATGACTAGTGCAATATACCTGCTGGAGGGCGTGCTACGAGTGGGTGTTGCTATGGTGACCAGTGAGCTGAGATAAGGCGGGGCTTTACCTTGCAAAGACTCATAGATGACCTGGAGGCAGTGGGTTTGGTGATGGATTTGTAGTGAGGGCCAGCCAACGAGAGCATATATGTCACAGTGGTGGGTAGTATATGGGGCTTTGGTGATAAAACAGATGATAGACTAGATCCAGTTTGCTGAGTAGAGTGTTGGGGGCTATTTTGTAAATGACATCGCCGAAGTCAAGGATCGGTAGGATAGTCAGTTCTACGAGGGTATGTTTGACGGCATGAGTGAAGGAGGCTTTGTTGCTGGTCGATGAAGACGGCTGCACAATACTGTCTTTTATCGATTGCGGTTATGATATAGTTTAGGACCTTGAGCATGGCTGAGGTGCACCCATGACCAGCTCAGAAACCAGATTGGAGAAGGTACGGTGGGATTCGAAATGGTCGGTGATCTGTTTATTAACTTGGCTTTCGAAGATTTTAGAAAGGCAGGGCAGGATGGATATAGATCTATAACAGTTTGGGTCTAGGGTGTCTCCCCCTTTGAAGAGGGGGATGACCGTGGCAGCATTCCAATCTTTGGGGATCTCAGACGATACGAAAGAGAGATTGAATAGGCTAGTAATAGGGTTTGCAACAATTTCAGCGGATAATTTTAGAAAGAGAGGGTCCAGATTGTCTAGCCCAGGTGATTTGTAGGGTTCCAGATTTTGCAGTTCTCTCAGAACATCAGCTGTCTGGATTTGGGTGAAGGAGAAACGGGGGGGAGGGGGGGGGGGGGGGGGGGTTGCTGCAGGGGATGCTGAGATGTTGGCCAGGGTAGGGGTAGCCAGGTGGAAAGCATGACCAACCGTGGATAAATGCTTATTAAAATTATAGTAGATTTATCAGTGGTGACAGTGTTTCCTATCCTCAGTGCAGTGGGCAGCTGGGAGGAGGTTCTCTTATTCTCCATGGACTTTACAGTCTCCCAAACCTTTTTGGAATTAGTGCTACAGGAAGCAAATTTCTGTTTGAAAAAGATAGCCTTAGCTTTCCTAACTGACTGAGTATATTGGTTCCTGACTTCCTTGAAAAGTTGCATATTGTGGGGGCTATTCGATGCTAATGCAGAATGCCACAGGATGTTTTTGTGCTGGTCAAGGGCAGTCAAGTCTGGGGTGAACCAAGGGCTATATCTGTTCTTAGTTCTACATTTTTTGAATGTGGCATGCTTATTTAAGATGGAAAGGAAAGCACTTATGAAGAGGAACCAGGCATCCTCTACTGACGGGATAAGGTCAATATCCTTCCAGGATACCCGGGCCAGGTCGATTAGAAAGGCCTGCTCGCTGAAGTGTTTTAGGGCGCGTTTGACAGTGATGAGGGGTGGTCATTTGACCGCGGACCCAGTACGCACGCAGGCAATGAGGCAGTGATCGCTGAGATCCTGGTTGAAGACAGCAGAGGTGTATTTTGAGGGCAGGTTCGTCAGGATGATATCTAGGGTTGTACCTGGTAGGTTGTATTTAGGGTATTTAGGGATATTTAGGGTTGTACCTGGTAGGTTCTCAGCATTTCTTAAAGGTTTTTTTGTTCATAAAGAAGCGTATTTAATTCCAGTATGTAACGGTCGTCGGTGGAAGAAGGTGAGGACCAAAGCGCAGCGTGGTACTTGTTCATGTTATTTATTTAAACTGAACACTATCAAACAAAGAAACAAAAAGCACAAGCGAAACAGCTCCATCAGGTGCAAAGCACACTAAACAGAAAATAATCACCCACACCACACAGGTGGGAAAAGGCTACTTAAGTATGATTCTCAATCAGAGACAACAAACGACACCTGCGTCTGATTGAGAACCATAACAGGCCAAACACAAAACCACAACATAGAAAAAGGAACATAGACTACCCACCCAACTCACGCCCTGACCATACTAAAACAAAGACATAACAAAAGAACTAAGGTCAGAACGTGACACAGTAGGCTACTACTACATCTCGTTAGCCACCTTTTTCCGGCCATTACCAGTGGTTAAGTATAGCCTTGTCATTTTCGGCACTCACACAGAGAGAGTGGGTTAGCTAACTTATACCTTTGGTAATTGAGTGTGACTTCCTGATGCTTGTGGAGGCCACAGCTGTTCCTTGAGAAGGTTTGGCAGCCTGTGTGTATGAGCCGTCCAGCCAGGTCTAGCACCCCTCTGTTAGATAAATGAAGATGTCTCCAGGATATCAGACAACTTGAACTCACAAACTCAGTTTACATTTGCTCTTCCTGGAGATGTAAAAATGTTTGCTCAAATGTAGTATGTAAAGCTGTGTCCCACCCTCAATATGAGGTAGTTTTATTACTACCATTACGACCAAAATATTTATTTTCAAGCAATAACTATAAAGCATGCAGTATTAGTAAGAGAGTCTACATATGACTAAACATGACTGAACATGGGCCTTGGGACATCTAAGCTCTGTCTGTCTGTCTGTCTGTCTGCTTGCTTGCTTGCTTGTCTGTCTGCTTGTCTGTCTGCTTGTCTGTCTGTCTGTCTGTCTGCTTGCTTGTCTGTCTGCTTGTCTGGCTATCTGTCTGGCTTGCCATTTTGATTTTTGATTGCAGAGGCCCATGAAACAAAATGGCCATTGTGTCCCAGAGAGAGCAAAGCTACAGGGAGTCTCAGTGGAATGCTTCCAAATGTTTGAAAGTCTTCATATCTCTTCCTCCGGGTTTATCTTGTGGACGGTGGTGAAAACTTAAAGGGTAGATCATTCTAGCCATACTGGCCCTGGGCTAAGCTGCAGCTGTGTAGGATGGCACTTCAGTCTCCCAGCCAGTTTCTGGAGCAAAGTAAAAAATGAGATTGTGTTTTATGGACTCCTTCAGTTGCTTTAATGTATTTCCTCTGCTGTTGTTTTTATCTGTGTCATGGTAGAGTTGTATTAGTTGTCTGGCGAGAGGCCGACCGTATTCCCCCCAATCCCCAGCTCCAGAACCGTTTCGCCATTTTTTACTAATTTCAAACAGATTTACACCAAGGTCAAATGGGAATTTAGTCTGTTGGTTTGTTAATAGAAAAAACAACAATTGCTTTGGCTATAAGCTGTTTTTTGTTCTATCCCCTGACATTCCTTTTATATAAGTTGGAAGCTTAACAGTCAGATAAATATTTTTTGGCACTTCATATCAAATCAATTCTAAATGTATTTGTCACATGTGCCAAATACAACAGGTGTAGTAGACCTTACAGTGAAATGCTTACTTACAAGCACTTAACAGTTTTTTTCTTAAAACTGCATTGTTGGTTAAGTATTTACTAAAATAAACTGAAGTAAAAAAAGAAAAAAAAGAAACTAATAATTAAGGACCAACAATAAAATAACAGTAGCGAGGCTATATACAGAGGGTACTGGTACAGAGTCAATGTGTGGGGGCACAGGTTAGTCAAGGTAATTGAGGTAATATGTACATGTAGGTAGATGTAAAGTGACTATGCATGGATAATAAACAGAGAGTAGCAGCAGCGTAAAAATAGCAGATTGGGTGGGACAATGCAAATAGCCCGGGTAGCCATTTGATTAGTTGTTCAGGAGTCTTATGGCTTGGGGGTAGAATCTGCTAAGAAGCCTTTTGGACCTAGACTTGGCGCTCCGGTACCGCTTGCCATGTGGTAGCAGAGAGAACATTCTATGACTGGGGAGGCTGGAGTCTTTGGCAATTTTTTGGGCTTTCCTCTGACACCGCCTGGTATAGAGGTCCTGGATGGCAAGAAGCTTGGCCCCAGTGATTTACTGAGCCGTACGCACTACCCTCTGTAGTGCCTTGAAGTCGGAGGTCGAGCAGTTGCCATACCAGGCGATGATGCAATCAGTTCTCGTTGGTGCAGCTGTAGAACTTTTTGAGGATCTGAGGACCCATGCCAAATCGATATAGGCGTTGTTGTGCCCTCTTCACGACTGTCTTGGTGTGTTTGGACCATGATAGTTTGTTGGTGATGTAGACACCAAGGAACTTGAAGCTCCCAACCTGCTCCAATACAGCCCCGTTGATGAGAATGGGGGCGTGATCGGTCCTCCTTTTTCTTGTAGTCCATAACAATCTCCTTTGTCTCGATCACATTGAGGGAGAGGTTGTTATCTTGGCACTACATGGCCAGGTCTCTGACCTCCGACCTATAGGCTGTCTCATCGTCGTCTGCAAACTTAATGATGGTGTTGGAGCCGTGCTTGGCCATATCTCAAACCAGGATTTCACAGCATACACAAAAGGAAGTCAGTTCAATTTTGTTTGAAGCAATCCGATGCAAATTCCACAAGCGTACAGGTCAGCCTGTTGAAAGACAATGCAGACTCTTCATACAACTGTAACAGTTTTCCTAGAGATAGGGCATGTGGCCAGGGCTACTCAAGACCCTAAAACTCATGACCCAACTGATATCCATCCTCATTTCTCTCAATTTGTTACATTCAGACAACTTTATCTCAACCTTTCCTTCTACTTTCCTCACTTCAAAGGTCCTAGCCATGTCTCCTAACCACTGACTGTACAGCATTAGCAGCATGCAGGAAATGATCTAGATTGAGTTGCAAACCAACGCATGCCAAATGAGAGCAGTCAACCCTTCAAATCAACTCCACCAAAACAAAGTCACTCAAGAGCCAATCAAGACTTGACATGTGACGTGTTTATGCTCAGAGCAAAAAAACTCCTCACCACTGCCGTAATCATGTATCCTTGCAAATGTATAAAACCACAACTGCATAGCAATGCTAGTTTGTTTTTCTTGCAACACTAAAAGGGGTGTTGGCTGTATTTATGATAGGAAGATCTGTTTAGCCTAAGACAAACTCTTGGTTGTGGAGGGCTCATACCTCTTCGGCAATGGGAAGTCATTCCAGTCAAAATCTCCAAAGTTTCACAAATGATGTATGCAGATGGGGTCACCATTAGTTTTCAGAAGGGGCCATTCATACTTCCCACTTGGCAAAAACTGGTTGAATCAACATTGTTTCCACATCATTTCAACCCAAAAAAAGGAATGTGATGATGTTGAATCAATGTGGATAACTGATTTGAAAGAAATAATCAATGTAAGAGAATTTTGTATTTCTTTCAACTTACCTTACCATTTTTTTGTTGATTTCAAAACTAGACGTTGAACTGACGTATGTGCCCAGTGGGTTGGTGGTTCCCTGTCTCTTTGTGGCTTGTCATACATAAGGCCATGGCTTTAAGTTTGGCATTCCTAAAAGTCAACAGGGAGAGAGGAGAGCATATATCAAAACAAGCAGTTTATTGGCAGAGTGCGGTGTGTTGATACGATCAGCAAGTGAGGTCTCCTCAATGGGCCAGCCTAAATCTGTGTTTTCTGCAGCTTTTCTGGGAGTGATAAGGGCTGCCACTGGGCTGGGGTGTGGGGAAGACACAGCTGGCTGCAGAGGGGAGTGAGGAGGGCTGACTGGATCAGAGGTGGGACGGCTTTGACATTGGGTCTCAACAACTGTACAGTGGAAGAAAAAGTCTGAGAGGGTGTCTGCACCATGGTGAGAAAAAGATGTGCCTTGCTTGTGTAAGCATGGGTTTAGGTGTTCAGTCAAATCTTTCAGCAAGTCATTTTGGATTATTTTGATAGAGGATGTTTCAAAATGTTGATAGGAAGCACATTCCAATGATTTTTTAAAAAGTTGTTTGATTTAGTGGAGAATGTTACTGTATCCTCACAAAATCATGTCAACCTATATCAAGTTAAATTCCGCTATATAAACTGCTTCTTGTAATTTATGTATTTGCCTTGATGTGAGCAGTGCACTCCTGTTGACTCAATTGTCAAAATGGTTAGAAAACTGCACTTTTTGTCATAACAGTTTTGAAGACCTACAGTATCTCCTCTGAAACGTCCTAATCTTGTTTTAATAAGCCGTTATCACCTGTTTGTTTACAATGAAATATTTAAATGCTTATTTATTTAGCCCCCCGGGTCAAACTGAAATTTTAAGCTTCGCTGGCAGTTTGGGATTTTTTTCTTCCTCAGATGGAATGTACAAATACCCTTATCCCCTATCCTCTATCCCGCTGGAATATAAAACCATTGGCCAATGCTAAAGTAATGTTTACATTGCATAACAAAGGGCTCTTGAATTTGAAAAGGCCAAACCCACTTTGCTTTAGGATTTATGATTAATGTACTAAAAAGCTAACAGCGATTGAAGGGACCTATTGAAAAATATTTTTCAAATGAAAAAGATATTAAACAGATCTCACAACACAATAACTAGTTTCTCTATGGGGAGCGGGTAGCCAGTCACTTTTTCATAGTAGGACAATTATTACCTTAGGTATTTTGTATGTTCTCTATGTAAACCTACACTCCAACTATGCACAGGTCATAACTCACTTCAAATTCTATAAGAATGTCATTGTTGTGATGAGGGAGAGTAATATTGACCAAAAATTACAATCACAGATAATACAATCATACTTCTGTTGCTTGTTGAAATAATATCAGTGGCCTTATTGCACGTGTTTACCTTATGACTATTCGTCATGTACCAAATTATTCCTCAACAAAGTTTGTTTGCTTTGTTGAGGAATTAAGCAGATAGTTATATCCCATAAAGAATCATTACATTTTAGTCATTGAATCATAATTTAGCATCAGGAGATTGTATGTAATTTGTTATGACATCTGGCAAATTAAGCCCTGATGTTCCATATTCGTGGGAAAGTGTTTAATGAGAAGCTGTCCTCAAGGCCAGGTCCCTTGATGTGAGAGTGTGTGAACAGTTTGGGGTGGGGAGCCTAGACAGTGACATCAGATTTCCCTGGGGGCTAGCCTAGGACAGCACCAGCAGTTGCAGTAATGGGATAAACACACATGCACAAATGTGCACACACACACACACCAGGCTTGTTTCAAACGTCTGGCCAGACTGCACAGACTTAATGAGGGGCTGTCTGACTGGCATGAGAGGGCCTTGGGGTAGGGGGAAGAATGACTGTAATAACTCATCCTCTGGAGGGAGGGAGAGAGAACGAGCGAGAGAGAATCTACTCCAGGCTTTCTTCTTTGAGCCTCTGTCTCCTTGGAGGACTCAGTGGGTCAAAGACAGCTACTACATGCCAATAATAAACATAGACCTAGTAAGGAGACATAATTCAGGTGTAGAAAATTATGGCCAGATTGTACTAGCAAGGTTATGACACAGTCAACTCTAAAATGTAGTCGTTCTCAAACTAAACAGCTCAAAAAACATTTTATTTTCCCTTTTAAAACTTCCCTTGTAAATTCCCAAGTTATTATGTCAGAAGAACTACAGTGGTGACATTTGTTGATCATATTTACTGTCTCTCTCTCACCGTCTCTATCTCTGCCCCTGCAGGCAGCGGGCGGGTGAACCTGGTCCCCATCCCCCCGGTGGTGACCAGCCCTCGGGACATGGCCCTGGCAGCAGTCATCTGCAGCGCTCTGGCCACCGTGCTGCTGGCCCTACTCATCCTCTGTGTCATCTACTTCAAGAGACAGCTGCTGGAGAAGAAGCCCAGCGGTGAGTGACCAACTTGAGCTTGAAAGAAGTTATTACAATGTCGTGGAAATCTCAGTGTAGCACTGGAACCAACAGGTGGCTTTGCTATAGAAATATAGCAGGGGCTATCTTGCACTTGTTTAGGGTCTCCTTTATGAAAGTGTATTTTTGCCTCAGCATCTCTAAGGTCCCAGGATGGTCCATACAGTGGAGCAGAGTTGTCGTGCCTGGACCGACGGAGGCTCCATGATTTCCCTCAGCACCCATGCTGCCAATGTCACCACGGGCCAGGCCACACCTGTGGTAGGTCCTATTACTGGTGGGCTTCTACATTCACATCACTCTTTATGAGCCTTGGTTCTCAAGCCGTTCACTCTGTCAAGTTGTGTGGAGTCTTTGACTGTATCACTATGGTACTGGCATCGCTATATGCTGAGGTTTCTTGGCAAGGTGCTTTCTGATGGTTCGCGGTCGGTACACGTTTTTCCTGTGTGATCTCCAGGCCCAGTGCACCTGATCCCCTCCCTGTGCTGTGATGAAAGCTGCAGTTTGGGCCGAAGCAGAGACACCAGCCCCTTCCAGTCCCAGATCAGCCTTAACGAGGGGTGAGGAGCATGACACAACACCACTCACCTCACCTCCACTCAAAACCATTAACCACCATTAATTAACCACCGATCTACATCATTTAACATTGTTCAACACCATACACCATCATAATTCATCAACACCAATCAACATCTATTCTAGTACATGGATACCAAAATATGATAGTCAAAAGAACCAGTAAACAAGTACAGCAACTGATATTGCTTGACATCATGTCTCCTGGATTCCCAGAAAGACCTAGAAGTGTAGACAGACATACAGTAAACCATTTCTGTGGTGGATAATGTTTGCGAAACCAAACAACATTCCTTTACACACCTCTGGTTCAGAACAGGAAGAGAAACACGAACAAGGCCAAAAACAATCTTGTTATGGTGTTAACTTTGGGTCTGTTTGGGAGATTACTGTCAGAGAAGTGCCTCCCTGGGACTGTGGTTGGATCATTACAGCTGGGACTAGGAGAGATTTATGATGCTGACACGGCCTCCATTTTCCCCTACAGATGTGGCGTGAACCCCTGTGAGGAGAATGTTCTGGCCTATCTGAAAGCCCATCCAGAGCCCTGCATCTCCAGAGAGGCTGGCGAGACATGGCTGCTCATGCAGAACCCCAACTGTGCCGAGAGCTTGGGATCACCCTGCTGCAACCGAGAGGAAGACGAGGAAGAAGAGGAGGAGGGGTGCAGGTCAAGTGAGGACACACAGGAGAAATCAACTGAACAGGCTAGACAGAGCCAGGAGAAGACTGGTGCCCTGACAGAGGTCCTCCTTCCAAAGCATCAGCCATCTTCACTGGAAGGTCAGTGGTGTCTTGCTGTACTGTATGAACTTTAATGCAGACACACACAGAATGATCCTCATTGTAAATACAGTTTGAAATTGAGCGATGCTTGGTGTATAACATACTTCAGATGCTCACTTAGGGTAAGCTTTCCCAGTAGTTATACATGAACCAAGCCAATGAGTGATTAACAAACACAGTAACACACTATTCTTCACTGTGTCAAGAAAAGAGGAAAGTATACAAGTGCAAACACTATTAAGTAAAGAAGAATCACTGCTTCTCCTTCCCCTCAAAAACTATTTAGAATTCTTCTGCATAGCATACCTGTTTAATATGAAATTGGAACGATAACAAATGGTTGAGTCCATTAAAACAGATACACACTATTTATGGAAAAAGCTTCAGTGTATCTGCCAAATGGAGCTTCAGAGCCAAAGCAGATTGTCTGAACTGATGGAATCCAGTGAGTGAGCAGCAGAAGCACCAGCAAAACACAGTCAAGTAGAAAGCTACAACACAGAAGCATCAGGACAGAGGAGACATTCTGTGTCCTAACAGCATAGTTCAAACACACACAGGCATACACTTATTTTACCACAAATGTTGCACTCCCTTTGATTGGCAGGGACAGTGTTGTGTCCATGGAAACTGGGACTAGTCAAGAAGCAAAGAAAGGGCCAGGCAGCGATCCCAGCTGAGCTTTCTGATGTTGGGACTCGGTCCCTGCCTGACCTATGTTAGGTAGATAGATTACTAATGACCGTGTGTGCTTTTCTCCTCTCTCTTTTTCCAGGATGACATGGATTTATTTGGCTCGTGTTCCACCCTTGAACCGCCCTGGACCTGAAAACAGTCCAGAAAGATCCCGTTTCAGATTACACTAGCCCACAGACCAATTCCCAAAAAGTGTGTGGTACACAATCTCTTTCAAGCGGTTTGTGACCCACAACCTTTCGTCACACATCTGAAGGGACTATGTACAGTGCTGTGAAAAAGTATTTGCCCCCTTTCTAATTTTGCATATTTTTTATACTAAATGTTATCAGATCTTCAACCAAAACCCAATATTAGATAAAGGGAACCTAAGTGAACAAATAACACAGCAATCACATACTTATTTCATAAATAAAGTTATGCAACACCCAATGCCCCTGTGTACAGCAAAGCATCCCCAAACTATCACACTACCACCACCATGCTTGACCGTTGGTATAAGGTTCTTACTGTGAAATGCAGTGTTGGGTTTTTGCCAGGCATAATGGGACCGATGTTGTCTAAAAAGTTATACTTTTGACTCATCTGTCCAGAGAACAAGAGTCTTGATGATCATCCAGGTGCTTCTTAGCAAACTTGAGTCAACTTTTTGGACAAGATGGGTTCCATTATGTCTGGCGAAAACCAAACACTGCATTCCACAGTAAGAACCTCATACCAACTGTGTTCGTAATTTGATGGTTTGGGGATGCTTTGCTGCCTCAGGACATGGGCGACTTGCCTTAATAGAAGGAACCATGAATTCTGTTCTGTATCAGAGAATTCTACAGGAGAATGTCAGGTCATCCATCTGTGAGCTGAAGCTGCAGCTCAGCTGGGTCATGCAGCAAGACTATGATCCAAAACACACAATCAAGTCCACATGAAAATGGTTAGAAAGCAACAAATTTGAAGTTTTGGAATGGCCTAGTCAAAGTCCAGACCTAATCCCAATTGAGATGTTGTGGCAGGACTTGAAACGAGCAGTTCATGCTTGAAAACCCACAAATGTCGCTGAGTTAAAGCAGTTCTGCCTGCAGAAGTGGGCCAAAATTCCTCTACAGCGTTGTGAGAGACTGATCAACAAATAAAGGAAGCATTTGGTTGCAATCATGTGGCACAACCAGTTATTGAGTATAAGGGGCAATTACTTTTTCACACAGGGGAATTGGGTGTTGCAGAACTTTGTTAATTAAATAAAAAATTATCATTTTCTTGTTAATTGTAAATTCAGGTTCCCTTTATCTAATATTGGGTTTTGGTTGAAGATCTCATAATATTCCGTATAAAAAATATGCACAAATGTAGAAAATCAGAAAGGGGGCAAATACCTTTTCAAAGCACTGCAAATAAATGCTAACAAATGACTTCACGGCAAAATAAAGCACAAGAGCTGAGACTGAAAAGAAATCTATGCACAACGCGAGGTTGCCGGGCCAGAGGCTGATGTAATGAAGTTGAACGCATGCAAAATGATTGTTGACTGGTACAAAGTAAATAGATGCCTTCCCCTTTGTTTCTGATGTCTGCTTAAGTCGGTGACTAGCAGAATCGGTACCACAGTGTGACTGTGACTATTGATGTGTTTTGTCATGAAGTCGCTGTTACAAGTGAATAACTGGCAACGTCTCCTTAAAGGGCGTAAGAGAAGCATGTCAAAATGTACATCTGTGATTTCTGGTGCACATGGAAGACAATCTAGATAATACTGAACAAGTTAAGACAATGAGGAATGTTGTGTGTGATATCAAATTTGTTGTAGATATTGTAAAATAGAAAATAGGTTAATATTTTTGTAATGTAGACATGACTGACTAATGACAAATATGCCTGCTTTTTTCAGTTGTAGTATTGGTGGTTGTGCATATAGACTTTCATTTGATATATTTGTAAATAAACCACTTCAACAAGACAAACTAGGTGATTTTGATTGTTGTTCAAATGTCTCTAGTGACTCACATTGAAATGGCCCATCTTTAATCCTACACCAATTGCAAGACAACCTGCAATCATCACTACATCACAGACACTACATTCACTTCCGTATACAGTGGCGTCTCTCTGAAACTCAAGATATTACTTGCCACAAAATATTATGATTGAATTTGGTTCAAAACTAGATACGAGTAATGAAAATAAAGCTTCCATTAGTGATTTCATATTTAGGAATTTATTCATGGCTCTGTGCGATGTACAGTAGGCCTACATGTGGTTACAGCTACCCAGCTCACTCCCTTTGATAGCATGTTCACACCTTGATTAACCATCTGAAGTAAATCCCACCTTGATGGGCGATGCCCCAGGTCAGATATCAGTGCTAGGCAAGTAAGGACATTGTATGGGGAGCAGCTGCAGCCTCAGCCCCTGGTAATTAGAGGCAGAATCTGTTGAAACAGATGCAACAGCCGGTAGTACTTGATTTAGCTAGTCGTCACAGTCTGGATCACGCTCTGTGTGAATTAATCAGAAATTAAATCTCCAATTCACAACACCTAAGAGACCATATCCTTCCTTCTCAGCCCATAACCTCCCATCCCACCCTCCTCCCCTTCCCTCCCTAACAGAAACACAGACAAATCAGAGGGAGCAGATTTGCATTTAAGTCAAAACACTATGTCAGGAATAGCAGGTGTTGTATTTGTCCTGTCTGATCTGAACAGGAAATAACAATGAACTGCTCATACTTTTGCAGAAAATGATATTCAACGCTCACAGATTTTAGTATTTTCTCTTGGGCAGATTATACAAATAATGTCTACATACTTCAACTTATCTATTTACATGGATATTGGAACAGATGTTTCAAACATACATTCTCAGTGCTGAAGATTACATTGCTCATTATTGCAATATTCTGAATGAAATGATGCACTTTTTGTGCTTTCCATAATTTATATGCATCAATGACAAAAATATGTTTAAGACAGTATGGTATAATACATGTGGTATATGCACAGACCTGCACAGACTTTCATGAACCACACAGAACCTATGGTTGAGCCAAATCACTAAATAGCTAGCTCGTATACAAAAATTGCATAAAAAAACATACGTTTACAGTGACTGCATACAGCTACAGTTATCTGCCTTTTGAAAGGATGAATAATTCATTGCATTTTCTGATCATGTGAGTCCATTCCACAGCAACACAATTCAAGTCGTGGCTGAAACTGAATTGAAGAGTCGAAGATCGATCAAGCTAATCAGCTTGTAGAGTCCATGATGAAGGTCTCAAAGTCTGGGTTCAGGTCAGTCACCAGGGCGTCCACAAAGTCCTCAATGGTGGGCTGTCTCTGCAGCATCCCTGTGTCACACAGATACACGGACAGGGATTGAGCATATTGCCCTTTAAAAAAGGTTTATATGATGTCACTGAAGTAAAACTCCTCCAATGAATTGAAGTGAAACACCTGAGTTACAACATAAAAGCAGAACTTTCAGTTAAATAAGATATAGCTTATGGCCTGTAGTGGATATCAGGTAACACAGAGCAAATTCATTAAATGCAAAAGTACATAGAGAAGTGTATTAATGTACCTTTAAAGTTGTCCTCAAGAGTAAACACTCCTAATTTCTCATTTGTTGTTTCATCACTGCAACAGTACAAATGTCAAAAGGTGTGATATTTTTTAGGGGGTGGAGTGTCTCTATACACATGTAATCTCCTTGCTAGCCTGCTCCAGTATGTTTCTAACAGGCCATTCGGAGCAGCTCTGGGAATATGTGTCTGGTAGCTCATGCACGGAGCGCACACTCTCTTCACAATTCCGCTGCACTCTCGCTTTGAAGTTAGTTCATTTCCCCCTTGTGTTGCTGCCAATGTAAATATGCACTCCCCTCTCGCCCTCCTTCCTGCATGGGTCACTTCCAACACACACCCACACACACACGTGCGCAAAATAGACAGGCACTAAAAAGAAAATGTAGATACAATTTTTTTATCAAAATTCAGGAACAAAACACTTATAACCACATGCAAAGGGTTCCAATAATAAAACACATACACAGAGACTCATTCATGCATGCATCTCTCCCCCCCACACACACACAGCAGGGAGTCCATCTCTGAGAAGTTAGCCTTCCTAAAACTGGCTGAGCAGTTGGAAAATGAGCCCTGAATCAGCTTGGCCCTGACCTGCACTAAACTGGCTGCCTCCCACACTGGACCCTTGCATGAGAAACAGACCAGGGTTCATCTTCCACTTTAGCCACGAGTCAGAAGCAGGTTTCACGCTGCCTGCCTGCCCGCACTCCCTCCCTCCCAACAGCTAGATAGGGGTACAAACCAGAGCAGTCACAAGACCTCTGAACCAAGGTTCTAAACCCACATGAAGGTGGTGGCTTTCAGGCACTCGTATGATAGGGGTTTATTAAGAACTAGATCATGCTTGATGTTCTGCTTGTAAGCATTGTGGTTGGCTGATAGTGGCATTGGATAACATGTTCTCTGGTAGAAAACATCCACTGAATCACAGAGAGCAGGTATTTCCAAACGGAAATGTGATGCACATTTTTTTTTTTTATACTTAATTATTTTAAATTTTTTATAAATCCTTCACATTTTCAAACAGTCCATTTATAGTTTCCAATGGGGCTACACATTTGGGTGAGGTTTTTTTCTCGCCTGAGTAGCCTCATTTCACTGCCAAAAATAAAATTAAACCATCTAGTGTTCAGCGAGATAACAACACAATGTCAAATACAGGTAGCATAGTCAAATAATTAACATCCAATCACATTAACCATTACTCTCTCGTAGGAATTCCACTAACGGTCCGTATGTAGCCAAACGTAGCTGCTACTCATGTTGGTATCTGTACTGATGGCGCAAAAGCCATGACAGGGAGACATAGCGGAGTGGTAACGCACGTTGCTCCCGATGCCACTTGGGTACACTGCACCATCCACTGAGAGGCTCTTGCTGCCAAGGGAATGCCTGACAGCTTGAAAGACGTTTTGGACACTACAGTGAAAATGGTTAACTTTGTTAAAGCAAGGCCCCTGAACTCTCGTGTATTTTCTGCACTATGCAATGATATGAGCAGAGACCATGTAACGCTTCTACAACATACAGAAGTGCGCTGGTTATCAAGGGGCCAAGTACTGACACATTTTTTTAAATTGAGAGACGAGCTTAAAGTTTTCTTCACTTACCATCATTTTCACTTGTCTGACCGCTTGCATGATGACGAGTTTCTCACACGACTGGCCTATCTGGGTGATGTTAATTCTCGCCTGAATGATCTGAATCTAGGATTACAGGGCTCTCTGCAACTCTATTCAATGTGCGGGACAATATTGAGGCTATGATTAAGAGGTTGGAGCTCTTCTCTGTCTGCATTAACAAAGACAACACACAGGTCTTTCCATCATTGTATGATTTTTTGTGTGTAAATTAACTCAAGCACACGGACAATGTCAATTGTGATATAGCGAAGCACCTGAGTGAGTTGGGAGCGCAATTACGCAGGTACTTTCCCGAAACGGATGACACAAACAAGTGGTTTTGTTATCCCTTTCATGTCCTGCCTCCAGTCCACTTACCGATATCTGAACAAGAGAGCATCATCGAAATTGCAACAAGCGGTTCTGTGAAAATTGAATTCAAATCAGAAGCCACTGCCAGATTTTTGGATTGGGCTGCGCTCAGAGTACTGTATCTTGCCTTGGCAAATCACGCTGTTAAGACTCGGATGCCCTTTGCAACCACGTACCTATGTGAGAGTGGATTCTTTGCCCTCACTAGCATGAAAACTAAATACAGGCACAGACTGTGTGTGGAAAATTATATAAGACTGAGCACACCCTTCTCATTAATGGTGAGTTATTCACAATTTTCGATGAACAAAAGGTTTTATATGTAAGATGGTTAAATAAAATACCAAAATTATTATTATTATTATTATTATTATTTGTGCCTTGGTCCTATAAGAGCTCTTTGTCACTTCCCATGAGCCAGGTTGTGACAAAAACTCACACTCATTCTTATGTTTAATAAATGTATCGTATAGTGTGTGTGGCAGGTGTACAATGATGGCAAAAAACAACATTTGAGAGTGCACTGACACTGGTGCTAGAGGGGGTATGCAGCTGGAGGTTGAATGTTTGAAGGGATACAGGACTATAAAAGGTTTGGGAACCACTGACCTAGAGTTTGATACAGCAGTAGTACAATATTTGGCTAAACCTGCTATTTTCAATTGCAGAAATCTATGGACTATTCAAAGCTACATGTTTTTCTTTCCTCACAAAACTATGACATTATAGGGCAGTAATATAATATTGCATATATGAACCTTAGAGGGCTAACCACTAAATGCTATGCATGCACAGTTTACCTCAAATGGATTTTCACAAAAACATGACATCATTGGGCTGGGAATGGTGAGCTCATCTAAGTATCTCACCATAGATCTCACTCTGCAGTCACTGATCTGGATCAACAAGGCTGTCTGCAGCATCACTAGCACTTTCTCTAATGACAGCTATTTCCAGACACCTCTCCACAAGTGGATTTGCAGTGGGCTGGCCGGGAGCCTGCAGCCTGCCGTGCTGTAGGTTAGTGTGTTAAATAAGCATGGAGACTAATCTGCATAACCAGAGTCACAATGTGACAAAGGAGCAACCAGCAGGTAAACGCCAATGATATATATGAACACCAGATTGCAAATTCTATGTATTGGCCAATGAGAGGCTTTGAAGCCACCGGTCGGTCATATTGGTACTCCTCAGAAGGAGTAGTCCTCCATAGGAATGAATGAATGAAATTCTACAGTATTTTAATTGTTTCAAGGACAAAATTACATATATTTTGTTGTTGTAGTGAGGACAGTGACATTAACACTAATACACACATACGTTTGGACACACCTACTCATTCAAGGGTTTTTCTTTATTTGTACTATTTTCTACATTGAAGAATAATAGTGAAGGCATCAAAACTATGAAAAAACATGTAATAACCCAAAATAATTTAAACAAAGAAAAATATATTTTGTATTTGAGATTCTTCAAAGTAGCCACCCTTTGCCTTGAAGACAGCTTTGCTCACTCTCGGCATTCTCTCAACCAGTCTTGAAGGAGTTCCCACATTTTTTTAATATATTTTTTTATATATTTTTTTTCACCTTTATTTAACCAGGTAGGCTAGTTGAGAACAAGTTCTCATTTGCAACTGCGACCTGGCCAAGATAAAGCATAGCAATTCGACACATACAACACAGAGTTACACATGGAATAAAGAAAACATACAGTAGAACAAAAGAAAACTAAAAGTCTATATACAGTGAGTGCAAATGAGGTAAGTTAAGGAAATAAATAGGCCATGGTGGCGAAGTAATTACAATATAGCAATTAAACACTGGAATGGTAGATCGGCAGAAGATGAATGTGCAGGTAGAGATCCTGGGGTGCAAAGGAGCAAAATAAATAAATAAATACCAGTATGGGGATGTGGTAGGTAGATAGATGGGCTGTTTACAGATAGGCTATGTACAGGTGCAATGATCTTTAAGCTGCTCTGACATCTGGTGCTTAAAGCTAGTGAGGGAGATGTGAGTCTCCAGCTTCAGAGATTTTTGCAATTCGTTCCAGTCATGGGCAGCAGAGAACTGGAAGGAAAGACGACCAAAGGAGGAATTGGCTTTGGGGGTGACCAGTGAGGTATACCTGCTGGAGCGCGTGCTACGAGTGGGTGCTGCTATGTTGACCAGTGAGCTGAGATAAGGCGGGGCTTTACCTAGCAGAGACTTGTAGATAACCTGTAGATTTAATTTTGGATTGGAAATGCTTAATGTGAGTCTGGAAGGAGAGTTTACAGTCTAACCAGACACCCAGGTATTTGTAGTTGTCCACGTATTCTAAGTCAGAGCCGTCCATAGTGATGCTGGACGGGCGAGCTGGTGCGGGCAGTGATCGATTGAATAGCATGCATTTAGTTTTACTTGCGTTTAAGAGCAGTTGGAGGCCACGGAAGGAGAGTTGTATGGCATTGAAGCTCGTCTGGAGGTTAGTTAACACAGTGTCCAAGGAGGGGCCAGAAGTATACAGAATGGTGTCGTCTGCGTAGAGGTGGATCAGAGAATCACCAGCAGCAAGAGCAACATCATTGATGTATACAGAGAAAAGAGTTGGCCAGAGAATTGAATCCCTAGCAGTTAGCAGGCCGGGGCCGGCAGCTAGCAGTTAGTAGACCGGGGCAAGCTAGCAGTTAGCAGGCCGGGTTAGCAAGCATTCAGCAGAGGCTAGCAGTTAGCAAGCAAGCAGTTAGCAAGGGCTAGCAGTTAGCAGACCGGTCAGGCAAGCTAGCAGTTAGCAGACCGGGTTAGCAAGCAAGCAGATAGCAGGGGCTAGAAAGTTAGCCTTTGGGGTACGTCACGATGGGGGTAAGTCTGTTTTTGCCTCTTCGTGCGGTGATGTCGATAGACCAGTCGTGGAATTAGTAGGGTTCCAAGTAGCTCTAGGTAGCTAGCAGGCCTAGCTGGTTAGCATAATGGACCTTCAGCAGGCGTCGTGCCTGAGGGGCCTGTTGGAGTCCTCGGGCAGATTATGTCGGTATTCCGGCCGTAGGGGATCTGCGGGGTTCCATGCCCCGTACCGGCTGTAGATGGGGTCCGGATATTGTAGCCCAGGAGTATACTTCGGTGGTAGCACAGGAGCCCTGGCTGGGCTAGCTTCAAGCTAATTGGTGCTTGCTCTGGGATGGAAACGCTAGCCAGGAGTAGTCATCCGGGATTGGGGTTAGCTAGTTGTGAAGATCCAGATGAAAATGTTCAGTTTCCGGTAGGAATCCGGGGATAAAAATAACAGGTCCGTTATGCTCTGGTTAGAGTCACGTTGTTCGAACTGACGAGAGCTTTCCGAGCTGAAGGTTAGCTGATGACCACTGGCAATGGTTTGCTGACTGATAGCTGGTAGTTAGCTGGCTAGCTTTAGTTGAAGCTGAGCACTTGCGGTCTAAGTCATCCCAAACCACCTCAATTGGGTTGAGGTCGGGTAATTGTGGAGGCCAGGTCATCTGCTGCAGCATTCCATCACTCTCCTTGGTCAAATAGCCCTTACACAGCCTGGCGGTGTGTTGGGTCATTATCCTGTTGAAAAACAAATGATAGTCCCACTAAGCGCAAAACAGATGGGATGGCGTATCGCTGCAGAATGCTGTGGTAGCCATGCTGGTGAAGTGTGTCTTGAATTCAAAAAAAAATCGCTGACAGTGTCAAGAGCAAAGCACCCCCTCACCATCACACCTTCTCCATGCTTCATAGTGGGAACCACACATGCGGAGATCATCCGTTCACCTACTCTGCGTCTAACAAAGACACGGTGGTTGGAACCAAAAATCTCACATTTGGACTCATCAGACCAAAAGGACAGATTTACACCAGTCTAATGCTCGTATTTATTGGCCAAAGCAAGTCTCTTCTTATTGGTGTCCTTTAGTACTGGTTTCTTTGCAGCAATTCAACCATGAAGGCCTGATTCACGTAGTCTCCTCTGAACAGTTGATGTTGAGATGTGTCTGTTACTTGAACTCCGTAAAGCATTTATTTGGGCTGCAATCTGAGGCTCAGTGAACTCTAATGAACTTATTCTCTGCAGCAGAACTAACTCTGGGTCTTCCTTTCCTGTGGCGGTCCTCATGAGAGACAGTTTCATCAAAGCGCTTGATGGTTTTTGTGGCTGCACTTGAAAAAACATTCAAAGTTATTTTAATGTTCCACATTGACTGACCCTCATATCTTAAAGTAATGGTGGACTTTTGTTTCTCTTTGCTTATTTGAGCTGTTCTTGCCATAATATGGACTTATAATATGGACCAAATAGGGTTATCTTCTGTATAGCACCCCTACCTTGTCACAACACAACTGATTGGCTCAAACCATTAAGGAAAGAAATTCCACAAATGTACTTTTAACAAGGCACACCTGTTAATTGAAATGCATTCCAGGTGACTACCTCATGAAGCTGGATGAGAGAATGCCAAGAGTGTGCAAAGCTGTCATGAAGGCAAAGGGTGGCAACTTTGAAGAATCTCAAATCTCAAATATATTTAGATTTGTTTAATCACACTACATAATTCCATGTGTGTTATTTCATAGTTGTGATGTCTTCACTTATTCTACAATGTAGAACATACAAAAAATTAAGAAAAACCCTGGAATGAGTAGGTGTGTCTAAAATGATTCTTCATGCCACGAGAGGTACTGGATCCTGGCAAATGGTTCTGGAACTAAACAGTCCAAAACAGAGGTGCCGGATCCTGTTGAAAAATACAAGTGAAACCATAGCAGTAGAATAATCATTCTTGTTTACACAAAAAGAGACCACCCTGTCAAAGGCCTGTAAGCTATATTCTGCTCCTGCCCAGTCTGGCAACAGAGAATGATGGATTTGTCAAATGAGTCATATTGCCTTTAGATATTGGCATTCTCCATTCACAATGGCACTGCTCTGAGGTATGAGGCTATGCCCATTACATGTCATTTTATATGCCAATAATGTTAACCAAAGTGTCTAGTAAATAAAAGTCTTTCCAAAATCAAATTACCACAAGGTGGGGCTTTTATTATTTTAAACAAACACCAAGATTTAACTCTAAACTGGGTTAGGTAAACAGGCTATTAGGTTAAGTTTAACCAAGATGTCCCTTGATGAAGGTTATTGCACAACCTGCTTAAAAGGCTCCCAACACTCCAAAATGACTACTGTGCGCTGAGGAGGACTTTAACTTCTTGGTGACAGGGGGCAGTATTTTTACATCCGGATGAAATGCATGCCCAAATTCAACTTCCTGCCACACATCCCCAGAAGATAAGATATGCATATTATTAGTAGATTTGGATAGAAAACACTCTGAAGTTTCTAAAACTGTCTGAATCATGTCTGTGAGTATAACATAACTTATTTAGCAGGCGAAACCCAGAGGACAAACCATTCAGATAGTTTTTTTGAGGTCACTCTTTTAAATGTGTTTTCATTGGGAATCCAGATTTCTAAGGGACCTTGTTGCAGTTCCTATCACTTCTACTGGATGTCAACAGTCTTTAGAAATTGTTTGAGGTACGGTCATCTTGAATGAGGGTCACTTGAAGTGTACTGTTAGATAGAGGCGCGTGACCAGAAAGCTAGCTACAGTTTGTTTTCCTCCTGTATTGAACACAGATCATCCCATCTTCAATGTTATCGATTATTTACGTAAAAAAATACCTAAACTTGTATTACAAAAGTAGTTTGAAATGTTTTGGCAGAGTTTACAGGTAACTTTTGAGATATTTTGTAGTCACATTGCGCAAGTTGGAACCTGTGTTTTTCTGGATCAAACACGCCAAATAAATGGACATTTTGGATATATATCAAAGGAATTAATCGAACAAAAGGACCATTTGTGATGTTTATGGGACATATTGGAGTGCCAACAAAAGAAGCTCGTCAAAGGTAGGACATGAATTATATTTTTACTTCTGCGCTTTGTGTCGCGCCAGCAGGGTTGAAATATGCTTTTCTCTCTTTACGGAGGTGCTATCCTCAGATAATAGCATCGTTTGCTTTCGCCGAAAAGCCTTTTTGAAATCTGATGGATTTCACAACAAGTGTAGCTTTAATTTGCTATCTTGCATGTGTGATTTCATGAAAGTTTGATTTTTATAGTAATTTATTTGAATAGTGTCCCACATATCCCAGGGGTTAAAGCAGACCAGACTCATACATCAATGGGTCTATATGGCATTAAATGTATAATCCATTAGTTCTGTATTCTGAAAAGGAGCAATTTGCTGGGACAGCAGAAGTATTATGTTTCAAAGGTCTTTTATCCATGGAAAGAACAATTACTTGTCAGTCTGAGCTTTCCACAGAAGAAAATGTTACAGTAGTCCAGCTGAGAGGCTATATGCACGATTTGTTGTACAGTGAACTTTTGCTGAACAGTTGCGTAACTAACCTGTGCTTAAAATACAGGTACATACGGAAGAACTAAAGGTCCATTAAAAACATAAAAATGACTGAAATAAAGGCTGCATTTAGGTAGTATGCGCAGTGCAGCAATATTTATTTACATTACAGAGGGTGGTGATGTGTATCTCTGTGGCTGGCTAACAGCAGAGTAACAAAAGGGTAATGAGGACTCAGGGGGATGGACGGAACGGACTCCGTCTCAGTAGAAGCTGCCTGCATCAAAGTGCCAGGCTGAGCCACATTTGTTGATCAGCCATTAATCCCACTACTTCTAGAGTGCTGCTCTGCTGTGTAATCTGGTGCTGGGGCAGCCCAGCCTGGCCACACATTGGGGTTTAAGCTTGTCCCAGACTGACTGACTGACTGACTGACTGCAGAGGATTAGAGCAGAGACAGACATTAGGAACTGCCTTTGCATCGCTGAGATAGTGTTTTTTAATGTGTTGAAGTTATTGTTGCATGTTTTAATGTCACTTTCACCAGTAGAAAGTAATAGATCACTATTACATATACCATATTGCCCCTCCTACTCAATAACATAATGCTGAGCTCTTTGAACAAACAGGGTTGAGCAACAATCATTCTCATAATCATACAGTTCATAACAGATTTCTGGTTTCTCTAGCACTTTACGTTTTGTTCATAACCATTTGAAACATGTCAAGGTGTTTAAGTAATTACCTCTTTCTAACCTGGCGGCAAACTATCTTCTTATTGCCACTATAATTATGTCTTTGAAGTTAAGGAAGCCCGTTCTTTCTTGAAACAGCTTTTAAAAACAGTATAAAAAAAAAACATGACAAGAGTGATGACAAACATTGCAAAGAGTAGTTTGGAGGAGGATGTCTAACTATTTGAGGAGGAAAATACATTTAGAGCCTTGATTGAACTTCTGATAAGTATTGATGTAGTCATTATAAGTTAACTGACACATTTACAACTCTACATCACAGTATAGTGTATTCCACACCCGTAACTATACATTTACAGCAAGAAGTAGAATGTGACTATACATTAAACCCTCCTAACTCAATCATACTGTGGTGATTAAAGACTCATACTACGCATACAGGGAACCTCTGATTAAACCAGAGGGAGATAAAGGAGTAGCAGACTAGAACCAAGGCCAATAGAATCAGGCTTAGAAGGTTTATTAACTTCAGAACAGGGTCATTATATCCACACCTGATTAGGCCAACTGGGCCAGGCTGAGCTGAGAGGCCAGGTCCTGTCCCATGTGCCCCTCCTGATCCGTGGTGGACAGAGGAGGCTATGGGAAACAGCAGGCCCATGAAAGCCCCCTCTGTGGTGGCCTGGGTCCAAAAACAGAGGGCTTCAGTCAGCATGGGCCGTCAGTCGATCACCTTTCACGCTCTCTGCTGCCATTTAATCCCGGGCTACTTTTCACCACATGCTGGCTGCCTGGGAAACGTCCAGGCGCAGCACGGAGCGGGCAGAGAGCCACCCAGATAAAGAGACCAGACCAGCCTCTGAGGAACCTCTCTGGGCTTGCTCCGGGTTCACCCCAACCTGCCCCTTCACCTTTCAACCAAGATCCTCCACCCCCAGACCCATACTACAGGGAACAGCAGGGAAACAGACCACTTTAGCTGCAAGCTTCTTTAACAGGGTTCGGTTTGCTCAGTGTTGGTTTATGTAAGTGTTTCTAAAATGATATTTCCTTTAGGCTGTGCAGATACAAAAATCTTCATAGTAAACATGACTAATTATTTTACTCACTCAAAATGTTCCCCGATTTTTAGCTAGTTTCTCAAAACCATAGGCTTGAACAGACACATGTAAACAAACCTTACTTTATTACAGTAATTGAAGTGGTCATGATGATATAGTAAATCATGTAGACAAGATGATGTGCACGCACTGCCATAACGACCTACTGTACAGTAATATGGAGTTGATCCCCCTTTGCTTCTATAACAGCCTCCACTCTTCTGGGAAGGCTTTCCACTAGTTGTTGGAACATTGCTGCAGGGACTTGCATCAATTCAGCCACAAGAGCATTAGTGAGGTCGGGCACTGGTGTTGGGCAATTACACCTGGCTCGCAGTAGGCGTTCCAATTCATCCCAAATGTGTTCAATAGGGTTGAGGTCAGGGCAATGTGCAGGCCAGTCAAGTTGTTCCACACAGAATATTTAGAATGTCATTGTAAGCTGTTGCGTTAAAATCTCCCTTCACTGGAACTAAGGGGTCTAGCCCGAAGCATGAACAACAGCCCCAGACCATTATTCCTCCTTCACCAAACTTTACAATTGGCACTATGCATTGGGGCAGGTAGCATTCTCCTGGCATCGACCAAACCCAGATTCATCTATCGGAGTGCCAGATGGTGAAGCATGAGTCATCACTCCAGAGAACGCGTTACCACTGCTCCAGAGTCCAATGGCGGCGAGCGTTATTTGCATCTGCTTTGCATCGTGCATGGTGATCTTAGGCTTGTGTGCGGCTGCTCGGCCATGGAAACCCATTTCATGAAGTTCCCGACGAACAGTTATGTGCTGACGTTGCTTCCAGAGGCAGTTTGGAACACGGTAGTGATTGTTGCAAACGAGGACAAAATATGTTTATGTGCTACAGCACTCAGCGGTCCAATTCGGTGAGCTTGTGTGGCCTACCACTCCGCAGCTGAGCCGTTGTTGCTTCTAGACATTTCCACTTCACAACAACAGTACTTACCGTTGACCGGGGCAGCTCAAGCAGGGCAGAATTTTGCCAAACTGACTTGTTGGAAAGGTGGCCTCCTATGACAGTGCCGTTGAAAATCACTGAGCTCTTCAGTACAGGCCATTCTACTGCTAATGTTTGTCTATGGAGATTGCATGGCTGTGTGATTGATTGTATACACACTTCAGGATCGGGTGTGACTGAAATAGCCGAATCAACTAATTTGAAGGGGTGTCCACATGTAGTGTATCTTAACAGTTAATTAAAGCGACAGGACTGTTTCGCTAGCCCAGACTGGAAGCATTGAGGAGTTTACCACATCAGTCACCTGTTTCATTAATAACAGCATTAACGACGTCACCCCCACAGTGACTGTATGTACATATCCCAACAGGAAGCCATGGATTACATACAGGAAACATCCATACTGAGCTAAAGGCCAGAGCTGCCGCTTTCAAAGAGTGGGACACTAATCCGGACGCTTAAGATATCCCGCTATGCCAGGGGTGGGCAATTCCAGTCCTCGAGGGCCTGATTGGTGTCATAACTTTTCCCCAGCCCTAGCTAACACACCTGATTCCAATAATGACCTAATCATGATCTTCAGTTTAGAATGCAATTGGATTAATCAGCTGTGTTTGCTAGGAAAGGAGAAAAAGTGTGACACCAATCGGGTCCTCGAGGACTGGAGTTGCCCACCCCTGCCCTACGCCCTCCGACACACAATCAAAGCATCAATAGAGGACTAAGCCTACTACACTGGCTCTGACGGTCGTCAGATGTGACAGGGCTGACAAGCAATCACGGATTACAAAGGGAAACCCAGCCGTGAACTACCCAGGTACACAAGCCTATCAGACGAGCTAAATGCTTTCTATGCTCGCATCGAGGCTAGCAACACTGAACCATGTATGAGAGCACCGGACGACTGTGATCAAGCTCTTGGTGGCCAATGTGAGTAAACAGGTTAACATTCAGAAGGCTGCAGGGCCAGACGCATACTCACAGCATGCGCTGACCAGCTGGCAAGTGTCTTAACTGACATTTTCAACCTCTCCCTAACCCAGTCTGTAATACCTACATGTTTCAAGCAGACCGCCATATTCCCTGTGCCCAAGAACGACATGGTAACATGTCTAAATGACTACCGCCCAGTAACACTCACATCTGTAGCCATGAACGCACCAACAGCAAACTTTTTGCACTCCACACATTTCCCACCTGGACAAAAGAACACCTACAGTTGAAGTCTACATACACCTTAGCCAAATACATTTAAACTCAGTTTTCACAATTCCTGACATTTAATCCTAGTACAAATTCCCTGTCTTAGGTCAGTTAGGATCACCACTTTATTTTAAGAATGTGAAATATCAGAATAATAGTAGAGAGAATGATGAAAGAAATAAAAGCTGAAATAAATCACATTCCCAGTGGATCAGAAATTCACATACACTCCTTTAGTATTTGGTAGCATTGCCTTTAAATTGTTTAGCTTGGGTCAAACTTTTTAGGTAGCCTTCCACAAGCTTCACCACAATAATTTTGGAGAATTATGGCTCATTCCTCCTGACAGAGCTGGTGTGACTGGGTCATGTTTGTAGGCCTCCTTGCTCGCACACACTTTTTCAGTTCTGCCCACACATTTTCTATAGGATTGAGGTCAGGGCTTTGTGATGGCCACTCCAATACCTTGACTTTGTTGTCCTTAAGCCATTTTGCCACAACTTTGGAAGTATGCTTGGGGTCCTCCCCCTTTTTACTCCAAACATAACAATGGCCATTATGGTCAAACAGTTCTAATTTTGTTTCATCAGACCAGAGGACATTTCTCCAAAAAGTACGATCTTTGTCCCCATGTGCAGTTGCAAACCGTAGTCTGGCTTTTTTATGGCGGTTTTGGAGCAGTGGCTTCTTCCTTGATAAGCGGCCTTTCAGGTTATGTCGAGATAGGACTCGTTTTACTGTGGATATAGATACTTTTGTACCTGTTTCCTCCAGAATCGTCACAAGGTCCATTGCTGTTGTTCTAGGATTGATTTGCACTTTTCGCACCAAAGTACGTCCATCTCTAGGAGACAGAATGTGTCTCCTTCCTGAGAGGTATGACGGCTGAGTGGTCCCATGGTGTTTATACTTGCATACTATTGTTTGTACAGATGAACATGGTACCTTCAGGCGTTTGGAAATTGCTCCCAAGGATGAACCAGACTTGTGAAGGTCTACAAATCTTTTTCTGAGGACTTGGATGATTTCTTTTGATTTTCCCATGATGTCAAGCAAAGAGGCACTGAGTTTGAAGGTAGGCCGTGAAATACATCCACAGATATGCCTCCAATTGACTCAAATGATGTCAATTAGCCTATCAAAAGCTTCTAAAGCCATGACATAATTTTCTGGAATTTTCCAAGCTGTTTAAAGGCACAGTCAACTTAAGAGTATGTAAACTTCTGACCCACTGGAATTGTGATACAGTGCATTATATGTGCAAAAATCTCTAAACAATTGTTGGGAAAATTATTTGTGTTATGCACAGAGTAGATGTCCTAACCAACTTGCCAACTATAGTTTGTAACAAGAAATTTGTGGAGTGGTTGAAAAACAAGTTTTATTGACTCCAACCTAAGTGTATGTAAACTTCCGACTTCAACTGTATGTGAGAATGCTTTTCATTGACTACAGTTTAGCGATCAACACCATAGTACCCACTAAGCTCTTCCAACTGGATCCTGGACTTCCCGATGGGCCGCCTCCAGGTGGTGAGAGCAGGCAACAACACATTCGCCATGCTGATCTTTAATACAGGGTCCCCTCAGGGGTGCGTGCTTAATTCCTCCTGTACTCCCTGTTTACCCGCAACTGCTTAGGTCGTGCACGACCTAAGTTCGTTAACGACACAACGGTGGTAGGCCTGATCACTTACAAGAATGTGACAGCCTATAGGGAGGAGGTCAGATACGCAGGAGTTTGGTGGCAGGACAACAACCTTTCCCTGAACGTTAGCAAGACAAAAGGAGCTGACTGTGGAAATGGAGGGCCGAACACGCACCCATTCATATCAATGGGGCTGTAGCGGAGCGGATCAAGAGCTTCAAGTTCCTCGGTGTCCACATCACTATGGACCTAACATGGTCCAAACATACCAACACAGTCGTGAAGAGGGCAGGACAACACCTTTTCATTCTCAGGAGGCTGAAAAGATACCGAAGCGGTACCGGAACGTCAAGTCTGGGACATAAGGGCTCCTGAACAGGTTCTACCCCCAAGCAGTAAGATTGCTTAACAGTTAATCAAATGGCTACTCTGACTATTTTCATTGACCCCCTTTTTATTTGCACTGACTGTCTTGCACCGGCTCTATGCACACTCACTGGACTCTACCCAGACACTCACACATACTACACTGACACTCCAACACACACACACACACGCATGCATATTGACGCTACACACACCCTCACATAGACACTTTTAAAATGTTCACATACACTGTGACTACTCTGTTATCTATCCTGATTGCCCAGTCACTTTTACCCCTACCTACATGTATATATTACATCAATTACCTCATACCCCTGCACATTGACTCAGTGCCGGTACTCCTTGAAAAAAATGGCACCGGAGAAGAAGGCTGACGTTTTACATGTCCCCAAACGATTGTGTTTTTTGTTCGTTTATTTGCGTTGTTTGTAACTTATTTGTACATAATGTTGCCGCTACCATCTCTTATGACCGAAAATAACTTCTGGACATCAGGACTACAATTACTTACCACGGACTGGCAGAATATTTCAGCCCGAAGCGAATGATATACTGCTTTCTCGAGAACAGGCCAAGATCCCTGTGATTTGCATGAAGATGAGGCTGAGAAAAAGGGGCCAGAGGGTGGGCTGCCTTCTGAGAATTCGTAAGCGATCAAATTCTAATAATTTTTGTACCTTTATTTAACTAGGCAAGTCAGTTAAGAACACATTCTTATTTTCAATGACGGCCTAGGAAAAGTGGGTTAACTGCCTTGTTCAGGGGCAGAAGACAGATTTTCACCTTGTCAGCTCTGGAAATCGACCTTGCAACCTTTCGGTTACTAGTCCAACGTTCTAAACCCCCACTTCCTTCCATTCTGCTAGCAAACGTGCAATCTTTGGAAAATAAAATTGATGACCTACGCGGAAGATTAAACTACCAACAGGACATTCAAAACGGTAATATCTTATGCTTCACGGAGTCTTGGCTGAACAACGACACTATCAAATACAGCTGGCTGGTTATACGCTGTACTGGCAGGATGGACACTGCCCTGTGTAGGGTGCCGTCTCTCGGATGGGACGTTAAACGGGTGTCCTGACTCTCTGAGGTCATTAAAGATCCCATGGCACTTATCGTAAGAGTAGGGGTGTTAACCCCGGTGTCCTGGCTAAATTCCCAATCTGACCCTCAAACCATCACGGTCACCTAATAATCCCCAGTTTACAATTGGCTCATTCATCCCCTTCCTCTCCCCTGTAACTATTCCCCAGGTCGTTGCTGTAAATGAGAATGTGTTCTCAGTCAACTTACCTGGTAAAATAACGGATAAATAAATAAATAAATAAAACTGGCAGGATAGAACAGTGGCGTCTGGTAAGACAAGGGGCGGCGGACTACGTATTTCTGTAAATAACAGCTGGTGCACGAAATCTAAGGAAGTCTCGAGCTATTGCTTGCCTGATAGTGTGGTCTACAGCTTATCATGAGATACTCTATCTACCTAGAGAGTTTTCATCTGTATTGTTTGTAGCTGTTTACATACCACCCCAGACTGAGGCTGGCACTAATACAGGCAACATCCGCACTAAAGCTAAAGGCTAGAGCTGCCGCTTTCAAGGAACAGGACTCTAACCCGGAAGCTTATAAGAAATCCCACTATGCCCTCCGACGAACCATCAAACAGGCAAAGCGTCAATACAGGACTAATCTCTAATCGTACTACACCGGCTCTGACGCTTGTTGGATATGGCAGGGCTTGCAAACCATTACAGACTACAAAAGGAAGTACAGCCGAGAGCTGCCCAGTGACAAAAGCCTACCAAACGAGCTAAACTACTTCTATGCTCACTTCGAGGCAAATAACACTGAAACATGCATGAGAGCACCAGCTGTTCCGGAAGACTGTGTGATCACGCCATCCGCAGTCTATGTGAGTAAGACCTTTAAACATGTCAACATTTACAAGGCCGTAGGGTCAGATGGATAACCAGGACGTGTACTGCCAGCATGTGTTGACCAACTGGCAAGTGTCTTCACTGACATTTTCAACCTCTCCCTGTCCGAGTCTGTAATACCAACATGTTTTAAGCAGACCACCGTAGTGCCTGTGCCCAAGAACACTAAGGTAACCTGCCTAAATGACTACCGACCCATAGCACTCACGTCTGTAGCCATGAAGTGATTTGAAGGGCTGGTCATGGTTCACATCAACACCATTATCCCAGACACCCTATACCCACTCCAATTTGCATACCGCCCAAACAGATCCACAATCTCTATTGCACTCCACACTGCCCTTTCCCACCTGGACAAAAGGAACACCTATGTGAGAATGCTATTAATTGACTACAGCTCAGCAATCAACACCATAGCGCCCTCAAAGCTCATCAATAAGCTAAGGACCCTGGGACTAAACACCTCCCTCTGCAACTGGATCCTAGACTTCCTGACGGGCCGCCCCCAGATGGTAAGGGTAGGTAACAACACATCCGCCACGCTGATCCTCAACACAGGGGCCCCTCAGGGTTGGTGCTCAGTCCCTTCCTGTACTCTCTGTTCACTCATGACTGCACGGCCAGGCACGACTCCAAAACCATTATTAAGTTTGCATCACTTGCAAAAGCGAGAGGGGTAGCAATCCTGATAAGGAAAAACTTTACTTTTGTTTACTCATCCTCGATTTCAGATCCTAATGGTCGGTATATTATTGTGGCTGGTACACCGAATTCGAAACCAGTAACCTTGGTCAATTTATATGGACCCAACTTCGATGATCCATTATTTTTTCAAAGGGTATTTAAGGACATACCAAATATCTCGGATACAAGTGTTATTGTTGGAGGGGACTTTAACTGTACATTAGATCCTCTTTTAGATAAACAGCTATCAAGGTCACTTCAACAATCAAATGCCAGTGTTTGTCTAAATACATTGATGACAAACCTTAACATTGTCGATATTTGGAGACTGACGCACCCAACAGACAGGGATTATACTTTCTTTTCATCAGTTCATAAATCATATTCCAGAATTGACTATTTTTTGTTGGACTCCAAACTAATTTCAGCAGCTGAGTCGGTTACCTATCACCCTATTCTAATTACGGACCACTCTCCTCTGTCCATGGTGCTGAAACTCGACAATATGTCGACAGGTCGGCGACCGTGGCGCTTAGATGCATACCTGCTGAAAGATGAGGCTTTTTGTCAGTATTTGAAGGAGCAGATTGTCTTTTTCCTCTGAACTAACGACACGGGGGATGTTGATGACTCCACCCTTTGGGAATCTCTAAAGGCTGTGATTAGACGTTACATTATTTCTTATACATCAGAGAGGAAGAAACGCGCCAATACTAGGCTGAGAGAAATTGAAAGAGAGTTAGGGGAACAGGAGAACGTTTTTAGGGCGAATTCCTCGTATACAGTCCTTGAGAAGATCACAAAGTTAAAATTAATACAATACCATCCTTTCGAAACGGGTGGGCTCTTTACTTGCTAGCACGCAACAAAGTTATTTTGAACTGGGTGACAAACCACATAAATTATTAGCAAGACAGCTAAGGCATGTACAGGCATCTAGAGCTATTCACACAAAAAAAGACAAGAAGAGTAAAATAGTAACAGATACTCAGAGCTATACCAATCAAAATGCGATGCTACTGAACCACAAACTATGGAACGCTTTCTCGCTGAATGTGAACTTCCTAAACTAGACAGGGGGGCAGCTGCTGCACTCGATGCAGGGATAACTTTAGAGGAAATTAACACAGCGATAGCACAATTTCCAAACAGCAAGGCCCCTGGGCCCGATGGATATGTAATAGAATTCTATAAGAAGTACTGCGCCAGTCTATCTCCACTTATGTTGCGAATGTTTAAACAATCCAAAGAAAATGCCAAACTCCCGCAAACACTGTATGAGGCTACAATAGCACTGATCTTGAAAAAAGATAGAGATTCCATTGAGATGTCATCTTATAGCCCTGTGTCGTTACTCCCCATAGAAAACAAGGTGTTGACAAAGATATTGGCAAACCGATTGAAAACATGTATTTCCGACATCATACACCCTGACCAGACAGGTTATATCTCGGGCCAACATATATATACTACAATTTGAGACGCCTTTTCAACGTAATGTATCACGATCATAAGGTTGAGGCAGTGGTAATAGCTCTTGATGCAGAGAAGGTTGAGGCAGTGGTAATAGCTCTTGATGCAGAGAAGGCGTTTGATCGGATTGAGTGGAAGTATATGATGTCGGTTCTGGAGCACTTCGGGCTTGGAAAGGAATTTATTAAGTGGATACGAATTATTTATGCACACCCAATGGCGTCCGTGGTAACCAATCAAGAAATGTCGCAGTCATTCCGCTTGTTCAAGGGATGCCGACAGGGGTGCCCTATTTCGTCTGCTCCCTTCGCTATTGCCATGGAACCCCTTGCTACTCGCATTCGGGCATGTGCCGATATAGCTTCTGTTAAAATAAAGGACACACAGCACAAAATGTCCCTATATGCAGACGATGTTCTTTTGTTTTTGTCCAAGCCTAAAACTTCTATTCCACTCTTACTTAACTTGATAAACACATTTGGCTCCTTCTCTGGCTACAAGATAAACTGGCAAAAAAGTGAGTTGATGCCAATATCACGGCCTGTGGATATGCAATTTCTGCAATCTACCCCGTTTAGAACAGTGATGGACAAGTTCACAAGCCTTGGCATTGTAGTGACAAGAGACCTTGATCAGCTATTGAAAGCGAATTGGGACATGAAAATATATATAGATTTTTGGAAAAAACTCTGCATATTTCCTTGGTTGGTCGTATAAACGCTATTAAAATGGTTGTCCTACCCAGGTTTCTTTACCTCTTCCAATGTCTACCCAATTTCATACCACAAAGCTATTTTAAGAAACTGGATTCAATAGTAACTAAATTTTTATGGGATAACAAGGCAGCCAGAATTTCAAAGAAGCATTTATGCAAGTACAAGATAGAGAGGGGCTTTGGCCTTCCTCACTTTAAACTGTATTATTGGGCTGCTAATCTGAACATTGTGTCTTTCTGGAGGGAAAGTATACCTGCGATGAGACAGAAGGATATGCCTTCATGGCTTTTGATTGAGCAGGCCTCCTGTCAACGTTCCTCACTCCCTGCACTTGTTAATAGCCCATCACATGCGAAAAAATCCACTTATGACTCTAACCCAGTCATTTGTCATACGCTTAGGATCTAAAAACCAATTAGGTATTTTCTTAACATACCCACTGTATACATTGACAGCCCGATTTGCCTGAATCATGCTTTCCACCCTGCATTGGATGATATGGTGTTTTCACAGTGGAGGGAGAAGGGGCTCACAACAATTGGTAATCTATACATAGATGGTCAGTTAGCTTCATTTCAACAATTACAGGGAAAGTTCAACATGCCAACAACACATTTTTTCAGATACCTCCAAATCAAGAATTTCGTAAGGACACATATCCCACGGTATGGCATGAAGCCAAATAGTCCTACATTAGATAGCTTGATCCTTGTCAAACCCCATTCAAAAGGGTCGGTCTCTAGACTGTATGATGTGCTACAGGCCCACATAGAGGTATCCACAGACACCATTAAAAGGGCTTGGGAACAAGAACTTGGTTCAGAAATCTCAGATGAGGACTGGGTAGAAGCTCTCAGGAATATAAACCACAGTTCAGTGAATGCCAGACACAACCTTGTACAGTTTAAGGTGATACACAGGTTACATTACTCAAAAGTAAAACTGCATAAAATATTCCCGGACACCTTACCAGTGTGAGAGGTGCAAGCAGGATGAGGGGACGTTGACCCACTTATTCTGGACATGTCCTAAGTTACATGTTTACTGGGCTCTCATTTTTGATTACTTATCTAGAGCCTTTGATAGAGTTCTAGCCCCAGACCCATTGATCGCTCTGTTTGGTACAGTTGATGGGAATAACCACGAAGGGAAAGCTGTCTCTCTTTGTACTCTATTAGCCAAAAGGCTCATATTGCAATTTTGGAAATTGGAGACTGTACCTACCTTTGAAATGTGGTTACGGTATTTAGGGAATGTAATACATATGGAAAAGATTCGATACAATACTTCCAATAGAAGTCCAATGTTTTACAAAATATGGCAGCCGATACTGGATAAATGGCCTAGTCCCGCTTCATAACTGGGTTGACGATCTGCTGCTACTCTGTGCTGTACTCCACTCAATATTTATTTTTGGCTTAACCACACTGCTTGTAATGACTATATGCTGTCTTCTTATACATGTACCACTTAATAGGATTTTGTTTTATTTTGTGTATGTGTGAGTTAAGTTTTGTCCTCTAAATTGTCCATCCCATTCAACAGTACAATGAATGTCATTGTTAGTATTGCTGTCTTTTTTATTAGATTTTTTTATTGGAAAAGAATAAAATAAAAAAATTTAATATAAGTTTGCATCACTGCCTGGTATGGCAACTGCTCGGCCTCTGACCGCAAGGCACTACAGAGGGTAGTGCGAACGGCCCAGTACATCACTGGAGCCAAGCTTCCTGCCATCCAGGACCTCTATACCAGGCGGTGTCAGAGGAAGGCCCTAAAAATTGTCAAAGACTCCAGCCACCCTAGTCATAGACTGTTCTCTCTGCTACCGCACGGCAAACGGTACCGGAGCTCCAAGTTTAACCACTAACATTGAGTGGCTGCTGCCACTCAACTCCAGCCACTTTAATAATGGGAATTGATGGGAAATTATGTAAAATATATCACTAGCCACTTTAAAACAATGCTACCTAATATAATGTTTACATACCCTACATTATTAATCTCATATGTATACGTATATACTGTACTCTATATCATCTACTGCATCTTTATGTAATACATGTATCACTAGCCACTTTAACTATGCCACTTTGTTTACATACTCATCTCATATGTATATACTGTACTCAATACGATCTACTGTATCTTGCCTATGCCGCTCTGTACCATCACTCATTCATATATCTTTATGTACATATTCTTTATCCCCTTACACTTGTGTGTATAAGACAGTAGTTTTGGAATTGTTAGTTAGATTACTTGTTGGTTATTACTGCATTGTCGGAACTAGAAGCACAAGCATTTCGCTACACTCGCATCAACATCTGCTAACCATGTGTATGTGACAAATAAGATTTGATTTGAAGTCTACGTCCAAGAGGCTTCTAAACAGCTTCTACCCCCAAGCCACAAGGCTCCTGAACATCTAATCAAATGGCTACGCAGACTATTTGCATTGCCCTCCCCCCTCTTTTACACCACTGCTACTCTCAGTTGTTATCATCTATGTATAGTCACTTGAATAACTCTACCTACATGTACATATTACCTCAACTAACCGGTGCCACCACACATTGACTCTGTACCGGTACCCCCCTGTATATAGTCTCGCTATTGTTATTTTACTGCTGCCCTTTAATTACTTGTTACATTTATTTCTTATTCTTATCCGTATTTTTTAAAACTGCATTGTTGGTTAGGGGCTCGTTAGTAAGCATTTCACTGTAAGGTCTACTACACCTGTTGTATTTGGCGCATGTGACTAATAAAATTTGATTTGTATATAGTCTGATTATTTTATTGTGTTACCATTTCCTATTAACATTTTAGCAAATGTGTCTTACTTTTTAACTCGGTTTGGAAATAGCTCATAAATAAGCATTTCATAGTCTACACCTGTAATATTCAGCGCATGTGACAAATAACATTTTATTTGATTAATTAGCTGCTTTAATAACGTGGAACAGTATCCTGGCAGTTGTAATTTCATAGGCCGAGTGACAACTGTAAGTACAATAAAATGGGGTGACCCTGCTGGGAGATTAACAGTACCCGTCGTCACCTGATATTACAATGCTGGTTCCCCCCCGCTCTGAGCCGGGGGGGGGGGGGGGGGGGGGGGTCGAAGGGCAGGAGGATGACCTCCACTCGTGGCACTGCCACCATGTATAAAGGCTTGTGTTCTGTTATAGCTTAACAGTTACCACCATACAAGACTAACCACCACCAAACAAGGGGCTATATAGCTCTATAATGACAGAGCCCCAGTAATACACACGGTAAGAGAGGCAGTAAAAAAATGCTGGAAAGCTAAATGTGCTCCATTCTGGAGGCCCATATCGCAGGTCAGGCTAACCACAACAGCAGCAGGTGTGAATAACTGGAATTATGACCCAAATCTGATGGGCTACTGCTGGCTCTTTCTAGATCCACAGGGTTATCAAGGATCACCTAGAGCAGACATACCTAGTCTCTTCTGAACACAATTCATTGAAATATAGTTAAGTTGGTTGACACCTTCCTTCCTAGTCTAATGGACACTAAAAAAGTACATCAGGGGGCCTTCTGAGTGGTGCAGGGGTCTAAGGCACTGCATTGCAGTGTTGCGGCATCACTACAGGTTCGATCCCAGGCTGTGTCACAACCGGCCGTGACCGGGGGTCCCATAGAGCGGCACACAATTGGCCCAGCATCATCCGGGTTAGGGGAGGGTTTGGCCAGGGGGGTTTACTTGGCTCATCAAGCTCTAGCGACTCCTTGTGGCGGGCCGGGCACCTGCAGGCTGACTCAGTCGTCAGTTTAACCTTGAGTGTAGGGGGCCGGATGAAAAACGTACCCAAATGAAACTGCCTATTTCTCAGGCCCAGAATATGCATATAATTGTCAGATTAGGATAGAAAACACTCCAAAGTTTCCAAAACTGTCAAAATATTGTCTGTGAGTATAACAGAACTGATATTGCAGGCGGAAACCTGAGGAAAATCCGACCTGGAAGTGCCTAAGAGAAACGAATCTCCCTGTTCCATTGCATGCCTATCCTCCATTTAAAGGGATATCAACCAGATTCCTTTCCCTATGGCTTCCACATGGTGTGAACAGTCTTTAGACATAGTTTCGGTCTTTTATTTTGAAAAATGAGCGAGAAAGATCACATCGCATCATTGGATGGCTGGGTGCCAGCAGCGTTTTGCATGCGCCAACAGAGTGGAGCAGACATTTTCTTTCTCTCTCCTATTGAAGAAGCTACAGTCCAGTTGAAATATTATCGATATATTGTAAAAACAGGATTGATTATAAAAAACGTTTGACATGTTTCTACGAACTTTACGGATACTCTTTGGAATTTTCGTCTGCCCCGTCGTGACCGCTCGAGCCTGTGGATTTCTGAACATAACGCGCCAACCAAATGGAGGTATTTTGGATATAAAAATAATCTTTATGGAACAAAAGGAACATTTATTGTGTAACTGGGAGTGCAAACATCCGAAGATCAAATCAAATTTTATTTGTCACATGGTTAGCAGATGTTAGTGCGAGTGTAGCGAAATGCTTGTGCTTCTAGTTCCGACAATGCAGGAATAACCAACAAGTAATCTAGCTAACAATTCCAAAACTACAACCTTATGGACACAAGTGTAAGGGGAGAAAGAATATGTACATAAAGATATATGAATGAGTGATGGTACAGAGCGGCATAGGCAAGATACAGTAGATGGTATTGAGTGCAGTATATACATATGAGATGAGTATGTAAACAAAGTGGCATAGTTAATACATGTATTACATAAGGATGCAGTAGATGATAGAGTACAGTATATACGTATACATATGAGATGAATAATGTAGGGTATGTAAACATTATATTAGGTAGCATTGTTTAAAGTGGCTAGTGATATATTTTACATCATTTCCCATCAATTCCCATTATTAAAGTGGCTGGAGTTGAGTCAGTGTGTTGGCAGCAGCCACTCAATGTTAGTGGTGGCTGTTTAACAGTCTGATGGCCTTGAGATAGAAGCTGTTTTTCAGTCTCTCGGTCCCAGCTTTGATGCACCTGTACTGACCTCGCCTTCTGGATGATAGCGGGGTGAACAGGCAGTGGCTCGGGTGGTTGCTGTCCTTGATGATCTTTAAGGCCTTCCTGTGACATCGGGTGGTGTAGGTGTCCTGGAGGGCAGGTAGTTTGCCCCCGGTGATGCGTTGTGCAGACCTCATTACCCTCTGGAGAGCCTTACGGTTGTGGGCGGAGCAGTTGCCGTACCAGGCGGTGATACAGCCCGACAGGATGCTCTCGATTGTGCATCTGTAGAAGTTTGTGAGTGCTTTTGGTGACAAGCCGAATTTCTTCAGCCTCCTGAGGTTGAAGAGGCGCTGCTGCACGATGCTGTCTGTGTGGGTGGACCAATTCAGTTTGTCTGTGATGTGTACGCCGAGGAACTTAAAACTTACTACCCTCTCCACTACTGTTCCATTGATGTGGATAGGGGGGGTGTTCCCTCTGCTGTTTCCTGAAGTCCACAATCATCTCCTTAGTTTTGTTGACGTTGAGTGTGAGGTTATTTTCCTGACACCACACTCCGAGGGCCCTCACCTCCTCCCTGTAGGCAGTCTCGTCGTTGTTGGTAATCAAGCCTACCACTGTTGTGTCGTCCGCAAACTTGATGATTGAGTTGGAGGCGTGCGTGGCCACGCAGTCGTGGGTGAACAGGGAGTACAGGAGAGGGCTCAGAACGCACCCTTGTGGGGCCCCAGTGTTGAGGATCAGCGGGGTGGAGATGTTGTTGCCTACCCTCACCACCTGGGGGCGGCCCGTCAGGAAGTCCAGTACCCAGTACCCAGGGTCTCGAGCTTGATGACGAGCTTGGAGGGCACTATGGTGTTAAATGCCGAGCTGTAGTCGATGAACAGCATTCTCACATAGGTATTCCTCTTGTCCAGATGGGTTAGGGCAGTGTGCAGTGTGGTTGAGATTGCATCGTCTGTGGACCTATTTGGGCGGTAAGCAAATTGGAGTGCGTATAGGGTGTCAGGTAGGGTGGAGGTGATATGGTCCTTGACTAGTCTCTCAAAGCACTTCATGATGACGGAAGTGAGTGCTACGGGGCGGTAGTCGTTTAGTTCAGTTACCTTAGCTTTCTTGGGAACAGGAACAATGGTGGCCCTCTTGAAGCATGTGGGAACAACAGACTGGGATAGGGATTGATTGAATATGTCCGTAAACACACCAGCCAGCTGGTCTGCGCATGCTCTGAGGGCGCGGCTGGGGATGCCGTCTGGGCCTGCAGCCTTGCAAGGGTTGACACGTTTAAATGTTTTCCTCACGTCGGCTGCAGTGAAGGAGAGTCCGCATGTTTTAGTTGCGGGCAGTGTCAGTGGCACTGTATTGTCCTCAAAGCGGGCAAAAAAGTTATTTAGTCTGCCTGGGAGCAAGACATCCTGGTCCGTGACAGTGCTGGTTTTCTTTTTGTAATCTGTGATTGACTGTAGACCCTGCCACATACCTCGTGTCTGAGCCGTTGAATTGAGATTCTACTTTGTCTCTATACTGATGCTTAGCTTGTTTGATTGCCTTGCGGAGGGAATAGTTACACTGTTTGTATTCGGTCATGTTTCCAGTCACCTTGCCCTGATTAAAAGCAGTGGTTCGCGCTTTCAGTTTCACGCGAATGCTGCCATCAATCCACGGTTTCTGGTTTGGGAATGTTTTAATCGTTGCTATGGGAACGACATCTTCAACGCACGTTCTAATGAACTCGCACACCGAATCAGCGTATTCGTCAATGTTGTCGTCTGACGCAATACGGAACATATCCCAGTCCACGTGATGGAAGCAGTCTTGGTGTGGAATCAGATTGGTCGGACCAGCGTTGAACAGACCTCAGAAACTAAAACAAGAAGCTCCCGTGCTGTCTGTAGGCAGGGATCAACAAAATGGAGTCGTGGTCAGCTTTTCCGAAAGGAGGGCGGGGCAGGGCCTTATATGCGTTGCGGAAGTTGGAATAGCAATGATCCAAGGTTTTTCCCGCCCTGGTTGCGCAATCGATATGCTGATAAAATTTAGGGAGTCTTGTTTTCAGATTAGCCTTGTTAAAATCCCCAGTTACAATGAATGCAGCCTCCGGATATATGGATTCCAGTTTGCAAAGAGTCAAATAAAGTTCGTTCAGAGCCATCGATGTGTCTGCTTGGGGGGGGAATATATACGCCTGTGATTATAATCGAAGAGAATTCCCTTGGTAGATAATGCGGTCTACATTTGATTGTGAGGAATTCTAAATCAGGTGAACAGAAGGACTTGAGTTCCTGTATGTTGTTTTGGCCACACCACGTCCCGTTAACCATAAAGCATACGTCTCCGGAGTCTGACCAGAAGACCGCTTCGTTTTCCCCTTTTTCGAAGTCGTTTTTTGGGTCGCCGGCTGGGATCCATTCCGTTGTCCTGGGTGAAAGGCAGAACACAGGGTCCGCTTATATTCTTGGTCGTAATGATGGTGAGTTGACGCTGCTCTTATGTTCAGTAGTTCTTCTCGACTGTATGTAATGAAACCTAAGATGACCTGGGGTACCAATGTAAGAAATAACACGTAAAAAAACAAAAAACTGCATAGTTTCCTAGGAACGCGAAGCGAGGCGGCCATCTCTGTCGGCACTGGAAGTAAAGGTAAGCGATTCATTTTATTTATTTTCTGACTTGTGTGACCAATCTACTTTGCTGCTAGCTGTTTGCAATGTTTTGTCTGCTGAGAGAGATGTCCTAACATAAACGCTTGGTATGCTTTCGTCGAAAAGCTTTTTTGAAATCTGACATGCCAGGTGGATTAACAACAAGCTAAGCTGTTTACAACAAGCTAAGCTCATGAAAATTTAATATTTTTAGTAATTTTATTTGAACTTGGCGCTCTGCAATTCAGTGGATGATCCCGCTAAAGGGATGGGTGCATCAAGAAGTTAACTGTGTTTCCTCCAACACATTGGTGCAGCTGGCTTCCGGGTTAAGCAAGCGGGTGTTAAGAAGCGCGGTTTGGCAGGTCATGTTTCGGAGGACGTACGACTCGACCGTTGTCTCTCCCGAGCCAGTTGTGGAGTTGCAGTGATGAGACAAGATCGTAATTGGATGGCAATTGGATATCATGAAATTGGCGAGAAGCAGGGGGTACAATTTCAATAAAACACTCTTGAAAAAAAAAAAAGGTAAAAAAAAAAAGGTAAAGTCCCTCAAATTATTATTATTCCCTCAAATGAGCAAATTTTAGGTCTTGTGAGCGGAAACATGTACGTTGAGACAACCTTTTGCAACTTCCGGGGCACGTTTACAGTGAACACTGAGGCTGTACCCTTACAATTTTAAACAGTAGCCAGTTGGCTATTTGACCATTATGCAGGCCTACCAACAAAATCAATGGAGCAAATCCCATATTATTTTCACATGGAAAAAGCTTTTGATTTCTATGATATAGCTGTGGTGTTCAATGCAGGCCAACATTGCACAAATCAGCTTTTTTCCATCTACGTAACATTGCAAAAATCAGAAACTTTCTGTCCAAAAATGATGCAGAAAAATTAATCCATGCTTTTGTCACTTCTAGGTTAGACTACTGCAATGCTCTACTTTCCGGCTACCCGGATAAAGCACTAAATTAACTTCAGTTAGTGCTAAATACGGCTGCTAGAATCCTGACTAGAACTAACAAATTTGATCATATCACTCCAGTGCTAGCCTCCCTACACTGGCTTCCTGTCAAGGCAAGGGCTGATTTCAAGGTTTCACTGCTAACCTACAAAGCATTACATGGGCTTGCTCCTACCCATCTCTCTGATTTGGTCCTGCCGTACATACCTACACGTACGCTACAGTCACAAGACGCAGGCCTCCTAATTGTCCCTAGAATTTCTAAGCAAACAGCTGGAGGCAGGGCTTTCTCCTATAGAGCTCCATTTTTATGGAATGGTCTGCCTACCCATGTAAGAGACGCAAACTCGGTCTCAACCTTTAAGTCTTTACTGAAGACTCATCTCTTCAGTGGGGCATATGATTGAGTGTAGTCTGGCCTAGGAGTGGGAAGGTGAACGGAAAGGCTCTGGAGCAACGAACCGCCCTTGCTGTCTCTGCCTGGCCGGTTCCCCTCTTTCCACTGGGATTCTCTAACCCTATTACAGGGGCTGAGTCACTGGCTTACTGGGGCTCTTTCATACCGTCCCTAGGAGGGGTGCGTCACTTGAGTGGGTTGAGTCACTGATATGATCTTCCTGTCTGGGTTGGCGCCCCCCCCTGGGGTTGTGCCGTGGCAGAGATCTTTGTGGGCTATACTCGGCCTTGTCTCAGGATGGTAAGTTGGTGGTTGAAGATAACCCTCTAGTGGTGTGGGGGCTGTGCTTTGGCAAAGTGGGTGGGGTTATATCCTTCCTGTTTGGCCCTGTCCGGGGGTGTCCTCGGATGGGGCCACAGTGTCTCCTGACCCCTCCTGTCTCAGCCTCCAGTATTTATGCTGCAGTAGTTTATGTGTCATGGGGCTAGGGTCAGTTTGTTATATCTGGAGTACTTCTCCTGTCCTATTCGGTGTCCTGTGTGAATTTAAGTGTGCTCTCTCTAATTCTCTCTTTCTCTCTCTCGGAGGACCTGAGCCCTAAGACCATGCCTCAGGACTACCTGACATGACGACTCCTTGCTGTCCCCAGTCCACCTGGCCGTGCTGCTGCTCCAGTTTCAACTGTTCTGCCTTATTATTATTGGACCATGCTGGTCATTTATGAACATTTTAACATCTTGGCCATGTTCTGTTATAATCTCCACCCGGCACAGCCAGAAGAGGACTGGCCACCCCACATAGCCTGGTTCCTCTCTAGGTTTCTTCCTAGGTTTTGGCCTTTCTAGGGAGTTTTTCCTAGCCACCGTGCTTCTACACCTGCATTGCTTGCTGTTTGGGGTTTTAGGCTGGGTTTCTGTACAGCACTTTGAGATATCAGCTGATGTACGAAGGGCTATATAAATAAATTTGATTTGCACAAGACTTTTAAAAACGGTTTTACATTATGAAGGGCCAGACATTAATTTATGATTTTTTACTTAGTCTGTAACGCCATGGGCCAAATAGATGACTGAAAACTGCTAAGGTGTTTTATGATGCAAGAAACCACTTCGCTGCATTTCTGGAGGAGGTGCTCGGCCGCACAAGTGTGCAGCTTAGAGGGCACATTGGTCAAGACTGTGACATACCTTCCACCATGAGCATGGGCTCCTTCCCTCCCCCATGAGCGAGCATCTCCCTACGGTAGCGCTCTCCCATGTCCCTGGGGGAGAGAGAGGAAAGATAAGATTACAGTCACATGCATTCTCCTCCAGCAGCTCCTCTTCCCTACCCTGAGCAAAGTCTCAGCTCTCCCCTCACAGGGCTGATGATAGGAAACAGAGGTTCAAACAACCACAGGTGGAACATAAACAATGTCAAAGGAAAAGGAGAAAAAAGGACTGCGGGGCTCAAATCTCTGAGGTGAATCTCTAAACAAAGCCTCTGTGAAGTCAAAGTCAGAGCAGAACTGATAGGGAGGACTGTGGGGCTGTATAATGTGGACGCTGGTGGCTCTAACTGGATTACTGTACCACACCTGCCAAGCTGGTGTGGATTTCATATTAATGTCATGTTCAATGTCAAGCTGAGAGACTTAACACTACTCAGGGAAGGTTGCTTGTCAGAGAGCATTTGCCTCGGTCTTCTTGGAAATGCAAACAAGTTTATACCTTGCAGTCAAATGTACTGTAACTTTCAGTGATATAACAACAGACACACTGAATACCACCCTGCATACCACTGCTGGCTTGCTTCTGAAGCTAAGCAGGGTTGGTCTTGGTCAGTCCCTGGATGGGAGACCAGATGCTGCTGGAAGTGGTGTGATTGACACTGCCCTGAGTAGGGTGCTGTCTTTCATATGGGACGTTAAACGGGTGTCCTGACTCTCTGAGATCATTTAAGATTTGGCCCTCAAACCATCACGGTCACCTAATAATCCCCAGTTTACAATTGGCTCATTATTCCCCAGGTCGTTGCTGCAAATGAGAATTTGTTCTCAGTCAACTTACCTGGTCAAATAAATAAAACTGTACTATCATTGAATGTAGCATAAACAGTTCCCGGTGTGTGATTGCACATGGCAAAAAATCTTAAGGAACACACAAAAATACATCACCAAATGGTCCTGGTATATTTTGACATTAATAAAGTCATGTTTCTTCCGTAGGGACCCTGCATTTAGTCACACCTATAAAAGTTAAGTATGTGCAGCAGACAACCATGTCTTGATATTGTGTATATTTCCTGATGAAGAGTTTATGTGAGGACACGCTGAATGGCTCACAGGCTCACCTGTTTAAAGGATCCTGAACAAAACACTGTTTCCACACCATGGAGGCCACAGCGCGGGACATGAGATAGGAGTAGTACTTGGCCCCGTAGCCAATGAGGTGGCTGAATCTCAGCTGCCATGCCTGCGAAAGAAAAAAAAGCATTTCACAAGATCACAACATCATTAACACCATACCCAATAAATAACCCAAATTAAACTGGCTTTCAACAGGTTCCACTGAATACCATGATTTCAGAAAGACCACCACTGTATGTATACTGACAAATAAACATTTTATCTCACATAAAAAAACAATAACAAAAACAGACAGATTGAATGCAATTAAAATAGCTTACGCATGGCGGCAGATAGCCTAGTGGTTAGAGAGTTGGACTAGTAACCGGAAGGTTGCAAGATCAAATCCCTGAGCTGACAAGGTAAAAATCAGTCGTTCTGCCCGAACAAGGCAGTTAACCCACTGTTCCTAGGCCGTCATTGTAAATAAGAATTTGTTCTTAACTGACTAGCCTAGTTAAATAAAAGTACCAAAAAATGTTTTTTTTTTTTAGTTTCGTTTGGAGAGAAAGGCTAATTCAGCTTTGAAGGCTTAACTGTTCCCGCTCATAAAGGTTGCTAAAGGAAAGGAAAAGACAAGCAGAGACATTCTTCTGTCATCATCTACTTCCCCCTCAGGAAAATACCCAATATTATTTGGGCCATTAAAGACAGTCTATTGTTCTAGTTACTGTCTGGTCACTGTTTTTTCTGCTTCAATATTTATGCTAATGTTCAATTGGCCCATGATTAAGTCAAATATGGACTTTGATTTAACTGTATACATTTTACTTTAAACCTTTTACTTTGCTTTTAAAAGGAACAAAACATGGAAATTCCTAAATGGCAGAGTGCATACATTTCCTTTTTCCCTGGTTGCCTAGAGGGTCCAACTTCCTATCTGTAAAGACAACGTGCTCTATGATCAGGCCTGATTTTGGACTCCGGGGAAATTCACCTGGCAAACACTCAGTCAGTCAGTCAGAAAGCAGTAGTGAAACAAAACTAAATTATACCCTATTCTCCACGGTTGTTGTAAAACACAAATGAAAAGCTAAGTACGGTTTAGTATTGTATCAGAGCATTGAGCCTGTAATGCATAAGGAACCTTACGAACCTTGCTAGAGCCACATAGATATCATCAAATGAAGTTGCCCTAACTAACATCCAAATGTGGGCCCAGATCTTTATAAATTAACAAGTGACTTCAGCTCTTAGGAGAAGATTTTTCCCTGACTGTGCTCTTTACAGTACCGTCTTGGATAGGTGCGATAGCTGAGTTTAAAGGGGCTAGTATAAAGCACCTTGTGCTCGGCCTTTGAGAGAGGTGCTGCTTATTTAAACAGAGGGCAGTGTGAAAGAGTTCTCCAGGCTGGGCGGATGATCCTCTAGCGTGAAACAGGCTGAAGCCGCAAAGTGTCTGCATGACGGGTCCCATCTGGGCCGTAATGACTTTAATAAGGGTAAACAGTACTCCTGACAGAGGCAGTACATTGGGGAAACCAAAATATTGGGAAACTGAGCACAAATCATGAGGAGAGAGTTCACCAGCTGCCCAGACGGCAGTACCAGAGGCCTATAGCAGTACCAGAGGCCTATAGCATATATCGGGTCACCCGGTTTGAACTCACCCTCATCTTGCTGTGGCAAGATATCCTCAACCGCACAACACCTTAGAACATGAAACGTAATTCCAGGTATTACAAAGAATGGCTAAAACTTAGAGGGACAGTGAACACTCAAACGAATCAGTTCAGACACCAGTGCTCTGCATTATTTTTGAGCCGTCCAACTTGAAAAGGTCATAGTCCAGTCAACATCTCAGCGACAGATCCCTTTTGATCCACACAGACAAAGACCCGGAAAGTCAGAGAAGCATGTCACTCTGTTCTCCTAAGTATTAGATAAAAGGCATACTTGCAGACCAAGCTGCTAGAATTTATGCGCAGGGGTAGGCCTATGCATCATCCCCACAGCACTACTCATGAGAAAAGAACATGTCTTGACTTTCTAGGACTCAGAGAAAACAGATAAAAACAAAGAATCATCAACATGGCAGAGTGAATGTCATGCTTACTGCCATTTTCCAAATATTATTATTGCAGGCCCAGGGATTCCCATTTGGTCCATGTACTCAACAACAGATGATAGTCTTTCTCTCCAGCCAGAACTGATACCCCTGGTCTATAAACCATACACATGTCACAATCACCCCAGTGTTTAACATTTGGGTCTCTCTGTAACCTATTAGCCATTCAAATGTTCAGTTTAGTGTGGAAAGTTTGGCTTCACTGCTTTTTTGTGAGCGCAGGGAGAGAAGAGAATAAAACATTAAAAATATATATATATATATTTTTTTTAAATATGGTCCTTTTAGCAGAATATAAACAAATCTGTTTTCACTTGCTCCAATCCCATCACAGATCCTTTAACAACACAATTAGGAATTTTGTAAGTGGGGCTAAAAGGAGGAAAACTACTCATCCCATCATAACATGTAATTTGAGTGAAATGTTGAGTTTCGGCATGGTTTTATAGTTAAAGAAAAATTACTCAGACAGAAAGGAAAGTATATAACATTAACCACACTCCCCTGGGAGGTCGTTAGCTGCATGGATAAAAGAGGAAGTAGGACTTTTAGCGAGGGTAGAGCAACTAGGGCTTGTAAGCTCAATTAAAGAAGGTGATATATAGTTCTGACTGAGTGCCGTCTATTCCTGATGGCCCAAATAATTACAGATGAGGATAAATGCCTTATGATGACCATTCCTGTTAAATGATGGCTGTGTTTTACATTCTCTATTCCCTCCTGACTATTTTCATTAAAAGGACCACAGAAAGAAGAGTTTCAAATATTTCCCCCAGGGAGTGCTCATTCAAAGTATACCTCTGCTTTGTTAATTGAGCAGGGCCTCCAAAAAACCTTTAATCCCTTAAACGGTGCTGCGCCTGGGTAAGAGCTATAAAACCACAAAGCCAGAGAAGAATATCCAAAAAATAACTCCCTCTCTCTGCTGTTTTTGTCCCTCTGTTGCACGGGACAAGGCACTGTGGTAAAGATTTGGGGATTAGGCAAAGAATGTCCCCTCAAACGTTCATTAACTGTAAAGGCTGTAATTGAGCTCTTAATCAAAGTTCTACAGACCAACAGACCAAGGCAAAGGGCATTTTGATACTGAGGTACCCACCGTGTTTGGAGTGTACGGTAAGCCGTAGAATTTATGCTGCATGTCCTTTAAGATATCAGTCGTTGACCGGTTTTGGGGTTTTCCATGATACATTTGATCCAGAGCAGAGTAGAAAATCTGTCCACATAAAAAATAAACATGCTGAATCATTCATGTAGTTACATGTTAAACCTTTGAAACGTTCCCAAATATCCCACTTAGAGTTAAGTCATTTTCTGTTGCCTGAAAAAGGCTGATATCTGTTATGTCTCTACACTACCATCAATCACTGAGTCAAAGCACTTATGTCATTTGTGTTTTTAAAGCAACGGTAACAATATAGGATACCTATATCCTAAAAAATACCTATAAAACTACTATAAAGATTAGCAGATAACAGTTGTCAGTGTTTGCTGCCGTGCCAGTACATTTTAAACAGTTTGAGAGCAAAATGTTTTGCCCTTGTATTGTGCATTTTCATGAGAGTTCAGTGTCATCGTAACCCATGAGTGTTAATGTATCCCATTCAAGGAAAAGCTGTGACCCATTTTGTTCATTGTTGTTGTCTGTCAGGGGGATTTACCTGTAGTTGAGTGTCTGCCGCACCACACACCTTTTTGGACTCACACAGGCGAGCCACCATGCTCTGAGGCAGAGGCTGCAAAAACACAAAAGACATTCATTTCTCAGCCGGACTACAGCACCATACCTCTACAGTAACCCATCTAGTAACACAAAAAAAAATTGTGAGTTTGTGTACCTGTCCTGTTTGATAATGGCGGGCAAATTGGTTCACTACACGATAATCAGTGGCAAAGTACTCCATGAGAATAGAGGGGACCTCAGCAAAGTCAGTGGCACATCTGGTTCCTGAGAAGACAAAAGCAGTCTCAAGTTGCTCCATTACTGATCTGTTATCTAAGTGGATGTCTCTAGCCATGAAATTGACATTTTTAAGCATCTTGAGTTACTTGCTAAGGCGTATCCTTTGTCTTTATCTAACAAGTAAAGGAGCATGCAATCAATCCAATGATAACCAGTGTGGATTTCCTCACCAAGCCATATCATTCTGAATTGGATTTAACAGGCCTTTTCAAGTCTCCACACCATGACTGAACACAGCCTCTACGCATGCCATTCTAACCTGTGACCATCATTATAAGATGTCATTCACAACACCACCCACTACACAAGCAGAGGATGAAACCATTAATACTGAAATCAATCCTCCTCACTATTAGGACTATTGATTTGAGAGAGCTTTACATACAGTCATTCCCAAATTATTATTCACATTAACAGTGCAAATACACTGCTCAAAAAAATCAAGGGAACACTAAAATAACACATCCTAGATCTGAATGAATGAAATATTCTTATTAAATACTTTTTTCTTTACATAGTTAAATGTGCTGACAACAAAATCACTCAAAAATTATCAATGGAAATCAAATTTATCAACCCATGGAGGTCTGGATTTGGAGTCACACTCAAAATTAAAGTGGAAAACCACACTACAGGCTGATCCAACTTTGATGTAATGTCCTTAAAACAAGTCAAAATGAGGCTTAGTAGTGTGTGTGGCCTCCACGTGCCTGTATGACCTCCCTACAATGCCTGGGCATGCTCCTGATGAGGTGGCGGATGGTCTCCTCAGGGATCTCCTCCCAGACCTGGACTAAAGCATCCGCCAACTCCTGGACAGTCTGTGGTGCAACGTGGCGTTGGTGGATGGAGCAAGACATGATGTCCCAGATGTGCTCAATTGGATTCAGGTCTGGGGAACGGGCGGGCCAGTCCATAGCATCAATGCCTTCCTCTTGCAGGAACTGCTGACACACTCCAGCCACATGAGGTCTAGCATTGTCTTGCATTAGGAGGAACCCAGGGCCAACCGCACCAGCATATGGTCTCACAAGGAGTCTGAGGATCTCATCTCGGTACCTAATGGCAGTCAGGCTACCTTGGTGTTCTCTGGAAAATGCCAAACGTCCTGCACGGTGTTGGGCTGTAAGCACAACCCCCACCTGTGGACGTCGGGCCCTCATACCACCCTCATGGGGTCTGTTTCTGACCATTTGAGCAGACACATGCACATTTGTGGCCTGCTGTAGGTCATTTTGCAGGGCTCTGGCAGTGCTCCTCCTGCTCCTCCTTGCACAAAGGCGGAGGTAGCGGTCCTGCTGCTGGGTTGTTGCCCTCCTACGGCCTCCTCCATATCTCCTGATGTACTGGCCTGTCTCCTGGTAGCGCCTCCATGCTCTGGACACTACGCTGACAGACACAGCAAACCTTCTTGCCACAGCTCGCATTGATGTGCCATCCTGGATGAGCTGCACTACCTGAGCCACTTGTGTGGGTTGTAGACTCCGTCTCATGCTACCACTAGAGTGAAAGCACCGCCAGCATTCAAAAGTGACCAAAACATCAGCCAGGAAGCATAGGAACTGAGAAGTGGTCTGTGGTCACCACCTGTAGAACCACTCCTTTATTGGGGGTGTCTTGCTAATTGCCTATAATTTCCACCTGTTGTCTATTCCATTTGCACAACAGCATGTGAAATGTATTGTCAATCAGTGTTGCTTCCTAAGTGGACAGTTTGATTTCACAGAAGTGTGATTGACTTGGAGTTACATTGTGTTGTTTAAGTGTTCCCTTAATTCTTTTGAGCAGTGTACATAGGGACAATACAATGGTAACAGAGTGATGCTAAGTATCCGATTTTTCACTTTAAAAATGTATATGTCAAACAAAAACCAATGATTGCAAAGTTAAACAAACCATACAACTCTATGGACAAGGACGACTTGGACGTTTCAGCATCACTCTGGAATTACCCATAAGCACAATGCCAGGCTAAAGCTGCTAAAGTTAACAGTTCAACTCTGAGAATGTCAGATGAGCATGGCTGACCTGTGATGTGTTGGTAGCGTGTGCGCCCTAGCATGGAGTGCATGGCATGACCCATCTCGTGGAACAGGTTCTCCATCATGCTCGGCGTGAGCAGGGTGGGGGCGCTCTTGGTGGGGTGGGGCAGGCTCAGCATCAGCACCACTACAGGCAGCTGGTACTGTCCACTCTCCTGGCACTGCCGCCCACCGCGGATGGTGAAGTGGCAGTCCTGAGGAAGGGAGAGACAAAGAGAACATTGAGGCCCTGCCTTGAAATACATTCTATGTACTGCTGGTTTCAAGATCAGTGCCATAGGGCCAGAGACTTTTTTCTTTTGAACATGCTAGCTAACTTTTTTTGATCTACTGAAACTCATGTAATCTTTAAAGAAAGCCGGTTGCGTTGCGGGCGTGGCGTGTGAGGCTCTGTCTACCTGGTGAGGTTTATTTGCTCTGTGGAAGAAGTCACAGTAGATGTATCCCAGCAACCCCTCTGTCTCATGAACTACAGCCTGGACAGGAAGTGACAAAACAGTAAACTTAGGAGATCACACCATAGAAACACAATTTAGACTATGTAATCACAGCAAACAAATTAAAGCTTAAACACTAGGAACATTTGAATAGTTATATATATTTTTTTTACCAGTTTGCGGACATCATCATTCCACACCTCTCCTGTACTTGGATGTTCAGACATGATAGAGACTCCATAGAGCTTGGTGAAGAGGCTGTTCAGGCCCTCCATACAAGACCCCAGGGAGAAGTAGGGGCTGTAGAGGCTGGGCTCAATGTTGTACCTGTAACCAAAACACAACCACAATATGACAAACACTTCAGCCTAATCTCAGTTGTGTGACTGTGACAAGCTACTGTAGACAATTGCAGGAATCTCATGCTAAAACCAAATGGGCATCTATTAGCAAGGTTCCGTAGTTATTGATGGTGTTTTACAGATTCCTCTTATTTCCTCCTAAAGCTACTTGATGCTCTGATTAACACTTGTCATGCTGACTCTTCAGACTAACGCTCTCAGACTAGCAGACATAAAAGGGGAAGCCCTATCAGTTGATCTGCAAGGCTCCTGTCAATCTTGGGAAGCATGCACGATTACTCACTTCTGGTGTGGACAAAGCAAGCCATTTGAAGCAAGCAATGCCTGCCCTGAAGGCATATCCAAATGTAATTTGGATTGAATTAAAACCAGTGAGAAGCCCATTTCCTACGCCCAGCTTTACAGACATGATTACCATGATGTGGCCTCCTTGCTTGATGTACAGTGCATTCGAAAACTATTCAGACCCCTTGAGTTTTCCACATTTTGTTATGTTACAGCCTTATACTAAAATGGATTAAATAAATACAAATCCTCAATCTACACACAATACCCCATAATGAAAGAGAAAACATTTTTTTTATTTTTATAAAAACATGTATTTACATAAGTATTTAGACCCTTTGCTATGAGACTTGAAATTGAGCTCAGGGTGCATCCTGTTTCCATTGATCATCCTTGAGATTATTCTACAACCTGATTGGAGCCCACCTGTGGTAAATTTAATTGATTGGACGTGATTTGGAAAGGCAAACACCTGTCTATAAGGTCCCACAGTTGACAGTGCATGTCAGAGCAAAAACCAAGCAATGAGGTCGAAGGAATTGTCTGTAGAGCTCCGAAACAGGATTGTGTCGAGGCAGAGATCTGGGTATGGGTACCAAAACATTTCTGCAGTATTGAAGAAGTTTGGAACCACTAAGAATCTTCCTAGAAATGGCCGCCTGGCCAAGCTGAGCAATCAGGGGAGAAGGGACTTGGTCAGGGAGGTGATCAAGAACCTGATGGTCACTCTGGCAGAGCTCCGAAGTTCCTCTGTGGAGATGGGAGAACCTTCCAGAAGGCCAACCATCTCTACAGAACTCCACCAATCAGGCATTTATGGTATATTGGCCAGACGGAAGCCACTCCTCAGTAAAAGGCACACAACAGCCCGCTTGGAGTTTGCCAGAACATGATTCTCTCGTCTGCGGCAGGGACTGGGAGAGGCACCTATAGGTGCTGGGAAAGGCACCTATAGGATTCTCAGACCATGAGAAACAAGATTCTCTGGTCTGATGAAACAAAGATTGAACTCTTTGGCCTGAATGCCAAGCGTCACGTCTGGAGCAAAACTGGCACCATCCCTACGGTGAAGCATGGTGGTGGCAGTATCATGCTGTGGGGATGTTTTTCAGTGACAGGGACTGGGAGACTAGTCAGGATCGAGCGAAAGATGATTGGAGCAAAGTACAGAGAGAGCCTTGATGAAAACCTGCTCCAGAGCGCTCAGGACCTCAGACTGGGGCTAAGGTTCACCTTCCAACAGGACAACAACCCTAAGCACACAGCCAAGACAACGCATGAGTGACTTCAGGACAAGTATCTGAATGTCCTTGAGTGGCCCAGCCAGAGCCTGGACTTTAACCCGATCGAACATCTCTGGAGATACCTGAAAATAGCTGTGCAGCGACGCTCCACATCCAACCTAACAGAGTTTGAGAAGATCTGCAGAGAAAAGTGGGAGAAACTCCCCAAATACAGGTGTGCCTAACTTGTAGCGTGATACCCAAGAAGACTCGAGGCTATAATCGCTGCCAAAGGTGCTTCAACAAAGTACTGAGTAAAGGGTCTGAATACTTATGTAAATTTCTTTTTTTTCTAAAAGCATGTTTTGCTTTCTCATTATGGGGTATTGTGTGTAGGTTGATGAGGGAGGATAAAATATGTAATCAATTTTAGAATAAGGCTGTGACGTAACAAAATGTGGAAAAAGTCAAGGGGTCTGAATACTTTCCGAATGCACTGTATATGGGACAAAGTCTGTGGCAAAAGGAAGCTTTTTCACCGACTGCTAATGGAATAATAGCAGTAATCATATGATCTTTCCTAAAGACTAAAGGGAGTAATTTATACTATCTTGCACATGATGTACTACTGGGCCTTCATTTACCACACAATCTGAAACTCCTTTCAGTAGGACATAAACATTCTCCAACTGACTTCAGTAGGAACTGCAAACCACTAATGCTGCTGACTAAGAGAAAAGGGCAACAGGAGCCACTTAACGGTGGTGGTAACTATGGGCAACCAGCCATCCCTGGGAACCGACCGCATTCTAAACCCAACTCCTAACAACCAACATAGCACACCAAGAAGAGGGCTGAGGGGAAAGTGATTCGGAAACAGATTTTCCTCGGTTAAAAGAAGAAAAAATACAACTCTCCAACATATCTCCCCCTCCTCAGACAGAGGTAGTGCCAAATCCCATTGTGGAAACAGCCATTGAGTCCATCCCCCAGGACCTGGAATGTCTGCATTAAAGCTTTAATAAACCGTTAGACTTATTGGTCTCTGGTGAGCGCCTGAGTGGAAAAGCAGTTCATTAATAATGTCCGTAAAAAGACGACATGAGACCGGCTCAAAACTGGAGACGCTAGATGTGACCAACCACATCTCCCATTCACTCAAACGTTCACAGCAGATTAGGCCATTCCACTTCTCCATCTGTAAATCATGACATTTATGAATTACCCTTGACAATAAAGATAATACGCTTTCTTAACCACCCAAAGCCCGTTAATCAGCATTAAAACTGCAGAATATATTACGCACACTAGAACAAATGCATAGGGTCTCAACAGATAATACATAATATTGTATATGCGATTGGAGATATCCTTTCCCGACAGACTAAAATGGGATTTACTCCTGCAATGAGTTCAGGTTGAGTTGAATGCTGTCTGGGTCCTCACTGTATTTTGGATGGTTCTCATCTGCCTAACACATTCAAACTCTGTCTTTCTATACTGTAGCATGGCAACAGTGATTCAGGTTGCATATTCTAATCCATTGTTTTGGATATGTTCCATCACATAAATAAAAATGACAGGGAACATGTATTACGCAAGGATAATTAATTCAATTATATAGACGCAGAGGGGAAAATCTTCAGGTAAAATGAGGTGACAGCGCAACTGAGCGCAAAGGAAGTTGATCCAGCTTGATTATATTGAAAAGAATATACGAAGACTTACGTAGCTCCCATTTATTTAACCTTTATTTAACTAGGCAAGTAGTTAAGAACAAATTCTTATTTACAATGACAGCCTACACTTGCCAAACCCGGACGACGTTGGGCCAATTGTGCGCCGCCCAATGGGACTCCCAATCACGGCCTGATACAGCCTGAATTCGAACCAGGGTGTCTGTAGTGAAGCCTCTAGCGCTGAGATGCAGTGCCTTAGACCGCTGCGCCACTCGGGAGCTCCCATGCTCCTCTCCTAACACAATTGATACCCGAGGAAGACCAGGTAAAAAAAAAAAAAATGATGCTCTGCACTGAAATACAAAGTTGCCACCCACCCCAACTACAGACAGATAGATAGAAATCAAACAGATTTATCTCATTGACAGTTGGCAGAGAATAACTGGATCCGTTGCTTTGTTTGAATAATAGATCTAGGACTGTAATACTCACCTTTCAGCACGCAACACACCACTGAAGTATGGAGGATCCCATGGCATAAGCTCCTATGGAAGATAAACATATTACTAATAGCTTGTGACAAGAATAAATAACACACAACCATTTGTATTCACCTTTTTTTCATCTCACTATGGACTCATATCTTTATATGTACATTGCTACAAGAGCTGGAATATAAATATTTATAAACGACAACAAAGCAGTATTTACCGCATTAAGGGGGTTGAGTTTTGTCTTCATGTCTTTAATCATCTCAAAGTCTATTGCGGTTCTGTATGGGAAGAGATTTCAAATGAGTGGCTGATGTGATTGCGGACTTCACTGTCAGGCCTAATTCAAATTCAATATGTGAAAAGTGTATTAATCTATTTAACAAACTATTATTTCTGCTTTATAGTCAATTCTGTATCCAAATAACTGGATCTCTGAAAGCTCCAGCATATAAATTGGAATTCAAACATAATTTTTTTCAAACCTTCACTTCACTAAACTTATAAAGCTCTTTCACTCTTTCAAGGTTATATCGTCACCTTGTGGTAGAGAGGATACATGTCAGCTTTTCAAGACAAGGTGGATTACATATTTCCTTATAGCTATATACTGTATATAAGGTGAACAAATTGTGTTGATTTTGGCATAGCTCATTTTTTATTGTACTTGTATTATGTGCTGTACCTTTCGGAGAGTTTGTCCGTCAGTAGCTGGAGGAAGTTCATCACCGTCTCTATAGGCAGAAGAAAGGCGGGCCATGTTATAGCAGTCACACACAAAGGCTTTATCATTCCCAACATCAACAGTGTAGCACAGTTGTAGTGTAATATTCTAACTGGGTGACAGTTTTTGCCAGGGTGATTTGTTTGTGTTTAATAGAGGGCATTGGTTGAATCATTCATTCATTCATGTAAACTGCTGGTAAACCTAGTTGAACAAGTGTGTTTACTAACTTGGCGGTATCTGGCTGAAATGGTAGTCATTGCTAAATATCCCTCCTAATCATACACTGAAGAACTACCAATGCTTATACATATGAATCCAAAAAAGGCCAAAGGTTTACTAATTGAAGTGAAAGTGATTGTTGGGGGACAGGGGCGGAAGCATAATACCTGGGGTTTTGGCCATGGTTCCCTGTAAAGCTCTGTGTGCGTAAGACTCATATCCCACCAGTTTGGCCAGTTTGTTCCTGCATTTCAACAGCTCTTCCAGACACTCCATCAGATCTGCATTTGGGTAGAGGAAAATCCTATAGGCAACCTCCCGAACCTGAAAAGAATGTCAAAAGCATGTGTTTCAGGTTCTTCACCCCTTAGCCATCCCTATCACAGAGCAACCCTCCCAGGCATGGAGCATCAAATAAAATCAGGACAAAATCAGGAAAATGCAGGACAGAGAGAGTCTGACTATTACTCAACAATAGCATTTCACACAGCATTAAGCAGCATTAAGTAGGCATTTCTCCAGATAGACTGCAGCGCTAGCAGTACAACTGGATATCATGTGAGATTGGCGCTACCAGGTGGTGAAAGAGAGAAACATTTGCAAATGAAAACATACCAGGTCATTAGAGGACTCAGCGTGTAGACCCCCAATCTGAATGAAACTGCCCTCCGTTGCAAAGTGGCAATGAATGTGCTCAGGTATAGCCGACTTTGCTATTCTGTTTGGGAGGTGAGAGCCCATAAGAAACTCATTGTTTAGATCCAAGAGCTTGACGTGAAGCTTGACAGCCTCTTTCCGCTGCAAAATGTAAAAGTCAGAAAACAGACAGTAAGGAGATGAAAGAAACATGTGACAGGGGTGGTTATCAACACACTAAAAAACAATTCAAAGGGGTACCTTACCAGTTTTTCATCCAGATGAATTCCACTGATCGCAAAGTCAAACATGAACAGCTCAGCCACTTTCCTAGGTAGACAGAAACATTTACATTACCTGAATGAAACTGTCAAGTCTACGCTAAATTAACTACCGGTAAAAGGATTTAGGTTGGAGAGCATACCTTGTTTCTGGGTCCAACTGAGCAAAAACTTCTTTGTTATCCAACAAATTCTTTAAACTTCTACAAAGGTCAACATTGGTGTTGAGTCTGTGAGAGAAACAAACAGTGAAGAATCATTATGCAATATGCCACTCAATAACATATTCTACTAGACCTAGTTCAATGGCACTTACTTTTCTACAACTGTGCCGATCTCTATACATGTCTTCTCTGCTGCCTCACGGAACGACGGGTCCGGATGTGCCACTTTCACAAAGTCAGCCTGGTTTGGGGAGAAAAATAACTGTACCTGTCAACTTAAATTGATTGTTTTTTGACTATCCTGTGCTTTCTACATTAATAACAATGAATATATACAGGGTTTTTACTTTATTTTTTACTATTTTCTACATTGTAGAATAATAGTGAAGACATCAAAACAATGAAATAACACATGGAATCATGTAGTAAACAAAAAAAAAAGAGTTAAACAAATCAAAATATATTTTATATTTGAGATTCTTCAAAGTAGCCACTCCTTGCCTTGATGACAGCTTTGCACACTCTTGGCATTTTCTCAAGCAGCTTCATGAGGTATTTAATATACAGTGGGGAGAACAAATATTTGATAACCTGCAAAATGGTCAGTGTTTCCTACTTACAAAGCATGTAGAGGTCTGTAATTTTTATCATAGGTACACTTCAACTGTGAGAGACGGAATCTAAAACAAAAATCCAAAAAATCACATTGTATGATTTTTAAGTAATTAATTTGCATTTTATTGCATGACATAGGTATTTGATCACCTACCAACCAGTAAGAATTCAGGCTCTCACAGACCTGTTAGTTTTTCTTTAAGAAGTCCTCCTGTTCTCCACTCATTACCTGTATTAACTGCACCTGTTTGAACTCGTTACTTGTATAAAAGACACCTGTCCACACACTCAATCAAACAGACTCCAACCTCTCCACAATGGCCAAGACCAGAGAGCTGTGTAAGGACATCAGGTATAAAATTGTAGACCTGCACAAGGCTGGGATGGGCTACAGGACAATAGGCAAGCAGCTTGGTGAGAAGGCAACAAATGTTGGCGCAATTATTCGAAAATGGAAGAAGGTCAAGATGACGGTCAATCACCCTCAGTCTGGGGCTCCATGCAAGATCTCACCTCGTGGGGCATCATGGATCATGAGGAAGGTGAGGGATCAGCCCAGAACTACACGGCAGGACCTGGTCAATGACCTGAAGAGAGCTGGGACCACAGTCTCAAAGAAAACCATTAGTAACACACTACGCCGTCATAGATTAAAATCCTGCAGCGCACGCAAGGTCCCCCTGCTCAAGCCAGGGCAAGTCCAGGTCCGTCTGAAGTTTGCCAATGACCATCTGGATGACCCAGAGGAGGAATGGGAGAAGGTCATGTGGTCTGATGAGACAAAAATAGAGCTTTTTGGTCTAAACTCCACCTGCCGTGTTTGGAGGAAGAAGAAGGATGAGTACAACCCCAAGAACACCATCCCAACCGTGAAGCATGGAGGTGGAAACATCATTCTTTGGGGATGCTTTTCTGCAAAGGGAACAGGACGACTGCACCGTATTGAGGGGAGGATGGATGGGGCCATGTATCGTGAGATCTTGGCCAACAACCTCCTTCCCTCAGTGAGAGCATTGAAGATGGGTCGTGGCTGGGTCTTCCAGTATGACAACGACCCAAAACACACAGCCAGGGCAACTAAGGAGTGGCTCCATAAGAAGCATCTCAAGGTCCTGGAGTGGCCTAGCCAGTCTCCAGACCTGAACCCAATACAAAATCTTTGGAGGGAGCTGAAAGTCTGTATTGCCCAGCGACAGCCCCGAAACCTGAAGGATCTGGAGAAGGTCTGTATGGAGGAGTGGGCCAAAATCCCTGCTGCAGTGTGTGCAAACCTGGTCAAGAACTGATGATGAATTGCAGCCCAAATAAATGCTTCAGAGTTCAAGTGACAGACACATTTCAACATCAACTGTTCAGAAGAGAATGCGTGAATCAGGCCTTCATCGTCGAATTGCTACAAAGAAACCACTACTAAAGGACACCAATAAGCAGAAGAGACTTGCTTGGGCCATGAAACACAAGCAACAGACATTAGACCAGTGTAAATCTGTCCTTTGGTCTGTCCTTAGATTTTTGGTTCCAACCTCTGTGTCGCAGAGTGGGTGAACGGATGATCTCCGCATGTGTGGTTCCCACCGTGAAGTATGGAGGTGGTTGTGTGATGGTGCTTTGCTGGTGACACTGTCAGGAATTTATTTAGAATTCAAGGCACACTCAACCAGCATGCCTACCACAGCATTCTGCAGTGTTATCCCACCCCATCTGGTTTGCTCTTAGTGGGATTATTATTTGTTTTTCAACAGGGCAATGACCCAACACGCCTTCAGGCTGTGTAAGGGCTATTTGACCAAGGAGAGTGATGGAGTACTGCATCAGATGACCTGGCCTCCACAATCACCCAACCTCAAACCAATTGAGATGGTTTGGGATGAGTCTGACTGCAAAATGAAGGAAAAGTAGCCAACAAGTGCTCAGCATGTGGGAACTCCTTCAAGACTGTTGGAAAAGCATTCCAGGTGAAGCTGGTTGAGAGAATGCCAAGAGTGTGCAAAGCTGTCATCAAGGCAAAGGGTGGCTACTTTGAATAATCTAAAATATATTTATATTTGGTTACTACATGATTCCATATGCGTTATTTCATCATTTTGATGTCTTCACTATTATTCTACACTTTAGAAAATTGATAAAATAAATTAGCTGGTGTGTCCAAACTTTTGACTGGTACTGTATACATCTTACCAGGTCTGCTACTTTGCACAAGCCATCTGAGAGTTGGTCAAAAGTCTCCACAGTAACAGCTCCAGGAGGGCTGCTGCAGACTTTATCCACCAGCTCCTGTGTGTCCTTCAGAGCCCTTTTAGTAGTCACCTCGAAGCCAGCAGGGGAGCTCAGCTCTGGGACTCCAAACAAGCCCTGTGAAGGTTTTAGGATACCGTTTGACTACATTATGTGGGTTGGAATTTAAAATACTGTTTCTAGTCTAGACCAAATGCTATGTGAACAGAAAAATCTGACTATTAGTTACTTTTCTTGACTGAAGGACAAAGCAGTTTTTGTAAAAACAGTATAGTGACAAGTGCAAATCAAATACAGTAGTGTTAGATAAAACAACAACTACATGCATAGGCTAAGATACATTTGGGAATACTGTAGTTGCATGACTTGATTAACATACCACATTTTTTTCAAACAACTCAAGTCTTCTGTGAGGTTTGGCATTGAAGGCAGCTCCTACAGGTGACCAAGTGGTGACATTTCTCCTCCATATCGATGGCCATATCCCTCTGTGTTTAACAATGTAAAGCAAACGCTTGCAAGCTGACATGATAAGGCACTTACGTTAATTAGCGATCTACAGATGACTTGACTGACTAACCCACTGACACGGCTAGTACTGTAAACAATGGAGAAACGACTTCGAGGACATGCTAGCTAACGTTAACCAATAATGTAGCTACCAATCCACTTTGAATGATTAGGCTGAAGAATAAAGTTAAGTATTGTACACGCAAAATCCAGATATCTTCAGATGGGTTGATAGCTAACTATCCAGTGATAAACGTAAAATATGTTTTTAGCAAGCATTTGGTAGAATTGACAGTCAAGCGAACAGCTTCCACATGTTAGCTAATGATTGGGAAATGCATTTTTGTGCTGAAGAATATAAATTGATCAAAATGTATATTGCCACATTTACTTGATCAACATTAATATTCCAAAATATGTCTTAATGGTGCGGAATGGTAGGCATAACTATAAATCATTGTTTTGCCTGTAACATATAGCATAATTTGTACCGAAAGTGCTGAAAGATTTATAAAATGGGTTATGCCTCGTTCATGTCCTGTCGGAATCTTGGGACCTCCGAATTCAAATGAAAGTAGGTTATTTGCGTAGAGCTTCCTATTGGTTAATTCTGAAGGTGTTATCACATATAGTCCGCTTTAAAATAAACGATCTCAGTACTCTTTACTGTGAATTCTGGTGTAAAAAAAAAAAGAAGCAAAATAACTCTTATCTTTGTATTCACACTGCCCTTGCCTTTGAATGAGGACTCACGTTTTTTACCAGTTCACTTCACCTATTTTGTGGTCTGAGTCCTCTTTGCATTCACATTGCTACTGTATGTTTAGAAAGGACATTCACTCAATGCACTCTGGTTTTTTACAAAGTGCAGGACAAGCCATTCCATCAAAATGCGTTATTGGACAGCTAGATATAACTAAATCAAATCAAATGTACACTGCTGATAAAAATAAAGGGAACACTAAAATAACACATCCTAGATCTGAATGAATGAAATATTCTTATTAAATACTTTTTTCTTTACATACTTGAATGTGCTGACAACAAAATCACACAAAAATTATCAATGGAAATCAAATTTATCAACTCATGGAGGTCTGGATTTGGAGTGACACTCAAAACAGGCTGATCCAACTTTGATGTAATGTCCTTAAAACAAGTCAAAATGAGGCTCAGTAGTGTGTGTGGCCTCCACGTGCCTGTATGACCTCCTACAACGCCTGGGCATGCTCCTGATGAGGTGGCGGATGGTCTCCTGAGGCATCTCCTCCCAGACCTGGACTAAAGCATCCGCCAACTCCTGGACAGTCTGTGGTGCAACGTGGCGTTGGTGGATGGAGCGAGACATGATGTCCCAGATGTGCTTAATTGGAATCAGGTCTGGGGAACGGGCAGGCCAGTCCATAGCATCAATGCCTTCCTCTTACAGGAACTGCTGACACACTCCAGCCACATGAGGTCTAGCATTGTCTTGAATTAGGAGGAACCCAGGGCCAACCGCACCAGCATATGGTCTCACAAGGGGTCTGAGGAGCTCATCTTGGTACCTAATGGCAGTCAGGCTACCTCTGGTGAGCACATGGAGGGCTGTGCGGCCCCCCAAAGAAATGCCAACCCACACCATGACTGACCCACCGCCAAACCGGTCATGCTGGAGGCTGTTGCAGGCAGCAGAACGTTCTCCACGGCGTCTCCAGACTCTGTCACGTCTGTCACGTGCTCAGTGTGAACCTGCTTTCATCTGTGAAGAGCACAGGGCGCCAGTGGCGAATTTGCCAATCTTGGTGTTCTCTGGCAAATGCCAAACGGGCCCTCATACCACCCTCATGGAGTCTGTTTCTGACCGTTTGAGCAGACACATGCACATTTGTGGCCTGCTGGAGGTCATTTTGCAGGGCTCTGGCAGTGCTCCTCCTGCTCTTCCTTGCACAAAGGCAGAGTTAGCGGTCCTGCTACTGGGTTGTTGCCCTCCTACGGCATCCTCCACGTCTCCTGATGTACTGGCCTGTCTCCTGGTAGCGCCTCCATGCTCTGGACACTACGCTGACAGACACAGCAAGCCTTCTTGCCACAGCTCGCATTGATGTGCCATCCTGGATGAGCTGCACTACCTGAGCCACTTGTGTGGATTGTAGACTCCATCTCATGCTACCACTAGAGTGAAAGCACCGCCAGCATTCAAAAGTGACCAAAACATCCGCCAGGAAGCATAGGAACTGAGAAGTGGTCTGTGGTTACCACCTGCAGAACCACTCCTTTATTGGGGGTGTCTTGCTAATTGCCTATAATTTCCACCTGTTGTCTATTCCATTTGCACAACAGCATGTGAAATTTATTGTCAATCAGTGTTGCTTCCTAAGTGGACAGTTTGATTTCACAGAAGTGTGATTGACTTGGAGTTATATTGTGTTGTTTAAGTGTTCCCTTTATTTTCTAGAGCAGTGTATTTATAAAGCCCCTTTTACATCAGCAGATGTCACAAAGTGCTTATACAGAAACCCAGCCTAAAACCCCAAACAGCATTGCAGATGTAGAAGCACGGTGGCTAGAAACAACTTCTTAGAAAGGCAGGAACCTAGGAAGAAACCTAGAGAGGAACCAGGCTGTGTCTGGTGGAGATTATAAGTACATGGCCACTACTTACATTTTGGAAGATAATAGATTGCAAATAAATTAAAATATGATAAATAATTGTAATCAGAAGATACTATTAACATTTAAATATTATTGGTAATAATAAATAACAGAAGAATAACTGCAGATTGAATAATGCTGTAAAGGGGCCTCCCGAGTGGCGTAGTGGTCTAAGGCACTGCATTGCAGTGCTAGAGGCGTCCCTGTATTACACCTGGCCGTGATCTGGAGTCCCAATAGGGCGGCGCACAATTGGCCCAGTGTCATCCGCGTTAGGAGAGGTTTTGGCCGGGGGAGGCTTTACTTGGCTCATCACACTCTAGCAACTCCTTGTGGCGTGCCGGGCACCTGCAGTCTAATCTCGGTTGTCAGTTAAACAGTGTTTCCTCCGACACATTGGTGCGGCTGGCTTCGGGGTTAAACCAGCGGGTGTTAAGAAGCGCGGTTTGGCAGGTCATGTTTCGGGGGACGCATGACTCAACCTTCGCCTCCCGAGCCCGTTAGAGAGTTGCAGTGATGAGTCAAGATTGAAAAAGGGGGTAAAAAAGAATTATGCTGTAATTGAAAATTGTACACCCCATGTAGGCTACTGCCTCGTTAAGAGCTATAATTGATTTGTACTTTATGCAGCTTTCTTAGCCTAAAGATCACATATTGTAAACAAATAATCTGAACTAAAAACTCATATTTAAGAATTTCTGTGCATCCTTGACAATCACTAATCAATAGGCCTGTCCAAAAACAGCACCCATTTTTTTCTGCCAACCTGCACATCATCAACTTCTCTCTTTTGTGGCACCAATGTGAGAGGGTTTAAGGTAGGGGAAACGGTGTTGCAGTAGTCTAGTGATCACCGACAACTACGAGAGAGCCTATAGGGAGGTCGGAGACCTGGCCGTGTGGTGCCAGGAGAACAACCTCTCCCTCAATGCGATCAAGACAAAGGAGATGATTGTGGACTACAGGAAAAAGAGCACAGAGCACGTCCCCATTCTAATCGACGGGGCTGCAGTGGAGAAGGTTGAGAGCTTTGAGTACCTTGGTGTCCACATCACCAACAAACTAACATGGTCCAAGCACACCAAGACAGTTGTGAAGAGGGCACAACACAACCTATTCCCCCTCAGGAGACTGAAAATATTTGGCATGGGTCCTCAGATCCTCAAAAGGTTCTACAGCACCATCAAAAGCATCCTGACTGGTTGCATCACTGCCTGGTATGGCAACTGCTCAGCCTCCGACCGCAAGGCACTAGAGGGTAGTGCGAACGGCCCAGCATATTCACTGGGGCCAAGCTTTCTGCCATCCAGGACCTCTATACCAGGCGGTGTCAGAGGAAGGCCTTAAAAATTGTCACTCCAACCTCCCTAGTCATAGACTGTTCTCTTTGCTACCGCACTGCAAGTGTTACCGGAGCGCCAAGTTTAGGTCCAAGAGGCGTCTAAACAACTTCTACCCCCAAGCCATAAGACTCCTGGACATCTAATCAAATGGCTACCCAGACTATTTGCATTGCCCCCCTCTCTCTTTACACCACTGCTACTCTCTGTTGTAATTTATGCATAGTCACCTTAACTCTACCTACATGTACATATTACCTCAACTAACCGGTGTCCCCGCAGTGGCTCTGTATCGGTACCCCCCTGTATATAGTCTTGCTATTGTTATTTCACTGGTGCTCATTTATTACTTGTTACTTTTATCTTATTCTTTTGAAACTGAATTGTTGGTTAGGGGACCTTACTGATCTGATTGGTTACTAATAATATCATTTAAAGTCCCTCAAATTGTGTCCCATATGTGTTTAGACACGGCGACCATTTACGGTGACGCCTGTTTATGGTCGCCTGTTGTATTTCTAATAAAATTTGATTTGATAGTTTGTGGTGCAGGAATAATGACAAGCGAACCTGGGGAGCCTTGTGTTCACATTGTCCCCCAAAAAAGGGAACAGAACTCAGACCACCTCTCGAGATGGTCTGTTTGGTTCGCTTCAGGGGCTTTAAGGGGTCTGAGTTCCTATGGACTATTCACACTGCACACAAAATAAGTGAACCGTACGGAGTTCACAAAAATTGTCTGAAAGGGTCCAAGTGTGAAAACACCCTGATACATCCCAAATGGGTAACTCGGGATCCGACACTGCCGCCTAGATTAGCAAGTCGACATTTCCGAGATAATAAAAACGAGGCATGAGCCCCAGTGATGTCCAATAATTTATGCTGCGTTCAAATGCTAGTTGGAACTAGGAAATGCATTACTTACTGATTCATTGAACGCAGCACATGTATAACTACAACCAGTTAGAAAGTTGAACATTTCCGAGTTTCCTAGTTCCGACTAGCACATCAACGCAGCATTATATATTGGTGCTGCCACTTAGTTTTTGAACTACTGCTTCAAATACAATCCACACGGTGGCAAAAGCATTGATCCACACAGCATTAGTGGGATTTATTAAATGTAAAGTGTTAGTCCCATGTGTCATGAGCTGAAATAAAAGATCCCAGCAATGTTCCATATGCACAAAAAGCCTACTATCTGTAATAAAGCCCTTTATGTGGGGAAAAACACATTCAGATTGTCTGGGCCTGGCTCCCCAGTGGGTGGGCCACCCACAGCTGCACCCCTGCCCAGCCATGTGAAATCTATAGATTAGGGCCTAATGGAATTTATTTCAATTGACTGATCCTCTTATATGAACTGTAACTCAGCAAAATCTTTGAAGTGGTGTTTATATTTTTGTTCAGTTTAAGGAATGTTTAAGAATGCATTGACATTGACAACACATACAAAGTGAGCCTTGAATTTATGTCTTTATTACCGAGAAGAAAATAAAAACAGAAAAAAAACCAGCCCTCTTGTACTCCACAACCACCAGTAACATTTTTCTATGAAATCTGTTTGTATCAAAGTGTATGAAAAATATTTAGCAAACATGTCAATGCAATTACAGTTCAAGACCGCCGCAACACATAACTAAATTGTGACTGGCAAAAAGTTAAATGCAGTTAAGTTCTCTCTGAAAATAAATGTAATACTGAGAGTACATAACACTAGAATGTCTTCCCAATATGAGAAATCACAGTATTTTGCAATAAGTACTTTTTGGTTTCCTGTACTTTGCAAAAGGGTACCAATTTGTGACATGTGGCAAGACAATGCATTGTAATGACATACCAATGAAATTAATGCTCAAATTTAAACAAGCAATCATTTGCTACAGAGTGATCCTCATAAACCTTTCAAAAGATGCCATTGTCAATCCAAATATATTTACACCTCATTCCATGACTAGAATTCACACCACACATATTTCTCCCCCCCCCCAAAAAAATTTGAAAACAAAGGGGGGGGACAAACTAGGAATTCAAATTTGTACATTTTGGCTCATAAACAAGTTACCTCACAATACAGTAAAGGATAATTCATGTGGATTTACAAAGGACGGTGAAGTGGATTAGTTGTCTCAGTAAGTGTGCTTTGACTAAAACCGCCATCCTGGAAATGTTTATTGTCCCTACCTACTCTAGCTCCCAAGACTGAATGGCTGAGACTACAGTAAACTTAGTTGACCCCTGAGTTCCTAATGTGAAACTAGTGTATGAAATACCTCTTTACAGTGTGTTTCTTAGTGCAAGCCAGCAAAATATGCTTGATTAAACAGAGGTATATTAAGATAGCACCCAAGCTGACAATGCTCCCCGGAACAGTTATTTAGCTGGCCAAATCACAAAAGCAGAATTGGAGGTGGTTTGCGCTATATTTTATAAAACTACTCTTTTTTTTTTTTTCATAGAAAATATAAATATCCCTGAATGAAACAGATTCACAGCATTTCCTCTTGAAAAAGCTCCAGTGCTACTACCTTTATTATGGCGATCAAGTGTCTTCAAGGTCTCCAGTTAGTCTCTCTGGCTAAGCCTTCATTCGCTGTCGTGATATGTCACCGTTCGTTTGCCACGGTTTCGGGTCTTGATACGCGTTCCACACTCTCCTCTCTGGAATTCTGCATACGACTGGTCACTGTCTGCCTCAGAGGGGTCCCTCCGGTGTTGTCGGGCGGCACCCTTGTCGCTGACCCTTGACCTCCTGTTGTGTTTTTTTCTCTTTGGACTGCTCTGGGTCCCTGAGCTGGTAGCGGACTCTTCGTCCTCCTCGCTTTCAGAGGCAGAACTGTGGGCACTGCTGCTGCAGCGTTCCTTTCGCTTGCCTTTGTGTTGCTCCAAATGTCTCTTCCCCCTTGGACACTCAACCTCCTCCTCCTCTGACCCTTGGTGGGAAGAGGTGTCTTCCTGACTACTACAGTCCTCAGGTTCAGACTTGGATCTAGATTCCTTCTTGGGATACTTGTAGTTGGATCTTTTTGTTTCCCTCTCGCCCTCATCTTCGCAGTAGCTCTTAGCCATGGGCATGCACCGTTTCTTTTCATAAGGGTTGTCTGAGGAGTCTGAGGTGTAAATGCATTTTCTCTTGGAAGACTGTTTTGTTGTAGCTGGGGAAGCTTTTCGGTTGCGTTGATGTCCTTTATCTGAAACAGCATTGCTATTCCCATTCTTACAACTGCCTTGCATCTCTGAGTTCAAGTCCTCCTCAGAGTCTTCATTGATGTATTTCTTTTTTGGTTGGGCTCGAAGGCAAGGCCGCCTGCTAGGGCTATGCTTCTCCTTCCCATCAGATTCTTCCTCTGAGGAAGCACGCAGTTGTTTTCTCCTTGCTCTCCTGTTGGGTACAACTTCCTCCTCGCTCTCTGAAACAGAGTCACTGTGACTCTGTCTTTTGGGTTTGTTGTTGTTTCGCAACTGACGTTTATTGGATTCTCCCTTAGATTCATTATCTGAGTGGTTGCTGTCTTCTTCCTCCTCCTCAGACCTCACTCTTTTTTTGTGAGAGCTTGATCTCTTTGGAGTGTCACTGAGTTCCTCTGATTCGGGGACATCCTGTTTGTGGGTTGAGGCAGATGTTTGTTCTTGGCTTTTTGAATGCAATTTACTATTTTTCTCAGAGCCTTCAGCATGTTCTTTCTCCACCTTCCTCCCATTTTGGTGAGGGTGCTTTTGAGTATAGTGTTCTCGGTATTCCTCGTCAGAGCTTGCCAGAGGTTTGTGCCTTCTCTTTCTGGAGCCAGATTTCTCTTCCGCCATATAACTGGTAATGCAAGTTCTAATTTTACTCACTGCAGCGGTTGTCAAGCTTCTGGAGGACTTCTGAGACTCAACAGCTTCTTCCTCTATTTCTTCCTCTTCTTCACCATCAGAGCTCTCCTCCTCAGAAGTACTGTCATGTTTTGTGCTGTTCCCATTTACATGAGACAAATCATCTGAAATAGAGATAAATACAAACATTAACACTACAGCAACAAATGACTGAACTTGGAGATAAGGCAGAGAAAGTATCCATGACTGAAAGCATCTACAGTATGCCTGTAGCTCTTACCCTTACCACCAGTCTCTGCAGCTTGTCTGGTCGTTCTGCGGCTGCTGGAGTTCGTACTCTCTCCATTCTGATGACAACGAGAGGATGAGGCTTCACTCTCAATACTGTCCTCATTGTTCTCCCAATCACCCAATGAATCCTTGTCTTTTTTAGAACCTAGGGGAAAGAAAGCATATGTTACCCAACAGTGTTAAATGTTTTTTCAATGAATGCACCCTTTTGTGGCTCTGGTACAGTAGATCCATGAACAATAAAAGTTTATCCAAACCAGTCTAAGCTGACTGTGTGCTCACTCTGTGCTGATGACTGCTCCTCGGATTCAGAGCTGCTCTGGATCACGGTAGTGCGTTTGCTGACTCGGGTCGCATGGCGGCTGCTTTTACTCCTTTGTTTATCCTCTTCCTCAGAGGCTTCCAGAAGCTTCATCTTGTTGACGGCCGCTCTGGCAGTCTTCCTTTTCATTGTCCTGCGGCCCACATTCTCCTCCTCATCCTCCTCCCTGTAAGTGTCTGTAACCTGGGATGGTGATCTCTCAGATTCGCTGCTTAGCCGTCTCTCTCGCCCGTCTCTCTGGGCACCCCTCTCTGGACACACACAGAGCAGCAACATTTTAAATGGCTAATAATCATATAATAACTAAAAAAATATCTGCTCCCACAGGCAGTTCAGACCTTTAACCATAAGGACAGTTGTCTGTGCATTTTTCTTCATCTGTAAGGGCATTTGCCTGACCACTCCCTGCTCGAGTGACCTCTCCTTTTACCTGCTCTATGGTGTGATGGTGTTTACCTGGCTGTTTCCTATGGGCAACAGCATTGTTCCTGGTCAGCCTGGTGCTCCTGCTGCTGGTCCTAATTGGGAATTGACGAGACAAAGAGTTTGACAACTTCCCACCGTCCTCACTCTCCTCCCCCTCATTGGAGGACTCTTCCTCGCTCTCGGCAACTGAAATAAAACGTCAAAAACAGGGATTTTATTAGAGGGACAGAGACTAAGGGATGTCTTGCAAACTGCCTTCTACCAGATTTATGTGAAATCCTAACTTTTTTTCTTCTTTGCCCCCTTGTTCCTGGTGACTCTTCTGGTTCCCCTGGTCTCTCTGCTGTGATGGTGCCGTGAGGACCCCGGGAGTTTCTCCTCTTCAGAGTCACTCATAGATAACTCACTCTCAATCTCAGAGTCTGACCCTGAGGAGGCTTCAGAAGAGCTGTGGCCTGAGCTGTCACTGCTTTGGTTCCTTCTCCTGGTTCTCTCGGTAGCAGACACTTTGGCTGAGGTAGATTTAGTTGTTGACGCCACTTCCACTTTTTCCTGAGTTTTTAGAGCAGCCCTCTTTTGGCTGAAGGGAAAGAACAATATCATTAGTAGTGCTGTAGGTCCTGTGGACCACACAAGTACATTTCCTTAAGCCCAATGAGGTCTGTGGGCAGTAGAAGTGAGGCCTACCTTGTGGTGTTAGTGCTGGGTACAGTAGACTCGTGGTGCTGAAGCTTCTTCCGGAACCTCTGGCTGCGGCGGAGCTTCTCGCTGCTCTTGACGGCAGTTTTGTATTGCGATATGATTGTTCTGATTCGCTCTTCGAAGAATGCAGAGAGCCGCAAAGTCATACTGTAGATCTGGGGACAGAGGAGATAAAAATCTGTAGAGCACAGCAACTTGGCATCAGGTCCTAGTACCTAGATTGATGACAATCCAGAGCCTGACCAATGTCAAATGAAGATCAACTCAATAGAAGAGTGCTGAATTTCTTACACTGGAATCGCTTGTATGGTTTGGAAATGCAAGAGCGGAAATACCTTTGAGCGTTTGTTTGGCGTGAAGGCTTTAGCATTGGCAAATATCAGACGTATGTCTTTGCAGAGCTCCATGGGGTTTTCATAGCGGTCCTCCTCAAGGGTCCCCTTCACAGTCCCAAAGTCCATGGGAGTGTCAATGATGTTAAGGTAGTCCTGCAAACAGACATGAGCCACATTAGATCAACAGTTCTGTCAAAGCCAGAGTCATTATTACAGTAGAACTCTGTGTTCTCTTACTGGGTAAGAGGTAGGATCCACAGGCTTTCTGAAGGGCTCGGAGTCCTCACACTCAAAGACATAGTTCATCAGGCGCTTGCACTGCCCCTTCCAGGAGTCCTGGTCAGGTACAGTCTCCACAGAGCGCTGGGGTGAAGGGAGACTCATACATAAGATATAAGACAACATCCCAGCCACTTCCCTAAATTTTTATTGCTGATTTTAAGACAAAGATGTTCTGGTTTTTACATCATCATTCATTACTTACCTGACGCAGTCTGTGTCCAGAAGAGGGGCCTGGTGCCTCTTCCAGGTCCTGGGAATGGACATTCAAATCAATATCAGTTCAACCCAAAAGTTACACAGCAAGGTGTGAATGATTTGATGATCAACCCTGATTTACCTCGTCATCCGTATAGTCCATGTCTTCAATAGCACTGTAGATCTCCATAATATCTGTACAGCTAGGTCGACTGAGGAAATAAAAAAGCAACATAAATGTATCTGTATTTAACAACTTATCTGTATAAGTTAAAGCTCAATAACACTTGGACAACTCACTTGATAAATTTTAGCAGGACATCTGTGATAAGTTTTGCTGAATGGGCTATCTTGCTCCTTGGCTCATTGAAGGTCCGGGCGTTGTGCACAATGTACCTGGCATCCCAAACTAAAGAGGACAGTCGCCTGTAGAACCTATTTATAAGTCTCAGTCTGATGGTGCTCAGGTCTGTAGGGAAGGCTATCACCGTGCAGTAGGTTGGGTACTGAACTATGTCCACCGGGCCAGAAAATGGGGCTACAATATCTGTAAATAAAAAATAACAAAATCAGAAGTACTGTGAATTTGAAATTCAAAACCTCACTAGCCCATCTAGGAATGGTATACAATCCGAGGTCTGCTGAGGATGAAATAGTACCAAAATGCAGTGGTGAGGTGAGTGTTCTTACCGACGGTGATAAGTTGCTCAATGCCTGCTATGATGCGTTCACACTCGTCGTCTCTACTCCTCTCACCCCACTCTCCTGTCTGGGGTTTATACATGACCTCTCTCATCTCCTCTGCTGTCACTGGAACCCCTCCACCTACACACTCAGGTTGCTGGGCTGAAGAGCACAGACACACACCATTGTTACCATACAGTACCTCTGTCCTAGAATGAAACATTTTCAACAACAGAGTCTGTTAAATTACCATCCTCTGGAATAGCTTCCACATCCCAAGGACTTAGCTTCTCCATTTCGCCATTGTCCCATCTGGCAACAAAGCAAAACCAAGCAGGTTAGAAGCATGCAATCCACCGCAGAAGGTATCAACCGTTGTGAGACCATTTTGACTGGTTTCCAACAACGCAGATCCGATCATACATTCTCACCTGACTTTGAAGCACTGGAAATGACTGTCCGGATATTCAAGCTGGTATGGCTCCTGACAAACAATGATCCCAAACCACCAGGCATCATCTATTACAGACCGGAATCTGTCATCTGCAGTGAGGAATAATACCATTTTAGATGGGGGGGAAATGCAGAAAATATTGCTTCGAAAATGTTGACCTATTTATCTCACGCATTACTCTACCTTGAGTAGTTAACTTACTTGGCTGCCAGACTCTACTGCGTGCTTCGTCATAACTCTGCCGAAGCACGAGGAAGTCAATCACATCCGGCATGTCATGGTACCTGAGGGGAGGCGTACAGAAGTCCAAAGTTAACAAATGTCTCTGGTAATGTCTGTAAAAAACGTACATGTACAGTGGGGAGAACAAATATTTGATAACCTGCAAATTCGGCAGTGTTTCCTACTTACAAAGCATGTAGAGGTCTGTAATTTTTATCATAAGTAAACTTCAACTGTGAGAGACAGAATCTAAAACAAATTCTGAAAATCAACATTATGATTTTTAAGTAACTAATTTGCAATTTATTGCATGACATAAGTATTTGATACATCAGAAAAGCAGAACTTAATATTTGGTACAGAAACCTGTGTTTGCAATTACAGAGGTCATACACTTCCTGTAATTCTTGACCAGGTTTGCACACACTGCAGCAGGGATTTTGGCCCACTCCTCCATACAGACCTTCTCCAGATCCTTCAGGTTTCGGGACTTTCAGCTCCCTCCAAAGATTTTGTATTGGGTTCAGGTCTGGAGACTGGCTAGGCCACTCCAGGACCTTGAGATGCTTCTTATGGAGCCACTCCTTAGTTGCCCTTGCTGCGTGTTTCGGGTCGTTGTCCTACTGGAAGACCCAGCCACGACCCATCTTCAATACTCTGAGGAAAGGAGGTTGTTGGCCAAGATCTCGCGATACATAGCCCCATCCATCCTCCCCTCAATACGGTGCAGTCGTCCTGTTCCCTTTGCAGAAAAGCATCCCCAAAGAATGATGTTTCCACCTCCATGCTTCACGGTTGGGATGGTGCTCTTGGGGTTGTACTCATCCTTCTTCTTCCTCCAAACACAGCGAGTGGAGTTTAGACCAAAAAGCTCTATTTTTGTCTCATCAGACCACATGACCTTCTCCCATTCCTCCTCTGGGTCATCCAGATGGTCATTGGCAAACTTCAGACGGGCCTGGACATGCGCTGGCTTGAGCAGGGGGACCTTGCGTGCGCTGCAGGATTTTAATCCATGATGGCGTAGTGTGTTAATATTGGTTCTCTTTGAGACTGTGGTCCCAGCTCTCTTCAGGTCATTGACCAGGTCCTGCTGTGTAGTTCTGGGCTGATTCCTCACCTTCCTCATGATCATTGATGCCCCACGGGGTGAGATCTTGCATGGAGCCCCAGACTGAGGGTGATTGACCGTCATCTTGAACTTCTTCCATTTTCTAATAATTGCGCCAACAGTTGTTGCCTTCTCACCAAGCTGCTTGCCTATTGTCCTGTAGTCCATCCCAGCCTTGTGCAGGTCTACAATTTTATCCCTGATGTCCTTACACAGCTCTCTGGTCTTGGCCATTGTGGAGAGGTTGGAGTCTGTTTGATTGAGTGTGTGGACAGGTGTCTTTTATACAAGTAACGAGTTCAAACAGGTGCAGTTAATATAAGTAATGAGTAGAGAACAGGAGGGCTTCTTCAAGAAAAACTAACAGGTCTGTGAGAGCCAGAATTCTTACTGGTTGGTAGGTGATCAAATACTTATGTCATGCAATAAAATGCAAATTAATTACTTAAAAATCATACAATGTGATTTTCAGGATTTTTGTTTTAGATTCCGTCTCTCACAGTTGAAGTGTACCTATGATAAAAATGACAGACCTCTACATACCTCTACAAGTAGGAAAACCTGCAAAATGGTCAGTGTATCAAATACTTGTTCTCCCCACTGTATCTTCAATGTTAGACACTTTGAAGTGGTTGCATCATTTACTTGACATAAAATGATTTGTCTGTGATTTTGCCCGTGCCATGGTCAATGAGCGTCAGTTTCAGGCGGCACAGTGTCGGAGGGCATACTTCATACTTGATCCCAGTTATTTTAACAAACTCTTGGTCCTGTAGAGAGAAGGAGAATTTCAAGTTACTCTTCAACAATGTCCTTTCAGACACTGGCCCTGTCAACACACTAACCCATTTTCTACTGCATCGGCAGAAGACAGATTTATCTGTTTCCTAGTTTGGAGCAGAGTGGATATGATGTTCTTACCCTCAGCTCCATCTTCCTCCAGGGCTGTTTCTCCATGTTAATGGGGTACAGGTTGTTCCTGTTCACTGCCTCCACATACGCCTCGTGACCCTGGCGGAAATAGATTACCTGAGGGAGAGAGAGGGTAACATTAATTAGACCAGAGGGGGCTGGTGGGGGGAGCTATACGAGGACAGGCTCATTGAAACAGCTGGAATGGAATTAATGGAACGGGGTCAAAATTGGTTTCCATATGTTTGATACCGTTCCATTTAATCAATACCTATAGCTCCTCCCACCAGCCTCCTGATTTCAACCCCAAAGATGCACACAACAGTAGGGAAGCCATATGGTCCACAGTCACGTACCTCATCCCCCATCTGGGGAACGAAGGGAGACTTCCTGGGAACGACATCAGTGATCCACGTTGAGGGTCTGAACTCGTTGGACACTTCTCTGTTCATCGACGGCCTGGCTTTAGGCCACTGTGATACACATGTACAATTACATAAGATTGATTTAATATTCAATAGGGAAGTGAAACTACTTTTTGTCATACGAGAGCAGGATACAAGCATTGACATAAACAAAATATGCAGGTTAGTACAGTGGCTAACCTTGGGCATCTTGCTTTTGGGCTTCTTGGATTTCTGCTTGCTAGTCTGAGGAGGTCGTTCTTCCTCGTCACTTTGCTGCTTCTCCTCTTCCTCCTCGTTATCTTCCTCCGAGCTGCTAAGCTGGCGCCGAACTCGTTTCCGTGATGACACGGGAGTGGAGGGCTGCAGGTTAATCCCAGCGTCTGCTGTCCAGTCAGAGTACTCACTGGACGAGTGGCTGTCATGGGCAACATAAGTTATGTTCACATTAAGCGAAATGACAATATGACATACGCAATGTACCCCTTTGCAAGGAATCAAGAGAAGCAAATAGCTTATCTGTACCTTGAACTGTCACTTTTCCATTCCTCTTCCTCATTGGATGAATCCAGTTCACTGCTGTCCATCTCATGGTCCTAGAGGTGGGGAAGGAGATTGCAAGATTGACCTCTTTCACCAATATTCCAAATAGCTTGTTATTCTTTAATGGACATGTCAAAAGGATATTTCTTAACACACAGGTTTGTAGAATATACCTCAGATGTTGCAGTCTCCTCTCCCTCCTCACAGGAGAACTCAATGAATTCTTCCACAATCCCATCTTTGCTCTGCTGGAAGACTTTTTGCTTTTTGCGAGACTGTGCTCGTTTGATGCAAGGCACCTCATCTTCAGAATCATCCTGAGGCAGAAGCAAAGCAGAAATGCAGGTATGACGTCAGTATCATTTTAAAATCCCTGTGGTCAGTCATGATTTTTAAATGAATAAATATGTCTACTTACTCTACAACTGCCGTATGTCACACGTCGTTTCTTTGCATTGTATATGGCAATCTCCTCCTCTCCTTTTGTAATTCGGAAGTCATCCTGGCAACTACAAGATCATTTACACATTTAATTTCAACTTGCATTTCAGGAATAATGTTCTAGAGATTAACCATTTAGGAGTAGACTTGTTTATAAATGACATCCTTTTGTCTTATAACAAACTATACAGATGATCTCCCCCCGTTGTTTGAGGAATAGAGGGATGTCTGTCTCACCTGTACCCGCTGGATGAGAGCTCGGGTACCACCACTCTGCGTCTCCAGGCCTGCAGGTCCCGCTCCGTGGCCATCTGGCTGCGAGGGGCATTCTGGTGCATCTGTCTCACCCCTTCCACCTGCCCACTGCGCCGCAGACCCACGTTAGGGGACGACTGCACCTCAGCTGCACCTCGCTCATTCACTGATGCTGGGTACAGAGAGGAGGGAAGACAACATGACTGCTTGTCTAGGACCCAATCATTAATTTAACCATAAGGGATGAGGGGGTATTTTCCATTTCCAATGGAGTACTTAATCATCATCATGTAGGAATGTGAAGTATTTGAGCATGCCCAAGAGCAATGGTAGTTTATGGAAAGGAAAAGAGAGCTAGGAACATTATCTTGGTACCTCTATGTGGGGTGCTGGGGGCTGGGAATGCAGGGGCCTCTGCTGGGGCCTGTGTCCCTGGTCTGCTCTGCCTGTCCTGCTGCTCCTGCAGCTGCCTGATGGCGTCGTCCAGAACGCTGCGTCTGGCCGTGGCCTCCTCGTGGTCCGTGGTCAGCTGACTGATGACCTGCTCCATCACCTCGCCATCACCTGAGTTGGACAACATGGACAATTTGACAAATTAACTCAAAGATATGGTCAAAGCAGGAAGACTGAGATAGTCAAGTAATGAGGTAGTCAAGTAATGAGGTAGTTAACATACTTGTGGCGACATATCCCAGCTGAGGCACCAGGTGTTCGTCTGCAATGTTCTCCCTCCCGGGGACCAGCCGCTGGTATCTGGGTGGGTGGGGGTTCCCATCCACATCCACCAGGAAGGGAGGGGGCATGAGGTGGGGTGCCTGCTGGGTCTGCTCGTCCAACACAAAGCCGTTGGCGTCACGGATCAGTGGGCGATAATCGGTGTGGAAAAACACCTGATCTGGAAGCTGGACAAAGACAGACAAGCAGTCAATCTCCAACCATTGAATAGAGGACTCTTTCTTATACATAGATATAGTAGGAGCTGCATCCTTACTTTCTCATATGGCTTGGAGCTCCCAAAGCCAAATATGACCAGATGGCCGTGGGAGTCTGTGCAGGCAAAGCGCTGGCCATCGGGAGTGAACTTGCAGTCAAAAACAGCACCATGACCCTGGCCCTCAATCTGTAGGGCAGACAGAGCAACCAAGATGGAGTTAGTTGGAGAGAATGGATGTTACTGTTAAGTCTTCTGTGGTGTGTGGCTCCTCCTCACCATGTTGAAGTAGTGCTGTGTCTTTGTGCCCCGGACGATGTCCCAGATGAAGACGTTTCCGTCGTGGCCAGCAGACAGCATGATCCTGGGATCTGAGGGGTGAGGCTCCAGGACAAACACCTCAGCCTCATGGCCCTGTACAGAGCATCACACAGCTGTCAGGTCAACTCACTGTCTGATGGTATTTAGCTATTTTACCAAGTCATTGACCAAAAATATTTGAGTAACTGTTCCCGAAAAGCATGTTTACAGTGACAAGGGGGGAAAAAAACTGTAGAACTATAATGTCCTCTTGACCAAGGAATCTAGGACTATACTTCAACTATTCTTCATATACAAATACAGTGCATTCGGAAGTATTCAGACCTCTTCACATTTTCCACATTTTGTTACATGCAGCCTTATTCTAAAATAGGTTGAATCATTTCCCCCCCCATCAATCTACACACAATACCCCATAATGACAAAGCTAAAACAGGTTTTTAGAAATATCTGCAGATGTATTCAAAATAAACTGAAATATCACATTTACATAAGTATTCAGACCCTTTACACAGCACTTTGTTGAGCGCACTACAAGCTTGGCACACCTGTATTTGGGAAGTTTCTCCCACTTTTCTCTGCAGATCCTCTCAAGCGCTATCAGGTTGGATGGGGAGTGTCGCTGCACAGCTATTTTCAGGTCTCTCCAGAGATGTTCGATCGGGTTCAAGTCCGGGCCACTCAAGGACATTCAAAGACTTGTCCCGAAGCCATTCCTGCATCGTCTTGGCTGTGTGCTTAGGGACATTGTCCTGTTGGAAGGTGAAACCTAGCAACAGTCTGAGGTCCTGAGCGGGTTTTCATCAAGAATCTCTGTGCTTTGCTCTGTTCATATTTCCCTCGATCCCGACTAGTCTCCCAGTCCCTGCCGCAGACGAGAGAATCATGTTCTGGCAAACTCCAAGCGGGCTGTCATGTGACTTTTACTGAGGAGTGGCTTCCGTCTGGCTTTCTACTATAAAGGCCTGATTGGTGGAGTACTGCAGAGATTGTTGTCCTTCTGGAATGTCCATCTCCACAGAGGAACTCTGTAGCTCTGTCAAAGTGACCATTGGGTTCTTGGTCACCTCCCTGACCAAGGCCCTTCTCACCCGATTGCTCAGTTTGGCTGAGCGGCCAGCTCTAGGAAGTCTTTGTGGTTCCGAACTTCTTCCATTTAAGAATGATGGAGGCTACTGTGTTCTTGGGGACCTTCAATGCTGCAGAAATGTTTTGGTACCCTTCCCCAGATCTGTGCCTCGACACAATCCTGTCTCGGAGCTCTACGGACAATTCCTTCGAACACATGGCTTGGTTTTTGCTCTGACATGCACTGTCAAATGTAGGACATTATATAGACAGGTGTGAGCCATTCCAAATAATGTCCAATCAATTTCAAGTCTCATAGCAAAGGGTCTGAATACTTTGTACATAAGGTATCTGTTTTTAATAAATTTGCACAAAAAAAAATCTAAAAACCTGTTTTCGCCTTGTCATTATGGGGTATTGTGTGTAGATTGAGGGGAAAAAAGACGACTTAATACATTTTACAATAAGACCGTAACGTAACAAAATGTGGAAAAAGTGAAGGGGCCTGAAGACTTTCCCGAATGCACTGCAGTTGAAGGATGGCAATCTACACTACTAGTGGTTACAGATACAAAATGTCCTCAGTTATCTTTGTGAAACAGAATGTTCACGAAAATGGAATGTAAGAGAATGTGGTTGCTCCTACATTAAGGATATGTAGCAGCTGGCCCGTGTAGGAGTTCCACACTTTTAGGATATGGTTGTTGACGGCTGTGATTACTGAGTTGTCATGGCGATCCCACGCTACCATGGTGACCTTGGGCTTGAAAAAGCTTTCCTCATTGGTTGTGTGTTCCGAGCTGAGGAGAAAGTCGATATGAAAGGAGGAAAACATAAATACAAGCATGTGTAGGTGTATGTAATGGTGCCGTCAAGCTGTTCATTCCTTACCCTGGTAGAGTGGCGTTCATATTGAGAAGAAGGCTCCTCCACTGCTGACGCTGAGTCAGCCTCCAGATGCGTGCTGTGCCATCTCGACTGCCACTCACAAACCTACGAGACGAGGCAAACCAAGACAATAAACTCTAGACCAGTGGTACAAGGGTCCCAGGGGGGGGTTGGCTTATGCACAAGAGGTACTTGATAAGTCTCATGAGACCATAGGCTTACTGGTAAAATGCAAATGAGGGGGTACTTCAGGGGTACTCCAGGCAGAGCAAAACTCAGTGATACAGTGAGCGAAAAAGGTTGGGAACCACTGCTCTAGACAATCCTCATGATTCCTTATGTTATAAAGTAAAAAACTGTTGGGCTAAGGTGAGTGCTTCAACAAATCACATTGATCATACCTTTCTCCTGAGTGGCAAAATTGGATGCTGTCGACCTTGTCCTAAAAATGAGAACATATATTGACAACAATGATTAGAATATTACATCAATGTTTTTTGTATTTATTGTAAATTAAAGCTTGAATGGATTTAATGATTTTTTTAGGAACTCATTATTTTCTTGTGTTCAGCTTTTTGCTGCTATTTGATGGTTTATCTTCAAGGGATCTTACCGTGTGTTCATGAAGCTCTGATATTTTTTCAGGGTTCCCAACTCCCAGGTAATATATTCTGATGACATCATCAGTACTTCCCGTCGCTAAGAACATGCCACCTAAAATGTTTTATAAAACACAAAAATTACAATAAATGTATCCCAATTTGGTTTAGAGTCTCTCTATACCCATGTTAGAGTAGCTTATACTTGTAACAGTTGTTGAGGTAAAAATCTGGATCAATACATTGGTTGAAAATTGTATCAGCTATGGTGAGTGTAATAGGTACCCTATGATCAATTTGTAGGAATGTATTTAAAGATCCAAAGCATTCTTTTACACAACTGCTACCTTGACATCATTACCTGGACTGAATGATGAGCACACCATCTGAACCCCCGGCCTGGGTCGCTCTGTAAACTTCTGCGGGCGATCACTTTACAAACAGAGTGTAAATGTTTCAGACTTATGATGTAATTTTCAGGATGCAATTATTATCTTGATCAAATTACCAGCAATTGAAACTCACCTGAAATTGATGTTATTGACATCCCACTGCCAAAAGCAGATTGTTGCATCAGTTCCAGTGGACACCAGGTATCTCTTTGAGCCCTTGGCAAATGGTGAGAACTGAGGACAGATGTAATTCACCCAGTTAAATGATGTTCCAGATAGACAGACTTATGCACCCACATCTATACTGAGAGCAACACACTAGTGGTCCAATGTGAGCTTCTGAAGCTAACCAGGTTTAGTATTTGTATTTATTGATCCCCATTCAGCTACTCTCAGCTACTCTTCCTGGGGTCCAGCAAAATTAAGGCAGTTTTAAATGTTTTAAACGTTACATTCACAACAGATTTCACAACATTATGTACAAAATGGGATAAAAAGAGATGTGTGCAGTTACCACATTATACTGTTGCATGGTTTTCTACATTAGCAAAACTGTGGACAGCATTAGCTTACATACTCTTTGCCCGGCTAACATTAGTCAGATAAAAACATAATAAGGGTGTTGGAGGAAGATAGAAGCGCCTACCTGTAGGGAGGTAATGGACCCACTGTGCCCCTGTAGGACAGCCATAGGGGCACAGGTACGAAGGCACCACACTCGGATGGTTTTGTCACAGCTGCCAGCTGCCATCAAGGTATTCTCAAAGCTGACAGCCAGGTCCGAGATCTCAGCAGAATGTCCTCTCAGGGTGGAGTGCAGCCTCCCGTCAAACGAAGACCATATTTTCACCAAGCAGTCATCCGAGCCCTTGAAAGTAGATTTGATAAGCTAGATAAAGTGATGAGCCTAAAATGATTTCCCACAAGAACTTGATCTTTATGATGACTCACAGTGAAAATCCTGAGACCGGTTCGATCAAAAGCGATGCAGTAGACTGCAGACAGATGACCCAGAATCCTCCTGTGCATCCGCATGTGCTGATAGTTGCTCACAGGGTTCACAGCGCTGAACCGTTGAGTACCGGTTAGCTCCCTTCCTCTGTACACCTCCACTGTGATGGACAAAACACTATGATTTAGAGTCCAAACATGATAATAACAGAATCATGTTAACAGAAAACAACAACACGTGTTGAGTTATAAGCACACATTGCATTTACAGTACCGGCATAAATAGAAAATAATCCTATGAGCATGTCAATCCTGTGTCAGAGAACACCAACCTAGATTTGGAGGATCCCTGCAGGTCAAATGCATCTCTGGTGGTCTCCCTCTGTGCAGGGTAGCAAATGATGAGCCTTTCCTCCGAACATTGCCGTAATCTGGAAGAGGTGGAAATAAAAAGGCTATTTAATAATTTAATTTTACAATTCGATTCCAGAAAGAATAGTTGCTGATGTATACATTTAGAATTCACGCTCAAACAAGACATGTAAAGTTGAACACCTTTTGATGTTCTGAGTAAGGACTGCCTCCCAGTTCCCAGTAGGGAATGTACGCCTGGAACACATGATGGCACCTCTTTGTCCAGAATCGGCCCAATCTGCTTACAGATCTGCAGCAAATGGTCAGGTGCAATGTGTCTGTTGGATGCAACCTAGGGGATCAAACATAGTGTGATGAGCAGAATGACTCATCCAGCTTTCATTGTTACAAGTTAAACCAATATTTATGCTTTGTTCCTCAAGCCATCACAACATTTGTAGGTTGGGTAGCAGTCAAGAGTGTTGGGCCAGTAACCGAAAGGTCGCTGGTTCGAATCCCAGAGCAGACTAGGTGACAAATCTGTTGTTGTGCCCTTGAGCAAGGCACTTAACCCTAATTGCTCTTGTAAATCGCTCTGGCGCATCTGATAAATGACTACAATTTAAAAAATGTAAACAATGATGACACCAGGAATCACAAAACTACAGTACTGCAACCACATTGTCTATTTATTATTTAGATCAAAGACTTTGTCTAATATTTCAGTACACTGTCAGCCAGTGGCATTGTAACAAAATATACATTTCTTAATTTTTCTAGGGGCAAAAAAACATAACTGACATAACTAGGGTTCTTCATGTACACCTGATCTCGTTCCACCAGTGTGCTACATTCCTTGTGGGCAGAACGTTTTATGTAAAACACATTCATCAACGGACGAATCACAACACAGGTCACAAGAAAAATAGCGCAACGACAGCCTTTCTAGGGCGTGGATTGGTCAACAGTGGTGTCCTGACGTAGCCAGAACCACAAGAGTCCCCACCCAATCTGCAGTACAACAGATATATTTATAAATGCTATATCAATTTTGTTTCTATACTAGTGTCAAGCTTTCGACACATACGAAAATACGTAATCCTACATACCGGTAAAAGTTAAAAATCTGTTTATTATGCAACAACAATGTAACAACGATTAAATCTGATTGAACAAAGAGTAAATGGACCAAGCATGGACACACAACGTGGTTGTCATTCAACAATAACAGATATTCGACAATGAGTTTACATCTATTGATTATAGACTTACCAAATCTTCGTAAGATCTTGGATGTTCATGTCCTTGCCAGTCTAATCTGCAGGGTAAAAGCTATCCAAAAATGGTGCGCATTAGTGTAAATCACAACACTGAAGATGCTAGAAACACTGCCAGAAATTAAGTTAGTAAAAACGTGTGATGTCAAACGAGTGAGGCGGTCAGAGAAGCATTAAAAGTCGTGAGTGAGACAAGTTCTACGTTCCAGTCCAATCGGGATCGCTAGCTACATACATCGACTGCAGAACGCCGCTGCTGCCGGAATACACACCTGATATTCTTCTAGTTCGCTCGCTAGAACCTGCAATTGATTAAAACAAATAGGTGTTTCGAATGTGCTGCTTTCATTTACTATTCGCCAAAAATGTTGAATAGTAAGAAATTGTCAATAAGGCACGCCAATTTACCTCAGCCGCTCTCCGACATGGACCCGTTGTCAGAAAACGTGAAATTAGGTAATATAGCTCTGTAAGTGAATAGCAGAAAATAGTACCACAATTGGATATCAATTAAATCAAGCTTTATCTATAATTTAAGCAATGAATTAGGCAACTATATGCGCCTTACCCGATTCAAGGAGAGAAATATTCCGACTTTTGGCCATTGAATCAGCCGTGATTTGGTTGGTGTACAATTGTAAACTAACTTTATGACTAGTGAGAGTATGATATATTTATTTAATTTCGGTTACACTGCTCTGACCCCCTCCACGGTTGCTCCCGCTTTCTAATCAGCCTGTTTTCAGTCGCCATTGGAAGGATGAGGCCTCAGCAATACTAGTTACTTCCGCCACAGCAGAGGAAATAGGGGGTGGGGAACAACTTACAATTTTGTTCGACTACAAAGACAAAGCGAAGCTCGGCCGCTAATTGCACTAATATTATATTTAAATACATTCGAAAGCTTTGGATCAATGTAAATAAAGTTGTTTCTATATGCGGAATTATAGTTTAAAGACCGCACTGTTGTCTTTTCTTCGACAAGGTCGTGTCTTGTTGATGACGTCACGTGTTAGCGAGACAAATCTGTCACGTTTTATTATCCTTCATTTTACTCTGTGCGATTAGTCTCTAGTGCACTTACATCGCTTCACTACTTAGGCTTTGTTTCAATAACTCAACTGTAAAGAAAAACATGTGTGGTGTATAGACAAACGGGCCATGCAATGCTGACGAGAACGATGCATTATCAGCCTGTGCGTTGCATAGTAGGCTTCAATTGCATTGACAAATTGGCGAAATACTGTAGTTGACAAAAAAATATTTTTTACATTTGTCTGGAGATATGACATGATAGACCCGCTTCTTACATCATGTAAATACAGTATATTGTTCTAGTCTCGGATGTGGAGTCCGTCTATCCCATCCGGCACTCGCATTTGAGGAGTCTTGACTAGATGGGATAATTCGCTGCCAGAAGAGCCTTTTCGTAGCAGGTCAGGAGACTTAATTTAGCAAACGTAGCAGGTTATGATAATTAGGCTAAGGTTAGTTAAAACGCAAAAATGATGGATACTATTCGAATATGCAAGTTGTCACTGACATCAGCTGCATCCTTTCAGGACATTATCCATTTCAGGAAATGTATTTATGGTACAACAAATGCCATTTATGCTATAAGAATTATTTTTTAAAACACTATGCAAGCAGCCTAATGGATCATTGTAGGCTATTCGAATGCATTAAATAAACTCGACAACGGGGTGAATTTGGTCCACTAGTTGACGACCCCTGAAATAGTGCGATTGTCATGCAGATGCTTGTCAAATAACCTACCGAGTTGGTGTATGGCTGCACTCAATAGAATTGCGGTCCTATGCTCAATATTTGGCAAAAACAATCACATTTTCTCGCCATATGGTATAAGCGAAATTACAGAGTATTTAATCAATTCACAGTGAGTGTCTCAATTATAATAGCATGTTTACATTCCACTTGTGATCAATAAGAGAACAGAGAAAACAAAGAAATTACAATCATTTTAATTCAATTGGCATGTTTATACCAATAATAACACAGATACAACAACAAAGAGAAACTGTACATAAAATTCTAAAACTACATGGAAATCTACGGCTGCTATGTTCACTTGAAGGATTAAGTGAAAGTACAGTCAATGTTTATCAGTATCCTCAAAAGGATAAGCTACAACCAGTATGTGTAACACTAATGTATTTCATGTTATTAGCTTGGCTATAAACACGAACCATCCTCAAATCGTACCATTACATACTGCATAGAAATTATGAAGAAAAAAAAAAACAGTTTCACAGCAGCTATATCAAATGTTATTGCAATGCCATCACCAAACAGAGACAAAAACCATTTCACATAATGCACAGGCCTGATGAAAAATCCAGTACATGTACTAGGGAGAATGAACCATAACTGTGGATTCATAATACGATGTGGATAATAGTTAAAAATTCATAGAGCACAGCTTAAAAACAGAATTACCACCTTCCTACCCAATATAAACAATAAAACAAGTATTATTGTGTATAAACCCCCAACCCTTCTCCATACAACACAGGTTAAATAAACTGTCCCTCATAAAGCCTATGGAATGTTAGTGTCAGACAAGCGCTCCCAGTTGAATAACAAGTTCCTGATATTGGCGTGATTGCAAGTCATTGCTACAAACCTGCCCCCCTCCCTCTGACAACTGAACCAGACCACAAAAGAAAAGGGAAACACACAATGACCATAACCTTTCTTCCAGAGGTAAAAAATAATAATTGTTTCTACAATCTTACTACTACACAACCTGCTTTTTCTTAAGAAAATAGTTGATAAAAATATTCTTCTGAATTGTACAAGAAAGGAGGTACAGGGAGCACTGGCAAAAGGGTAAGGATGTTATTCTGCCTCATCCTCCTCTTTCTCAGGCTCGTCTGCATCAGCATCTTCCTCTTCTGCTGCCTCCTGGCGGATGAAAAAGTTACATTCCCATATTACAGAACAGTTCTTTTAGGTCTAGTTGTTTACACTATGTGTGTGGGGTACAAACAGCTGCAACGACAATTATTGTTGGTCTGTTTGTAATACCCAATCCTCCTGATTTTGAATGTTGTATATCACTGACATGGCATATTGTATAATTGAAACTAAGGTAACAAGTCTTACCTCCTCAGCTTTGGCCTCTCCGTTTTCTGCCGGTGTTGCTTCTTCCTCAGGATCGTCTTTATTCTCCTCAGGCTTGGACTTCTCTACTACCGCCTTTACCTTTTTGGGTTTGGCTGCTGCCTTGACTGGTGTCTACAAGAATCAGAAATACATGATACATTTCAATGTACAATATGTATAATTATGTTTTGGGGGTTGACATTAGCTGAAATTACAACATTTATTTTACCTTTGCCTTAGGCTCTGCTTTAGCTGGAGTAGTGGGTTTCTGTAAAATAATGCATATTAGATAATTAGTCCAATTACAAATACACAATAGCATCTATTCATAGAAAACATAAACAGGATATACAACATAAATATGATAATATATAGCAAACTTACAGATAACCTCGTGGATCTCCTCTTTGGCTGGTGAGAAAAAGACAGTTACATCAGCTATTGCAGAAAAAATAATTTATTCATAATATAAAATTGTATAAGAGCATTAAATACTAACCTCGACTTCAGTGTCATTATTTGCCTGTGAGTAGGTGGTGGGAGAGAAGAAGTAAAATTCTTAGTAAAAACCAAGAACAATCCCACAATCATAGGTCGGGAGCTGCAGGGAGAAGTGGGTGTGTAATGCTAAGGGGGATGGGCTCACAAACTGTACCCCCACTGCCCCATCCCCAAATTAGATACAAATTATGTAATCTGAAAGTGAGTGGGGGAGGGTAAACATTTAACATTACTATGCCATTTGACTTTTCCCATTGTCATGGTGCAAAATGGAGCCTTTGTGGTACCAACTACCTTGAGAGTGACAAGTAAAAAGGTATGTTATCGTTAGGCTTTAGTAGCCCATACGCATAAAGGCCAATAAACAGCCCCTCCCCCATCAACCGACAGAGATTTGTTATATGAAGGCATCCATCCACACGTTACGTCAACCAGTCAACTGTATGTTCCCGCCATTAGTTGAATATCTATAATTCCCCGATACCAGTTCACCCATATGCGCTGTGGAGCATGTCTTCAGAAATTCGCTGTTACATAATGCAACATTTGTTAGGGAAGCAAAGGCAGGGAATGCACACAAACAAATAGCAAATCCCCAAAAACTGAACACGTGACCAGCTATAAATCACGTGGTCGTCTTCTTTAGAATTACTTTCTCTAAAACCCCATTAAAGTGATACATGGCGCCGAGTTGTCGATGCCTTTCCTATTTGCAAGGGCTGCCATGACACTTCAAAGACCGTACCTTTTCGTGCCATAGGGTGTCGCGCATTACAATACGCTTTACTGCACACAGGACACAAAGTGATGATATAGGATGCCACAGGCATGGGCTATTAAAAGTATATGAATATAAACGTGAACCAAATATATAGAAGCAATCCCAATATTCACAAAATATCATTTAGATCATGCACGCATTTCTGCAATGGCAACATGTAGCTTAGTTACATTGCAGATGGGTTACACCCCTTTGTCTGATCTCATTGCTGAGAAGGCTATTAAAAGCTACTTTACATTCATGAAAGACCCGATATGCGTCAAATTAAATTATATGATTAAGTAACTTATATAAAAAGCACAAGCTGCGATAGTTTATCATGTAACGTTACAGGTTACTAAAATGAGAAAGTGAGAACGAAAGCAAAATGTTACCACACTAAGTAAAAAGGCGCCACTTCCATTTCGACAAGACACACTAAAACACATTCATACTTTAGAGAAAACTTGTTACATTGTATCAAGCATATTTTAGAGTACATGCGATTGTTGCAGATATTTATAAAAACACTTCATGTGAGAAATTATACATTGTAAAATAAGGTTTAAAATTAAAAAGGTAAACATTCCAACTTACTTTGCTTCTTTTCGGCATGGCTGCTTTGCTTGTATTGTCTAGAGAATTAGAGGACAAATTAGCCTTCTCAGTTACTGAAAATTCAATGCAGGCTTCTGAATGTGTCCGATGTAAGTCACTCAATTCCTTCAGAACACACTGTAACTAACGTAAATAATTCATCAGTAGGCCTACGTCTAGAAACTAGCTGAAACTGGATTGGATCCCCCCTCTTTATATTGTATTCCTTATCCTACCAACCTGACTGGCAATTTATTCTCCGCCCCTTGTTGCCATTGATTGGCTTTAACGTCCAGGCAACAGATTTTTAAACCAAAGCAAGTTACCTGTGTGGGTAGGTCTGTATGCCAATCAGTCGTTCCAACGAAAAATGTTGACTTTAGGGGTGGGAATAGCTAGATTCAAAATGATGTGTTATTTTCGTTGATATTATATCAGAATAATGTACACATACTGTAAATGACCGTTATAGAATTGTCAGTATATTTTTTTTATTGAATAAAGTAATGTAGTAAATTTAGCACATTTGGATACTGAATTTATATATTACATTTGAAGTTAATAAAATAAGCTGTATTTGAATTAAATACGTTTCTAATATAAAACTCAGCACATAGTTCAGCCTGGATGTGGCGTCCCTTTATGACGAGCAGCAGCAACAAAGGTTGATTTAAAAAAAATGGCTGCTGGGTGCGCTTGGTTCCTGGTGTTGGGATCTGTCTTTTTCTGCAATCTCTTCAAAACACTCTTGCCGACTATTTCCTCTTTCGTAAGTAGGGGTTATTTAGGCATTGGTCGTGTGAGAAATGCAGGGTTGGCTTCTAAATCATGTAATTTGTTGGCAAATTTGCCCAGGTTATATTAGCTAGCTAGCTATTTCACCTCTCGCGCCCCCCATAAACAACAGCGAAGCTAACCAACCATTCCACCCTGTTGGCAAATGTTAAACTGTTACATTGTATCACGTAAGGTGTGTTATAACCAGGTAGATAATGCCGTGTAGTTATCTATTGGGCACAGATTAAAATATCAACCATAAATACGGTCGTCTGATGACATTTCTAGTCTAAATGCATATAATATGGGTTGTCATAGACTGGGTGGTTTGAGCCCTGAATGCTAACTGGCTGAAAGCCATGGTATATGAGACTGTATACCATGGGTATGACAACATGTATTTTTACTGTTCTAATTACGTTTCTACGTCTATAATAGCAATAAGGCACCTCTGAGATGTTGTGGTATATGGCCCATATACCATGGCTATTGGCTGTATCCAGGCACTCCACATTGCATAAGAATAGCTCTTATGGGGGTGTACCACACCCCCTCGTGCCTTACTACTTTATTAAGCAATACACTACTAAACCAGGTGTTGCTTGTTCTCATGCAATAAACTATAAATGACCCAAGGAGGCAGAAAAATACTTGTCACTTGCAGAGGCAATTTCATTACAAAGAAAATTTACTTTTTAAATTAGTAAACATTTTTGCATGTAAATGCAATTCGTGATCATCATTGTATCTGAACAACACATTTAACAGGATGACTACAGTGTTTATCAGACATAATGCAACTTTCCACTACCTTTGCACTTTTGTTGCAGTAACATACTGGTAACTAGTTCTCAAACTAGGCAGCATTCTGCCTTCTCCCTACAGTTTTCAGCCATTAGCTTCATCCACGACTACCTCATGTGGACTACAGTCCTGACGCTGTGTTTTAACGTTTAGAAACATCAATAATCATTGATCGCGATACGGCTTTTGAAAAATATGGCCGTTATCTTTCATCAGCGAGAAAGAAGGCTTCAAATAAAAAAATGCACTTACTGTAGCAGTTTTGCACAGATTCATACAGCTATGGGTACCTTCATCCAACGGAACTACACTTCCCGAGTTACGCATACAGACAGGTGTTTAGAACATGCAATATAGATAATTAGCACTGGTGGTAGCCTCTTGGCTTCCATAAACAAGTGCTGTAACATGGCGTTATGGCCGCATGGGAACACTGACCCTAAACCTATCGAGGGGTGTAACAATTTAACCTTAATTTTTTGCTGATATGAACGATAAGGTCCTTATGTTCAGATTAAGCGTCAGGGCTCTTTACAAAGCTCCACCATATAGAAGACACCTTCGTCCAATGACTCTTATGTGTAATGTAATGAAACTTAGAGTCATGATCAAGGGCTAACTGGTAACCATCCCAAAGCGATCTCATATCAGAAACATGGCTAAATTTGTAGTGTAATAGCCCTGCTGCAGCCAGATGGTGCTGTTATTCCTTATGCATTTAAAGACGTAAGGAATAACAGCACCATCTGGTGGCAGCAGATCTAGTAGTGTGTGTTTGCTATGTTTTTGCGAAAATATAAAATTAAAGGTTTTGTCTGTTGGAATGTGAAGCTATTGAAGGTCCTTCAGAAAGATGCTGAGCAGGAGAGGGATATGCGGGCTGAGATCCAGGAGATGAAGAAGGAGCACAACTGCGTTAGCATGATGGATGAGTTTGCCAGATACGCCAGACTAGAGCGCAAAATCAACAAGATGACTGACAAGCTGAAGACACATGGTAAGAGAGACACACAATTGAAATTGATGTCCACACTACATTTTTTTTTTTTTCTGGATCAAAAAGGGGCTTATGTGGTGGGTGTGGTAGGGGGCATGGCAATGGGCGTGGTCGGGCCAGTTGACGTTTGCATTTTAAGCCAATTTCCTGAAGTTCTACAATCCATGGAGCTGAGATACATTTTTGCAGTTTTAATGTTTAAAAACATGCGATTCCACATTCTGCCATGAAGCTGAGGGAAAATTGTGCAGTTTTAATGCTATGTTCTTATGCTCAAACATAATAACAAAATCAATACTGCTGAATTCATTGCTTTTGGAATTTTCAATTCTCCCCTACTGTCTAGCTTTTATTTAAGTTATTGTTAGTTCTTAAAGATGATTTCATTTAAAAATATATCTTTATTGTCTTTTCTACATACTTTATATCAGTTTTTAGTCATTTAAGTTTACACTGAAAGCATTTTTCCATCCCGGAAATTTGATTTAACACTGTTCAGTGGCCCGAAAAAAAAACACCTGCCTAAGGATTACAATGCAGAAAAATCCCTGATATAGAGATAAGAGTGATCCATTATCAAATCAAATCAAATACAATTTTATTTGTCACATGCGCGAATACAACAGGTGTAGGTAGACCTTACCGTGAAATGCTTACTTTACAAGCCCTTAACCAACAATGCAGTTCAAGAAATAGAGTGAAGAAAATATTTACTAAATAAACTAAAGTAAAAAATAAAAAGTAACACAATAAAATGTATTTATTTTACCTTTATTTAACTAGGCAAGTCAGTTAAGAACAAATTCTTATCTTCAATGACGGCCTAGGAACAGTTAACTGCCTGTTCAGGGGCAGAACGACAGCTCAACTTGTAACCTTCCAACACTCTAACCACTAGGCTAACACTCTAATCACTAGGCTACCCAGCCACACCAAAATAACAATAACAAGGTTATATACAAGGGGTTCCCGTACCTAAGTCAATGTTCGGGGGTACAGTTTAGTCAAGGTAATTTGTACATGTGAGGTTGGAGTGAAGTGACTATGCATAGATATTAAACAGCAAATAGCAGAAGTGTAAAAACAAAGGAGAGAGTTCAATGTAAATAGTCCGGGTGGCCATTTGATTAATTGTTCAGCAGGCTTATAGCTTGGGGGTAGAAGCTGTTAAGGAGCCTTTTGCACCTAGACTTGGCGCTCCGATACTGCTTGCCCGTGTGGTAGCAGAGAGAAAAGTCTCTTATGAATTTTTTGAGCCTTCCTCTGACTCTGCCTAGTACATAGGTCCTGGATGGCTGGAAGTTTGGCCCCAGTGATGTACTGGGCCGTACACACTACCCTCTGTAGTGCCTTACGGTCAGATGCCGAGCAGTTGCCATACCAGGCAGTGATGCAACTGGTCAGGATGCTCTCGATGGTGCAGATGTATAACATTTTGAGGATCTGGGGACCCATGCCAAATCTTTTCATTCTCCTGAGGGGGGAAATGTGTTGTCGTGCCCTCTTCAAGACTGTCTTGGTGTGTTTTGATCATGATAGTTTGTTGGTGAAGTGGACACCAAGGAACTTGAAACTCTCGACCCACTCCACTACAGCCCCGTTGATGTGAATGGGGGCGTGTTCGGTCTTCCTTTTCCTGTAGTCCACAGTCAGCTCCTTTGTCTTGCTCACATATTTGCACATTTATTACAAATAAAAAAATGGAAATATCACATTTACATAAGTATTCAGACCCTTTACTCAGTACTTTGTTGAAGCACCATTGGCAGCAATTACAGCATCGTGTCTTCTTGGGTATGACTCTACAAGCTTGGCACACCTCTATTTGGGGATTTTCTCCCATGTTTCTCTGCAGATCCTCTCAAGCTCTGTCAGGTTGGATGGGGAGTGTTGCTGCACAGCTATTTTCAGGTCTCTCCAGAGATATTTGATTGGGTTCAAGTCCGGGCTCTGGCTGGGCCACTCAAGGACATTCAGACCTGTCCCGAAGCCATTCCTGCGTTGTCTTGGCTGTGTGCTTAAGGTTGTTGACCTGTTGGAAGGTGAACCCTCGCCACAGTCTGAGCGCTCTGGAGCAGGCTTTCATCAAGGATCTCTCTGTACTTTGCTCAGTTCATCTTTGCCTCGATCCTGACTAGTCTCCCAGTCCCTGCCGCTGAAAAACAGCATGATGCTGCCACCACCATGCTTCACCGTAGGGATGGTGCCAGGTTTCTTCCAGATGTGACACTTGGCATTCAGGCCAAAGAGTTCAATCTTGGTTTCATCAGACCAGAGAATCTTGTTTCTTATGGTCTGAGAATCTTCAGGTATCTTTTGGCAAACTCCAAGCGGGCTGTCATGTGACTTTTACTGAGGAGTAGCTTCCGTCTGGCCACTCTACAATAAAGGCCTGATTGGTGGAGTGCTGCAGAGATGGTTGTCCTTCTGGAAGGTTATCCCATCTCCACAGAGGAACTCCAGAGCTCTTTCAGAGTAGATCTAGATCTCTGTCAGATTGACCATCGGAGTCTTGGTCACCTCCCTGACCAAGGCCCTTCTCCCCTGATTGCTCAGTTTGGCCAGGTGGCCAGGAAGAGTCTTGGTGGTTCCAAACTTCTTCCATTTAAGAATGATGGAGGCCACTTTGTGTTCTTTGGATCCTTAAATGCTGCAGAAAAATGTTGGTACCCTTCCCCAGATCTGTGCCACGACACAGTCCTGTCTCAGAGCTCCTAGGACAATTCCTTTGACCTCATGGCATGGTTTTTGCTCTGATATGCACTGTCAACTGTGGGACCTCAATGATGATCAATGGAAGCAGGATGCACCTGAGCTCAATTTCGAGTCTCATAGCAAATGGTCTGAATAGTTATGTAAATAAGGTATTTCTGTTTACTATTTGTAATACATTTGCAAAAATTTTTTTTTACTGCTTTGTCATTATGGGGTATTGTGTGTAGATTGCTGAGGATATTTATTTATTTAATCTATTTTAGAGTAAGGCTGTAACGTAACAAAATGTGGAAAAAGTCAAGGGGTCTGAATACTTTCCGAAGGCGCTGTGGTGTTCCCTTCGCCCAGGTGGGAAAGGGCAGTGTGTAGTGCGTTTGAGATTGCATCATCTGTGGATCTGTTGAGGTGGTATGGGAATTGGAGTGGGTCTTGGGCTTCCGGGATGATGATGTTGATGTGAACCACGACCAGCCTTTCAAAGCACTTCATGGCTACCGAGTGCTACCGGGCGGTAGTCATTTAGGCAGGTTACATTTGCTTTCTTGGGCACAGTGACTATGGTGGTCTGTTTGAAACATGTAGGTTTTATAGACTCGGTCAGGGAAAGGTTGAAAATGTCAGTGAAGACACTTGCCAGTTGGTCCGCGTACACGTCCTGGTAATCCGTCTGGTCCCACGACCTTGTGAATGTTAACCTCTTTAAAGGTCTTGCTCGCATAGGCTACGGAGAGCATGATCACACAGTCGTCCGGAACAGCTGGTGCTCTCATGCATACTTCAGTGTTACGTTGCCTCGAAGCGAGCATAAAAGGCATTTAGCTCATCTGGTAGGCTTGCGTCACAGGGCAGCTCGTGGCTGGGTTACCATTAGTAGTTTGTAATAGTTTGCAAGTCCTGCCACATCCGACGAGTGTCAGATCCGGTGTAGTAGGATTCAATGTTAGTCCTGTATTGGCGCTTTGCCTGTTTCATGGTTTGTCTGAGGGCATAGCGGGATTTCTTATAAGCGTCCGAATTAGGGTCCAGCTCCTTGAAATGGCAGCTCTAGCCTTTAGCTCGGTGCGGATGTTGCCTGTAATCCATGGTTCTGGTTGGGATATGTACGTATGGTCACTGTGGGGACGACATCGTTGATGCACTTATTGATGAAGCCAGTGACTGATGTGGTAAACTCCTCAATGCCATTGGATGAATCCCGGAACATATTCCAGTATGTGCTAGAAAAACAGGCCTATAGCGTAGCATTCGCGTCATCTGACCACTTCCGTATTGAGCGAGTCACTGGTACTTCCTGCTTTAGTTTTTGCTTGTAAGCCGGAATCATGAGGATATAATTATGGTCAGATTTGCCAAATGCAGGGTGAGGGAGAGCTTTGAACTCGTCTCTGTGTATGGAGTAAATATGGTCTAGAGTTTTTTTCCTCTGGTTGCACATGTGACATGCTGATAAATCGGATTTAAGTTTGCCTACATTAAAGTCCCCAGCCACTAGGCGCGCCGCTTCTGGGTGAGCATTTACTTGTTTGCTTATGACCTTATACAACTCGTTGACTGTGGTCTTAGTGCCAGCATCGGTTTGTGGTGGTAAATAGACGGCTACGAAAAATATAGGTAGATAGTGTGGTCTACAGCTTATCATGAGGTACGCTACCTCAGGCGAGCAATACCTCGATACTTCCTTAATATTAGACATTGCACACCAGCTGCTATTGACAAATAGACGCATAGCCCCACCCCTCGTCTTACCAGACGTAGCTGTTCTGTCCTGCCGATGCATGGAACACCCAGCCAACTGTATATTATCAGCTGATGGTGCAGCTGCTGCCTGTTGATGTCCTTCATGTCCAGGCCACATCTCTGAACTCTATAGAGGCAGGATGCATAGTATATAGCTCCATTACGAGCTGGTGTTATACAGACATACACCCCATTGGCTTTCAGACAACAACCAAATGTCTCCAACAGCCATTTGCCAAGAGTTAATGTTATATGAATGGCAGGCTTTGTATTACACTATGGCGCCTTCCCTGCAACCGTAAGGGCTATGACAGAGAAAACAAGGAAATACTATAATCAGATTTGGATTTTTTTTGTTTATGAAAAATGGACAAATTCTCAGGAATGACAATGGTTTGTTTAGAAAGCACTTTTCAGTAGTATACTGTTACAATATTATATTTTTACAGTGGCAAATAAAGGTTGCGACAAAAACCCCAAGGCAATTTTTATGTTTTTGTTTGAAAATATCTAGTTTTGAATTTGTCAAAAAGGAAACAAAAAAAGTCTACAAGTTCACTCTTTACCACATTGTTTAGATGAGTCACAATGCAGGTGACTTTGAAATATGGTGTTTCGTACATTGAGAAAATCAACTTTTTGTCTCTAGATCCTCCCTACTGTACACCCAAACAACTGTCTCTAACTCTCTCCCATGCTGTGTCAGTTCAGGGCCGCTGCCTATCAACTAACATGCCTTCAAGTTCAAATCCTGTTGTTCAACAACAGGAATATTTCACTATTTTGGAATGAAAAGTGTTTTCAAATTTAAATGCACCACATGCATATTTCTCCAGTCATATGCACTGGTCACACATCAGGCTTATTTTCCCTGCCAACCCCTCCCTTATGCCATACCATACAAAACAGGTTATATTCCAATGCATGTTGTGTAGTATTTACACTGAAATTAATTGAGAAGAACACACAAAAGGCAACTGTTATTAGAACTGTTGAAATTCCTAGAGAATGGATACCAATAATTAATTTAGATGGTTCCTCTGCAGATAAGATCTGTTTTTTTTCTTCTTACAGTCAAGTCTAGAACTGCTCAACAAGCCAAAATGAAATGGATGGTGAATATAGGTTTTTACATCCTCCAGGTGAGTATTAAACATGTTGAAATTAGAAATATATCCTATATTCTTTAATTGGTAAAAAATATACATACTTTTTTTAAATGTCAGTTTTCACCACCGGTGACATGCACAAGTGATTGTGTTGCATTTTGATGCACTGAATCAGGTTGTTTTCTGTTGTCTCTCTAGGCTGCTCTGATGATCTCCCTGATTTGGAAGTATTATGCTGACCCAGTGACTGTTGTACCCAGTAAGTGGATTGCCCCCCTGGAGCAGCTGGTGGCATTCCCATCTGGAGTAGCAGGTAAATTGTGTGATTACAACGCCTGAGGATTGAGGCCCACACTCGCTTTTGATTGTGGGTAAATTCATAGTAATCAAGTTTAGTGTTTAATAGTAAACTGTTAGTAAACTGTGGCTAATTATAGACGACTACTGAATGTCTCGTCTATTCGTTCTCTTTAAATACTGAAGATAGAATCACATGACTCGTTTCCTCTCTTAACATGGAATTCTCATTGAACTGGTTCAAAATGCCATGTTGAATGCACATTTTTGTTTGTACCTACATCAAATACTACTAACTGACAACTCTGACAATTACTATTTGAACCCAGCCTTTCTATCCTTTCAGGTGGTGTTGGAATCACATGCTGGCTGGTGGTGTGCAACAAAGTGGCATCTATTGGTCTACATGCAATTAGCTAAGGAATGGGATCTTTTATTAATGTCTTATTTATTCCCCAAATGTAAATTGGTACTGTTGGTAAGCACTTTTACAAAGCACCCCATATTCAAACATTGCCTTACATTGCCAATGTTATTGCACATATTTTAGTGTGTCTTATGTTGGCTTCGGAATTCGGATGTTACACTACATGGCCAAAAGTATGTAGACACACCTTCAAATTAGTGGATTTGTCTATTTCAGCCACACGTTGCTGACAGGTGTATAAAATACAGCACACAGCCATGCAATCTCCATAGACAAACATTGGCAGTAGAATGGCCCATACTGAAGAACTCAGTGACTTTCAATGTGGCACTGTCATAGGATGCCACCTTTCCAACAAGTCAGTTCGTCAAATGTCTGCCCTGCTAGACCTGCCCCGATCAACTGTAAGTGCTGTTATTGTGAAGTGGAAATGTGTAGGAGCAACAATGGCTCAGCTGCGACGTGGTAGGCCACACAAGCTCACAAAACGGGACCGCTGAAGCGCATAGTGCGTAGGAATTGTCTGTCCTCCGTTGCAACACTCACTATCGAGTTCCAAACTGCCTCTGGAAGCAACGTCAGCACAATAACTGTTCGTCGGGAGCTTCATGAAATGGGTTTCCATGGCCGAGCAGCCGCACACAAGCCTAAGATCACCATGTGCAATGCCAAGTGTCGGCTGGAGTGGTGTAAAGCTCTCCGCCATTGGACTCTGGAACAGTGGAAACGTGGCAGTCCGACTAACAAATCTGGGTTTGACAGATGCCAGGAAAACGCTACCTCTCTGAATGCATAGTGCCAAATTTAAAGTTTGGCGGAGGTAGAATAATGGTCTGGGGCTGTTTTTCATGGTTTGGGCTAGGCACCTTAGTTCCAGTAAAGGGAAGTCTTCTTACAGCGTACAATGACATTCTAGGCAATTCTGTGCTTCCAACTTTGTGGCAACAGTTTGGGGAAGGCGCTTTCCTGTTTCAGCACGACAATGCCCCTGTGCATAAAGCGAGGTCCATACAGAAAAGTTTTGTCGATCGGTGTGGAAGAACTTGACTGGCCTGCACAGAGCCCTGACCTCAACCCCATCAAACATCTTTGGGATGAATTGGAAGACCTCACTAATGCTCTTGTGGTTGAATGGAAGCAAGTCCCCGCAGCAATGTTCCAACATCTAGTGGAAAGCCTTTCCAGAAGAGTGGAGGCTGTTATAGCAGCAAATGGGGGTCCAACTCCATATTAATGCCCATGATTCTGGAATGGGATGTTTGACGAGCGGGTGTCCATATACTTTTGGCAATCTAGTGTATTTCACAAATTGCTTCACTGCGTAATGATTGTATGAGCATGTTTAATGACCGTTTTAAATCTAATTTCAACTGATCTAAATGAGTTGAGCAAGTGTTGCAATTGTTTCATATTGGTATGTAATTTTGTTCATGTTAATTGTAGGCATGGTCTGTAGCACATTTTCATTTGTTGAATGAAACCTGAACTAATATTACAAAGTTTACTGTTTGGATTTTGGAAGTGTTGAAGTATGCATAATAATTATGCATACTTCAACACAATAAAGAATTTGAAAACTGAAGGCCTAAAGTGTTGGTTGTTCTTAGCATCTTGGGTATTTTAGAGAGGCTTTTATAAAAAAAACTATGTGTACCATTGTGGATAGGTGGCATCTTCATTGAATGTTGCTTTTATTACAATCTGATTTCAAGGGAGTTTGGAATTTGTCATGAGCAATAGTGTCAGAATACAAATACTCCATTTAGTAATGTGTTGAGTTGCCATGGAAGATAAATAATAATTTATCAAATTATACAAATATATTATAATTTTGTATAATTCTTAGGTCAATAAAAAATTATCTTGGTCTCCCAGGTGAGACCGGGCTAGCGTCTTCTGTATGGTAAGAGGACGTTCTGTCCAGGTCTGTGCTTTGAACTCTGGATCTGCATGGCCATTTGGATCAGTGATTGGGGCCTGGCCAAAAAGCTCTTTCATCAAGATACTCTTCTTGCTGCGGACTACGCCATCTTCCGGTTGAGGGTCCATGGTGTCACGCCTTTGGCACTTCTCTGCTGGTAGAGTGAAGGAGGGCTCATACGCCCTAGACCCCAGGTTCTCCACCCTGGCCTGGCTCTTGATGTATTTAGGAGGGCTCTTTGTCAGGCTTTGGCTATGTCTGGCATAGGCAGGCTTCCCACTGTGTAGGTTCTGGATGGTTTCTTTGAATGTGTAGAGGTGCTTGGTCCTGGGAGGGGATTTGAGGGCCATGTTGGCACGTTCTGTATTTAGAAAGTCATCCAGAGTGTACCGGACCTGGCTTTCAAATGGCTGTTTGCACTCCTTCTGAAGCCTTGAGGGAACTCGCTGCCTCCTCTGCAAGGCAATACTCCTCACCCTAAAGTTGTGGGTCCTCCTTGTCATAATCACCATGCAGCACTCCATCGTCTGTGGATAAATAGGATAGTTGCTTGCACATAAAAAATGAAAAAATTGGGGCCATAATTTTCTTGTCTTTTTTTGGGATATAACATGACACAGGAACGAACGGTTATTTCAGTCCTGTTACTTACGTGAGCTTTAATTAGTCCCAATGTTTGGGAGTTTTTTGTGTTTGCTCTCTTGTTTGCATATACTCTGTGACTGGAGAGTACACACTTCAGAATCTAATTTAAACATTTCTTTCCTCAATATCCCCTTAACTTTGCATTTATTGGTAGTCCCAATAGGCTGTAGTAAAGTTTTTAAAATCCTTACCAGCAAAATGCTCATTATCGTATGATCCTCTGTCATCCACTAACGGGTCTGCTGTGTCACTTCTGTCTGGGAAGCCAATTGCAAAGGACTCCTAAAAAAAGAAAAAATATATATCAACTTTACACTGGAACTCAATACACAAACTTTTATCAAGGAGTTAATATTTGCTTTTATCTGTCAATATTGAATAAATGTTTTATTTACCGTTACCCATTTAAACAGCATTCTGCACAGAATGTGAGCGAGAAGGAAACTCATTTACATACCCAGCTCAAACTCTTCTGCTTCTCCAACTTCAGATGCTGGAGTGAACAGGCATAGACTAGTTCAAATTGGCACGGAGCCTCGATGGGGAGAGGATATGTAATCTGTTTGAACAGATTTAGTTTCTCTTGCTCCTGTTAATGGCAAAATATATTAATCCTCAAGTTTAAAAAATGTTTGATCTGGATCAAGGGTTGAACATGTTAAAAGTTCAAGTAGCTCATAATGTCGTTGTACCTTTTCTGTTCCAGCCTTTTGGAAATCTATGTGAGTAGATTTTGTGGATCTCCAATTCTCTCTCTCTTTCCTATATTTCGTGTTAAATGCATCAGTAAGCCATTTCTCAAGAATGCAATATGTACAATAAATGTTCATTTCTCAAATGTAGTGTTATCATCCTGATATCTATCACCAGGCAGGTTTACAAGTTGCCCGATGACTCAAACTGAATTTGTCCGCTGCTCTTATGTTCGCTACATACAGTGCCTTGCGAAAGTATTCGGCCCCCTTGAACTTTGCGACCTTTTGCCACATTTCAGGCTTCAAACATAAAGATATAAAACTGTATTTTTTTGTGAAGAATCAACAACAAGTGGGACACAATCATGAAGTGGAACGACATTTATTGGATATTTAAAACTTTTTTAACAAATCAAAAACTGAAAAATTGGGCGTGCAAAATTATTCAGACCCCTTAAATTAATACTTTGTAGCGCCACCTTTTGCTGCGATTACAGCTGTAAGTCGCTTGGGGTATGTCTCTATCAGTTTTGCACATCGAGAGACTGACATTTTTTCCCATTCCTCCTTGCAAAACAGCTGGAGCTCAGTGAGGTTGGATGGAGAGCATTTGTGAACAGCAGTTTTCAGTTCTTTCCACAGATTCTCGATTGGATTCAGGTCTGGACTTTTACTTGGCCATTCTAACACCTGGATATGATTATTTTTGAACCATTCCATTGTAGATTTTGCTTTATGTTTTGGATCATTGTCTTGTTGGAAGACAAATCTCCGTCCCAGTCTCAGGGTCTTTTGCAGACTCCATCAGGTTTTCTTCCAGAATGGTCCTGTATTTGGCTCCATCCATCTTCCCATCAATTTTAACCATCTTCCCTGTCCCTGATGAAGAAAAGCAGGCCCAAACCATGATGCTGCCACCACCATGTTTGACAGTGGGGATGGTGTGTTCAGGGTGATGAGCTGTGTTGCTTTTACGCCAAACATAACGTTTTGCATTGTTGCCAAAAAGTTCCATTTTGGTTTCATCTGACCAGAGCACCTTCTTCCACATGTTTGGTGTGTCTCCCAGGTGTCTTGTGGCAAACTTTAAACGATACTTTTTATGGATATCTTTAAGAAATGGCTTTCTTCTTGCCACTCTTCCATAAAGGCCAGATTTGTGCAATATACGACTGATTGTTGTCCTATGGACAGAGTCTCCCACTTCAGCTGTAGATCTCTGCAGTTCATCCAGAGTGATCATGGGCCTCTTGGCTGCATCTCTGATCAGTCTTCTCCTTGTATGAGCTGAAAGTTTAGAGGGACGGCCAGGTCTTGGTAGATTTGCAGTGGTCTGATACTCCTTCCATTTCAATATTATCGTTTGCACAGTGCTCCTTGGGATGTTTAAAGCTTGGGAAATCTTTTTGTATCCAAATCCAGCTTTAAACTTCTTCACAACAGTATCTCGGACCTGCCTGGTGTGTTCCTTGTTCTTCATGATGCTTTCTGCGCTTTTAACGGACCTCTGAGACTATCACAGTGCAGGTGCATTTATACGGAGAATTGATTTCACACAGATGGATTGTATTTATCATCATTAGTCATTTAGGTCAACATTGGATCATTCAGAGATCCTCACTGAACTTCTGGAGAGAGTTTGCTGCACTGAAAGTAAAGGGGCTGAATAATTTTGCACGCCCAATTTTTCAGTTTTTGATTTGTTAAAAAAGTTTGAAATATCCAATAAATGTCGTTCCACTTCATGATTGTGTTCCACTTGTTGTTGAATCTTCACAAAAAAAATACAGTTTTATATCTTTATGTTTGAAGCCTGAAATGTGGCAAAAGTTCAAGGGGGCCGAATACTTTCGCAAGGCACTGTACTTCAGTCTGAAACTGCCATCTTTTAAGTTGTTTGTGGGGATGTCAAAATGAGGGGTGTTGTACAAAATAAAGTAATCAGCGATTGGATCATCTCTAATCAATTAGAGTATCAAAGCCAATTATTAATTTTCAAAACACAGCTTTACCCATGTGTGTTCTGGCTCTGGCCCAACCCATCGTTTTCTGGGACCAATTAGAATGGTTATAATGTATTTACATTATATAAATTGTCGGGGAGGTACTCAGATCCAGATTCATTGCGGAGAAGAAACTAAAGTCCGTGGGTGTGGTGTAGCGTTTGGGTAGCCAGGCAAGTTTAGGAAATGGGTATTTTACTCCAACCTTCAATTATTCCTTCAGAAATATAGCTGTATTAGACTCCCTCTTGTGTTTACATTGCAGTACTGTGAGCTAAATCACATTACCATTCTTTCAAACAACAGTACTGTTCCAAATCTACTAAGATCTGGAACAGTTTACCTACACTGATTGTACAAAACATTTCTGAATACCTGCTCTTGCCATGACATAGACTGACCTGGTGGGGACATATTAGGAAGGTATTTCTAATGTTTTTTACACTCTGTATGTTGCTGCTCTCAAGTTCTTTATAAACTTACTTCGATTTTTTTGGTCAACAGATTGATCTGTGCCTGGAGGTAATCAGACAGCTCTCTGGCTTCATTGGTCTTCCTTGTTTCTGTGGCAAGAGGTTGATTGAAGGATATCTGGCTCAGCTCAAGATTCCTTTCTAAGTCCTGCAACACAATTTATTTACATTTCACTACAGATATAACATTGTGGTACTATGTGTGCATTATCAATCTAGCATAACTGTGTTGACCCTGTCCACCTATATCGGTCTCCCCATAGAAGACCAATACAAATGGACAGAGTTGAAAACCCAATCAGTTTCAATCCAAACATCCACCTGGCCTGTGAACATTTATTTAACCCTCATTTTACCAGGTAAGTTGACTGAGAACACATTCTCAGTTACAGCAACAACCTGGGGATGAATGAGCCAATTTTATTTTTTTTTTTGTATTTTTTATTTTTTTTTCACCTTTATTTAACCAGGCTAGTTGAGAACAAGTTCTCATTTGCAACTGCGACCTGGCCAAGATAAAGCATAGCAGTGTGAGCATACAACAAAGAGTTACACATGGAGTAAACAATTAACAAGTCAATAACACAGTAGAAAACAAAGGGGGGGTCTATATACAATGTGTGCAAAAGGCATGAGGAGGTAGGCAAATAATTACAATTTTGCAGATTAACACTGGAGTGATGAATGATCAGATGGTCATGTACAGGTAGAGATATTGGTGTGCAAAAGAGCAGAAAAGTAAATAAATAAAAACAGTATGGGGATGAGGTAGGTGAAAAAGGGTGGGCTATTTACCAATAGACTATGTACAGCTGCAGCGATCGGTTAGCTGCTCAGATAGCTGATGTTTGAAGTTGGTGAGGGAGATAAAAGTCTCCAACTTCAGCGATTTTTGCAATTCGTTCCAGTCACAGGCAGCAGAGTACTGGAACGAAAGGCGGCCAAATGAGGTGTTGGCTTTAGGGTAAACGGGATGATTAGGTGATCATGATAGTATGAAGGCCAGATTGGGAATTTAGCCAGGACACCAGGGTTAACACACGATAAGTGCCATGTGATCTTTAGTGACCACAGAGAGTCAGGACACCCATTTAACGTCCCATCTGAAAGACGGCACCCTACACAGGGCAATGTCCCCAATCACTGCCCTGGGGCATTGGAATATTATGTTTTAGACCAGAGGAAAGTGTACCTCCCACTGGCCTTCCAACACCACATCCAGCAGCATCTGGTCTCCCATCCAGGACCAACCTGCCTAAGCTTCAGAAGCAAGCCAGCAGTGGGATGGAGGGTGCTGTTGGAGTCAGCCCTGCCATGTGAGTGCATGTACTGTACCTGTATCCTCTTGTTCTTCCTGTGTAGGTCCACAGTGATCAGGGCCAGCCTGTGGCTCAGCTCTTCCCTCTCTTCCAGGCTGCAGTCCTCGCTGAGCAGCTGCAGCCGGTACAGAGCGTCCTTGGTGCGCAGCAGCTCCTCCTTTGTGCCCCTCAGACGCCTGGATAGACAGTTGCGGCGGTTGCGGGCTTTACGCTGGAGCTCCTGCAGAGCGCGCATCGCGTTTCCGTGCTTGGCCAGAACCTGACGGTGTGGGTGGGTGCAAAACTTTATGACCTTAGCCAATGCTACAAGATCAGATTATTGTTGTTAGCTGATTAGGAGTTTGTTATAGCTGTGTTATAAATCAATTATTCATTTTTTTTTACTGCAGCATACCCGGTGGAAGGCCACTCTGTGAATCCTGGAAGCGCTGTAGCACCACCGCGTGGCGGCCCTGGAGCTGCTTTAGCAACTTGTTCTCTGTGGCGACACCACTCAACTGCTGCTGTAGCTCCCACACTTGACTGTTGAGTTCCTTGATGCGGTGCCTGTGGGCAGAACTGGTGCGCTGGTTTGAGCCCTGCAGGGGCTTGATTGGAGGGAAGCGAGAGGCCTTGTGGTTCCTTGAAAGAGTGTTTGTCTTCTTTTTGCACCAAAGTGTGATGCTTACATGGGAATATGCTGCAAACCATCTCGGCCTATAGGCCTACACTTATGTCATTATAGGTAGACTGTCTGTAGCAATGAGAAGATATGTAATATCAGATTGATATCACACACTTCGTGCTTTCTCTGTCTTCGTGGTTAGACCCGGCTTCTTGCTTGGTGAGAGGGAAAGGGTCCTATTTGCAGTAGTGTCAGCCTCCTCCTTGTAGTCTGACTGGGTGGATGACCCCTGAGAGTCTTCCCTGCTGCCGGTCCTACTGCTGTATCCCTTGCTTGACCTGGAGGAGGTGAACTGGCCTGAGGAGCAGCTTGAGTCTGCATCGCCTGCACCCACTTCATAGTTAGCATTGTCCTGCTGCACTATGCCTCTGCTGTGGTGTCTCAGCCTCAGAGACATGTGTCCCCAAAGATAAGCCCGCACCAGTTTCTGTAATATAGTAGACAGATATCCAATTAGCTGAAGTAGTTCATTTAGCCACACTGTATGTGAAATGATAAGAACCAAAACAATCTATACTTTCAACTATAGCCTACTTACATTCATGAATAGTTTAATACATTTAGCTAATCTAACGTTATCTAGATAGGTCTAGAAGACAGAGAGAGTGACAGACATTCCTTGCCTTGATAAAAATGTTTCCTGACTTCAACTATTCTACAAAGCTAACAACCAAGCCTAATAATTCTCCATGCCAATGCTATCCTTACATTACATTATTTTTAAAAATCGAAATGTCCCCCCCCCCCCCACTAACTTGCATTCAAATAAATTATTATGTATCTTCATGAGCAAGAGAGTCATTGACAGATTATGTTGTTGGCTGGCTGTCTCTGAAATGGTATTTTAGGTTGCCGTAGAAACAAGCGTGCTCATTGAATAGGACCAGGGGAAATATAGTTTTCTGGCTGTTGATCGCTTAATATATTCGAATTATATGGGCAAATCATAGGCAAGGAATGTTAATACATTCCTTAATCATGGGAAATTTCTTAGAACTGACTGCTTTTGGGAGAATTAGAGACCACACCATCCTAATTTGTATATAAACTAATTGTTTTTTAGTAAAACAATTACATTAGACTTCGTTTGCAATTGTTTTTTTAATAAACTTTCAGTATATACTACAACAACAAAAATATACATTTGCCTATAATAAGTTAAACAAATAAAGATGTGCCCTGTAGATTTACAACCACAACAAAACTGTTAGGCCTATAGATAATCATGGTCCAACAATATGCATACATTTCAACTGCCCGCTTTAACTCTTGGTATTATTTTCACTAGTTGCTCTGTTGGTCAGTGGCTATTTCTGTCCATATATGCACTTTGCATGTAGCTGCAAACTAACTTTGTGGTCCCCATGCCGACAGACAGCTCTAGTTGCCAATCACTCGGTCAGCGCTGCACGCATAAAACCTGGCCCACCAATCCTGCGGTGATGGAGGGTTTGGGGACAAAAATAGCCTCAGTGGTGTGGCTTGTGTTCGCAGAGTAATGTCCTGGGTACGCTATACTATTAGGGGAGGCAGCCTGTATCTTTAATAACCTACGTTAGTACCTCATTCTACAGAACACGCCGTAACAAAATGGTTATAAAAGTATTTCTAGCTTCTTCATCAGGATCGACAGCGGTAAGCATTTACCCGAGTCTTTGTTATTAAATCCTAAATTAACTTTGTTGGCCGGTTTCCCATGACTATTGTTCAGCTCTTAGTACATGCATTTATGTAACTGGCAAACAAATCCAAATCGGTTTAGGTTATTATAGGCCTAGGCAATTTAGCGGTTTGTCAACTTTTAGTACCGTTATTTGGTCTAACTTCTCAGTTAAGGAGCACTAGGACAACTCGAGTTTCCTTATATATCTCGACCGTCGCTGAGATCACATTCCAAACCTGCAATAGCAATCTGTTGAAAATGAATCACCATGCATTCACTTGCAGAACCTTCTGGAATATATTTGGATAACTTCAAACCTAATCTACAATATCAAAGAATATATATGATATATATATATGATGTGTGAACTGATTCTTTGTCCAGAAAATATAAAACAAAAAGTAAAAATGTTTCCTTAATGTATTAGTGTCTTCTACTCTGCTCTCCCCAACCTAATGATAGAAAAAAGCAGAAGCCTATCTATACTGTGTTGTCTGTCTGTACACCTGTGTGATGGTCCAGATCAAAAAGAAGCAACAGGATGTGCTTGGGTTCCTGGAGGCCCTGAAAGTGGACTACGCTCCATTGGACATTGCCTGCAATGAGGACAACCGCATGTGGATGAGGGAAAATGTCCCTGTGGAGAAAAAGCCCACCAACGGGATCCCCCTACCCCCTCAGATCTTCAATGAAGAGAGCTACTGTGGGGTGAGCATAAAATATCATGTAGAAGGTGTGGTAACTAATAGGCCCAGGTAAAGCTGGGGAGAAAATGTCCATTAAAATGCTGAGAGAACAATTAGAGACTAAACTGAAATGTCTCATTTGTCTTTTACCACAGGACTACGAGACATTCTTTGACGCTAAAGAAGACAATGCAGTGTTTGCCTTCCTGGGTCTGCCACCTCCTCCAGGATCCAAGGTTGGAATTCAACTTTCACTTACTTTTCTAAAATGAAAATTATGTTTATATTGCTTTTGAGTTTAAGATTACAACAACACAACCTGTTTTCCACTCAAGGGATTTTAAAATGCAAATAAACTCAGGCTGTTTTAATGTTCATTTAGCTGACATTCTCAGTCATGTATTGTCCTAGTTTGTTTTTGCTCAGACATGGCTGCTTACACTCCATACTGTATATCATATTCATTTGGAGGGCAAGCAGGAGTTAGTGAGGTTAATTGTGTGAGAGGGATACGATGTGACATGTATGCTACGCTAGTTGAGGATGATGCAACTGTGTTAAACAACCTGACAATTTTTCTTGGTGCAGGAAGCGAAAGAGGCTGAAAAGGCATTTATCCTTGAGAATGGGCCTGTTGAAAATGGGACTGTTGAGATTGAGACCGTTGAGAGTGAGACCGTTGAGAATGGAACTGATGATGCTGAGGATGAAGAGAACCTTGAAGCTGAGGAGGTTGAGGAGGAGATTCTTGATGATGACTCACTAGTAATGCCTTTCTTTTATCCCCTCAGTCCCTGTCTCACCTTCACCATTTCTCCCCCTGTTTCCTCCCATCCAGCATAACCTTAACCATTTCTCCCCCGGTTTCCTCCCATCCAGCATAACCTTAACCATTTCTCCCCCGGTTTCCTCCCATCCAGCATAACCTTAACCATTTCCCCTCCAGTTTCCTCCTATCCAGCATAACCTTAACCATTTCTCCCCCGGTTTCCTCCCATCCAGCATAACCTTAACCAATTCCCCCCCAGTTTTCCTCCCATCCAGCATAACCTTAACCATTTCTCCCCCGGTTTCCTCCTATCCAGCATAACCTTAACCATTTCTCCCCCGATTTCCTCCCATCCAGCATAACCTTAACCATTTCTCCCCCGATTTCCTCCCATCCAGCATAACCTTAACCATTTCTCCCCCATCCAGCATAACCTTAACCATTTCTCCCCCGATTTCCTCCCATCCAGCATAACCTTAACCATTTCTCCCCCGGTTTCCTCCCATCCAGCATAACCTTAACCATTTCTCCCCCGGTTTCCTCCCATCCAGCATAACCTTAACCATTTCTCCCCCAATTTCCTCCCATCCAGCATAACCTTAACCATTTCTCCAGTTAACTCCTGTTGGTTTCATTTTCCATGGACGATTACCAAGTAACCAGTAATGTTGCTAATCCTCTCATTGCATGGATGAGTGTCAATTTAGAGTTGGTTTAAGCACAGTGTAACCATGCCTCATTAATTAACGTGTACATTTCTCACTTTAATAGTGTTTCATTGTGTTTATATTTCATCTGTAGTTTTTGCAAAGCACATCAAGTGTTTATAATAATTTTATGATATTATATATATGATTTCTATTCAATAGATAGCAGATGATTGGGAATCAGGTCATTCTTTTTCAAATTAATAATTTGTATAATAGGATTGTTCTTACAGAAGAGCATGCTGATGCTGTTGTAAAAAATGATGATATGAACATTTATATGGAGATTTATTTAAAAAGAAGTACATTAGGCAAACTTAAACTTCTCAACTCACTTTGGGATGCTGGTGCATGAGCATCACAGAGAAAGGAATTGTTTATTTTTTTCAAGGAGGGGGCCAGGGACAGCAGATACATATTGCCCAGCGGAACCTGTGATTTTCCTCTAATAAATCCCACTGGCTTTTAGATGGTGCGGTTTCCAGAAGAGTGCAAATTGAGCCCTCTGCTTTCGCTGTTCTCCAGAGTACCAGGCCAGTTTATTTTCCATTTAAGTTGCGATGTTGAGGTAATGACAGTTATTTTATTGATACTGTTGACTGTACTGATTTAGCTGGCTTCCGGCAGTGTGATAATATGCAGTCTTCCTTGCTACACAATACATCATTGCAAATCTCTCATTTCTCTCCACAGCACAATATACTGATATTCATCATCTTGCAGCCATATGTAATTCCCCTTAATTTATTCATGCATTTTTCTTTACTCAGAGGAGCTGCTGATGCTGATGCCTTACTCTGTGATGTCTTTGAACATGTGACTCCAGCAGTAGGGCTGCTCCCCTCTTGGTGTTTGATATGTGCCCATGACAGCTGCTGTGTCATTCCTATTCTAACACATAGTTTTTTCCCCCTTGATGGCACATTGTTGTTTTCACTCTAGAAAAGAGAGGTCCCGATGGAGGAGTTCAATGGAGATGAACACACAGAGGAGGTGGAAGCAGAGGTGGGAGGAGAAACAGGAGAGGAGGCAGCAGAAGAGGCCACAGAAGAAGACGCCGCCGCAGAAGAGAAGGTGGCAAAGGAGGAGGAGGAGGCGGTCGAAGACACAGAGGAAGCCACAGAAGACACTGTAATTGGCTCCCAGAATCCCATGCTGTGGCATCTCCTCTCCTCCATCTCTTTAATATTGTCTTTTCCACTACCTCAGGGTTTTGTTTCCCTCGAGCTCCTGTTGTCCTCTTCTCCTCCTCAACTCTGGACCATACTAACCCACTGTTATATTGACTGTCCCATAACTGTTTCAATTGACTGTTCTGTAGCTGTTTCTGTTGACTGTTCTATTATTCCTTCGATCTGTTGTATGTTTAACCACTCTTCTGTTCTGGAGCAGTTAACTGTAATCTCTTTGTTGGCTGTTTTGTATTTTTGTTTTAATTGACTCCATTTGCAGCCTTGTGTCATCATTTGTTCTTGATTTGTGCTATGTACTATGTTCTTTGTTCCACATCAATGTCTAGGTGTGTATGTATAGTATGTCAAAAATCTAATTTTATTGGTCACATACACATGGTTAGCAGATGTTAATGCAAGTGTAGCGAAATACTTGTGCTTCTAGTTCCGACCATGCAGTAATACACATACACATACATGTGTCTCCATGTCTAGGTGTATATGTGTAGTATGTGTCTCCATGCCTAGGTGTGTATGTGTCTCCATGTCTAGGTGTGTATGTGTAGTATGTGTCTCCATGTCTAGGTGTGTATGTGTAGTATGTGTCTCCATGCCTAGGTGTGTATGTGTAGTATGTGTCTCCATGTCTAGGTGTGTATGTGTAGTTCTACTGTCCATCCATGTCTAAGTGTGTATGTGTAGTTCTACTGTCCATCCATGTCTAGGTGTGTATGTGTAGTTCTACTGTACATCCATGTCTAGGTGTGTAAGTGTTGGTGGGGGTCCTCTGGAAATCCACACATGTTCTTCAATGTGCCTGATCTGGGAGATCTGTTCAAGTTGCACAACCTCCCATGTATAAGTGTCTCAAGTTTGAGGAGAGGTTCTGTTTCCCATATGCCTCCTTGAGGTCATGCTCTCATTGTAAAGATACTAATACACAATCTTTTCTATTTTCTCCTCTTTCTGTCAGAAGGCCCCAGTGAAGCAGGAAGAAGCCCAGGTAAAGTGTTTTTACATTTCTGAAAAATATTGAAATAAAATTAAAATGTAGGAGTGATGTTTCAGTCTCACTCTTTTTCTCTCTTATCCCGAAACAGGAAGAAGTAGAGGATGAGGAGGCTAAGGTAACAGGCGACACTGTCCACCGGAGTAATGCCTGATATGAAGGGAATTGTCATGAATAACAACAGCCACTGCTCTCTGTATTGTGCCATCTGCCCCACTAAAAAACGCTCTTAGCCTGGATCCAATAGACCAGACACATGGTTCCATACTACAGTACACTGCGCCTTTATTTAACTCTAAATTATTATCGTGTATATATTTTAGTCATTCAACTATTCTCAACAAAGCATATACATGTAGGTCTAAAAGGGAAATAAGCATGTTAGGTCTACGTTTTCCTGGCCATAGTCACTGATTATAAATCAGTACTATGAAGTTTCTTTGCCCAGGCCCAGTCCCAGGCCCAGCAATGTCCGCTAGCCATTGTAACAAAACATGATTACGTCATACATGTTAATAACATGCCATCTGTATACACTTGCAACAGCAGCTTAATTAATTAATAAATGGTTTTATTGTGACTTGAAAGCTGTATTGAGAATGGTAAATGTTATATGAAGGCAAAAGCCTGACTGATCAGAAAAGGTCAAATATCACATTATTTTAATGTCTCATACCTCTTTTGTGTTCTGTTGGGTTCAGAAGCGAATGCTGGTATTGAATAAAATGTGCTGTGGCACAAACAAACAGACGCAGAGTAAACCAAGACATGTGTTCGTGTTACCCAGGGCACTGTTGTTCTCTACAGAGTGAACCACTATAAACTCGTTATTGATAAGATATAAAGTTATATGCTATTGAATAAGTTCAACTGAATATATCCTTCAGTATTTATGTGCAACGTGTCAATAGATATCAAAGCACTTGTGATGTTATTGGATTGTAGTAATAATCAATTTGTTAAAATCTCTATTTCCTAGTTACGAGTAACCTGGTGAAAGCTAGCGAGTTGATCCAAAGCTAATCACTGCTATTCGTTGTTTTAGGGAGAAGACGATCAGCCGGTTTCTGAGGTAGATCTACTTTGAATGTTCTATAGCTGTAGTGTTCAGTCCTTAAATCGTATCCATTATATACTGTAGTCTCAATTTCTGTGCTAAGGGCCTTGGGTGTTCAGTTTTAATATAGTTTGTTGGCATCCTTGTGATTGTGATCTATGTCCGACATCCAGACAACTAACCTCACAGTCTTCTTTGTTGTAGCTTTTCTTGTGTAATGTTGAATGCTTGAAACCCCTCTTCCTTTGAAGTCCCATGACTTACAACTCCAGATCCACTTTTGTTGTTTTTGACCCCTTCCCATTTTCCACAGGTCTGCTGTGGAGGGATTGCTGTATGTTCGGATGCATTTCATCTTAATCCTTGACACAGTTTTAGAACACTACTGATTTGTTCTATGACATGCCACCTTAGAGACATAATCATTAGATACTCTAGTCAATAACATTCATATTTGTCATTTGATAAAATATTTTTATGATTTTATTTAGAAATATGTCATGCTCGTTTAGCTGCTACTCTGTTTAGTGTCTACATTGAAAGATATCTTGTATAAGTAGTTCAAACAGATACAGTAACAAGGATTGTACATCTAAATAAATCCAATAAAGTCACATAAAGATAATTCAGTTTGTCTAAATATTTTAGGGCTCCAGCTTGGTTCATGTTGAATCATGCATGTAAAGCTATTTGCAAGAGGGTCTCTTCCTCCAGCATCTCCTTGTACCTCCTCCACACATTGACCCCTCCCCCCCTTTGCCCCTTTCCCCGTCTCTTGGTTTGGTTTTCCAGGGAGAAGAGGATTTGGGGTCGGAGGTAACTGGGTGTCTGCGGCTGTGAATTTCTCCGGTTGTTCCCTTAGTCACCAGCTGTGTGGGTTTGTCTGGCAGAGATCAGAAGGCTTTGTGTGATCTATCTGCCGTTTGCCCCTCATCCGTAGCCTGTGTTCACTCCCTCCGAACCTCTGTCTGTCTGTCCCCTCTCTTTTAGCCTTCTTCTTCCTAATTTCTTCCCTAGTCCTGTAGCTGCTTCCTTCCTGCCAGCCTGAACTATACATGTAGATTCCATAAAAAAATAACGGACTTTTCCTATAGCGCATGCCTCTGGTGTCACCTCTGACCTCTCCATTCACACCACTGACACTTAATCTCGTCCTTTCTAGGAGGAAGAAGAGCTGCGACAGCTTGAGGTAGATTGATATGTGTTTTAAACTACATTTGTCCCCCCTCTACCTCTCCATCATTCTATCAATGCTGCTTTTCTTGCGTCCACACCTTGCAGAGTTTATTCAACATTCCTTCAATTTCCTCCTCCACTACTTTTTATGTAGATTAAACAAACCTATCTCACCGACGTATGGCATCTGAACAGACTGTAGCCCTTACTGTATTTCTTTAGCCCTCTCACTCATGCCAGATAATGATATCTCAATTGTTGTATGAGCAACATGGTAACTCTGGTAGCCATCAGAACACAGACCATAATAGAGAAACCCAACATTGTCATTCATAGTGATTTTAGAATAGTCTTCACTTTCTCTCTCTCTCCCTTTCTGTCTCTCTCTCTCTTCCCTCTCTGTCTGTTTCTCTCTCTCTCTCTTTCTCCCTCCCTCTGTCTCTCTCACACACACACTGCTTTTTGCTCTCTCTCCTTCTGCTCTGTTCTTTCTCCCCTTTCTTGCTCTCCTCCACCTCCTATACCTTCATTGCAGGAGCAAGAAGAGTCAGTCAGTGAGGTTGAGATAGTTTCCTCTGGTTGTAATTTGTGGCATCTTCTGTGGATCTTAGATTGGAAACACCCTTTCCCTGTCTCTATCTCTCTATTTGTCTCTGCTTCTGCATGGGTGGTGGTCTCTGTGGTACAAATAACTGATGGTGTGCAGCATGACAGACACAACATCGCGAACACAGTCATTCGGTACACTTATGGTAATAATAATAATAGTGGGAACATTAAGTAGCACAGGGTTTTCCTCCCTCTTGTAGTCTCCTTAGTGACATGCCGTTTCACTTATCTCAAATATAGGCCATTGTATCTCTTGCCTTTGAAATGCTCAAAACCCCTGCTATCCCCATCCTTAGGAAGAAGAAGAGGCCCCAGAGGTAACAGAGGTATATTCTGGCTGTGCTCCCAGCCCATTGCATGGTGTGGCCCCTGACGTGGAGTAAATGGATCCTATGCATGACGCTACTCCTTCATATGTGGATTTAGTGTGGGTTTGTGAAGAGCTCTCTACTTTCTTATTCCCCAAGGCTGCCAGCATCACTCCTGTGCTATGCTGTCTTTAATCTTTGGAAATGATTGGATTTTCTCTGGACTCTGGTTCTGGTTTTGATGCAGTTCGACTGAGATGAGGTCATTGCCCATTGGTTTACGTGGAGGCTTGAGTATTCTGTAGCATTGTGCCAGTGGATGTTTCATAACAGGTGACATGCATCGTTTGGTGTCAAGATCTGCCCCTGCGCACATGATCACAAGTCTGACACATAGACATGCTTGTGAACTGGATCTTACGGTGTTGCATAGGGATCCCTAGTGACTTGACCAGAACTTGATGACAACCGTGATGTTTAAAAAGCCATTGGCATGGCTTCTCTTTCGGAGGAGAGTTGAGACTGTGTGTGGACAGGACAAGCACAGCAGAAGATGAATGGACTGTTTGTTATTGTGCAATGCTCCCCCACAACAAGATCTTGGCAGTGTCAGATATGTTGCACCAGATTACACTGCTTTAAATCATTTGTTATTGTGGACATTATTTATCAAATCTTGAATACACAGCAAGCACTATATCCACAAGCAAGTTGTCTGTTACGTAGTCATTAAAAACAGTGAATTACTTGGTCACAGGACTAAATAATTGCACTGTATCACCTTTTTAAAATGTCACCCATAGCGTAAAGGCTATTTACATTTGTAGAAATGTAGCTAATTGCATTAGAGCAACAACATGCTCAACCCAACACATGCACCTTGGAGTGAATGTGGTCGGATGATTTGTGAAGTATGCAGTGCCTTGCAGTTTCACATCGTATGACACCACCTCATAGAGGGCCTTGCTTAAAGGCCCACACTACTCTTACTCCTTCACTGGCAGTTAAGGGAATGGTGCCTTGTCCCTGTGGATAACTTGTTCCCTTGGCCTAAGTAATGGAGATATTCCTAACGTCTTCCCATCCTCATCTCTCCTACCTGTTTTCTTGATGCCTCCCGTGGAATGTAATATGGTTTTACTCCCTTTTAACCCAACTATACACAATAACTTTTCCTTTTCCCCTCTGCTGGACCCCCCCCCCCCCTATGCAAAGGAGAAAGAAGAAACAGTTCTCGCCAGTGTTCACCTTGTTCCACTTTGAGAAGCCTTCTACTGAATATTCTACTGAATCTTTGTTATGGTTATTGATGATGATGACTGCCTTATCTGAATGAAATCAGTTTTTCCACTTCTCACTAATCTTTCTAAACTGTAATCAAGCACAGCTGAGTGATATCACTTCATTTAAGACGGGCGCTTTGGAGTTAAACTACAGTTTGGCTCTTATATTGATAGTACTGAGTGGGATATCTTTGTTCTCTCTTCTTTTTTATTTTAATTGAACCTTTATTTAACTAGGAAAGTCAGTTAAGAACAAATTCTTATTTACAATGACTTGCTTTACCTTGTCATCAACGTTGCCATTACTCACTTTTCTTTTCTCAGCAGGAAGAAGAGGACGAGTAGTAACAGCCAGGAAAGGTTTAGGATGTGATTTACTACTGCCCAGGTAAAATACACTCATTTATTGCTTAATTGGAATTGTCTTCTCTGCCACTGGGTGGCAGTATTAGAGCATGTAGTTTGCAGTGAACTGATGGCTGCATCTCATAAACATGTTTTCTTGTTACTGAATGTCTTTCTAGAGTAATTTAAATAGGAAACTATTCAGTACATGTATTACTCTGTGCCTTTTTGACCCTTTTAGCAAATGTCTTGTCATACTGGAATTATTAAACCATTGAATTGTTTAGTGCCCTACATGTACCTAGGTTATAATCTGTATGATATCAAACAGATTACATATATCAATCCTAGAAAACCACATAACCAACCAGTGTAAAGTGAGGATATAATCCCTGTATGTAATGTACACTGTTGCTGTTCTGTATTGGTAGCTGTGTGTTTTCATAAGTGTTCTGTCAGAGAAGCTAGAGTGAACAGAGCATTGGTCTATTTAACAGGGACTGTCATCAGTCTCTACACAAAAAGCTTTAGCAAGCACAGAATGCCTGAAGGATCCAAAGAACATCCATATAAAACTGTATCTCACGAATTCTCTTTTCTTTTCCTGCGGCAGTGATGATGATAATAATAATCGTAATCTTCAAAGCCGCACTCATCGCCACTCTCCAGTAGTGTAGGAAAAGACTCTGCTCTCTTCAGGAGATATTTGGGTTGATGAGAGGGAACAGCCTGAGACTTTGATCGGATGGCATAGCCCACCACAACCCCCCCCCCCCCCCCCTGAAAAAAAAACCTGTCACGCCCAGTTAGAGAAAGCAGTTAAGTGAGCTACTGAAGAGCCTCGGGAGGGACTGGCACTCAGGGAGGCATGGGCAGTTTGGGCACCATGGTGACTGGAAGCTTAGGACCCACAGCCACTAACAGCGGCGCATTGGTGACCTTTTTTTGTCTTCCAGCCTCGAGAGACCCCCTGTTCCGATCCTTCCTGACCCCTCAGACCGTCCCACACCCATCCCACTACCCACGATGCCCCCACCTGCTCACTGTGAATGCACATGTTCCCCTGCTGGACCCTGCTGGCTGAAACCTGCCAATCACACACTGTCTGTACGGCCCACCCATACTCCAGAGATAACCCCCTGTTTTACCAGATGTTTATATTGCGTAGGGGACTAGGACTAGAGAAGATGTGTTGCTGTACTTCATTTGTATAACGTTGTTAGTTTATGGTAGCTTCCATCCAGTGTGTAGCACAATTACATAGTGTTATCAGTTTTTTTTTTCCAGCAGCTTTTCTAATTGTACATACAGTCATATGTTAAGTGTTTTAAAGATTTCAAACATACTTCTCATGTTTCAAATTGAAAATGGTAGTTTTATACCACAGTTTGTATAGGATGATGAGCATGTCACCACCAACAACTTAGCAGTCAATGACGACAGCTATGACCCTGTGAGAATCCGAGTGAAGATCACTCTGAATGGACTTATAATCTCAGACTGAAACAGATCTATCAATGCAGTGCCTCTCACTCGATGCCAGCAAATATGTTAGATCTATATGTGTGAATGCAACCCAGTGACTCTATGTCTCAATCCAACATGAGAAAGACCCTTGTGTAGGGTTTACACTAGCTTTCATAAGCTAGTGTACAAAGTCAGATTCCATAAATTGCTTTTGGTCTTACTTTAAGGTTAGGGTTAACCATAAGGTTAGCAGTGTGGTTGGGTTGGGTAAAATATTAATTGTAGAAATGGGTGGGGTTTAACCATAATTATGACTTTGTGGCTGTGGAAACTAGTGACAACCCTCATGTAGCGTGCTTTATGACTGTGTTTGCAGCTACTGGACACCATTCACTGAACGTTACTATCTGCTGATATACTGTGTACTTTGTTGAATGTAAAATGATGTGGATGACTAAGAGATCCCCCTAGATGTAAGAGAAGTGAAATGCCAATAAAGTTTAATGGTGTGAACAGCTCCCCATGGCCTATTATGTTCTATTTTCAATTCATTGGGTTTTATTTATAGATCAGTGTACAATGTTAGGGCTGGGCAGTGCAAGGTCAAGTCAACAGGATGTAGCTCAGTGTAAAGCCTATCTCTGGGGACTCCAGAAAGAGCTAGGGAGGAGGGTATTGCACCGTGAAAAGAATTCAGTGGAAAAGAAAACCAAGAACACATTTATGTCCACATATGCATAAAGTATTACAAGTGTGAGTTTTGTGAATTTGTCCTAGAAATGTGATATTTTGTGCTCTCTTTTGAAGACATGCCTTGCATATCAAAATCGGCAGAGGTCTGAGTCCTTACCGTATGTGCTCTCCCTTGGAACACAGCATACTTTTGGTCGGTTGGCATTACAGTGATCAATGTTCTCCCTCTAAATTCACATACAGGTCATGATGTCTGTCCAGACCCATTCTCCTGAAGAGGGAGGGGAGCTGCCATGAAGCCTCTGTAGACTGGGGGAATTTCAATGGCATTGTTCTCACTGGGACTGTGGGAGTGAGTCATGATGTATGTTTGCCACCATTTGTTCGAGGCAGGGAGCAAAGTTCCCATTCGTCTGTGGTAATGTTTAACAGGCTGGTTTTGGGTGATATGGTAGCTACAGTACACAACCGTCACACAAGAGGAAATATCAGAAGCATCATCAATAGTGTTCCTCCTCTCACAGCCTGTGGTGCAGTACCTGTCAGAAATCCACAAAGTCACACTGAGGTAAGTGAGATAGATACTGTAAAAAATCTGTATTTTGTTCAACAATAAATTCACCCAGTCAACATATTTCTGTGGGATACAGCAGCTCTGTGGTATCTAGCATATACAATAGGAGGACAAACATTCTATATTACCATAAATATAGAATATAAGGGATGATTTATTGGATATCTACGATTATTACAAGATATAGGGTTGAGAAGTTGCATCGAGATTACACAATACAAATGTTATAGTGCATATCGGTGTGTATCTCTTCAGTATATTTTTGGGGACTTACTCTATTTTACTGAGATTGTATCTTCTCAAACCATACCTTAAGGATTAGAGAACAAACTTTAGGGATGTGTTTTTATTATTTGAGATAAGTCAATTTCATTTATATGAGAAGAACATTTTCTGAAGCGGAAAAACAGCTTGAATCACCTTGATTTATTTTTGGTACATTTAATCAGAGGTAGTAGATGTTTAAATTTGAATGACAAATTCATTACACAAAATAAAGTATGTTTTTCCTGCCAATTTATAAAAGAAAGCAATCAAGATTACTGCCTTTGACTGCCAACATGGTGTGCATGATTGTATCTGTAACACACTGTCACATCCATTCTGTAATGAATTAAGGTTTACCATCAACACATGTTCATTAATGTATTTTTTTATCTCACTCTCTTGTCTCTGTGTCATTTCAGCTTGGAACAATGGCTTGACTGTTCTCTGGAAGGTATGGACAACCTCATCCCCTTGATACTGCTGGCCTGTGTGGCTCAGGGTGAGACTGTCATACCAACAAGGACTACACTTGGGTTAGATTCTTATATCAGAAGAATCCCCCCCCCACCACCACCACCACCACCACCACAATGTGGTTGATCATTGAACCTCTTGATATTAAACCCACAGGCACACTAATTAACTTCCTAATGATATATGTGCTCTGCATAATTAATTTCCTCAAATTGGTGGTGTTTCTTGTTAGTTGGAGGATATAGTGGTCAGGGACAAGAGTGTCACTGAATCCCATCTCAAATTAGAGCATGAAAATGTTCATTCCTTCATTCATTCTCCCATAAAAGTATGAGCTATATAAGCTGCCCTAGATATTTCTCAGACCTAATTTCCCAAATGGATACATCATTTATGACTCCACACAGGCCATATCAGCTAACACAGTTAGCACTGCACAAACAATTTATACGTCACCCAGATTACTTGGAAATGAGCGTATTATTTAATATTCCAAAGTTGCACCAGACCCATTAATATTTTCCCCTTTACACCTCCCTTTATCAATGGAATTAAGTTGTGATGCACCACTGAAATTCAATTGGGGGATGACTTTTCTAAAGAAGGAGAGTAATGTGAATGTCTCACAGCAGAGCTTTTCTCCTCACAGACTATACAGTCTATCTATTCTTAACCAGGTACACGGTCTTGTTGGTTATTAAATCTAACATGGCACTTCAGCTGTTAATGTGTTTGTTTCCCCATCCCAGCGCAGTGCTACTTAGAGAGCGCAACACCCGCTGCCTGCTGCTGCTATGGGCCCTAATTTACATTGTCCTTTTGGTCTGTACTCTACACTGTAAATCCTGGTTGCCCGAGCCAAATCCTGCTTGCCATCTGGACAGGTCGGCACAGATTTAGAGTCGCTCTCCTCATTTGGACCCACTGGTATAACATGCTTGTCTGGAGCCGACAAGCACGTGACTAATGCTTTACCTCTGTCTGCATTCAAAAGATGTATATGCAAATTTGGGGTAAGAAAGATCGAGATAAGCTTGAGTAGGTCACATTTCAAAAGTCTTCTTGAGTCAGTTTTATGCAATGCTTTTTCGAGGATGAATCTTAGTCAGATCGTGCTTGTTTCTAACAGCCTCACAATCAACCAAGACAGTCACACCTCATATACCATATCAGAGAGTGATTCAGTGGGATTCAAACACTGAAATGTGTCATTGGTTTCTATTATAACTCAATCATGATTTTATCACAACACCCCAATGTCACCCACATTCCCCGACCACCATGCTTCTGACGCCCATGTCTCTGTCTGTCCCTGTTAGTGTTGAATTCCCAGGTGCAGCTGAATCCCAGAACCATCACTTTGCTGCGAGGTGACACGGCCCGACTGATCTGCAGCACAGCTGAGCCCTGGCAGGTGATGGTGTGGATCCTCAATGGTGGCTCTGTGTTGACCATCTCAGCCCAGTACGGTATTCTCTCAAACAACCCCAATGTGAACGCCATTAACTGCTCCACCAATCAGCTCTCCAGCTGGGAATTTACACTGAATAGAGTCCAGCGCAGCTACCAGGGGCAGGTGACCTGTGACCTCCAAAACATCCAGAGGCAAACTGCCGATCTGTTTGTTCAAGGTTTGTGTGCTTTTCTCATTTGGCTGTCCTTGAGGTGGCTGCCTACTGGCTGGCTGACAGTATTTAGTATGGCAGAGAAACAAACGAGCCACAGTTACTGTACTGCAAAGGTTTTTCAAGAGAGTATTTCAAAAGGCAGCTGTGAAGTGAGATTTTAGTTTCTTATGGATTCTCTCTCTCTCTCCTTGTCTCTCACACATGTACGCACACTCACGTGTACACGTGCATACACACACAAAGAAAACAAAACAGTGGCAACACTATTCAGGGGCATCTCAGTGCAAGAGGTGTCACTACTGTACCTGGTTAGAATCCAAGCTGAATCACATCCGGCCATGATTGGGAGTCCCAAAGGGCGGCGCACAATTGGCCCAGCGTCGTCTGGGTTTGGCCGGGGTAGGCCATCATTGTAAATAAGAATGTTTTCTTAACTAACTTGCCTAGTTAAATAAAGGTTAAATAAAAAAATTAAAGAAGACATGAAGGAAGGATTTAACCTTGACTAGGAGAGGAAAAGCAGAATAAACAAAAAGTTTAACCTTATCCTTGATGATGCCACCCACACACTCCTAGAGACAAAAACTCAGTGTATTCCTAAGTCATATTGGCTTGTTCTTTTAATTGAAAGCTTTTGTTTGAACTTGTTTGGGGTTTCATGCGCGAGGTAGATCTTCTCCAGTTTTTCTCACAGCTGCTGATTTGGTTTTTGGACATCGATCCAGGTGTATATCAATGGAGGGAATTCATTTGGGGCCTGTCTCAAAGGAAGACTGCTGCATTAGCTGTTTTGATGGGCTGTATGACATTGTTGGGATGGAAATCGATTGGGCTAGTTATAAATACAGGGTGGGGGGCACTCTCCTGAGAGCCAGTTATAAGACGCGTCACTGCAGTACCTGGTTCAAATCCAGGCTGCATCACATCCGGCTGTGATTGGGAGTCCCATAGGGTGGTTCACAATTTGGACACTGTCGTCCGGGTTTGGCCGGGGTAGGTTGTCATTGTATATAAGAATTTGTTCTTAAGTGACATGCCTAGTTAAATAAAGGTTAAATAATTAAAATGATATACCAGCCAGGATTTAGTCTGTCATCCCTCACCTGATACTCCCTCCTTCTATCCTTGTATTCCTCTATTGCTCTATCCTTCTTTTGCTGTTTCCCTCTATCCCTGTTTCCCTTTTCCCCCTCTACCTCTCTTTCCATATGTTTCTCCATCACTGTTTCTCGACTTGTTAATGCCGATTAAGGCAGCCCCCAGCACCTCTCTGATTCAGAGGTTGGGTTGGGTTAAATGCGGGTGACACATTTCGATTGAAAGCATTCAGTTGTACAACTGACCAGGTATCCCCTTTCCCTTTTCCCCTCTCCTCCTGTTTCCCTCTATCTCTCCCTGTTTCCCTCTATCTCTCCCTGTTTCCCTCTATCTTTTCCTGTTTCCCTCTCTCTCCCTGTTTCCCTCTATCTCTCCCTGTTTCCCTCTATCTCTCCCTGTTTCCCTCTATCTCTCCCTGTTTCCCTCTATCTTTTCCTGTTTCCCTCTATCTCTCCCTGTTTCCCTCTATCTTTTCCTGTTTCCCTCTATCTCTCCCTGTTTCCCTCTCTCTCTCCCTGTTTCCCTCTATCTCTCCCTGTTTCCCTCTCTCTCCCTGTTTCTCTCTATCTTTTCCTGTTTCCCTCTATCTCTCCCTGTTTCCCTCTATCTTTTCCTGTTTCCCTCTATCTCTCCCTGTTTCCCTCTATCTGTCGTTTCCTATTTCCCTCTTTCCCACTTTCCCCTTTCCCCTCCATCTCTCTTTTCCTGTTCCCTCTATCTCTCTCTCTTTCCCCCCTCTTCCTTTATCCATGTATCCATTATTTTGAGCCACTAGGAGGATTTAAACCACTGTTATCTTCTAAGTTATAAGGGTGGTGTTTCACATGATGCATTTCCTTGGTTTTCAAAGTATCACTGTCTGTGCTTTGAACTATTGGTTATCTTGTTCAGATATATTATGTTGATATATTTGGAGCAAGTTCATGAATGACTGAAAATACTCTTCTTGAACTTTTATTTGGATCTTGAGGACATTACTGTTTTCCTTTTCTTTATTCAATTTCTTATCGTTGATGCAGTGCTTTGCGCCACTGTAACCACAGTGCATTTCTCTGATTTCACTACGTTTGACAGCATGCAGATAGACTGTTCCACAAGGGCGAAGGTGTGGAGAGATTGAGTAACACAAATATTGAATAGTGTTCAAAAGTCAGGGCAGGATAAGAATCAGAGCTCCTCCTCAGATTTAGCTGAAATTGTTATTTCTCCAAGCCAAAAGTATTCCAGTGAATCATCTCCGAGGGTTTTCTGGGGATGCCCTGCATGGAAAAGAATTACCACAGAGAATACTCAGCCAGAAATGAAGAAACTTGAAGAATGATTACAACCCATACACTGGGCCAGGATTCACCAGAACTGATAAGCTGGTATGGACAGTAGCAATGCTAGGAGGTGTTGCTGATATCTCCTCTACATTTTTCACAAGTCCTAAATCTTATTATAAACTCCACTCATATTGGAAAGTTGGACCAAAGACAAATGGGTTGGTAACAAGAAAAGCTGTGAAATTAATAATTCATTTTGCGATGAAAACATAAATATTGTATTAATGATGTTTACTCTGCAACATTTTAGCATAAAAATGAATGAGATGGTTATGATGATGATATGTAAAACTTTTTTATTTTTTTTAAAGATGATGATGATGACATTACACAATACAAGATATTCAGATATTCCCCTTTCCGCTCTCATTATTCAGCTAATTTTGCCCTGCTGCAAACTGAGAGCTCAGCTAAAAGCCTGAATAAAGTCATCCATGCAAAAAGGAGGGAACAAAGCAATGACCCATTGCCTTCAATATATCACAGGATTCCTCCTTTATTGCCAATTCTACACATTAAAACTGACATACACTGAGTATACCAAACATTAGGAACACTTTCCTAATATTGAGTTGGACACCCCCTTTTGCCATCAGAACAGCTTCAATTCATTGAGGCATGGACTCTACAAGGTATCGAAAGCGTTCCACAGGGATGCTGGCCCATGCTTCCCACAGTTATGTCAAGTTGGCTGGATGTCCTTTGGGTGGTGGACCATTCTTGATACACATGGGAAACTGTTGAGTGTGAAAAAATCCAACAGTGTTGCAGTTCTTGACACAAACCGGTGTGCCTGGCACCTACTACCATGCCCTGTTCAAAGGCACTTAAATATTTTGTCTTGCCCAGGCACCTTATAAATGGCACACATAAACAATCCATGTCTCCTCCCCTTCATCTACACTGATTTTAAGTGGATTTAACAAGTGAGGATCATAGCTTTCACCTGGATTCACCTGGTCAGTCTATGTCATAGAAGGAGCATGTGGTCTTAATGTTTTATATACTCAGTGTATGTAACCACTACCCATTAACAATAGTGCATGGTGGATCAAGTCCTCCAGTGTGGATGCAGAGGATCTCAGAGCCTTTGAATTAATTGTGCATCTAGGCGTTTTCCAGTTACCAGTCAGCAACTCTTCTGGTGATTTGTGGCCTGTTGGTCCAAATATACCATCGGAGGAGAGCCACAAATCTACACTGGAGACGGGCCCTTTGCTCTCCTCAGCCCTCCGTTCTAATTGTCCAATATGAATGTAATGTAAACACGCCCACACAGAACGTATACACACATACTGCTTGCAGACACACAAACAAACAGACATACATGAACGCACACACACACACACATACACACACACACACACACACACAGACACACACACACACACACACACACACATACACACACACATGCAGACACACATTTTCTCTTCAACAAATCAATATGTCTGTATGTGGTTGATATAATATGAACAGAATGTGCTGTAAGGGCTAGAGCCGAGGATGAGGCCACTGGTGTAAATCAGAGTATGCCTTTGGTGATTGGATGTTCATCAGAATAAATTCACACACAGACACACATACAAACACATGCATAACCACTAGTGCTGTTGGAACATACAATACTGCTAATCTGAGCAGAAAGTGCCCATACTTCTTCCAGATTAAATGCTGTCCCTCAGAGTTACAATTTCCCTGCCGATGGCCCTATTGAAAAAACACAGCATCTTCATGTTGTGAGACACTGACTTTCTCTCCTCAAATGTATCAATCTTCCATCCATAATTAGTTGCAGTAGTTTATTAGTCCATGGAAGTGAGATGCTGCTTTCTTCTTCTGATCCCCATTACTTTATTGCACTGCTGAGATTCCTTTTACAGCCTTTTCAATAGGGGAGTCGTTGTAATCAAAGTTACACATCAACTTACAGTCTATGACACCAAATCAAATATGAAAGCGCAGCCTATGACGAATGGGGGAGCCGTCATTGTGCACAGAACATTGAGAGCTTTGATCCTGAATGTAATTCAGTTAGACAAAGCGACAAAGCGTCAGTAATTATCTGTCTATCTATACCAATTCTCTGCTGCGCCGTCTGCCTTTCACTCTGCCAGACAATAGACTTCACAGACGATATCGCCCAGTCTAAGTGGCTTATTTGGTTGCCAGTGTCTGAGAGGGGAAAGAGGCATTCTCCCATCAGCCAATTGAGACCTCGAGGCACATGATTAATCATTTAGGAAGAGTAAGAAGCCTCTCTCTATAAGTGAGCAGGTAAATTGCGATCGGAGAATCCCTATCAGTCTCACAATGAACTAGAATGACCTGGTAAACTGTAAAAAAACATACATACAGTATCCTAAAACATTTACAATTTTCTTTCCAGAGAGGGGTAATGTGGCCATCACAGGGGGGAACGTGACTGTGCTGAAGGGGGAAGAGATCCTGTTCCAGTGCCTGGCTGTAGGCTGGTACCCAGTGCCCAGTCTGACTTGGCTTGTGAATGGCAGAGAGGTGGACCAGAGTCAGTACAACATCAGCACTGAAGGGCCTGTTGATGTGGATGGGCTCTACAACCTGACCAGTAACCTCAGCGTCCAGGCAGCAGAGAGCTCTCATGTGGAGTGCCTAGCCTCTGTCTCTGCCCTCCCCACGCCCCAGGCCAGCAGTGTACGTCTGACTGTGGGTGAGAAACATAAACACTCTCTCTCACTTTTTCTCTCTACTCTGAGCTGGGGTTTTTCTATGTCCACATATTCATCAGTGAAAGCAGACGGTGGGGGGTTGTTATTGGTGATGAGAGAAATTACAAGAAAGGCATTGCAGGATAGACACAAGGCTTTAATCACCATTGAAGTGGAGCAAAGTGTTCTCAATCTCTCTGAAGTCATCCTACATGAATAGAGTATTGGGAGCTGCAGGATTTGCTGCGTTCACTGAGTTTCCCCTCTGTGGTTTGTTGGGTAGTCTTGAAATACATTCAATACCGTAAACAAAAGACGGCACTCTCCCTGCCAGCAAAACCCTGATAATAGTCTATTGATTAAAACATTAATTGAAGAATGCAATTTTTCAGCTTCTTTGGGACTAAACCTCATAAATGACCTTATTTTTTTAGTTGCAGAGGTGGGTGTGGAGAATGTATGCGCCGACTGCGCTGTTCTAATGGCAGTAACAGCCTCCGTGTCCGCCGTGCTCCTGCTCCTGCTGCTAAGCATCTGCATTGTCCTCTGTTACATACGGAGGAGAAGAGCAAGTAAGCACCTTTCTTTTCTTTTTATACGGCTCAGTGAAAAATATCGCCCCCCCCCCCCCCCCCCGCACAGGAACAATGATTAAAGTATAATGAAGGAGTTAGGCTGTCACACGTAGTGATTCTGCAGTGTGCCCCACGCCTGCATCGGCAAGGTCATGGATTTTTGAACACATACAGAACTTCAACTGTCAGCAGAATGCTCCAGGTCTAAAGTGCTGGCTTTGGCCTAACCCCCCACCTGTCCATAAAACACAGGAGCACTACCATGGAGAGATAGTTGTCCAGGAGAGACACACTGGACACAGCACCTCCTGGTGGTCACTCTATGGAAATGCAGTTATTCTGTCACTAAGTAACATAGGTAGACAGACTCATGAATATGGGTGAGAATTACATTAGGCAGGAGTTAGCCAATCATATTTAGTTTATTTTTCATTTGCTAGGTTGAATAATCTGAGAGTTATGTCTATCATCAAACAGACTTATGATCTGGTGTTACATATACCAAGACTGATTCATTATGACTCTAATAGGGGCCACAATCCACAAACATGTCTCTGAAGTGACCCCCAAAAATCTTCAACTTCATACCCCTGGGATTAATGTCTTTCTGGGTTACCAGCAACCGGTGACTAGAAGGTTTTGTGAGTCTTTGGCAGCTTTAGGAGTAGAGATGGTTGGTGAGGAGTTTCTGGAGAGCCATCTCAGAGGTGATCGTTGTTGTGGGCGACGAGGTGGCCGTCTGGCTGTTGTGTGAGATAACAAAACTTGCCCCTGAGTCATACATTAGACTGCTCTAATCCCTGCAACTGATTTCAGACCAGTGCAAATCAGGGCCGTTATTTGGCAGTTGTAGGATTATCTTAATAAGGCAGGTGTGCCCTCTTAAGTACATTTACAGTATTCACCCAATAGTCTGGTATCTTTTCACTGTCATTGATTTGGTCCAGTTCCTTTCCCGCTGCTTTCCTTATTGTAATTCCCAGGCAGCAAAGCGTCAAATCAACATAATCAGTATTTTTCCCATTTAAGAAAATGGCATGGCTCCAAGTCAGTCTTGCTCCCTGAACTAATCCAACACACTGAAGAGTAATGTATGCATTGTAATTATTCAGACAGAATGTGGATTAAATATATTCACCTTAATAACTTTGAACAGTGTGGGTTTAAAACAATAAAGGACGAGGCAATCCTCCTGTAAAAGAGTCTGGTTTATCCTTTTCCTGGACCGGCACCATCTGTACCACCATTGTTATAGAATTGTTTTCTCTCTGGCCAGGACCTTGGGCTAAGAAAGGTAATGATGCTGTGTGATAATATTCATTAACAATCAGCTCAGGCTTTCACTCTAACATTTCTAAAGTGACCTCAGGCTACAGTGAGTGTGTGCTGGCCCAAAACGAGTGAAAGCTGCATTTACAGCTGTCATACACTCTCATACACTCATTCACCCTATAGAATAACCATTTGAGGAACCCTTTTTGGTTGCAGGTAGAACTCTTTCTTCATGGAACCCAAAAGGGTTCTACCTGAATGCAAAATGGGTTATTACCTGGAACCAAAAACGGTTCTCCTACTGGTACAGCTAAAGAACCCGTTTGGAACCTTTTTTTCTAAGAATGTATTTTGTAGATTCAGACACTGAGCAGACTAAATGATGTTGTGGTCTATGCAACCACAAGCAAGGTCAGGATTACTGTATAGGCCTAGATTGAGCATTGAGACAGTGAAAATCCTGTATGATAGCCATAATGTAAGATCACATGAGATCATGACATGTATGTTTCTGTATTTGGTTGTCTTTCAGAATCAAGCCTACCGGAGGCAATAAGGTGAGAGTTTGATGCTCTTTGTGCCATTATTTCTAACCTCTCAACCTGCTTGTTGATGTGGGATTATACAGTGTTTGAAACGGTACAGATATGTATTTTTATTGGCGAGAGCTGACGAATGAAGATCCAGGATCAAATGTGGCTACTTTCGAGGACGTGACTAACCATCCATAAAACGATTTATGGAAAACATTTGTGAGAGGGAACTAATACAGTCTCATCCTATTGATACAAAATTCCATTAGTCCTTTACACAAGTTACTGCTGGGACTCAGCATAAATCAGTAAATAAGTCTACCCAAAGGCATGTATTTATAGAGAAAAATTTGGAACATTAGATGGTTATTAGATTATAACATCGACATTAAGACTGGAACTCTAGTTTACTCAAAAATATCCACATGGCAGTCAATGAAACAGAAAACAATACATACACAATAACACATCCAAGTTGAACTCACAAGTGAAATTCATGACAATATGTACATTCAGGAGACTCAAATTAATTTGCATAGGTATGGAATGTGCGACACCCTGGCCTGTGGAATTGAAAGCAGATATATACTGTTGGTGGAGCTGCCTGACACTTGTCCTCGGCAGGCAGGTAATCAGTCTCTGAATGGGGACTTGAAGTCCAGGCACAGTTTCTCTCTTCTCTCATGAAGTGAGGGCATATGCCATGCCAAGGATGATTCTGCAAGCATGCTTCTGTATTCGCTCAAGTTTGATTTGATTTGGTCAGAGAGGGCTTGAGTAAAGGAGCTGTGCCAAACTGGTGCGGCATACTCTAGGGAGGGTCAAACATAGCTAGTAGATTTGTCAGCAGTTTTAATGTCCCTAATGATGCTATTTTACTATTGAAGCAGTGAACACGCTGACAGAAGAGTTGTTAAGTCTAAATAAATTGAATAATTATAATGGCTTTATTTTTTCATAGGTATCAGCAGATTACAATGGGGAAATAAACACTATAGCCTGTACACTGCAGTCACAAGAGAAGACAATTTATAGTACCAACATGAAGCTCACAAAACTGTTGCTTCTTTCAAGGTTACACCATTTTCCTGCTGTAGGAGACTGAGATCTGTAGGAATAGGTCATATTTTCCATTGGGCTTTTCCTCTTGGTTTCCACAGGATAGACGAATCAAAGAGCGGGAGAAGCTCCGTTGCCGAGGAGACCGGGGGGGAGGTCAACCTGGGATACACCACAGAGGGCCACTCAGGTGAGAGTCAGGGTGACAAATACCCCTGTTCCTCATTAGGACACATTATCTTCAACATCTAATGAGATCAGTGAGGTAGGTAGGCATAGAAAATCAGAATGGATAGGCTATTCTATTTTATCTGTGATTTTTAGAATTTGTTAAAAGTATTATAGGATCCTAACAGCATTAGAGGCTATAATTGACTATGATGTAATAATAACGCCATGTTCTATGCTGGAGCCTCTGTACTATTCTTCTTCCCCTGAGCATAGTGTGGTACAGTGAAATGGTCAGAGGGGATGTCAGGTCAGGTAAATGCCTGTTTCTCACTCGACAGACGCTGGCCGCAGTGACCTCATCGTCACTGGGGAAACCCACAGCCAGATGAACTCCTTCAGCGCTCACAAGGTAAGGAGAGGGAGAGAGGGCCACTTACTGCAGCTGAATAATGCAGAGTCAGTCTCCATACTGCAGCCGGAGTCCCTGACACCTCCCAGGCTCTCACATTGACGGGGACTGCAGGGACTGCCCAGATCGTCCTCCCCTGGCCGGAGGACAGTTAACTTTCAATGACTGCATTGCATCCTATTCGCTAGCCTCGGTTTTTCTAATGACTGCCTTGCCTGGTTCACCAACTACTTTGCAGACATAGTTCAGTGTGTCAAATCGGAGGGCATGTTGTCCAGTCCTCTGGCAGTCTCTATGGGGGTGCCACAGGGTTCAATTCTCGGGCCGACTCTTTTCTCTGTATATATCAATGATGTTGCTCTTGCTGCGGGCGATTCCCTGATCCACCTCTACGCAGACGACACCATTCTGTATATTTCCAGCCCTTCCTTGGACACTGTACTATCTAACCTCCAAACGAGCTTCAACGCCATACAACACTCCTTCCGTGGCCTCCAACTGCTCTTAAACGCTAGTAAAACCAAATGCATGCTTTTCAACCGTTCGCTGCCTGCACCCGACTAGCATCACCACCCTGGATGTTTCCGACCTAGAATATGTGGACATCTATAAGTACCTAGGTGTCTGGCTAGACTGTAAACTCTCCTTCCAGACTCATATCAAACATCTCCAATCTAAAATCAAATCTAGAGTCGGCTTTCTATTCCGCAACAAAGCCTCCTTCACTCATGCCGCCAAACTTACCCTAGTAAAACTGACTATCCTACCGATCCTCAACTTCGGCGATGTCATCTACAAAATAGCTTCCAATACTCTACTCAGCAAACTGGATGCAGTTTATTACAGTGCCATCCGTTTTCTTACTAAAGCACCTTATACCACCCACCACTGCGACCTGTATGCTCTAGTCGGCTGGCCCTTGCTACATATTCGTCGCCAGACCCACTGGCTCCAGGTCATCTACAAGTCCATGCTAGGTAAAGCTCTGCCTTATCTCAGTTCACTGGTCACGATGGCAACACCCACCCGTAGCACGCGCTCCAGCAGGTGTATCTCACTGATCATCCCTAAAGCCAACACCTAATTTGGCCGCCTCTCGTTCCAGTTCTATGCTGCCTGTGACTGGAACGAATTGCAAAAATCGCTGAAGTTGGAGACTTTTATCTCCCTCACCAACTTCAAACATCTGCTATCTGAGCAGCTAACCGATCGCTGCAGCTGTACATAGTCTATCGGTAAATAGCCCACCCAATTTACCTACCTCATCCCCATACTGTTTATATTTATTTACTTTTCTGCTCTTTTGCACACCAGTATCTCTACCTGTACATGACCATCTGATCATTTATCACTCCAGTGTTAATCTGCAAAATTGTAACTATTTGCCTACCTCCTCATGCCTTTTGCACACAATGTATATAGACACTCTTTAAAAAAAAAAAATCCTACTGTGTTATTGACTTGTTAATTGTTTACTCCATGTGTAACTCTGTGTTGTCTATTCACACTGCTATGCTTTATCTTGGCCAGGTCGCAGTTGTACATGAGAACTTGTTCTCAACTAGCCTACCTGGTTAAATAAAGGTGTTCTCAACTAGCCTACCTGGTTAAATAAAGGTGTTCTCAACTAGCCTACCTGGTTAAATAAAGGTGTTCTCAACTAGCCTACCTGGTTAAATAAAGGTGTTCTCAACTAGCCTACCTGGTTAAATAAAGGTGTTCTCAACTAGCCTACCTGGTTAAATAAAGGTGTTCTCAACTAGCCTACCTGGTTAAATAAAGGTGAAATAAAACAAATAAAAAATAGAGTGCACTAGTTTTGACAAGGGCCCATGATTTACTCATAATACACCCACTGTACTGTATATGATAACAGGCTAACTAACTGGCTGTTCAAAATGTAGATTCAAGTTCGTCAATAATATATTGGATATTAGTTTATCAATGTTGATGAGCCAATGGAGCTTCTTAGATGGTTTTATAAAGATTGTTAAGAAATAACACCAGTAACTGATTGGAATATTGATCAAAGGAATGTTCAGAGTTGTTGCATGATCAGTAATGGTGATGGGAGAACAATATTTATTTATTTATTTTTATTTCACCTTTATTTAACCAGGTAGGCAAGTTGAGAACAAGTTCTCATTTACAATTGTGATATGGCAACCACACTCTCCTTGCCTTGTCCTTCAAGTAGCTTTGCGCAAGGTCAAAAGTTCAACTGTCACAAAATATTCCCATTTTCTATATTCCAGATCCCAGATGTTGTCTCTTCCAGTAACTTCTCGCTAACCACCAGAGAGAGTACTGCCCCAACTGACCACTGTGGAGATGGCTCCAAGACAGTCAGAAGAATGACTACGGTGTGATCGTCGTATGGGGTCCAAACAAGATATGCTGGATTTTTACTGTTACATTAGTGTAACATTGCCAATTATGTTACACAACATGCTTTTCATGAAATGTATCACACTTTATTATACATACTGTAGGTATATTCACTTGATGTAAACTTTGTTGTTGTATTGTCACTGCATATTGAGGATACCTAATCCCATGGAATGAACTCTCAACACATTGTTTGTGGGGTTTTTGTGTTCACACAGTTTTTGGGATCACACAGACCAAGACATCAGATGACTGACTCTCTCATACATTTTTGTTCTCACTCACATATTCTTCCCATGTTTTAGGAGGAGTTGTTCTCTCTTTCTGACTGAAAACAACAGATTCATCTTATAAGGTGCACACTGTGATTGATGATTTGACTGTGTAAGATTCTTAGTTTGCTGTATAATAGTTATCGTCAGATTGTGTAGGATGTATAGTGTTGTTTAAAATCAAGCTAGCTGCGCACAGCGCTGTTGTCCTCATTTGGGTATCAAATCAACTGTGGTATATTAGTGATATGGATTAAGAAACACAATAGCCTGGACCCCACTGAGTCATGGGTTCATCGTTGATATCTGTGTAAGCCTATGTTAATCCTCCTGTCAACAGTTACATGGCCAACTCACCATCATCACAATGCTCAGCTAGGTTTCACATTTTCATAGGTGACAGGGTTCGGAAAAGATAAAGCATGGGACAATTTTCGGTGATATAGTGGCATGGTTTCAAGACTTCCTTGTAAGTAGATGTTAACCCGGCAGTTACATGGGTCTGTAATGACCAATCATCACAATGGTCAATGATAAGGCCTGGGAAGTGAGTGACAGCAGGTGTTCTAGTGGCATTTTCCTCCAGTTGAGGTGTTATAGGATAGGGAGGGATACCTTCCTGTGTTCATTGATGAATGATGCCAACATTAATAATGTATGCTACCCCTTCCTGTGAAAATGGATACAAGTGACTTTCAACAAAACGGAAGACAAAAATGGCTTTTTATTACGTGAGATATGTAAACTTTCTCTTCAAAAGCTGCCTATGATATAAAAATAAAGCATGTTCTATATTATAAATGTATGTTACGCAATACGACCATGCTGGATGGAACTCAAGGGATTCAATAATGTATGTATTCAATACACACTACTGGCATTAACAGAAAGACCATTGACTGTTTCTATCTACCCCTGAATAGAGTTAAGCAACCAAGGAGCAACCAAACTCCAGTTAACTGGCAGAGCCACAGTGTTCGGTCAGTCATTGTCCCTCACAAAGGCGGAACCAGGGTGTCATAAAATGTTTAATCTGAAAGAGCCATTTTCACCAACAATAGCTAGTCAGAGAACCTTGTTCCCCCCTCTTCCCTTTTCTTCATATAATCATTTTGACAGCTAAACCGTAGTCCAATATGTGTCAGCACCTCTCTCCTCGCCTCCTTATATCTCTAACTCAATGAATTCCCTTTTCAGGAGAGGAAACGGCTACAACAGCCATGGAAAAGCTTGGAGTGGTATGCTGCTGCTGCTCCTGTGAGAGAGAGGCTCAGCAATGCATTGGAATGTGGATATTCTTGCAGAAGGGATGATATCACATTTGCATTTTATAATGGTAAAGGAGAATAGTCACGAGTGGCAGAGGTATATGAACCTGTCATAGCAATTCTATAGTCAGACTGGCGTTACTGTCACTTACAGAGCCGGCATGCATAAAAAATAATGACATGCCTATGACTTCTATCTCAGAGGTCGAGGCACTTGATTTGTTACATCTTTTAACAGCATGGGGGTGGAAAGTGGCAAGGAATGCAATCAGTGGCTTATGCTTTGTGAATAGAAAACACACAGACATCTCCGTGTATTTATGCATTCTTATAGGCCCATTTAGCACATTGATTTGACTTGTCAGTGTCTGTGACCTTGGTGGAGAAGAAGGGGCCAGAAACACCACAGAGCAAAATGTTTGGGCCCTGACCTTAATACCTCTTTATATGCAGATTATGTGGTTTTCTACTCTAATTTGTCTATCTGTAAATGGTACAGTAATTGTATCTGTGCAGCCTGTAGTTTGAAGATTCCACTTGGTGTCAGAGAGTGAGTGACAACTTTTAATAGAAAGTAAATGAAAGACATAACATCCTTATTGGGTGGTGTTTTGTTCACTGCAATTCTATTTCACCAGATGGGTGATAGTACAGATCTTCTCCTTCTTAAAAATCCCATAATGCCTGTGCCTGAGAGGAAAGTGGCCTAGCCCTAACGTGTTTGTCCCAGCCTTCTGTTTTTCCACACCAAACGCCTGCCGTGCCATCAAAGCAGCGGCTATTAAATAAATTAAACATCCTCCAGTGGGTTCACAAAGAGTGGCATGATATGAGAGGCCTATTACATGACTCTGTTCTGTGTTTTGTTTTCCAGACTAATGTTACCCTCCCTGGAGCTCACTTGAGCTCCAAGGTTTTCAGTTACCCTTCATCAACTTTGTATTCATATCGCTAGGATACCCCAAGGTGTGCCTTTCCAGCATCAACATCTTGGCAGCATCTCTGTCTCTCCCTCACTCATTCTCCATTGCTTCTCCTCCTTTCTTTCTTAGCTCTCCACCTGCTCAGGTTCTTGTGTGAGGCTGCAGTCACGTTGCACAGTCTCTCTCAGGTGCCGTCCTGTCTCTCAGCCTTTGGGGGCAGCTCTTACATAATAAACATTCCTCTCTTCAAGGGGCTTTTCTAATGTATGAATAAATAAATGGATCCTTTGCTAAGGGTTCTCTGGTTCTCTTTTGCATGCTTGTTTAAACAGTCTGCATAAACAGTAAGTATATTCTTAATCTTGAACTGCTTGTGCCGGAGAGAAACAGGGCTTGTACAGATATAGAAACACAGGTTATTCTATTGAGTAAACACAAGGCAAGGTGGCACCAGATTCATCTCTCCTCATTGACCCATGAATGTAGATACATGAGTGCAACTCCGTCACTCCAATATTAACATAATAATACGGCAGTAATAGGATGTGAAGCCTGAGAGCTCTTCACCATTTCTATAAATATTTATTCATGCATATTAGACCCCAGTGACATAAAATACTTTGCCTCTTCAGGAGGGGTCTTGATTTGATGTAATTGACTTGAATTAAATTGTCCCTCTTGGCATTGGTCAGGGCAAATAAAACAATTGTGCTTGGTTTGTGCCTCTCAGGGCCAATGCTGATGAATAACTTAGCATGGCCTCCCTCTCGTTATTGAAAGCCAATGCTCTCAAGTGCATCTTTCACTGGCCTGGGCACGAGTGAAGGGCTTCCAAAACCAGTCCTTTGCTACTGTATTATGTGTCTGGGTTATTAAAAGCAACTGGAGCAAAACATCCTTGATGTGACCCTGTTAACATAATTAAGGCTCTCTTAATTAGCTGATTAATGCAATTTAGAAATAGATGCCACAGCCCTTTACCAGAGTGTGAGAGAGAGAGCTGCATGTGGCTGTCCTTTCTCTGTGAGAGATCTCTGAGAGAGGCAGACTGGTATATGTTTCTTCACTTTGCTCCAGACCCCAGTGGCTGATTGAAGATGCAATCCAGGATCTTAAGCACTTAGGAATTCGTACCATATCATACGAATTAAAAAAATATTCATGGACCTATTTTGGCTTGTGAGCACTACTTTCAAAACTACTTGCTGAAATTATACAAAAGCTCTGGAGCATCACTTTAACTGGTTGTGGCTGAATTTGGAGCAGGGTCAAGGTATGGCCACCTTCTGATTCCTAGCTAAGCAGAACACTTCCACTTTTAAACCTCTGAGGCATCTCCAACCCTGCCCTGCCTTCCCTCTCCCTCCAGTATGTGTCTCTGACTCACTGTACTTTCAGTTAGATTCAATTTCATATCCTACCATTAACATTAGCCGTAGCCAAACACACATTTTTAGTTGCTCAAGGGTTATCACCAGAATAAAAACAAGCTCTCTAGTGGGATACATCTTGGAAGAGCATGGAATGAACATCAAGGTCACCTTTTAGCCATTCTAGGAAGAATATTATTATACAGTATACATACATTATAGTGTTCTCTATACTCTAATGGTGCATTGCTAATCATAGCAATAGCATTGCATGACAACTCTTACATCTTAGCTTTGTTTTTCTCCTTTCCCTGTGTCAACAGACTGTAATCGCATTAATGACTGAATGGTAGCTGGCAAGAAAGCGCTGTTCGACTTATGTGGTACAAGTTAAGCCTTGGGGACGATTCATGTCATCATGTGCACTCAAATAATTATTTGCCGTCAAATATTTTCTGGTCCATTTCTTTAAGCATGAAAGCTTCTTTTTTTGTTGTTGCAGCGTGTGTTTATATTATCGCTGGCAATTCTCAGAGAAGCATAAGTGAACTGGACAGAAGTATTTTGTTTCTTGAGACAGGCCCTAATATCTTGGTTTGGGCAAATGTTTTGTAGTGTGTTGCTAAGGGCAACCTGCTGTTTTAAACAAGGGTGTAGAAACGATTATATCACCAGCCAACTAAGGATGGATATCATTTTTATATCAGTGTAGACTGCATCTGATTCACATTATTCTGTCATTTTTGATGACTTCAATTGCACCCATTTTGGGCAAATAAGAACATATTTTATCTAACAGATGTTATCTTCTGATGTCCAGTCTATTGTATTCTTTACCCTGTACCTATTCCCTGTACCTATTTGAATATTACCACAGTTAGATTGGGTGCATGGGCACTTCAATGAAATCTCACTTCATCACCCAACCCATCCTTACATTGAGTTCACCCACAGTTGCTCCGATGAACTCTCTGCAGGTTCTGCGGACCCTTCTCCATATATCCCGACCTGCACTCCTATCACTGCTGTGCTCAGATGGCAGGGACTTTGGCAGAAAGGGAGCAGCAGTTCACGTCCCCTGACAGCTCTCGTCCTGATAAACTACACCCAGCAGTCACAGGGCAGCAGGCAAAAGACTAATGCAACACTAGAGCCCCTAATAGAAAGCCTCTTCATAAAAAATCTGCATTGACTCATCGTTGCTCACTCTCACATCACAGAAGTAGCTTAGTAAAACAACTCCCAAACAGGGACCTACAGCATTAGATAGGATGTTAGACCTCATATGTGTGGATCAGTTTGCTAACTCTGGTATTAGCCCATGGACAACAAATTAGAGACATACCATGACCAATACTGGCACATACCGATTCCTGGATTGGAATTATCTAGTACTATCCCAGAGTTTAAATTCCAACGCACTTTTTTGTTAAGGTGAGTTGAAAAGCTCTTCCTAAAGCCATCTCTGAGCTGTTTTTGTATTATTTTGAGATGATCAGCAGATATAACTTGTGTCTTCTACTCTACAGTACTGCATGAAGGCATCCAGCACTTTGGCTTCTTCTTTTTTGGGACCAGGATTCAATTATTTCTAATCTCCAGAGAGACCTAGAAGATGAAGGATGCCTTACAGTAGGCTATGAGAGAGTTCACCTCTGTCTCGGCGAGGAAAGTCACCCGCACACACCATCACCCTGGAGTGTTGGAGCCAACCTCTGTGTGCTTCAAAAGAGGGGAAAAATCAAAGGTGTGCTCACTGGTATGAAAGAAAGAACAGACATATTTTTTTTCAGAGAGCTGCGATATTGGAGGGGCCTTTGGTAAAAGTGGTGGTGACATGGTTTCTCTGTGACCATCTGATGAGATATTTCCCATGGATTTAGACCTGTACCTGTATTCACAAAGCCTCTCAGAGCAGGAGTGCTGATCCAGGATCAGTTTAGCCTTTTAGATTAAAATGATTAAGATTATATGGACAAACTCCTACTTTGAGATGCTTTGTAGATACGGGCCCTGGACACATATATGCACTGTCAGCAGGGTGCAGTAAAGCTGTCAGGGTAGAGATGCATACATACCAGTACAGTATGTAGGGTAACAATCGCATTGACAGTTTTCACGTTTTTTTGTTGAATTTACTTGATGTTCTCTTCCTGAAATTCGAGTGCTGTGTCAGGTATTTTAAAAGGTGCACACTGGTTTGGAAACTGTTTATGTTTCTGAAAGAGGCTTTCCAGGTTTATCACAACATGCTAGCAGAGCTTAGCAATGGGCAGTATTTTATCAAGAGACACAGCTGTCCTTTTGATGATCCTCTCTGCTCACAACTTGAGTAGCACATGCCCAAAGTTCAAGTTTGTCAAAACCCAAAGCACACCAACACTTAATTTTTCCGGTCCGCTAAAATGAAGCTGCTCTTGACTAACCACTTGTATTTGTTTTGGTTCAGCAGCCTAACCTCTGTTTAATGATACCTCTCGTCCAATCTTTAAATCCCTGATCTGAATGATCATCATTGCAAATCATAATGTGAAATAAGCCTTGTACTCGGCATGGGTTTAATAATGACAGAAAGCACAAAGCCTAGGTACTGTGTGGCATTAGTGTGTAAAGATTTTCTCTACACTGCCTAATCATCAATATGCCATGGCTCTCCGAAGTCTACGAAACTACACATCCCCGTGTGTATTTACTTCTAGTGAATCCTTGAGACTATCAATAAGCTATTGAGCAGTTCCTTCTGCTTAACTCAAACACACCAATCAATGACAGTGTAGTGACAAATATATTCATGACTGGTGACAGGAAGGATTATTGCCATAGCACCCTTATTTGTTGTCACAACTTGTCAGTCTCCTACTATTTCATTTTTAAACCACTTTTGACAAGTAACATCCTGCAGCCCTTATTTGACAAACATTCTGAAAAAATTCCATGAGAACAGTATTCGCCTGAAGTGGAAATACAATTGTTCGATTTGATATCTTTCAGTAGTAATCAATATTCGTTTTTATGTACAGTCGCTTACTGTAGAAATTGTCTCCCTCTCTGTATGTTGAACATGCATTTACATTACGGATCTAGCTCACCTTCAGGGAGAACCAAACCAACTCCTCTTAACCATTTACAAAATATTAGTGACCAGCTGAACAATATTGGTAATCAATATGCACATGCAGCAGCTACTTTCCTGGGTTGCACATAAAATGTACAAATACATTACAAAGTAAGAAACAGTTATAGACAAGGACATTAAATAAAACAAATTTAAATAAAATAAAACATTACAAAAATTATAAGAAATAAAAATCAAATAAGAGTTATATATTGGAAATGTATAGTTGATCCAGTTGCACTAACCAGAGAGAGTTGATCAATTGCTGTCAAAGTCAGTTTGACATTGTTGGTGTAGCTATTGGTTTCAATACACCTCCCCTATGCTATGCAGACCATCATCAAGGATCAGCGTAAGTGTGAGCCTGCTGGGGAGGGGCTGGGGTCATCCCATCTCTAGCCATTAGCAGACAGAAAGAGAGATAGAAAGCAGCATCCCTGGGTGAATCCCATTCCACAGTTAATCATCGGCCTCAATTATTCATACATAGTTAAATAGACAATTTGCATGCATTAGACATGATTCCAGGGATGAGTACCTTAGATTAGGCTTCTCCCTTTAGCATTACCTCTGGCTCCTATGCTAGGTCTCAGCCCTGGTTCTGAAGACATGCAACCCTATAGTATTTCTTCCACAGATGAGCAAACAGAGCTATTGATGACAAGGGCTAATGGGGCAAGGAAGACATGATTGACTCCCAAATGTGCCGTTCCTTTTACAGTACCCATTGGAGCCATCGATTACCACGGTCTCTGTGTTGATCCTTTCACCGTCTGAGGTCTCAACTGGGCTAAGTAGAATAACCTTGTTGCAAGGATGTATATATTCTCTCTCCCCTTTCTTAGCGAAGACAATTGTCAGGGCCACAGGGAATGAGAAATGGCTAATGGCTATTGATAGACCATCAGTAATGCAACCTCTGCTCGCCAAGGCCTTTTAATAACTCCTGGTCTGGGTCTTACCTCAGTATATTCACTTCTCATAAAAAAAACAGCTTAAAGTAATCTTCAGAAACAGGTTTCAATAAAGTAATTTGGATAGTAGATCAATCCAAGGTATTCTGGTTGTGCGGTAATTATGCATTGACCTATCTTTCCCTTTGATCTCACTATGCTGACTGGGAGATGGCAGTCGTTGCTTCTCTCTTTCAGCACTGCATGGGCTTTGTGTTCAGCTGTACCAGAACTAGAGGTAGGAGGATGAGATAGGTAGATAGTCTGTGGTTTCGTCTGTCCATCTCTGTCCTTCTCTCTCTGGTTATAACTTGATAGCACACCTCCATAGTTACTTTGCCTGTACTGTCCACTTCAATGTGTACATTTCACACCATGGCCTTTTATTGAGGAAATGAAAAGCAAACATTGGAGCCATTCCCTAGGAAACAGTGGAGGAGCAGACTTGCTCTAGTCTAACCTTTCCCTCTCTCTCCAGCTCCCTCTCTCCTACTTGGTAACCTTAAAGGTGCCCTCCAGACAAAGTTTCCATCCCCATTTCGAAGTAATTCCTGTCCTAGAACGGAAATGCTTGTTTAGTTGCACCTCCGAAGAATGACACAGACTCATACATATTCACAAATTGGGGGTGTGAACGTTGTTGTGAATTCCATGTGTAGTGGAGAGACACAACAACAAATAGGACACTGACATCTGTCAATCTAGCATGCTAACCTTATCTAGCTACAGTAGCTGTTATCTGTTGTTGCTGTTTGACATAGTATTCAAAAGATTAGTGAGCTGGCTATGGCTGGTTCTGGAGCTGGATTTGTCATAAGCATTTAGGGGAAACTTTGCCACAGATGGAATCAGTAGCCTATCTTTGACTTCGCCATCTATTGTTATCTCCAAAGTTTTGGCATCTTCCATAAATTGTGGCCGCGAATCAACCATAGTAATAGTTTGAAATAATAAGATCAAGCTCTGGTAATATGGATAACTATTGAACGATTTGGTTTAGACATGCGTTATTCTACATTGTAAGGGACAAGGTGCAATTTTTGGTAGGATGCTGGTAGGCTATTCGGCTGCGGTACAGCAAAGCCAAGTCAGCCGTGCTCATGGTTCCCACATGGAAAGTGAAATAATAGGCTACAATGACTTTGCTCATGATACACACTGCTCAAATGATATGTAACAACACCCTGAGTGCATTGGACAAAACCCCAAAACAAATGTAACAACAGCAGAGCAATATAGATAAACAAGTTCTTTGAATCTTCTTTCACAGGAGACTTTTCATTATAGGATAGACACTTTTGAAATAATGCTTTCTAGCTTCACCAATCAAAGCAGTGGCGCATGTAGCGATCCAAAACGTTTGTGGTCAAAACCATTCATCTTGGGATGACGGGGAGCAGGGATGCCAAATGGAATTATACAATTCATAAAATACACTTTTAATACAGACTAGCTAAAAAATATGAACAAATTATCCAATGGATTATGATAATTATCTGGTAAAAAAAGTGAAGGTGCAAAAACATGTTTGCATCCCGTACTTTAATCTGCGCCAGGGCTTAGACGCACAAGTGGACATTGAAACTTTGGACATTGGACATTGAAAGAACTTTGCAGGTGTTTCTGATGAATAAACAATCCCATGCTGGTGGGTGGTAACATGCAAATAAAACCCAGCCCTGAAAAGAAACGTTGTGTGAAAAGTAATTGCACGGCATGTCAAAAGGGGAACACACAGCATTGGAACATGGAACACATGGATAAGTTCCCACTTCGGATGTCCCACTTAAAGCCCAAATATATACATACTAAAGCAATGACTTATTGACTTAAATCGTTGTGCAACATCATGGGTAAGCTCTGGGCATCGTATTTCAGCTGGATTTTCGCAGTGTGATACTTTAAAGCTGCCTGGAGACAACAGTGGTGGGTGTTTGTTTACGTCTAAAGGGAACACTGTCTGTTTACAATCAGAAAATAATGTTGGTGCTAGGGATGATTTATGCAGATGTTGTCAGTGCTGTTGGAGTATGCATGATGCATTTCATTTAGAGGGAGAACTGTAGGGGAGAGTGTTTACGGGAAACCATCCACAAAATTCATCATGTGACCAAATATTTAGGAAGATGCCATCATTTCATGGAGTCTGTGAAGGAAGAAAACACATGGGAAAAGTGATAAGCAAGTTAGGTCCAAAAAACAGATTTTCCAAAAGTCAAATAAATGTATTGTGTTATAGGTTTCATGATGCTTGTATCTAAACCAAAGTAGATCCTTTTAAGATGGTTTTATACTTCAGTTGGGGTCTCTGTAAGGTAGAATATGAGGTCTGAAACCTAGCATTAAAGTGCATCCTTGTAGCTGTGTGGACTAATATAATTAAAATGTTTGCCTTGGGGTAAGTTGAGCCAATGGCCACAATACCCCACACAAATTATGACATTTCGTCAGTTTTATGCATAGCATTTTTGCAATGTGTCATGCATATGAACTCAATATAGTGCATTTTATTGTTACAAAGCAGACACAATCATGTCCTATGTATAAAGTGTTCAGACTCCTTGACTTTTTCAACATTTTGTTACGTTACAGCCTTATACTAAAATGTATAAAAAATGTTTAAAGTCCTCAGCAATCTACACATAATACCCCATAATGACAAAGTGAAAACAGGTTTTGGAAATTTTGGCAAATGTATAAAAAATTTCACATTTCAAATAAACCTTGTTCACATAAGTATTCAGACCCTTTGCTATGAGAATCGAAATTGAGCTCAGGTGCATCCTGTTTCCATTGATCACATTTGAGATGTTTTTACAACTTGATTGGAGTCCACCTGTGGTAAATTCAATTGATTATACATGATTTGGAAAAGCACACACCTGTCTATATAAGGTCCCACAGTTGACAGTAGAAGTCAGAGCAAAAACCAAGCCATGAGATTGAAGGAATTGTCCGTAGAGCTCTGAGACAGGATTGTGTCGAGGCAGAGATCTAGGGAAGGGTACCAATAAATGTATGCAGCATTGAAGGACCCCAAGAACACGGTGGCCTCCATCATTCTTGAATGGAACCACCATGACACTTCCTAGAGCTGGCCAAACTGAGCAATCGGGGGAGAAGGGTCTTAATCAGGGAGGTGACCAAGAACCCAATGGTAACTCTGACAGAGCTCCAGAGTTCCTCTGTGGAGTTGGGAGAACCTTCCAGAAGGACAACCATCTCTGCAGCACTCCACCAATCAGGCCGTTATAGTAGTGTGACCAGACAGGAGCCACTCCTCAGTAAAGGGCACATGACAGCCCATTTGGAGCTTCCCAAAAGGCACCTAAAGACTCTCAGACCATGAGAAACAAGATTCTCTGGTCTGATGAAACCACGATTGAACTTTTTGGCCTGAATACCAAACATTACGTTTGGGGAAAAGAAACAATGTAATCAATTTTAGAATACATGTGGAAAAGGTCAAGGGGCCTGAATACTTTCCGAATGCACTGTACAAACTTAAAACAAGCAGGGGACTAGCCCCCGTTAAGGCACTTGAGAGAGCAGCCAAGGAAGTCAGAGAAAGGAAGAAATCCATTCAAGCAGCAGGAAGGGATGAAAAAATAGACTGAATGATACTGAAGTGGTACATTGACAAAAAATAAAACAAATATCTACCAGTGTGAAAGAGAGGCTATAATAGAGTAGCAGAGGCACATAATATCTTATATGATCATGATTATATGATGAATGCTATATACATCAAGAATTTCATAGACTAGTTTCATGGGCATAGTAGCCTCATATGCAGAGAACTTGCTTACAAATTGGCACATTGAAACAACATTCCTGTCACAGACAACTGGTCAAGAAATGGAAGGGTAAGTGATATTGAACATAGATATAGTATCTACAGCTGAATGTAGGCATATATTTAAGATATACAAAATACCAAACCCCCATCCCATGAATTCAACTTTGACCTACCAGCACCATCACCCACTGTCACAGGACACCATCACCCAATTACCCTGTCCCTATGCTCAAATTACCCCATTGTGCAACGATACCACTTTTTTGGGACAAGCTATGTTTTCAAAACTGCTATGTTTACATCCATTCTGATTATTTCTAGGGATACACAACAACCTGAAATATATGTAGATATCTTTGTTTGAAAGAATACTACATTTCCCTTGACGTAGTGATGCTGAATGTAAAACAAAAACATCTCTATTTACCCTACATGTTTTCTGCTTTGCCTTTCACAATATTAAACAGCATTCTCCTACTGGCTTTCTTTGACACATTTTGTTGAATGATAGATGCACATCAATAAAAAAAATCTATGTATTTTGTGTTAAAATAAAGAAAATGATACGTGCCTAATTTGCATAAATACACCAGGTGTATTTTAATATATTAATACATTAAAATAAAGGAGTGGGACAGGGCTGCAAACACCAAACACTTACTCTGTCTACCCTACCTGCACTCACTTACTCTGTCTACCCTACCTGCACTCACTTACTCTGTCTACCCTACCTGCACTCACTTACTCTGTCTACCCTACCTGCACTCACTTACTCTGTCTACCCTACCTGCACTCACTTACTCTGTCTACCCTACCTGCACTCACTTACTCTGTCTACCCTACCTGTACTCACTTACTCTGTCTACCCTACCTGCACTCACTTACTCTGTCTACCCTACCTGCACTCACTTACTCTGTCTACCCTACCTGCACTCACTTACTCTGTCTACCCTATCTGCACTCACTTACTCTGTCTACCCTACCTGCACTCACTTACTCTGTCTACCCTACCTGCACTCACTTACTCTGTCTACCCTACCTGCACTCACTTACTCTGTCTACCCTACCTGCACTCACTTACTCTGTCTACCCTACCTGCACTCACCTGCTCTGTCTAGACTGCATCCTTAAATACTGATGTTGTCACGTTCTCTTGCATAATTCAACAAGTGTGTCAATAGCAGGACACCCTCGGATTAAAAATCAACACACTTGGCTCTTTTACATTGTTTGCGAGATCAAACATAAAATCACTATCATCCGAGCGTTCAAACTGCTTTAATTTCAGAGCAACTAATTTGTAAACATTTCAACTGTATTAATTATTACTTTTTTTATTCCCCAAAAAATGAACACCCATCAAAATAAAGTTATCTTTCTTCTCTTTCTTGTGATGTAAGTGTTGAGATGATGCGTTAAATACCCAACGAAGCTTTAGAGTTCTTATAGATTCAACGGAAAGACAATGTATTTCATTGAGTCTGATTAATCGGGCTGTAGTACACAATTAATTGGTACGGTGCATTCGGAAAGTATTCAGACCCCTTGACTTTTTCCACATTTTGGATGGATTAAAAGTTTTTTTCCCCTCATCAATCTACACACAATACCCCATAATGACAAAGCAAAAACAGGTTTTTGACATTTGCCCCTTATTGAGGAGTGGCTTCATCTGGCTACCATAAAGACCTGATTGGTAGAGTGCTGCAGAGATGTTTGTTCTTCTGGGATGTTCTCCCATCTCCACAGAGGAACTCTAGAGCTCTGTCAGAGTGACCCTTGGGTTCTTGGTCACCTCCCTGACCAAGGCCCTTCTCCCCCGATTGCTCAGTTTGGCCGTGTGTCCAGCTCTGGGAAGAGTCTTGGTGGTTCCAAACTTCTTCCATTTAAGAATGATGGAAGCCACTGTGTTCTTGGGGACCTTCAATGCTGCAGAAATGTTTTGGTACCCTTTCCCAGATCAGTGCCTCGACACAGTCCTGTCTCAGAGCTCTACGGACAATTCCTTCAACCTCATGGCTTGGTTTTTGCTCTGACATGCACTGTCAAATGTGGGACCTTATAGAGACAGGTGTGTGCCTTTCCAAATCATGTCCAATCAATTGAATTAACCACAGGTGGACACCAATCAAGTTGTAGCAACATCTCAAGGATGATCAATGGAAACAGGATGCACCTGAGCTCAATTTCAAGTCTCATACCAAAGGGTCTGAATACTTATGTAAATAAGGTAAAAACTTAAACCTGTTTTCACTTTGTCATTATGGGATATTGTGTGTAGATGCTGCAAAAAATATATTCAATCAATTTTAGAATAAGGCTGTAACGTAACAAAATGTGGAAAAAGTCAAGGGGCCTGAATACTTTCCGAAGGCACTGTACTTGTGTAAATGTTCCTTACAAGAATGTTGAATACGATTACATTTAAACTTGCTCTACCGGTTGTCTTTGCGATTTGTCCTTCTGCTGCTCGAACATTTTCACAACATTTCCACAGATTAGTTTGATTAACCCAACTTCCAGGACGCTGGTCTGTATATTGGTTTGTACTTCCAGTTTTTATTTTCAATACTGATGCAATTTGCATGTGACAAACAGTTGCACAATATGTCCTAACCGAACCACAGACCGAACCGCAAACACTTCCAGCTGATTGCAAGGTTGATGTGCTTCAGTCGACTACGTTCGGTTACATTAGGCAATGTTTTGCATATTGTGCACCACGTGCAATGAGTCAAGAGATTAAAAATACAAAGGAATATTTCTGGACACATCAGTCTATATGCAACTGCTGACAGTGCAGATAGGCTTGGCACGGCTCCACTTGCAATATAACTGGAATTGATCAAGAACACAGGAGGGAAGACAAATTGAATTACATTAAAGCCACCCTACATTTCCTTCAATGAGCTTTGAGGTAATGGGAGCGGATGCACCCTTCCACTCAGAGCGCCAAGGAACAGTTGTTTAGCCAATCATTGTGCACATTCTGATGAAGACGATTCTCCAGAGAAGGGACTTGGCCAAAAAACGCTTGGGCTTCACTAAACAACCGGGGTCTATCTGAGTGAACAACAGTGAGGAACACGACTAGCAATTAGGAGACACAACAGGCGAGGATGAAGGGAGGCTGAGGAAAAGCGTGCAGCAGAGACAGCAGAGACAGCCCACAGAGCCTTAAAATAGCTCTGGACCCAGCAGGGCCCAGGGATGGCTGTCGGGCTTTCCCTGTGTGTGATTTCATTATGCGGCTGTCTAGGGCTCACTGGCAGTGGCCATGCTCACAGGATTAAATTAAGTTTCCTGCCATGGTCATGAAAACACAAAGAATGTCCCCAGGCTCTTTTGACACATTGTTTATTTGGAAAGCGCACAGAGAGGCACACCAGTGTTGGATGCAGGGTCTCTGTATGCAGGGCTGTATACAGAGAGACGAGAGGTGATCCAGGGAGGGTAAAGATTAAAAAGGAAGGAAGAAAAATGATGTGGATATATTGAAGCAACATCAGTCCTGAAGTTAAAGCTTGGTCTCAAATGGGTCTTCCAAATGAACAATGACCCAAGCATACTTCCAAAGTTGTGGCAAAATGGCTTAAGGACAACAAAGTCAAGGTATTGGAGTGGCCATCACAAAGCCCTGACCTCAATCCTATAGAACATTTGTGGGCAGAACTGAAAAATAGTGTATTTGGCTAAGGTGTATGTAAACTTCCGTCTTCAACTGTATAAGGTGTATGTATATACAGTTGAAGACGGACGTTTACATACACCTTAGCCAAATACATTTAATCTCAGTTTTCACAGTTCCTGACATTTAATCCTAGTAAAACATTCCCTGTTTTAGGTCAGTTAGGATCACCACTTTGTTTTAAGAATGTGAAATGTCAGAATAAATAGCAGAGAGAATGATTTATTTCGGGTAGCCTTCCACAAGCTTCCCACAATAAGTTGGGGGAAATTTGGCCCATTCCTCCTGACAGAGCTGGTGTAACTGAGTCAGGTTTGTAGGCCTCCTTGCTCGCACACGCTTTTTCAGTTCTGCCCACAAATGTTCTATAGGATTGAGGTCAGGGCTTTGTGGTCGCCACTCCAATACGTTGACTTTGTTGTCCGTAAGACATTTTGCCACAACTTTGGAAGTATGCTTGGGGTCATTGTCCATTTGGAAGACCCATTTGTGACCAAGCTTTAACTTCCTGACTGATGTCTTGAGATGTTGCTTCAATATATCCACATAACTTTCCTGCCTCATGATGTCATCTATTTTGTGAAGTGCACCAATCCCTCCTGCTGTCACGATCGTCGTAAGAAGCGGACCAAAGCGTGGTGTGAATGCATCATTTAATAGATGATGAAAAACACAAAATAAACTGTACAAAAACAATAAACAAATAACGACCGTGAAGCTATCATAAGAACTGTGCTGACACAAGCAACTAACATAGACAATCACCCACAAACAAACAGTGAAACCCGGGCTACCTAAGTATGATTCTCAATCAGAGACAACTAATGACACCAGCCTCTGATTGAGAAGCATACTAGGCCGAAACATAGAAATCCCCAAAATCATAGAAAAACAAACACAGACTGCTCACCCCAACTCACGCCCTGACCATACTAAATAATGACAAAACAAAGGGAATAAAGGTCAGAACGTGACAGTACCCCCCCCCCCCCCAAAGGTGCGGACTCCGGCCGCAAAACCTTAACATATAGGGGAGGGTCTGGGTGGGCGTCTGTCCGCGGTGGCGGTTCTGGCGCGGGACGTGGACCCCACTTCACAACAGTCTTTCTCCGCCTCATTGTCCGCCTCCGTAGCCTCCTAAACACGGCGATCCTTCTAAATGGCCCCACTGGACTGAGGGACAGCTCGGGACTGAGGGGCAGCTCGGGACTGAGGGGCAGCTCAGTACTGAGGGGTAGCTCCGGACTGGCTGACCACTCTGGCAGATCCTGGCTGACTGACGGCTCTGGCAGATCCTGGCTGAATGGCGGCTCTGGCAGATCCTGGCTGAATGGCGGCTCTGGCAGATCCTGGCTGAATGGCGGCTCTGGCAGATCCTGGCTGACTGGCGGCTCTGGCAGATCCTGGCTGACTGGAGGCTCTGGCAGATCCTGGCTGATTGGCGGCTCTGGCAGGCTCTATGCTGACTGGCGGCTCTGGGGGCTCCATGCTGACTGGCGGTTTTGGCAGCTCATGACAGACTGGCGGCTCTGGCGGCTCATGACAGACTGGCGGCTCTGGCAGCTCTGGACAGATGGGCAGCTCAGGCGGCGCTGGGCAGACGGCCAGCTCAGACGGCGCTGGGCAGACTGGAGACTCCGGCAGCGCTGGAGAGGAGGAAGGCTCTGGCAGCGCTGGATGGATGAGCTCTGGCGCCTCTTGACTGAGGGGCTCTGGTGCCTCTGGACTGAGGGGCGGAAGCTCTGGCAGCGCTGGACAGGCGGGAGACTCCAGCAGCGCTGGAGAGGAGGAAGGCTCCGGCAGCGCTGGACAGGCGGGAGCACCTGTAGGGATGAGACGGAGAGACAGGCTGGTGCGGGGGGCTGCCACCGGAGGGCTGGTGCGTGGAGGTGGTACTGGATAGACCGGACCGTGCAGGCGCACTGGAGCTCTTGAGCACCGAGCCTGCCCAACCTTACCTGGTTGAATGCTCCCGGTCGCCCTGCCAGTGCTGCGAGGTGGAATAGCCCGCACTGGGCTGTGCAGAACCGGGGACACCATGCGTAAGGCTGGTGCCATGTACGCCGGCCCAAGGAGACGCACTGGAGACCAGATGCGTAGAGCCGGCTTCATGGCACCTGGCTCGATGCCCACTCTAGCCAGGCCGATACGAGGAGCTGGTATGTACCGCACCGGGCTATGCACCCGCACTGGGGACACCATGTGCTCCACAGCATATCACGGTGCCTGCCCGGTCTCTCTCTTCCTCCGGTAAGCACAGGAAGTTGGGGCAGGTCTCCTACCTGGCTTCGCCACACTTCCTGTTTGCCCCCCCAAAGACATTTTCGGGGCTGACTCTCGGGCTTCCATCCGCCGTGCTGCCTCCTCATACCAGTGCCTCTCCGCCTTCGCTGCCTCCAGCTCCTCTTTGGGGCGGCGATATTCTCCTGGATGTGCCCAGGGTCCTTTACCGTCCAACTCGTCCTCCCATATCCATTCCTCCTTGCGCTGCTCCTGCTGCCGCTGCCTGTCACCACGCTGCTTGGTCCTGTTGTGGTGGGTGATTCTGTCACGATCGTCGTAAGAAACGGACCAAAGCACAGCGTGGTGTGAATGCATCATTTAATAGATGACGAAAAACACTAAATAAACTGTACAAAATCAATAAACAAATAACGACGTGAAGCTACCATAAGAACTGTGCTGACACAAGCAACTAACATAGACAATCACCCACAAACAAACAGTGAAACCCATGCTACCTAAGTATGATTCTCAATCAGAGACAACTAATGACACCTGCCTCTGATTGAGAACCATACTAGGCCGAAACATAGAAATCCCCAAAATCATAGAAAAACAAACATAGACTGCCCACCCCAACTCACGCCCTGACCATACTAAATAATGACAAAACGAAGGAAATAAAGGTCAGAACGTGACACCTGCAGCAAAGCACCCTCCCAACATGATGCTGCTACCCCCGTGCTTCACGGTTGGGATAGTGTTATTCGGCTTGCAAGCCTTCCCCTTTTTCCTCCAAACATAATGATGGTCATTATTTGTATTTTTGTTTCATCAGACCAGAGGACATTTCTCCAAAAAGTACAATCTTTGTTCCCATGTGCAGTTGCAAACCGAAGTCTGGCTTTTTTATGGCGTTTTTTTATGGCTTCTTCCTTGCTGAGTGGCCTTTTAGGTTATGTCGATATAGGACTCGTTTTACTGTGGATATAAATACTTTTGAACCTGTTTCCCCCAGAATCTTCACAAGGTCCTTTGCTGTTGTTCTGGGATTGATTTGCACTTTTTGAACAAAAGTACGTCCATCTCTAGGAGACAGAACACGTCTCCTTCCTGAGCGGTATGACGGCTGCGTGGTCCCATGGTGTTTATACTTGCGTACTATTGTTTGTACAGATGAACGTGGTACCTTCAGGCATTTGGAGGTCTTGGCTGATTTATTTTAATTTCCCCAAGATGTCAAGCAAAGAGGCACTGTCACGTCCTGACCTCAGTTCCTTTTTTATGTCTCTGTTTTAGTTTGGTCAGGGTGTGAGTTGGGGTGGGCATTCTATGTTGTGTATTCTAGGTCAGAGGCAGCTGTCGATCGTTGTCTCTGATTGAGAACCATACTTAGGCAGCCTGTTTTCCCACTATGGGTTGTGGGTAGTTATTTTCTGGTTAGTGTTTGTTGCACCTGTCAGAACTGTTTGTTTATCGTTTTGTTGTTTTTGTTCGTGTATTCATTCTGGATTAAAAGTATTATGGATACGTACCACGCTGCACTTTGGTCCCCATCTCCTTCCATCAACGAAAATCGTTACAGAATCACCCACCAAAAAAGGACCAAGCAGTGTGGTAACCCGGAGCAGAGGGTTCTGGACTCCTGGACTTGGGAGGACATTCTAGACGGTAAGGGATCCTACACATGGGAGGAGATCCTGGCTGGAAAGGATCGCCTCCCATAGGAACAGTTGAAGGCAGCCAGGAGAGTGGAGGCAGCAGGAAAAGGGAACCGGCGATACGAGGGAACACGGCTGGAAAGGAAGCCCGAGAGGCAGCCCCACATTTTTTGGGGGGGTAACACAGGGAGTGTGGCAGAGTCAGGTTGGAGACCTGAGCCAACTCCCCGTGCTTACCGTGGCGGGCGTCGTACTGGTCAGGCACCGTGTTATTTGGTGGAGCGCATGGTGTCCCCAATACGCATTTTTGGCCCGGTGCGCTACATCCCAGCTCCCTGCATCTGCCGGGCTAAGGTGAGGATCAAGCCAGGGCGGATGGTGCCCGCCCTGCTCTCCAAACAGCCAGTGCGTCTCCTCGGGCCAGGTTATCCTGCGTTGGGAGGCACACTGTGTCTCCCATGTGTCTGCACAGCCCAGTGCGTCCTGTTCCTGCGCCCCGCACGTGTCAGGGTAAAATCACCATCCAGCCAGGATGGGTTGTGCAGGCCCTTAATTCTAGACCTCCAGTGCGCCTCCACGGCCCGGTCTATCCTGTGCCTCCTCCGAGGACCAGGCTGTCTCTCCGTCTCCTCCCTCCAGGTTCTCCCGTCTGTCCGGAGCTGCCAGAGCCGCCCGTCTGTCCGGAGCTGCCAGAGCCGCCCGTCTGTCAGGAGCTGCCAGAGCCGTCGTCTGTCAGGAGCTGCCAGAGCCGCCCGTCTGTCAGGAGCTGCCAGAGCCGCCCGCCTGTCAGGAGCTGACAGAGCCGCCCGTCAGTCAGGAGCTGCCAGAGCCCCCCGTCAGTCAGGAGCTGCCAGAGCCGCCCGTCAGTCAGGAGCTTCCAGAGCCACCCGTCAGTCAGGAGCTGCCAGAGCCCCCTGTCACTCCGGCGCTGCCAGAGTCGCCCTTCACTCCGGCGCTGCCAGAGTCGCCCTTCATTCCGGCGCTGCCAGAGTCACCACTTAAGTGGGCCAAGACTATGGTGGAGTGGGGTCCACGTCCCGCGCCAGCGCCGCCACCGCGGACAGATGCCCACCCAGACCCTCCCCTACGGGTTTAGGTTTTGCGGCCGGAATCCATACCTTTGGGGGGGGGTACTGTCACGTCCTGACCTTAGTTCCTTTTTATGTCTCTGTTTTAGTTTGGTCAGGGCGTGAGTTGGGGTGGGCATTCTATGTTGTGTATTTTAGGTTTGTATTTCTGTGTTTGGCCTGGTATGGTTCCCAATCAGAGGCAGCTGTCGATCGTTGTCTCTGATTGAGAACCATACTTAGGCAGCCTGTTTTCCCACTATGGGTTGTGGGAAGTTATTTTCTGGTTAGTGTTTGTTGCACCTGTCAGAACTGTTCGTTTATCGTTTTGTTGTTTTTGTTCGTGTATTCATTCTGGATTAAAAGTATTATGGATACGTACCACGCTGCACTTTGGTCCCCCTCTCCTTCCACCAACGAAAATCGTTACAGGCACTGAGTTGGAAGGTAGGCCTTGAAACACATCCACAGGTACACCTCCAATTGACTCAAATTATGTCAATTAGCCTATTAGAAACTTCTAAAGCCATGACATCATTTTCTGGAATTTTTCAAGCTGTTTAAAGGCACAGTCAACTTACTGTATGTAAACTTCTGACCCACTGGAATTGTGATACCGTGAATTATAAGTGAAATAATCTGTCTGTAAACAATTGTTGGAAAATTACTTGTGTCATGCATGAAGTAGATGTCCCAACCGACTTGCCAAAACTATAGTTTTTATTTAATTTTTTATTATTTTTGTATTTATTTTAATTTTACCCCTTTTTCTCCCCAATTTCGTGGTATCCAATTGTTGTAGTAGCTACTATCTTGTATCATCGCTACAACTCCCGTACGGACTCGGGAGAGACGAAGGTTGAAAGTCATGCATCCTCCGATACACAACCCAACCAGCCGTACTGCTTCTTAACACAGCGCGCATCCAACCCGGAAGCCAGCCGCACCAATGTGTCGGAGGGTACACTGTGCACCTGGCAACCTTGGTTAGCGCGCACTGCGCCCGGCCCGCCACAGGAGTCGCTGGTGCGCAATGAGACAAGGACATCCCTACCGACCAAGCCCTCCCTAACCCAGACTTTTGGCTTGATGGTAGAGGCTGTTCAGGGTCATATGGGTTTCACACTTGGTGCATCGGATTGAACAGTCTATAACTGATCCCACTTCTGCATAAAGTTTGAAAGACATTCAAGTCACACTTATAATGAAATTACTTGTGCCAAAAATAGGGTCTGAAGTGCTAAACTGCTCTCACCAAATCTCATTCTCTTATCGCTACTGATTTATTGCAGGAATTTAGCACTATTTGAATGATAAATTCTTACACCTTGCATATTAAATATCATGTACTGCTAAAACAATGTTTTCACATTGTAATAACATTAGCACATAATAGCAGGGCCACACAATTGGGCTTTTGTACGTACATAACCTAAAATAATATTTTCCCTATATCCTTGTATCACAAGTTTTCTTTCTCATCATTCTTTGTGTAGTTTATCTTGTAATTTAAATAGATGGGCTGCTTGGGTATTTAGATCCCTAAAGGGGTTGGAAAAGACTCACACCGCATGCCATATTTATTGAATACATAAAAGAGGCTGCTACCACAGAAGCAGTGCTCTACATCAGCTGTCAGCATGCAGAGTATGGCTCACTACAACACGATACAGTGGTGTTGTTGCTACACTGTGCATGTGTAGTAATAGTATTATTACAGTAGTATTTAGTTGACAGACAGTTAAGCTAGGACCAATTATGAGTGTAATAAAAACAGTATATGGGTGTTGTTCATGCCACTGTTTTCTGCAGTATTTCAACTTGGCTCATACATGCATGAGGCTGGTTAGACTAGGAGGTTGTATTATTTAATAACATCCCACACAGTCAACAAGGGCATGCAATTACATTTTAGTCATATTGCAGGCACTCTTATCCAGTGCAACTTACAGGAGCAATTAGGGTTAAGTGCCTTGCTCAAGGACATATGGAGAAATATTTTGACCTAATTGGCTCGGGGATTTAAACCAGCAACCTTTCGGTTACTGGCGCAAAGCTCTTAACCTCTAGGCTACCTGCCGCCTGTCTCAGCTCTTGTCTTTGTTCCTCTGCTCCTCCTCTCTTCTGCAGTGTAAAGTGAGATATTTCTACTGGAGATTAAAGGAGAAGCTGTCTATTTATGGTCTAACTGCTTCCTCTGGCTCGTGTATTAAAGAGGAGATTGATTCTGAACCGTGTGTGAGCCAGGAGCTCCAGAGTTGGGACCAATGCTTTTATCTTACCTGTGAATGAGAGGAGCTGTGCTCACACACAGCGCCTGCACGCGCAACGCCCCTCACGCACTCACACATACATACACATAGTTACACACCTCTGAAATAGACATTCTATGCAACCCACTGAGGGATGAGCCATGCCCAGAACTAACTAAGGAAATATAATAAAATACAATTCTATCCCTTAAAATACACTATGGTCACACTTACAAACACTAAGGTGAGATATGAAGGATAAGTATGCAAAGTTATTAATAAAGAGCTAAGCCTCACACATTATCATCATAAACTCATTGTGGGGTACAGAACCTCTGAGAACTGGGGTTCCTCATTAGGACATGGTGAATATGAATGTCCTTTGGCTTCTTTTCTCATGTATCATAATAAGGGAGATATGCGGTATAGGAGATGCACATTACATATTGGTCTCACTGGATGGATATGTATAGACACTTCCTCTAGATGAGGTGATGCCCTCATCAGAAGGACACACACAAGAGACCTAGGCTACATTTGTAATCATTCTCCCTTCCATCTGTCATCACTCTTCAGGGACTTCACTGGCAATCTGATGAGAGTCCCGGCCTTAGGATGCTACAGTAGCTATAGGAGGACGGGCTCATTGTAGTGGCTGGAATGGAATTAATGGAACTGAGTCAAACACATGGTTTCAATTATATGTTTGAAGTGTTTGGTACTGTTTCATTTATTTAATTCCAGCCATTATAATGAGCCCATCCTCCCACAAGCCTCCTCTGCCGTACACCCCTAAAGTGAAAACCAACTACAAAGGCGCTGAGAATATCGCTCATCTGCAATTCCTGCCTTTCCATAATGATTTCTGTTAAAGAAAAAAAAAAGATAGGAAGAGATGAGTGAATGGGAGCACGTTACATGTGGGTGAAATCTTTCCTTCCCTATTGAGTGAACAAAAAACCATCGCTTAATTTATGTCCAGTATATTCAGAGAAAAAATATACAGCTTGGAAGCAAATTCTAATGAGCTATCCTCAATTCCATTTAATAGACTTTGTGGGGATTATAAATGGGGGTGATGGATAGAGAGAATAATAGCCAAAGAGTAATAAGAGTGCATATTTGATTTTTTACGCCAATAGACCTATATGCAATGGCATGCAATGACATTGAGGACTAGTCTACTAATAAACATAATGATATGACAAATAATATCAGAATTTTTCAGGCCCTTAGGAGAATTGTTTTGGGAAACATCACTCTGAAGAGATTGTCAAACAGTTGATAGACCTAGTTATAATATGCATTACCATATCCTTATAACACCAAGTAAACTGTCCTAAAGAAAGATCACTTTAAACACAACCGTCTATCTGACCACCAATTCAATCTAAATCCTGCGACTGGAGATTCGCCAAAGGAATTCTAATTGGTTCAGAACAAAAAAGGCAAATACAATTTTATGTCTGAGTTCATCTCAGAGATTCTGTGAAGCCATAAAATACCCACACATGGTGAGACCATGCGGAACTCTGTATAAGTTACTCTCATTAACTCTCTGGTGCAAAGACATTCAAGTGTTCAACCTCTCAACACAACCTACTGTACTGTTAAAATCTAAGTAAAAGTATAAATTACTAGCCTAAATATGTGTCAAGATAGTCAGATACACTACATGACCAAAAGTATGTGGACACCTGCTTGTCGAACATCTCATTCCAAAATCATGGGCATTAATAAGGAGTTGGTCCCCCCTTTGCTGCTATACCAGCCTCCTCTCTGTTGGGAAGGATTTCCACTAGATGTTGTAACATTGCTGCGGGGACTTACTTCCATTCAGCCACAAGAACATTAGTGAGGTCGGGCACTGATGTTGGGCCTGGCTCGCAGTCAGCATTCCAATTCATCCAAAAGGTGTTCGATGGGGTTGAGGTCAGGGCTCTGTGCAGGGTCAGTCAATCTCGACAAACCATTTCTGTATGGACTTTGCTTTGTGCACGGGAGAATTGTCATGCTGAAACAGGAAAGGACCTTCCCCAAACTGTTGCCACAAAGTTGGAAGCACAAAATTGTCTAGAATGTTAGAATGATTGTATGCTATAGCATTATAATTTCCCTTCACTGGAACTAAGGGGCCTAGCCTGAACCATGAAAAACAGCCCCAGAGCATTATTCCTCCTCCGCCAAACTATACAGTTGACACTATGCATTGGGGCAGGTAGCGTTCTACTTGCATCCGCCAAACTCAGATTTGTCCTTTAGATTGCCAGATGGTGAAGCGTGATACATCACTCCAGAGAACGCATTTCAACTGCTCCAGAGTCCAATGGCGGCGAACTTTACACCACTCTAGCTGACGCTTGGTATTGGATATGGTGATCTTAGGCTTGTATGCTGCTGCTCTGCCACGGAAACCCATTTCATTAAGCTCCCGACAAACAGTTATTGTGCTGACAAACAGTTAGTGTGCTGAAGCTGCATCCAAAGGTAGTTTGGAACTTGGCAGTGAGTGGTTTTTTAAGCATTATGCATGCATTATGCATGCATTATGCATGCGCTTCGGCTGTCCGGTTCTGTGAGCTTGTGTGGCCTACCACTTCGCTGTTGCTCCTAGAAGTTTCCACTTCACAATAACAGCACTTACAGTTGACCAGGGCAGATCTAGCAGGGCAGAAATTTGACAAACTGACTTGTTGAAAAGGAGGCATCCTATTTACTGCCAATGTTTGTCTATGGAAATTGCATAGCTGTGTGCTGATTTTATATACCTGTGAGCAACGGGTGTGGCTAAAATAGCCGAGTCCACTAATTTGAAGCGGTTTTCACATAATTTTGGTGATGTGGTGTACATTGTAGGTTCCTCGCTCCGCGTAAGAAGGATGCACAGTGATAGAATAATGACATCGCAAATTCATAAAATGCCTGTCCCTGTTTGAATTCATGACCTAACGCTTGTCAGAAAGAAAAGAACCACTGTTTTTTGAATATAATGAAAAAAGCTTACACAGGCTATGAATATTTTAAAGAGTTGGGTGGTGACATGTGAGACAAATTTGCCGACGGCATTCCTATTGGTTTAGTGGGAACGTGATGACACAGGAGTTCGGCATAATACTTTAAAAAGGTTCTCTGTCAGTGGTGAGCCACTGTGAAAAAGACGACCGTTAACTCCTGATAGGCGAACTCAAGCGTTGGAAACCGAGAGCAACCTCGAGATTACTACTGAACATCATGAGTGAGGTAGGATACTTTATTTTCTTTATGAAAGAAAGGAGAATGGAGAAGTATTTACACACGGGCGCAGCTCTTGTATGAATAGCCTAGTTCTGAATAAATGGCGATACCCATCTTTTAATAATCCTCATAACCGACGGATTGCTACCAGCTACCAAATTATGTGATTTATTTACCTTGAATTTGATGTGATGTATTTACCTTTAATCCACTGATGCTGCGAACAGACATGATTCGCGTTTGCAGTTGGATGCTGCAGCATCAAAGTGCCGCGCCGCAACGCTCAGTTTGTTTGGAACTCCGCGGGCGCATCTATACTGTACTACCCTCAACTCAACCCACCTACGGTTTAAACGGGTTTACGGTGGACTAAACAATGTAAGCCTACCCTTCATTCATGGGCACTGAGTTGCAATATGACCACGAAGCTCTTGTTCATGCCTTTACAATATATAAGTTCGAAGCGTACTTGTTTTTCTATTACATGTGGCATATAAACTGGAACTGTACCAATTGGAACAGGTTTTAAGTAATTGTTGCATGGCCAGGTGAACTCCGGGTGCCTAGTGTATAGTAATTAATTTCCAATCTTAGGCTAATGAGTGTATTGAGAATATCACAGATCAATATGTCTTACTTTTATTTAGATACAATGTCAAGGATCCCTCACCATGAATTGCAATGGCCAATATACTATAGCCTTCTGTAAACATTTCTTAACGATTTCCTCGAGGAACAAATAACTTGATGACTGCCATGAATATGTTTCTTATCAGTCATTCGACAACGAGGGATGTTTTCATCTCAATTCATATAAACTACTGTACCTCTGGCAGTCTATATGTTAGGTGGTTGGTGAGATTGGTTATTGGCTACTATACCCTCAATATAGCTGTAACCAGCACGGTCCTAGGCAACAAGAGCACAACCAACCTCACAGGGGTTTACAGCTTGGAATGGAAAACTGCTGTTAGGTTTTCCCACAGCTAACTGGCCTCTGATCCTTAGTCACAGATGTTCCAGCTTGATTCCTTTCAAAGTGGTTGGAGGGGGATATTAATAGCATCTTTTTTCAGCCAGAGCAAGAACATTTTATCTGGCAGGGTCTCTCTCAAAAGTTCATTATTGAATATTTGCACATTGGTGGAGGTCATAAATCCCTTTTGCAGCTATGGTGTTAATAGCGTGCCTATATGTGACAATGTCATAAACTTTAGTGTTAATCGAGTTTCATAATTCCATAAACTTTAGTGTTAATCCAGTTTCATAATGCAATAAACTTGAGTGTTAATCCAGTTTCATAATGCCATAAACTTTAGTGTTAATCCAGTTTCATAATGCCATAAACTTTAGTGTTAATCCAGTTTCATAATGCCATAAACTTTAGTGTTAATCGAGTTTCATAATGCCATAAACTGTAGTGTTAATCGAGTTTCATAATGCCATAAACTGTAGTGTTAATCCAGTTTCATAATGCCTTAAACTTTAGTGTTAATCAAGTTTCATAATGCCATAAACTTTAGTGTTAATCGAGTTTCATAATGCCATAAACTTTAGTGTTAATCCAGTTTCATAATGCCATAAACTTTAGTGTTAATCGAGTTTCATAATGCCATAAACTGTAGTGTTAATCCAGTTTCATAATGTCATAAACTTTAGTGTTAATCGAGTTTCATAATGCCATAAACTTTAGTGTTAATCGAGTTTCATAATGCCATAAACTTTAGTGTTAATCGAGTTTCATAATGCCATAAACTGTAGTGTTAATCGAGTTTCATAATGCCATAAACTGTAGTGTTAATCGAGTTTCATAATGCCATAAACTTTAGTGTTAATCGAGTTTCATAATGCCATAAACTGTAGTGTTAATCGAGTTTCATAATGCCATAAACTTAGATATGGCATACTTTCACGAACTGTCTCTGTCCATCTCATTGTTGTGTTGTGTACATTCCACTCTCATGCGGTGTGTGTGTCTAATGTAACTAGCAGGCGTAAAAGTGTGTCCGTCCACAGATCTGTATATAATGATGAGATGCTCATGTCTCCACCCTAACAATGGGAGTCGTTGTCCCAAAGGCGGGAAGACAAGCGATAAGTTTATATCCAAAATAAGCCCATAGAAACACATTGGGCTTATTTGGGACACACTTTGGTGAGAATAAAAGCTTTCGCTTTGCCTTTTCCTCTCTGATCCATCTCGGCCCGAGACTGAAAACTGGCAAAATGGATTATGGGATTGTAGTTAATTACCACTTTTCTGAGCTGAACTAGGTTGAATATGTGTTTAATGAATACAACTCCCTTCAACCCAGAGTCCCACATGGTTCTTGCCTTGATTTCTGTAATGATGATCTGAAACTGCATGCTGGGCTCACAAAAAAAAAATGTAATTCAAGTAATTTAACCGATGTAGGTCAATTAGTTGTTTAATAACAGAATAAAAACTAAAATGTTGGTTAATCTCTCAGCACTAATGGTAAAAAATAAACAAAAATAGCTTCTTAGCAAGAACAATTTCTCAAGCAAGAATTTTGCTCGGGCTGTCTGGGAGTGGTCTGAACCGGGAAATGAAAACTAGCTGTTAATAGCAGAGAGATTTGGAACTCTCTTTCTTATTGGTCTATTAACTAATTTACTCCTTGGTGATGTCAAAACTCCATCCCACCAAAACAGGCTGAAAGCAGCTCTTCCACTAAAAGGTAATTATCATAGTTTTCACAATATTATTCTAATCTCATAGTCTTGTAAATATATATCAAACACAGGGAAATCACATTTTTGACTGGACTGGCCTTTAAGTAATTTGACTGACAACTTGCAATACACATATTTAGGGGCTAAAGTGTTCTGAATTGTCACCATATTGTCTGTGAAGTCAAAGATGTTCAGCTCTCAATTCTGCTGAGAAGTCAGTCACACTTGTGGAAAGATTAATGAAGGCTTTTCTGCCACCCAGGGAATTAACAGGCTTAGTGCTCTTACTGTGACATTCTGTCTTCAGAACATGGGTGACAAGTTAGCAGACAAACCACTTGAGTTTACTCACACATTTAGGCTGGTACACTATATATGCAAAGGTATGTGGACACCCCTTCAAATGAGTGGATTTGGCTATTTCAGCCACACCCGTTGCCGACAGGTGTATCAAATCGAGCACACAGCCATGCGATCTCCATAGACAAACATTGTCTGTAGAATGGCCTTACAGAAGAGCTCAGTGACTTTCAACGTGGCACCGTCATAGGATGCCACCTTTCCAACAAGTCAGTTTGTCAAATTTCTGCCCTGCTAGAGCCGCCACGGTCAACTGCAAGTGCTGCTATTGTGAAGTGGAAATGTCTAGGAGCAACAAGTGCTCAGCTGCAAAGTGGTAGGCCACACAAGCTCACAGAACAGGACTGCGAATGCTGAAGTGCGTAGCTCATTAAAAATGTTCTGTCCTTGGTTGCAACACTCACTAATTAGTTCCAAACTGCCTCTGGAAGCAACGTCAGAATAAGAACTGTTTGTCAGGAGCTTCATGAAATGGGGTTTCATGGCAGAGCAGCCGCACACACGCCTAAGATCACCATGCACAATGCTAAGCGTCAGCTGGAGTGGTGTTAAGCTCGCCGCCATTGGACTCTGGAGCAGTGGAAATGCGTTCTCTGGCGTGATGAATCATGCTTCACCATCTGGCAATCCGACGGACGAATCCAGGTTTGGTGGATGCCAGGAGAATGCTACCTGCCCCAATGCATATTGCGAACTATAGTGCGGAATAATGGTCTGGGGCTGTTTTTCATGGTTCAAGCTGGCCCCTAAATTCCATTGAAGGAAACTAAGAGGCATGAATTGGAACCTAATCGCCCAACATCGCCCACCTCACTAAGGCTCTTGTGCAAGTCCATGCAGCCATGTTCCAATATTTAGTGGAAAGCCTTCCCAGAAGAGTGGAAGTTGTTATAGCAGCAAAGGGAGGACCAACTCCATATTAATGCCCATGATTTTGGAATGAGATGTTCAACGAGCAGGTTTCCACTTATTTTTGGTCATGTAGTGTAGCACACAGACTCTGAGGTAGACTGAAGCGAGGATGAGACTGTCACTTTGAGGACATTTTGTGCTGAAAATACCATCTGAGTTGTGGAAGAAACCTGCTGGGCATGTGTGCGCGCCTGTGTCCGCCCGCGTGTGTGTGCCCGCGTGTGTGTGTGTTGAGGTTGCCTGAGAGCACTGCGGTCCCTGAGGATCTGCATCAGCAGCAGACTGTTAACCTCGCGAGACACTGTGGATCCTCTCTTAAGACACAGGCTAAGGGAGGCTTCCAGCCTAACAATTCCCTGGGACAGGAAGCTGCTCCAAGTTAATGCAAGAACCAACAGAGGTTTTTCAAATACATATTTATTTACAGTCTGGTGCTCTTCATTTCTCATTTCTTATTGTTAGTGTTACATGCCTCAGACTGAGACGTGGTCAACAGATGATAAACCTGGATTAGGGTAAAATGATGAGACGGAGAAACATTAGTACTGTTCAGTAGTGGGCATTCTCCAAGATTTATTTAAATATTGTTAATCATTTTTGTTGTCAAAATCAATTATCCATTACAACTCTATTGTAGTATTACATCTGCACATTTTATATTATAGAATCAAAAATAAAAGTTCTCAGGTTCAAAAACGATCACCATACATCTATCTACACATTCACATTATATATAACTCAATGTACTATCACTGTCAATTTCGAAAATATTTAAATTACTGGATGCCTGTGCTAAACAATGCTACAACCATTACATTATAAACCACAAACATGTAAGCTAACATTGAATGAAACCAACTATAGTTAGCAAACGCACTTTTGTACATTGCGCTGTAATATACAATTTACCTTATTTTAGCGCCCCAAAAAATTAATACTTTCATGCATTAATGCATTCAGTTGTTCAATTGACTAGGTATCCCCCTTACCCTGTCCGTGTTCCTTTCTTGTTTTAATCTACAAGAGAAGCGCTACACCTGGTGGCTGTATGACACAGAATGATTTTTATTATGTGTGCTTTACGTTACATCATGACACGTCACAATTTATCGTACAACGTCAGAGGGGTCCGCTTTTAAAATTGTTCTCCAATACTATCGTGCCATTACCATGTCAATCAACGCTTGAATAGAAACGTAGTTCGCACCCCAGTTTTTGATGCCAACACAGTCGCTACAGTCCCATTAGTTTTCATTGCAGCCTCATTTGAATACCGGGCTTGAGCAAATTTCTACGGAATGGGTTAGTCAACAGTAGCCTAAATTTGGTTAGCATCAAGCTAACAAACTGTCAAACGCTATTTTCGTTTAAAACTCCCTTCAATTGCCTTCAAACATCACCAAACCCATAGACTACGCAGTTAACCATGTTACCTCAATATTTTGAGTCATATTGCACTTTTGCTCATTACATACTTGAATTAACAGGGTAAAATGATGAAACATTTGTAGTGTTCAGTAGTAGGCAAGTCCTCACAATCTCACTAACGCTCCCCATTGGCAGCACAGCTCGCCCTAGCGGCAGTAATCATATACATTACTTTAAGTGCAAATACCTGGGAGGCCTAGAAAATTATACAAATGATTGGCCCCATAAAATAACAAATGAAATAAAACATACAAAATATGACCATACATATTTGTGTGTCACATTAGCTTGGCCTCAAAAGGTAGATTTGGAAAGGAAAGGAATTTGCAATGGAATTTGCCTCATTGTCTTTAGGCTACAGCTGTTTATCCAGCATTGTTCATCCCAATGAAAATGAAATGTGTATATTACACAACAGGAATTATAACAGGTCTTGAATTATTGAACACTTGCCAGCCCTGACCTAAGGGAAATGAAACGGCCTTTGTAAGATACGCAAGGCAAACTGAGCCTCCCATATGTAGCTGATTCAGAGAAGTGTAATTTCGGTGAGGATACGTCCAGTGTGGTTGGCTCAAAGAGGTTTTTCTGTTTAGTTCATGTGTTTTTCAGGCCCATGCAGAGCAGAGTTGTTCTCAATCAAAGTCGGCTGCCTCTCCCCCACCAAGCTTGACATGAAGCCAGTAATTGAAGCACAGTAGCCAGCACGTTCTGGATTGAATACCCTAGCTCTGGTCAGCAATGCAGCATTCTGCTCTCTCCCCCTCCTCTCCTCCTCTCCCATCGTCCACACGTACTTCCTCTCAGCACATTGTAGAAGTGCACAACTCTGAGCTATTATTTTGACAGCAAATGAAAGGCTGTCAGAAAATATATTTCTTAGCCAGGCTTTTAGTCTAATGAATCTACTTTCAGGGATTAAACATTCAGCTGAATAACCTGAATGTCAAAAGCTTTAGACTAATGAAATGATGAAAAGATAAGCTGGACCGAACTAGCATTCTTTGGAAATGCAGATAGCTACTTTCCCGATACTCCCAGTCTTTCCATGACCTAAAGCAGGGCTCTCAAACCCTGTTCCTGGATAGCTACCTTCCTGTAGGTTTTCAATCCAACCCCAGTTGTAACTAATCTGATTCAGTTTATCAACCAGCTAATTATTAGCATCAGGTACGCTAGGCTAGGGTTGGAGCGAAAACCTACAGGACGGTAGCTCTTCAGGAAGAGGGTTGATATCCTGACCTAGAGTAGAGACTGTGTATTGTAAATTACTGACACTAAAACCCTTTATGGCTGTGTTGGTTGATGTACACTTCTCCACTCCACGTCCCAAAGCCTTAGACAGAGTGTGTAGCCGTATGCTGGAATTTGAGGATGGCCCTGCATCTTGTGCACCACATAGCCCCAACCAAGCAATTGGCCAATCAATCATGCCTGTACATGCTATAAGACCTGTTTCCTGTCCTCCGAAAGTATTTTGCTGTCTGTTGTGGCTCCTGTTTTATGATGAAGATAGATACCACCTTCTCCTCATTGGTGTGTAATGAGAAAGCTCTTTTAGAAAAATCAAACATTAGTCCAGGGAAGAAACTCTTTACTAGACTAATTTACTGTCAGTTTTTAATCGCATTAAGACATCAATGCACACTTGCCTGTAATCCAATATTATGTACAGTGGCACGATAAAGCATCTTACTGTCAAATCAGCAGTGTCAGTGGTCATGGATTTTATCCAACTAATTTCATATTCGGAACACAGCATTCAAATGAACTGTAGGATATTCTTGGATCTTATTCATCTTACCTCAGCACCTCCACGTCACATCATCGTATATACTTATTAAGATCGAAGAAGTCTTGTATCACAGTGCTGTAACCTAATGCATCAACACAGACGTGTTAGATAATGAAGTCAGTGGATGTGCAGGAATTGGGTGTGGTCTTATGTGTTTTTTTTCTCACCATTCATTTTTACGACCTGCAACACTTTTGAACAAGTCAGCCCAGCTGTAGAGTGGATAGGGATGCTAATTACGTGACGTGAAATTAGCATAAACTCAGCCCAGATCCATCCTGCCAGGTCATTACCACATGTTCCAGCCCCTTGGAGAATTAGAGTTCTTAATATCTAAAGAAAGCTACCAATTATTTGGACGACTGCAGTGAGAGACCATATGCTGTGATCCACCAATTTGCATTTGCCTCTCCTTATTTCCTATTTTAGAGTAAATCCAGGAGACCTTGGATGTTCATTCATTGAAAAAGCTGTTTAAATCCACTTTAAGGGACTATTGGAATTTGACACTTGTCTTGAATAACCCCAAAACATTTAAACTGGGATGACAGAGGTGTCGTTCGATATTCACTACACCTAAATCGGCAGACAATATTTCCAGGCTAGGACTGAATTTAAGAGACCTTAGCTGGAAGACATGGTGGGTTTAACAGAATGTCTTGCCTTTGCTGTAAAAACAAGTGAATCACTTATATACTGTATGTCCATCTGGAAAATCCTCCTCCTTTGCTGCAGATACAGGTTGCATGATGACAGATATGTCAGCGTGGACAAAATGTATTTCACTCAGTTGATGAACTCATATATACTGAACAAAAATATAACTGCAACATGCAACAATGTCAAAGATTTTACAGAGATACAGTTCATATAAGAAATCAGTCAATTGAAATAAATTCATTAGGCCATAATCTATTGATTTCGCATGACTGGGCAGGGGTGCAGCCATGGATGGGCCTGAGTGGGCCTTGGAGGGCATTTTGAAAAAGTAATTCTGATTGGCTTGGCCTAGCTTCCCAGTGGGTGCCCTCCAAAGCCCACCCATGGCTGCACCCCTACCCAGTCATGTGAAATCCCTAGATTAGGGCCTAATTTATTTATTTAAATTTCCTTATATATGAACAGTAACTCAGTAATATCTTTGAAATTGTGTTGCGTTTATAAGGACTGAATACTTATTGACTCAAGACATTTCAGCTTTAAATGTTTGATTATTTGTAAAAAAAATACATTACAAAATTAAAAAACACAATTCCACTTTGATATTATGGGTTATTGTGTGTAGGCCAGTGACAATCTCAATTTAATCCATTTTAAATTCAGGCTGTAACACAACAAAATGTGTGAAAAGTCAGGGGGTTGTGAATACTTTCTGGAGCCACTGTATGGATGGAATCACAGAGGAGCCATTGAGCATTTAATCTGATTTTGACAGCTCCCCAATAATTGCCATCCTGATTTCAGACAGTGCTTTTCTGTCCTCCTCTCTCTTCTAATTCTGTGCTGACATCTTCACACATCATCGCACTCCCATTCCCCAGATTGGATTGCTTTATTCTACTCAAGAGGCCTTGCAGTTGCTCCGGAAGCATCCGGGCGGACTAGCACCAATCAGATTGGACACATGAGCTACTGTAGGTCCACTGTTTTATTATCTTGCACTTTGCAAGTGGTTACAGCTGTGATCAGTAAAGCTTTTATTTTGTGTGTGGAAAAGGGAATTTGAGAATAATAATTTGTATTAATCTACCTATATTACCATGAGTTGAGTTAGGACAGAGTACAGGGAAATCAGATTTGGCACCGAGATATAAGATTTGAAGGCCATTTTTCCGATATTCTGTGAACGCTTTTCATCCTAGTTCAAGGGTTTGCACTGTAATCGATTCAAGTAGGAGACTGCCACTGCTGGTAGCCGAAGGCTTTACCAAGGTTTCAGAAGGCAGTTATTTAATCTTCAACGCACAGGCTGTATTTTAAGGTATAAATCTGCATATATGGGCCAGGCCAGAGCCAAAGGATAAGCAGCACATCCCAATCTCTCCAGATTGGTTGCCTTTGAGAGACTGGAGGGCTGTCGCGTCTCCCTACTCTACAATATTAAGCTGCTTCAGGGGATACTTATGTTGCTGGCCTGGATTAGGGAACTTTGGTGGATTGTGTAGAATAGATGCTCTGCTGTTGTATTGTGTGGCCTCCCACATTGCCAGACTGATACTGGGTACAATGGGCAGGCAGGGCAAACTGAGGGATCTTCCTTCTCTAATGACACACAGGGGTTAAATAGGCTTAGCCTCTCCAAATGGCAATGCTCCTCTGTCGGGATGAAGTGCAACCTCGCAAGAGTAAATCATCCCCCTGACCATGAATTTATGGGGTACCTAAGCAAAGATTTGTGTGAATTGTTAGATACTACTGCACTGTTGGAACTAGGAACACAAGCATTTGGCTTCACCCGCAATAACATCTGCTAAATATGTGTATGTGACCAATAACATTTGATTTGATTTGAGGAGTGGCTTCCGTCTGGCCGCTCTACCATAAAGGCCTGATTGGTGGAGTGCTGCAGAGATGGTTATCCTTCTGGAAGGCTCTCCCATCTCCACAGAGGAACTCTGGAGCTCTGTCAGAGTGACCATCGGGTTCCTGGTCACCACCCCGACCAAGGCCCTTCTCCCCCCGATTGCTCAGTTTGGCCGGGCGGTCAGCTCTAGAAAGAGTCTTGGTGGTTCTAAACTTCTTCCATATAAGAATGATGGAGGGCACTGTGTTCTTGGGTACCTTCAATGCTGCAGACATTTTTTTGGTACCCTTCCCCAGATCTGTGCCTCGACACAATCTTGTCTCAGAGTTCTATGGACAATTACTTCGACCTCATGGCTTGGTTTTTGCTCTGACATGCACTGTCAACTGTGGGACCTAATATAGACAGGTGTGTGCCTTTCCAAATCATGTCCAATCAATTGAATTTACCACAGGTGGACTCCAATCAAGTTGTAGAAACATCTCAAGGATGATCAATGGAAACAGGATGAACCTGAGCTCAATTTTGAGTCTCACAGCAAAGGGTCTGAATACTTCAATAAATAAGATATTTAGTTTTTTTTTTATACATTTGCAAAAATGTCTAAGAACATGTTTTGGTTTGTCATTATGGGGTAGTGTGTTTAGATTGATGAGGGGAAAAAATGATTTAATACATTTTAGAATTAGGCTGTAACAAAACAAAATGTGGAAAAAGTGAACGGGTCTGAATACTTTCCGAACGGACTGTATATCAACTATCTAGACATTTATTAACAGGCTATGAAGATCTACAGTAACTGGCTATTTGCTCCAATTAGAAGATCATAAATCACTTGTGTCTGTGTTCAACACTCACCAACATACTGTGCTTTAAGAGGTTTTAAGTATCTCCAGGAAAATAAAAAGTCCTTGTAATGTGTGTGGTATTTGTTTGATTACTATCTTGCTGCCAATAAATGTTTCCAGCTCTGCTCACAGTTTTATAATAGGCCTCTGCACTGCATCTAGCAGAGGCAATGCCTATTGGTAAGTTAAATCAATAAAACAAATTGATGTCTTATTATTAAGCCTGTTGCTTAGGAGAAATGCATTGGAGGGCAATAACACCACTTTGTACATTGGCTGATGGGTGAGACTCAGTTAGCAAGTAGAACATGCCAAGTATGTGAATGTGTCTTTCATTGTAATGGGTTTTCTATGGGGGGTAAATATTTATCAGAAGACTGAATGAGAATAGCTAAAATTAGCGTCCGTGTGGGGGGACTTTGATACTCTCTGTATTGTAACTGCATGAATCAGGAAACATTGGATCTGGCTGTTATTACAATGTTATGGTGTTACAGTCTGGTGTTTTATCCAGACATTAGGTTTCCACAACTTCCCTCTTATAAAAATGTGAGTGCTTTATGTGTGACATTAGTTAGTGTGAAACCTAAATCAACTGAGATGTGAGGAATAACAGATTTGAAAGGTTTTGACAACAATCGATTGCTTGACTAGTGGGTATCCCATCTGATAAAATGAAACATTGTGGCATGAAAACCACCATCATAGAATTCCACAGAATCATTTATTCTGTTTCAGCTGTGTCAGCAACACTCCATTACCCTCCCTGTGTATGCTAGTCCCTCACCTCACGAGATGAGTGGGTGGGTGGCGATGGGGGGTACTGAATTAGCAGAGTGACAGTTTTTTGCCATACACAACATCTTTTTCCTCCCAGAAAATCATTACAGCAGTACACTCTGTGGATTTGGGGCAGAAAACATCACATTGGGGATTGCAGGGGTCTCCAGACCAATCTAATATGTAATGGAGACAAACATCATCAGGGAACACCATAATGTACAGTTCTGTAGAAGCGCTTGTCTGCATTTAAACCATACATTACATAATCATTTTAAAAACATTTTCTGTTTGAGCGTGATTGGGAATAGTCAATTATGAATATACATACAGTATGTTCCCATTCATTGGATGTTCATATACTGGTATCAGAAATTGGATTTTCATCAAACACAGATCAAGATTTTCTCTTTGCTTCACATGCCGTGCAGGATATTTTATCTGATTTTCCAAACAGCAGAGTAGGTTGCTATTGCAAGGCAGAACAACAAATCTTGGCCAGCATCCTTTGCAAATCTCTAGTGCTCATTGCAATAACGTGAATTTAATGTAACCCAAATGTGTCAATTTTCCCTTAATATGTTCAAGAGATTGGAAAATGTCCTAGTATGGCTTTGGTATTTTTAGGGAAAGAGATTGAAGCTAGCTTAATAGTTCTTATGGGAAATGTGTCATTTTAAGTTTTGTTGAGTCTCTTGTATCCATTTTACGGACGTTACTCAACACTGAATTCACAATGATGAATGATGTGTCTGAGAGGATTTGTGTATTGGAAATTAAGTTGCATATTGGAAAGTAAAGTGGGTTGCTTTTTGTGGATGGGGAGTTTTTGGTATTTGGTATTTTATTAAGATCCCCCCCATTAGCAACAGCTAAGAGTCCAGGAAGAGTAGCGGGCTCACTTAATCTGACAACGGGCTAACTTAATCTGACATCAGAGGTGGAACTTCATTGGGTTGTGTGTTTCTTGTTGGCCTAAAAAGCATCTACCAAGTTATTTTAAAACTCTAGTGTAAAGTCAGAGACAATCTTAAATAGTGTTTTATTAATTATATTCTGAGTGTGAGTTGACAACCAGCTTCATTTAAAGACACTGGTAAATGGTGTAACGGATGGTGTGGTAAATTATCTTAGCTCGACTGGTAATGACTCTAATGAGGGAGCACAGCCTGAGCTCCAGACCGACCTTCCACTCAGAAGATTTAGTTCCTTCACTAAATCTAGTGGCAATTTGCCACCAATATCAGGGTAGCACAGAAATGATGGTATAGCGCCGGAAAATGCAGCACAGGCAAGGGTGAATGTTGGTGTCTACTACTATGCCTGTGGAATATGTGATGCACTCGTGCTGTTTTTCTTGAGGATCATCGGCCTCTCATCTCCGCTAAAACGAACTGTAGGCAAGGTTACTGAGGTGAAACAGGATGTTGCGTCAGACGTCTCCAAACGGTCACTAGTACAGTCTCAGCTGGCCTGGTTGGGTGACTAAAGCTGTTGTGTTATTGATGGCATTTTCAACTCCCATTACTGGCTAAATGGAGCAACACTGGTGTGCTCATTTCTAAACTCACTCAAGTGGAAGAGAAATCTGCTGCCTGGACTGAAATTATGTCTTTCTGGATGAATTAGAAATATATGAAGATTGAGTAAAGACACAGGCTACGATGTGGTTGGAGATTTGAGGCGTTTCCCGTGGTGTTGGTCCAGGGGACTGCCTGACAGGTGGCCATAAATCATCTCTTCTGCTGACAGTCAACATCTGTCATTCAAACTCTCTTAACTCATAATTCATTTGGGAGTTACCTGTCTCTTGGATGCGCACAGAAGAGATCCCTGTAGTGATTTTGATTGCATCAGACCTGTTACGACTTTGAACTCACAAGATTAGTATTCTGTGGCCAATTCTACTCAAAGTGTGCATTTGGAGAAAATACTTTCACAAACCGTATCTTGGGATCGTAATACTCACCATATGGAGACAAATGAATTCTTCCAGAAAGTAGAATGAGTCACTCCACCGCTTAGATTAACAGAAGTGAAATTAGAGTCTCAGAAGTGATGATGTGATTTGCGTCAGGGAAATCCAAGGACATTAGATCCTCAGCTTTGTCGCTTGTCTTTGGCAAGGTCCACTCTAACCTTTCCTGCAAGCCCACTCTGACACAGGCACTTCTCAAAGTGACTACGTCAAAATCCCCCCTCGGATTATCAGACCGTCTGAGCCAGGAGCCTGATAAAGTCCTCTCTGGATGTCACAGAAATGGGACAAAACTTTCAAGGCATTATTTTATAGGTGGTGGCATAGTCATATGAGATAATGGTACTGTAACGGTTGGAGTGAATACCAATGCAAGCTGTATACCTTGGGAAAATACAGACTTATCATTAGTCAAAGGAAGTGATGGGAATGAGACATTTTCAATTTTCTTAGTACAGCTCAACACTCTTTAATGGGGCGGCGGGTAGCGTTGTAACCGAAAGGCTGCTGGATTGAATCCCTGAGCTGACAAGGTAAACATCTGTCGTTCTGAACAAGGCAGTTAGTCCACTGTTCCCAGGTAGGCTGTCATTGTAAATAAGAATTTGTTCTTAACTGACTAGCCTAGGTAAAAAAAAAGAAAGTTGACTAACTGTCACTTCCCCTTGTGCATTATAAAGCCCCTCAGTGTTCTGTCAGAACGCTGTACAAAGTAGTTTATCAAACAGCCATTACCTGTCTAGATCTATAACCAGTCCTTGTATGGAAAGTTGAATACACATGATTGGTTTTGTTATAGTGGCCCAAACAAACCTCTATGGTTTACAAGGTTTGCCCTCATGGCTTGTCTCAAGAGCCCTGCTGAACTGAACTTCTTATTCCATGGTAGTTGCCTCTCTGAGTTTGTACAGTAGGCTTCAATGGGAATTTAATTGAGTTCCCTACTCATCCAGCTCAGGATTATGAGTTGACTGTCTCTCTCGGGGAGACCCACAGTGAACTGGCATTGTGGTGCCAGGACAAACAACTTCTCCCTCAACATCAGCAAAACAAGGGAGTTGATTGTTCACTTCAGGAAGCAGAGGAGGGAACATGCCCCAATACACATTTTAATTATATATTTTTTTCACCTTTATTTAACCAGGTAAGCTAGTTGAGAACAAGTTGTCATTTACAACTGCGACATCAACGGGACTGCAGTAGAAAGAGTCAGCAGTTTTAAGTTCCTCAGCGTCCACATCACCGAGGACTTGATATGGACCAACAACACCACCACTCTTGTCAAGAGGGTGCAACAGCATCATCATAAATCATAGTCCACAGACGCTGACACGCGATAGTCCGGCTTCCGATTGTGACATAGCTACGTGGCTCTGAGACCACCATCCGCGGGGAACGCACAGCCCGAACCGCACCTTCCCACAATTCCCAATCAACTTGTCTCCGGTACACGTCCTCTACTATTTGGAATGTGTTGACAGTTGGAGATATTGTGTGAGCTGCGATGAGAATTTGAAAAGTATGACTGCCAAAGGTCCAATATTTGACAACAATGCTGTGCATACACGTTCATGTTTGGTACTCTGATAGACCCTTAAGGCGGCTGAAGAAATTCGGCATTCCACCACTGCACCATCGAGTGTCCTGACCGGTTGCATCATGGCCTTTTATGGGAGTTTCTCTGTCCACAACCGCAAGGCACTCCAGCGGGTGGTGAAGACGGCCCAGTACATCACTGGGACCGCGCTCCCACCCATCCAGGACATCCGCTCGAAACAGTGCCTGAGGAAGGCCCGCAGCATCATCAAGGACCCCACACACCCAGTCATGAGCTGTTCACTCCCTTAGCGTCGGGCAGACAATATCAGAGCATGAGATAAATCAGAGCATGAGATCTGATACCAACAGGCTCAGATAGTTTGTATCTACAAGCCATCAGACTGCTGAACACTTGAACTGGACTGACCACCTGCTCGGATTCTCCACACCTTAGTACACATTCACTCACTTACACACACACCCACACAGCTATACACTCAACCACACACACCCACACAGCTATACACTCAACCACACACACACACACACACACACACACACACACACACACACACACACACACACACACACACACACACACACACACACACACACACACACACACACACACACACGCACACACACACACACACACACACACACACACTCATGCTACACAACTGCTGCTACCAGACTCTTATTATTATTGCTAAATACTGCACAATTTAAACACTGCCCCCCAATCCCCTTTACCCAATACACATGTAAATATTGGACTATAAATTGTGTCTTCCTGTATTATGCTTATGCTAAAATATTTATTATATTCTACTGAGCCATTTACTTTATGTTCATATTATTATATTTTCTTATTTCTTATTGTTGTTGCATTGTCGAGAAGGACAAGTATTTTTCTAAACATTTTGTTCGTTTTTTTTCTTCTTTTAATATTAATACATTTTTTTATTGTGATTTATCAGGGTGGGGTGCAGCACCTTCAGCACCCCTACTTCCCGCGGCTATGTGTATCCTGTACATATGACTAATAAAACGTAGAACTTGAAACTAATTCTTCACTTCTCTTATTCCTGAACAAGAGGGAGAGGAAGCGATCGTGCCTTGTGTTTCTCTTGCTTGAATTGTCTGTGGCCTAGTTCTGAATCTCCTCTTTAAATTCTTAATGGACATTGAGTGCTGCATGGAACTCTTTCGGACCACTCAAGCTGCCAAAATCCTTAAAATAGCACTACAAACGGCTGTGTGGGATTATTTATTTATTTGAGTAATTCCACCCTTGCCACTAGATTTGCTGTGCATTTGGTCAGAAGATGTGCCGTTTTCTGCCCAAAGAACAGGAAGGTCGCACACTTTTTATGCTCCCATTTTCTGCCCAAACGCTGAGGTTTAGTATTTGCTAGCATTATACAGTAGGTATTATTAGTATAACCACAATAGTATTACAAATAGTTATCTTGGTCCCAGACATGACAAATAGTAACAACAAAACAACATTTTTCAAGGAATGTAAGAGTTTGAGAAGGATACACATTTGCTGGAATGTAACCATTTGCTGTATATTCATGAGATCATCTTCTTCCTCTAGAATTTTCAGTTCAGGGAGAGGGCTATCTTCTCCCCTGGGGACACTATGTGGGATGCTTCCGGTCCAGCCATCCTCAAGGGGCAGCACATGTTGGAGAACAGATTCATAATTTCATCAAATTACGGGCCTAAATTGAACACCTTGCTCTTTTCTGCTAATTTGCAAGCTACTCTCCTGCCTAGTGGCCCACAAAAACAGGCAGAGCGGTTACGATGAGGGATGAGGGAAGAGTCACATGGACCCTCTGCGGTTGTGTCCGGCATGAGTTTGGCGGTGATGACGTGTGACAGACTGTCTATCGGTCCACCTCTAAACGAGTGCTTCTCTGGGACTGAAAGCGACCCGAAGTGGTGGGTGTTAGCTGAGCCAGTAACAAAACATCCATAAAACATCCATCTCTTCATAATGCCAACCGTGTTTCTGCATCAGGCATTACAGATTAGCAAACTAAAAGGGGCCCGGCATGGAAAAAAGGCTATTGATTTTCACATCCAATAAGCCCAGGAGGCTTCCAGGTCATCTATGTTGTCATACTGTAGTGGTAAACATGGGGATGGATCGGGAGAATGTCCTCATTGTCTCGGTCTGAACAGCATCTCTAAAGGACAGGATAGTTTATCAGGCACGGTTTGCATTGAAGAAGTAGAACCAAGCATAGTAGTAGGTCTTGAAAATGGTCACCATACTCTGAGACACCTGACCTAGAAAAATAGTCCCATTAGATGTAATCACTGCATGCTAATGTGACGTGCACAAATGCATGGTCACATTTGTGTTTATGTATTGTTTCTTTGTATTGGGAAAGAATGCTTTTACTGAAATGTCAGTCCTCCAAGGTTTCACCATTGCGAGGCATTTATACTACTGTTGGCCAGTTGGGGGCAGTGAGAAGTGTTCGCTTCGCACTGGGACTATATGCGATCCTGCACCTGTGTGTTCTCATAATTGAGAGAACCTTTGAAAGAGAAGCCACGTTCTCCTGTTCAAATCAAATTGTATTTGTCACATACGCCTAATACAACAGTAGACCTTACAGTGAAATGCTTACTTACAAACCCTTAACCAACCATGCAGTTTTAAGAAAATACCCCCCAAATAAGTAAGAGATAAGAAAAACAAATAATGAAATAGCAGCAGTGAATAACAATAGCGGGGGTATTTACAGGGAGTACCGGTACAGAGTCAATGTGTCAATGTGTGGGGGCACCGGTGAGAAAACAGAGAGAACAGTCTATGACTAGGGTTCCTGGAGTCTTTGACAATTTGACAATCTTCCTCTGACACCACCTTGTATAGGGGACCTGGATGGCAGGAAGCTTGACCCGGTGATGTACTGGGCCGGTCACACTACCCTCTGTAGTGCCTTGCGGTCGGAGGCCGAGCAGTTGCCATACCAGGCAGTGATGCAACCCGTCAGGATGCTCTCGATGGTGCAGCTATAAAACCTTTTGAGGATCTGAGGACCCATGCCAAATCTTTTCAGATGTAATCATTTATCCTGTGTTGCAGGTCAGTAAAGTGCAAAAATACACTGAATATCACAATATAGTTTTGTAACTTGCCTTTTGAAGTGATTGTAATGGTTTTGAACAACATAGTAATTGTATAACTTCATACTAGACAGAAAACACCTGTCGAGTGTAAAATGAAATGATGACGGTGCATTCCTTTGATCTTTGAGAAAAAAATGAAGACTCCTGACAATATAGAAAATGTAATATTGTAGCTGTGATGGTTAAGAACTTTGTAATTGTTGTACAGTAAATGTTAGAAAAGCTGCTAGCTTAGAGCTAGCTTCGGTTAGCTATTAGCTTGCTCCGAATAGCTTTTGACTAGCTCAGGTTAGCTGTTTGCTAGCGCGGGTCAGTTGGTTGCTAGCTTTGGTTAGCGCTATGCTAGCTTGTTCAATCATTTTACAAATGTGTTTAGGGTATAAATGTAAATCATTTGAGGATGTGAATTGGAACATACTATTTTTGATGTGTAAATTTATGTATGTTTGTATGTGTATGAACTAATATGTCAGGGATTTATGAGACAGATGATTAAATACATTTTAAAGAAAAACAAAAGAAAACATTGAAATGCAATGAAAAGACAGAAAAATACAATTTGCACTTCAGAGAATGTTGAATAAAATTATTGAGAGAACCTTTGAATGAGAAGCCACTTTCTCCTGTTTCATTATTTATCCTGTGTTACAGGAACTATTATCTGCTGCACCAGTCCCAAAACTGGGACCTGTAACACTAAGTCCAAGCAAACCCATTCCATGTGCTCCATTTTCAGAGTCCAGCCTCCAAAGTGACACTTTTGTGTGTTTTGCCAGGACTTCAACCAGCCATGTAGCACCTAAAGTAAATCAGCTGGCTAATGGCAACTCCACTGTGATCAGGGGGGACTCCCTCACATATTTCCAAGACCAGTGGTTACATACTCTCTGTAGCACTGCAGTGCTCTGCTCCCTTATGTGATCATACAACATATACAGTCATCATCATCCAGGGGGAAACCATTCCCACTGAGACTTGAGCTATTGAAAGAAATGTACAAAAAAGTAATCTCACCAATTTCAAGGCTCATTAAGCTGTGTAACAAACGCGAGTTTGAAGAAATAATTTGAAGAAGAGCGTTAATATGTTTTTTTCTCTCCCTGCACGTGATAATTGACATTAGTAAGAAGGAAAACAAATTATTTTTTTGAGGGATAGCTACCTTTGTAGTCATGGCTTTCCTGACCATGTAGAGGTGAAGACTACTCACCAATTATGTTTCTGTAGAAATTGTGCGTCACAATTCACAAACATATTAAATCAGTATGAAATAGTAAAGGGATGAGGTCTGAGTGTGTGTGTTTGCCTATGTGTTTTTCCCTTATGAGGGGTTTGCTATTAAAAATATTACAGTTTTATACAGTGTATGCAAGTCTATGCTCTATGTTTGAAAGTGTGGTCATCACTTGTAGAGGTAGCTTCCGAAGCCAGTCAAAGAGGTTGTCTGTCTGTGTACCTTTGTGCAACTGTGTACAGATGCCGTATCTTAATTTGATCATCCTGTTGTTGCCGGAATTTTCATGCACAGCAGGAAATGCAAATTTGTAGTGTATTCAAGGTTTAAAAAGGCTTCTAAAGTTTGTCATTTCCATTTCAACATTTCAGACTTGATTTGCCCTAACTACAAATGTATCAACCCCTACTAAATTTTTTTATTAATTTTAATCCAGATAACAATTCACATTTCCTGTTGCTGTAGGATTATTTTTGTGCTGTGTGAAACTGGGTCAAATTAAGATACGGCATGTATATGTGTGTGGGTGGGTGTAAGAGAGAGAAGTGGCGGGGATACTCTTGACGTGGACAGAACTGTTAACTTCCGAAAGCCGCAGACATCTTGACTGCCATGAAATAGAAAACCCAGAGAACACAGTTGAGCAGCGCTCCGCCCAGGATGCCAGCAGGCCGTGCCTCGGCTGAGCCTCGGCAATCAATGTCAGACAGCTGATATTTATTCCCCTTCTCCTTAAGTGAGACTTTGTCTTGCTGTCCTTCTCTACTACTCCTGAAAGAAAACCATCTCCAGCCTGACTTTTGATAATAGGAGATATTATATATACATCCTTCAATTCAACCCCCCCCCACACACACATACACATACACTTCACTCAAGCTTTATTCTTTGATCAGAGAATGAAACGGCATAATAATGCATTAGCATGAAGCAACATTGCATTGAATAGAGATGCTTCTTAAGAGAGACACTCAATAAAAAGACTTGGCCCCATTTGTAATGATAATAGTATTTCATTATGCTCTCATTTTCTCCTCAATGTACAGTGTTTGCGCTGTGGAGTTTGTTTTAAAACTCAGCTTCATATTGGAGGTACATCTTGTGCATTATATCTAGCACATAGCACGTGCTGAATGATTCCAGAACACTGATAATCTGTTTTCTCTCTATTGTATTTATCACAGTCCACCTTCAGTTCTTTCCTCTCTGTGTTGCAGTTTGTTATCCTATCGGTATGTAAGAAGCCTCTCCACCATGAAATGAATGAACACTGATTACATTGTAATAATTTGTTCTACACAGCTCAAGCCCCAGCCAGAGCATAGAGTTCTGCCTCTCTGGTTACTTGCAAGAGCACAAAACAGAGAAACTAAAAACCATTGTGAGGAACTTTTGACCTATTACTGACATGATGATGTTCCACACCATGCCTAGAAGGCATGATGACAGCATGGTTTATGTAACAGCCTCTCTCACAAAGAGAGATGATCAAATCAGGAACTTCCCCAATGTGTAGCCCTCTCCTTTCACAGCCAACACAGGGAGTAGCATACTATGATGATTGCTGAAATGTTAGGTAGGAGGATCAAGTGTCTGGAGGATTAAACCTTCTTCTACAGCTACATTTTGTATGTCTTTTTTGAAACTGTAGCCAGATCTATCTCTAAACCAGCATACTGGCATTCTCATAACTGTCCACTTCAGTCAGTAGTCTCAACTTCCCAACCACTGTGTCTGTGTTGGCCAAGTGAGGCTACTGTCCAGCTGATGTTAGCCAGGTGGAGAGGCATGGTGGAGGTGGGACCTAAGGCAAGGCTAGAATTAATGGTGATGAAGGTGTGTAACCGGCAATTATGAACCCAGTCAGAGCCATCTTCCTCTACCACCACACCACCAGGTAACAGCAGAGTGACAGCATGAATAGGTTCCCTGGGATTCCCAGACCTAGTCCAGCTGAGAGAAGGTAGACCTTTTAGTATCTGCAACATTTACAATACTGCAGAGGAGATTTTGACTAAAGAGGAAAATAGAAGGCAACCTCTCAGCAGAAATCAGGGTGAAATCATGTAAAAAGATTCTCTGTGTAAAGCTTCACCCTGACTGCCCTCCAAAGAGCTCAGCCCAGTCGGAGGAAAACATACTGACGTTTTTCTGATCTTGTGTACATTAATTCCTGCATCTGCCTTTTGCCTGACTAGGGAATCGTTTCCGAGTGTGTGTGTGTGTGTATGTGTGTGTGTGTGTGTGTGTGTGTGTGTGTGTGTGTGTGTGTGATGTACGTGCGTGTGTGTGTGATGTACGTGCGTGTGTGTGATGTACGTGCGTGTGTGTGATGTACGTGCGTGTGTTTATATCCTTGGAAGTCACATAATTGACAGCCTAGAGGCGTGAATACTGCTGCAGCCACCATTGAATTTGCAATGTGTGAGTGTGCACGGTCATATATGTGTATGTGTTTGTGTATGGACGTGTGTCTGTGTGCAGGCATGTGTAACAGCCTAGTGTTTTTGTGAGTATATAACTCTAAATGCCTAATGAAAGGCGCACTGCGTATCCCGCTCTTCCCTGTTATTGCAATGTAATTAGTGTCGCTTTGCACTTGACGGGTTTCTCCCAATATCGCTCTCCCTCATATCTCTAACTGCTGCACATCCTCCCAGCACTACTTACTGTACATTCATGTATGTGTGTGTGTGTGTGTGTGACTTTATACTGAGGATATCCCTGCCCCTGTGTGTGTGTGTGTGTGTGTGTGTGTGTGTGTGTGTGTGTGTGTGTGTGTGTGTGTGTGTGTGTGTGTGTGTGTGTGTGTGTGTGTGTGTGTGTGTGTGTGTGTGTGACTTTATACTGAGGATATCCCTGCCCCTGTGCATGTGTGTGTGTGCGTTCGGGCATGTATACTTTTGTATATCTGCACACTGAGGATAGCCCTTTCCCCATCAGTAATCACACTCACGGAGCCACTGTTATTGCAATTTACACTTGGCTCAGCCTCAGCCCTAATGGTATTTCCTCTCCCCTGTCTTTCATTAGTCTCTCATCACCTCTGGAGTGATCTGAAGCCTTGTGCTTCACCACTAACAATACTCCTTCCTGTGTCATCCGAGGATGCTTAACTGCAATATTTATCCCTACGTTTAAAGGAGGTACGCTGTGCTGCTCCACAGTCTTGGTTAAGAAACCACAGTGGCTAGTGTTCATGCAATGTTGCTGAAATGTCATATAAACCACAGGGTATTTGTGAATGAATTGCCTTTAGGTTAACCATCTTTGAGTGCCTTTGCAGCTCATGCATAGATTACCCCAAAGTTCTTGCAATAATGCTGCAATGTTGCAGCAATCTCAGCGCTCCAATAAAACAGATACAGGCTCGGCTGTGGTTGAGATGAAGGGCTGCCTCCTGCCGCCAGCTTCTATGCCTTTTGGTGTGGTTTTTGCGTGGGCACCCGTGCCATGCTCTGTCATCTCCTAATCAGAGTGGTGCTGATGCTAGCAATGGGAGCCACGTTAGCATAGCCTAGCGTAGCACTCTCTCAGGGCTCGCAGGCATACAGACAGGGCAGGCAGGCATGCATCAGTTCATTTTATGGGCATTACATGGCCCTGATGCAGAGACGCGGCTCTTCCCTTTGAACTGGGATTAGTAGCTATCGAGAACAAAACAGCCTCCCTATCTACTGGGGATTGTTTGGAGCTGCAGGGAGGAAGGCAGGAGGGCAGGAAGACCCTCTCCACTGTGACTTCATAAGAAACATGAGGTGGATTATGATATGAACTGTTTTGCGACAGGAGTTGCAGCTCCTCGCATTGTGACAAGGTAATGAGAGATTGTGTCCCTGGTGAGAGCTGGGAAGTGTTTTGACAGGTAAACAACAGCAGTGATTTCCCATTTGCATATCTCATAGCCGGTAGAATTATAAGGTCTTGTAAAATCCTAAATTGCACAAGAGATTTTTCTTGAATTTAGACTGCTTCCGCATAAGTCTGGGTTGTTAGGCTTGTAAGGACGTTTCAATCCCCCCATCCCACTGACTCCCCCCACCCCAATCCTCCTCAGCATCAAAGCACTGTACATACTGTTTGAAATTCATTGAAAGCATTCTATTAATAATGCAGGAAGAGATGTGCAGGAGGAGGACATGTGCCTCCTCGGTTATTAAAGCATGGAAGCATCTCTGACATGAGCAAATGGTGTGCAAAAGGGAATAGGTTGTGGGGGTGAAAGCACTGTTGAGAATAGCTCTATGGGGGAATCCCTATGGTCCAGAATACAAGGTAGCTACAGAAATTAAACAATTTCCTCGTGTTTGTGTTGCTGTGTAAACTCCCCATCCAATAGCATTTCCTCTGATTGGATTGGAATTGGGAAGAAAAAGCCTCATGAAATGTTTCATGGATACACACATGGATGTTTCATGGATACACACATGGATGTTTCATGGATACACACATGGATGTTTCATGGATACACACATGGATGTTTCATGGGACATAAAGAATCATAAAATATATTGAACGATCCATCTAGATTTGACTGGTCTTTACAGTACCAAGCTTTAAAACATGCCCAGTTCAAATATCAGTCATTGTTATTTGCTCAGATTCTGGATCATCAGTTGAAAACCCTGCAGAGAGAGGAGGGAAGCATAGATACTGCAGTCCCACCCCATTGAGGACTCCCTCTCTCTCTTTTCCTCTCTCTTTCCCAGACATGAGTAGGCGCTCAGAGTTGATTCTGGCCATCCATCTTCTCCTTGCCATGTTTGTCTGGGCTAGTCTTGGAAATGCAGGATGTATCGATCCCCCTCTCCTCCACTCTTCATCTCCCTCTACTTATGTTCATGAGGAGAAATTCATCAGACAGCCCTGATCATTAGCCATAGGGAAACATGAGCTGAGAACCTCAGTGCCTCCCAGCCAGCTGGATATATGGTGATGAGGAAGGTGACTTTGCAAGATTTGAAACACCTTTATGATGCCATTGGGTAGCTAAAAGTGATTTTCTTTTGCTACTGTAGGTAGCATTAGATAGCACTAGTCAGCTGTACCTGCACCAAAAATCTTGTATTTTTCATCTTATAAGTTGTTCTCCGTCTTATTTTTAAATAGTGAGCCAATATGTTTTCAGCACTTTTATTTCCATGACTGATCAAAACTTGTTTTCTCATGCTCTCTCTTGTCCCTCTACAGCAGACATACAGTTGAAATCGGAAGTTTACATACACTTAGGTTGGAGTCATTAAAACTCGTTTTTCAACCACTCCACCAATTTCTTGTTAATTAACAAACTATAGTTTTGGCAAGTCGGTTAGGACATTTATTTTGTGCATGACACAATAATTTTTCCAACAATTGTTTACAGACAGATTATTTCACTTATAATTCACTGTATCACAATTCCAGTGGGTCAGAAGTAGAGGTCAACCGATTTCAAGTTTTCATAACAATCGGAAATCTGTATTTTTGGGTGCCGATTTCCGTTGATTTTTTAAACGTTTTTTTATACCTTTTATTTAACTAGGCAAGTCAGTTAAGAACACATTCTTATTTTCAATGACGGCCTAGGAACTGTGGGTTAACTGCCTTGTTCAGGGGCAGAACGACAGATTTTCACCTTGTCAGCTCTGGGGATCCAGTCTTGCAACCGCACAGTTAACTAGTCAAACGCTCTAACCACCTGCCTCTCATTGCACTCCACGAGTAGCCTGCCCATTTACGCAAATGCAGTAGAAGCCAAGGTAAATTGCTAGCTAGCATTAAACTTATCTTATAAAAAACAATCATAATCACTAGTTATAACTACTAATCCAGTTTAGCAGGCAATATTAACCAGGTGAAATTGTGTCATTTCTCTTGTGTTCATTGCACGCAGAGTCAGGGTATATGCAACAGTTTGGGCTGCCTGGCTCATTGCGAACTAATCATTGCCAGATTTTTACGTAATTATGACATACATTGAAGGTTGTGCAATGTATTAATAATATTTAGACTTAGGGATGCCATCCGTTAGATAAAATACCGAACGGTTCCCTATTTCACTGAAATAAAAGTTTTTGTTTTCGAAATTATAGTTTCCGGATTCGATCATATTAATGACCAAAGGCTCGTATTTCTGTGTGTTATTATGTTATAATTAAGTCTGATTTGATAGAGCAGTCTGACTGAGCAGCAGCAGGCCCGTAATCATTCATTCAAACAGCACTTTTGTGCATTTTGCCAGCAGCTCTTCGCAAGCACAGCGCTGTTTATGACTTCAAGCCTATCAGCCTAATGGCTGGTGAAATGGCTAGCTAGTTAGCTGGGTGTGCACTAATAATGTTTCAAACGTCACTCGCTTTTAGACTTGGAGTAGTTATTCCCCTTGCGCTGCAAGTGCCGCGGCTTTCCTGGAGCGATGGGTAACGATGCTTCGAGTGTGGCTGTTGTCGATGTGTTCCTGGTTCGAGGCGAGGAGAGGGACGGAAGCTATTCTGTTACACTGGCAATACTATAGTGCCTATAAGAACATCCAATAGTCAAAGGTATATGAAATACAAATGGTATAGAGAGAAATAGTCCTATAAATACAATATTAACTACAACCTAAAACCTCTTACCTTGGAATATTGAAGTCTCATGTTAAAAGGAACCACCAACTTTCATATGTTCTCATGTTCTGAGCAAGGAACTTAAACGTTAGCTTTTTTACATGGCACATATTTTACATGGCACACATTTTTACATGGCACATATTACTTTCTTCTCCAACACTTTGTTTTTGCATTATTTAAACCAAATTGAACATGTTTCATTATTTATTTGAGGCTAAGTTAATTTTATTGATGTTTTATATTAAGTTAAAATAAGTGTTAATTCAGTATTGTTGTAATTGTCATTATCACAAATAAAAAAATTGTCCGATTAATTGGTATCGGCTTTTTTGGTCCTCCAATAATCGGTATCGGCATTGAAAAATCATAATCGGTCGACCTCTAGTCAGAAGTTTACATACACTAAGTTGACTGTGCCTTTAAACAGCTTGGAAAATTCCTGAAAATTATGCCATGGCTTTAGAAGCTTCTATTAGCCTAATTGACATCATTTGAGTCAATTGGAGGTGTACCTGTGGATGTATTTCAAGGCCTACCTTCATCCTCAGTGCCTCTTTGCTTGACATCATGGGGAAATGAAAATAAATCAGCCAAGACCTCAGAAAAAAAATTGTAGACCTCCACAAGTCTAGTTCATCCTTGGGAGCAATTTCCAAATGCCTGAAGGTACCACGTTCATCTGTACAAACAATAGTACAAACACCATGGGACCACGCAGCCGTCATACCGCTCAGGAAGGAGATGCATTCTGTCTCCTATAGATAAAGGTACTTTGGTGCGAAAAGTGCAAATCAATCCCAGAACAACAGTAAAGGACCTTGTGAAGATGCTGGAGGAAATAGGTACAAAAGTATCTATCCACAGTAAAACAAGTCCTATATCGACATAACCTGGAAGGCCACTCAGCAAGGAAGAAGCCACTGCTCCAAAACCGCAAAAAAAAAAGCCAGACTACGGTTTGCAACTGCAAATGGGGAATAAAATGCAAATTAATTACTTAAAAATCATACAATGTGATTTTTCTGGATTTTTGTTTTAGATTTCGTCTCTCACAGTTGAAGTGTACCTATGATAAAAATTACAGACCTCTACATGCTTTGTAAGTAGGAAACACTGCCAATTTTGCAGGTTATCAAATACTTGTTCTCCCCACTGTATCTGATATCGGCAGAAAGCTTAAATTCTTGTTAATCTAACTGTACTGTCCAATTTACAGTAGCTATTACATTGAAAGGATACCATTCTATTGTTTGAAGAGTGCACAATTTTGAACATGAAAATGTATTAATCAACAAATTAGGCACATTTGTGCAGTCTTTATACAACATTTTGAACAGAAATTGAATGGTTCATAGGATAAGTCTAAAAGTTTTCACATACACTGATGTCATCTAGTGGCCAAATTTGAAATTGCACCTGGGCTGGAATAATACATTATGGCCTTTCTCTTGCATTTCAAAGATGATGGTACAAAAAAAATACAAAATAACAGTTGTTTTTTTCTTTGTATCATCTTTTACCAGATCTATTGTGTTATATTCTCCTACATTCCTTTCACATTTACACAAAGTGTTTCCTTTCAAATGGTACCAAGAATATGCGTATCCTTGCTTCAGGGTCTGAGCTACAGGCAGTTAGATTTGGGTATGTCATTTTAGGCAAAAATTTTAAAAAAGGGGTGGATCCTTAATACTTTTTAAAAACATCCTTCATTGTGGTAAATGAGCCTTGGTATAGGAACATGATCTTTTTGAGAGGTCTATACCATCAGTCCCTTGATGCTCAACCTTTTATTCACATAAATTAGGAAAAGGTCCCAAACCGTATAAAGGTCCCTTACTCACACTGAATGAGGGTTGGTTAGATGCATAGCTAGTGTAGTATATTGCTAGCTTGAGATGCACTATACATAGTACCATCTGCCACTTTCCATTACACTATTTATTTCCATTGAAATTCTTTGAAATGTCTCACCAGAACATGCCTGCTGCTGTGAACAACCCTAATGCCTTACAGTCCGTAAGAGGCTTAAGATCCAACCTTTCACCCTGGTCCTCTGCAGCAGTCTTTTTGCTCCTTTGTCATTCCATGTGATATCCCTTCTCTCACTCGCACCACTGACTCATATTAAAAGGATGAGTATAATATGAATCTAAGAATAGCCTCCTTAATCTCTGCATTGTGAATGAGAGTGTCACTCCTGTACTCCTCTCTAATGTAATATCTGCTTTTACCGTGCCTGGGTCTTTTAGTGTGCAGATATAGGATCTTCATTTGATCACCCTGTTGCAGGAGAACTTTCCTGCAAATGCAGGAAATTTACCATTAGAATGTGTAGTTGAGGTTTTAAAAAGCATCTGACGTTTGTAATTTCTACTTTCAAATTTTAGACTTGATTTTCAACAAAGGAAAAATGTATCAACCTCAACAAATATGTCCATTATTTATAATTGAAAACAGAAATGATAACGCTGCACACTGCTGCTCATGCTCCCGTTTTCCTTTCTGTTTTTCATGAGTTTGCCTACACAATCCAGCACTTGCGGAAAGTACCTGGATATGCATATGTTCTCCAGCTTTTGTACATTAATTATAATCCACATAATCATTTACATTTCCTGTTGCTGCAGGATTATTTTCCTACTGTAGCAAATGGGCTCAAATTAAGATCCTACATCTGTAGTGCTATCTGGACAGTACCTGCACTCACAAGTTCAAACAGCACATTGTGTCTAAACCCGGTGCATCTCATTCATAGTGGAGCCTCTGAGTGTTCACTGTTCTGCTCAAATACCCGTAGTCAGCAAAGTTACCCAGAAAGCTCTCGCTACCCAAATCAGAGCAGGTGAAGATACCTTTTACACAACCGCTCATGTATTTCTCCAGAGCATGGAGCTTATTTGCAAGTTAATGTAATGGAAGGTCAAGCTTTTGGAATGGAAAGTGGTTAAAATCAGTAGCATCCATCAGAATGTAGGCGAGATGAGGTGACTCATACCGTTATGTTGCATCAGATATGGAAAGACATTAATTATAGTGTACCCATGGTATTTCAGAGAACTGTGATGGTAGAGTCTCTGTGGTATCGATGAGGCTGTTTTTCCATATCCACTACCGTAGCTCAGTATCCCCACTGCATCTCCTCATGATCTCCGGTGTTGCTCTGTGGCAATGTCAAACATTAGTAAATGACTGGACCTGGGGGATCTGATCTCCCTCCTCAGGCCTCTCTCCACCCCTGTCACAAGAGTTGCAAAAGGATGGTATATTACTTGGAAACTTTCTAAGTTTACCATTAAACTACAAGAATTTTGGTGTCTTTCAAGGATTTTATGTAATCTATCACAACACACCTATCGGCCCTTTTGGGTACTTCCAATTTTTACAATGTCTGTAATTATCTCTGGCCCTCTGTGTGGCCTTATCACATGTAAAATATATGAAACGATTAAATAGGATGATTTTCAACAAAAACAGTTGAATGAGAAAGCAGAAAGAATATCTTAAATACAGAACATAAACTTAGTGAATACCATTGTTGTTTAATATGATGGTTTCAGCATGAAATATCCTTAATATTTTTTCTGTATTTTTCTATGTCAGTATGTATTTGTTTTCAGTGTTTTGGTGTCAAACTAGTGGCAGTTGTAAAAAAAATTCAACAGTTAGAAGAGTTGCAGAGTTAATTGAAAATAATGCCTGGCCTCCCGAAAGGTGCAGCGGTCTAAGGCACTGCATCTCAGTGCTAGAGGTGTCACTACAGACCCTGGTTTGAGTCCAGGCTGTCTCACAACCGGCTGTTCCCGGTAGTCCCATAGGGTGGTGCACAATTTGGCCCAGCGTTGTCCGGGTTAGGGGAGGGTTTGGCTGCGGGGGCTTTACTTGGCTCATCGAGCTCTAGGGACTCCTTGTGGCGGGCCGGGCGCCTGCAGGCTGACTTCGGTCATCGGTAGAATGGTGTTTCCTCCGACACGTTGGTGCAGCTAGCTGCGGGTGTTAAGAAGTGTGGTTTGGCGAGAAATGTTTTGGGGGACGCATGACTCGACCTTCACCGAGCCCATTGGGGGAGTTGCAGCAATAATTCAAGATCGTAATCATGAAATTGGGGAGAGAAAAAAAGGGGGTACATTTATTATTGGTCTGTCTACTAGAAAGTCATGGACAACATGGACACAGAAAATGAATACTATATATGAATACATTTTTTTGAAAGTCATTCAAGTATAAATAACCAATATGGTAGATTGCCATATATTTTCTGTTAATTACCCAAATGACTGAAGATTCTAGTAACTTTGGAAAACTACCGGTAGCTATGCAACCCTAACCGTCACTGTCCCCATCCCCATAGTTCCCGCAGGCCGCTTCTGCCTTATTCATACAGTCAGGAAGAGCCAGGCCACTCGCTATACTAGAGCACGCTAGCTAGTACACCAAATTAGGGCATCAGCCCCTTCTGGTTGTCAAAGCTCTCAAGAGGACACAATCTTATTGACAAGTGTGCACAACAGCTCCTGGAGTCAGACCCTCCGAGGCTTGGCCTGCGTCTAAAACCCAGAGGATCATGGGAAATGTCACATTTTCTGCTGGAGTCGAGAGGGGGTTTGCCTTGAATAACGCTTCTGAAAAACACTATTAATGCAGATTGAGTCCTAAACCTAATATTTTTTGTGTCCATTGTGTTTTTTACAGCGACAAGGATCTGGTGCAGCGGGCGGAAACAGCAAAACATCTGGAGGACAAGGTAAACAAAACCATAATTTTTAAGTAATTAGAAATCTTTCAAATCCTATATACATCCTATATGTCCTTGTAGTGCCTTTAACCCGTTATGTATTTCGCTTTTTGTTATTACAAATTTGTCAACAACAGGGACTAAGTGTCCTATGAAACACTGCTGTTCTGCGTTATGTGCAATAAAAGAAGGCAGAGTATGGTAAGCATTTTAAAACAGGGATATTTGTGCCCTTCTGCAAAAAAAGAGAGAGCAGCTGGCCACAGCCAGAGCAACATGCTGAGAGAGGGAGAGAGAGGGGGGGGGTGGTGGACCATAACTGACACACTGGCCCCTGGCATCTTAAACGAGCTTTAAAAGGCCCACTTCTTTCCCCTATCGCTCTTCCTGGTGATGTTATGCAGTTGACGGTGATGAGGGATGAAGGACGAACGTAGACAGGAACAGGAGTAGACAGGAACAGACCGTCACAGAGGGAGTTTAAACTCCAGTGTTAAAGCAGACTTGACATGTAGAAGATTCTATTCAAAAAGTATTCATACCCCTTGACTTGTTCCACATTTTGTTGTGTTTAGGGCTGACCACATTTAGTCGATTGTTTGGTCGATAGGCTGTTTTGGTCGGCCGAGATTTCTTTAGTCCAGCAGTAGCAAACGTTTTTTTAGAATCATGGTGTACAAGACACCTGTCTGATTCACACCTGTCTGAGTGGACTAAAAGTGAGGAGAGAGGAAACCCCTACTTAATTAGGTCTATAATCAACAGCCTAACTTTTAAGTTTGCCTGGCTTTATACACCATCCATATATATCTATAGAAATAAGACAGATCCTGCTTCTGTTGCCTCTTTGAGTGTTTGTTTAATAGCCTACTGATTCTGTGAGTACCAAGCCTCACACAACCACAACATGTCGGTTAAACAATTACACAAATTTGGCATGCTATAATAAAGGCTTTACACTTTTTAAAAATTAGAACAGTCTCTTTGGTATTACTTATAATTTATTTTGTATTCTTTACACTTTTCCAAATTGTCAGAAAAGTAATTGCAATAATAATAATAACCCTACTTTTTCTTGATCTCCTTCTTATTGTTATTAATACTATTATTATTATTATTATTATCATCATCATCATCATCATTATAATAATAAGTAAGTCATGTCGTTACCAATAGTAGGCATAGTATAGCAGCCTTGTATAACCACCATCGAGTTGTAGGCCTAAGAGAGCACCCTGTTTAGTCTTAATACCGCAACTTACTTAGGCATATATTTCAGTAATTATATAGGCTACTGTATCAATCAATCATTAATTTGTTTGTGTCATCAAACAGCATATGAGTCATTCGTGATTTGGAATGCAATCACGCATTATAGTTTTAAAATTAAAGCAAAGCGACCCTTGAATAATTAGCATAAACAATAAATTAACCGTTCCAATTTCGCTCACGAATGAATGTGACTGTTTTTCATTTATGTTGTTTTTTATTTAACTAGGCAAGTCAGTTAAGAACAAATTCTTATTTTCAATGACGGCCTAGGAACAGTGGGTTAACTGTCTGTTCAGGGGCAGAATGACAGATTTGTTCTTGTCAGCTCGGGGGTTTGAACTTGCAACCTTCCAGTTACGAGTCCAACGCTCTAACCACTAGGCTACCCTGCTGCCAAAGGTGCTTCTACAAAGTATTGACTCAGGGGTGTGAATACTTACTGTACGAGTCAAAGTGTGGACACACTTACTCATTCAAATGTTGTAGTTTAAAAAAAAAACTATTTTCTACACTGTAGTGAAGACATTAAAACTATGAAATAACACATATGGAATCATGTAGTAACCAAAAAAGTGTTAAACAAAGCAATCTCTCAACCAGCTTCATGAGGTAGTTATTGCGAAAATTCTGTACAGCTTCCGGCGCATATTTACTGTGAACACTGAGGCTGTACCTCGTAACACTTTGTATACAGGACAAAAAGTTTAGGTACCTTACAGATAATTGTATGCGTTGGGTACAGAGATGAGGTAGTCATTATAAATAATGTTAAATACTATTATTGCACACAGAGTCCATGCAATTTATTATGTGACTTGTTAAGCACATTTTTACTCCCAAACTTATTTAGGCTTGCCATAACAAAGGGGTTGAATGCTTATTGACTTAAGTCATTTCAGCTTTTCATTTTTAATTAATTATTAAACATTTTGAAAAACATAATTGCACTTTGACATTGAGGTATTGTGTGTAGGCCAATGACAAACAAAACTCAATTGAATACCTTTCAAATTCAGGCTGTAATACAACAAAATGTGGAAAAAGTCAAGGGATGTGAATACTTTCTGAAGGCACTGTACACTGTGTATTTCAACAACAATCCAATATTCCTGTAATGGCTGTCGTAGGTGGAAGAAGGTGAGGACCAAGGTGCAGCATGTTACGTGTTCATACTTTTAATAATGGAACTGAACACTGATTAACAAAACACAGCGAGAACAACCGAAACAGTTCTGTCTGGTGCAGACACAAAGCAAACACCCACAACCAAAATGGGGAAAACAGGCTACCTAAGTGTGATTCTCAATCAGAGACAACAAACGACACCTGCCTCTGATTAATAACCATACTAGGCCAAACACATAGAAATATAACATAGACTACCCACCCCAACTCACGCCCTGACCAACCTAACACAAAGACATAAAAAGGAACTAAGGTCAGAACGTGACAATTCCTCATCCTAGTCTATCTTTAACAAAACACAGGTTATCTGCAACACTATTCAACTTTAAAGTCCTGACTCTAGCTAATAAATTACCCTTAGAATTCTTGTGAACCCAAAGCTCTGATGACTGTCTGTTTGAACCAGAGAGATATACAGTTGAAGTCGGATGTTTACATACACCTTAGCCAAATACATTTAAACTCAGTTTTTCACAATTCCTGACATTTAATCCTAGTAAAAATTCCTAGTCTTAGGTCAGTTAGGATCACCACTTTATTTTAAGAATGTGAAATAATAGTAGAGAGTGATTTATTTCAGCTTTTATTTCTTTCATCGCATTTCCAGTGGGTCAGACGTTTACATTCACTCAATTAGTATTTGGTAGCATTGCCTTTAAATTGTTTAACTTGGGTCAAGCATTTCGGGTAGCCTTCCACAAGCTTCCCACAGTAAATTGGGTGAATTTTGGCCCATTCCTCCTGACAGAGCTGGTGTAACTGAGTCAGGTTTGTAGGCCTCCTTGCTCGCACACACTTTCAGATCTGTCCACAAATTTTCTATGGTATTGAGGTCAGGGCTCTGTTATGGCCACTCCAATACGTTGACTTTGTTGTCCTTAAGCCATTTTGCCACAACTTTGGGAGTATGCTTGGGGTCATTGTCCATTTGGAAGACCCATTTGCGATCAAGCTTTAACTTCCTGACTGATGTCTTGAGATGTTGCTTCAATATATCCACATAATTTTCCCCCCTCATGATGCCATCTATTTTGTGAACTGCACCAGTCCCTCCAGCAGCAAAGCACCTCCACAACATGATGCTGCCACTCCGTGCTTCACTGTTGGGATGGTGTTCTTCGACTTGCAAGCTTCCCCCTATTTCCTCCAAACATAACGATGGTCATTATGGCCAAACAGTTCTATTTTTGTTTCATCAGACCAGAGGACATTTCTCCAAAAAGTATGATATTTGTCCCCATGTGCAGTTGCAAACCATAGTCTGGCTTTTTTATGGCGGTTTTGAAACCTGGCCTTTCAGGTTGTGTTGCTATAGGACTCATTTTACTGTGGATACAGATACTTTTGTACCTGTTTCCTCCAGCATCTTCACAAGGTCCTTTGCTGTTGTTCTGGGATTGATTTGCACTTTTCGCACAGAAGTACGTTCATCTCTAGGAGACAGAACACATCTCCTTCCTGAGCGGTATGATGGCTGCGTGGTCCCATGGTGTTTATACTTGCATACTATTGTTTATACAGATGAACGTGGTACCTTCAGGCATTTGGAAATTGCTCCCAAGGATGAACCAGACTTGTGGAGGTCTTGGCTGATTTATTTTCATTTTCCCATGATGTCAAGCAAAGAGGCACTGAGTTTGAGGGTAGGCCTTGAAATACATCCACAGGTACACCTCCCATTGACTCAGGCTAATTGCCTAATAGGCTAATCATTTATCAGAAGCTTCTAAAGCATGACAATTTTCTGGAATTTTCCAAGCTGTTTAAAGGCACAGTCAACTTAGTGTATGTGAACGTCTGATAGGGAGCACCACCCTATCCCCCCTAGGGAGCACCCCCCTATCCACATCGAAGGGACAGCAGTGGAGAAGGTGGAAAGTTTTAAGTTCCTCGGCGTTCACATCACAGACAAACTGAAATGGTCCACCCACACAGACAGTGTGGTGAAGAAGGCACAACAGCGCCTCTTCAATCTCAGGAGGCTGAAGAAATGTGCCTTGTCACCCAAAACCCTTAAAAATTTTACAGATGCACAATCGAGAGCATCCTGTCGGGCTGTATCACAGACTGGTACGGCAACTGCACCGCCCTCAACCGCAAGGCTCTCTAGAGGGTGGTGCAGTCTGAATAACGCATCACCGGGGGCAAACTACCTGCCCTTCATGACACCTGCACCACCCGATGTCACAGGAAGGCCAAAAAGATCATCAAGGACAACAACCACCCGAGCCACTGCCTGTCCACACCGCTACCATCCAGAAGGCGAGGTCAGTACAGGTACATAAAAGCTGGGAACGAGAGACAGAAGATGTTGTTCAGTCTCAAGGCCTTCAGACTGCTAAACAGTAATCACTAACTCAGAGACGCTGCCTACATTGAGACCCAATCACTGGCCACTTTAATGAATGGATCACTAGTCACTTTAAACAATGCCACTTTAATTAATGCCACTTTAATAGGTATCTGTAACGCTCGTCTTCTTCTGACGAGGAGTAAGAGATATCGGACCAATTTGCAGCGTGGTAAGTGTCCATTTTAATATGTAAAACTGAACACTACAAAATGCAAAATAACACAGTGAAAGAACGAAACAAACAAAACAGTCCTGTGTGGCACTGACACGGAAAATAATCACCCACAACTCAAAAGTGAAACCTGGCTCCCTAAGTATGGTTCTCAATCAGGGACAACGATATACAGCTGCCTCTGATTGAGAACCATACCAAGCCAAACACAGAAATCCCAAATCATAGAAAAAGGAACATAGACAACCCACCTAACTCACGCCCTGACCATACTGAACTTCCTGTGACATCGGGTGGTGTAGGTGTCATGAAGGGCAGGTAGTTTGCCCTTGGTGATGCGTTGTGCAGACTGCACCACCCTCCAAAGAGCCTTGCGGTTGAGGGCGGTGCAGTTGCCGTACCAGTATTCTGTATTTTATACCATTTATTGCACCTTGCCTATGCCGCTCGGCCATCACTCATCCATATATTTATATGCACATATTCTCATTCACCCCTTTAGATTTGTGTGTATTAGGTAGTTGTTGGGAAATTGTTAGATTACTTGTTAGATATTACTGCACTGTCGGAACTAGAAGCATAAGCATTTCGCTACACTCGCAATAACATCTGCTAACCATGTGTATGTGACCAATAAAATTCTATTTGATTTGAGTTGGTACAGTATACAGGCAACCAATGTTATTGTGCTTCACGATTCATGCCTGCTCTCTTTGTTCACTTAATTAAAACACACACACATACGCAGGCACATATTCACACAACAACACAAAAGACCAAAATGCCTTTGTTGTCTGACCTTGACAATTCATTTAATGCTTGGAAGGCAGAGGGGAAATGCTTCCACAGCATCCTGAGCCCCACTCAATACATACACAGAGCTCTTAGGCTGCAGAGGAGGGAGTCCAACAGTGCTATTGACTCTCTCCCCAACTCTACATACCTAGCCAATAGAGGAAAGCCTTTCAAAACCAACGACAACAACAGACAGAGAGATGTATTCATATTCATTGGCACACCCTGTTCATTCTGTACTCTGCATTTCTGAAAAGCATCGTAGTCAAAGCCAAGGCTCTTTACATGATAACCGTCACTACAGAGAGATGGAATGGAATTACTATCAGCAGGATCCCATTAAATTAGATTTTCTCGATACAGAGGGAAATAGAACATGTACAGTGCCTTGCGAAAGTATTCGGCCCCCTTGAACTTTGCGACCTTTTGCCACATTTCAGGCTTCAAACATAAAGATATAAAACTGTATTTTTTGGGGAAGAATCAACAACAAGTGGGACACAATCACGAAGTGGAACGACATTTATTGGATATTTCAAACTTTTTTAACAAATCAAAAACGGAAAAATTGGGCGTGCAAAATTATTCAGCCCCTTTACTTTCAGTGCAGCAAACTCTCTCCAGAAGTTCAGTGAGGATCTCTGAATGATCCAATGTTGACCTAAATGACTAATGATGATAAATACAATCCACCTGTGTGTAATCAAGTCTCCGTATAAATGCACCTGCACTGTGATAGTCTCAGAGGTCCGTTAAAAGCGCAGAGAGCATCATGAAGAACAAGGAACACACCAGGCAGGTCCGAGATACTGTTGTGAAGAAGTTTAAAGCCGGATTTGGATACAAAAAGATTTCCCAAGCTTTAAACATCCCAAGGAGCACTGTGCAAGCGATAATATTGAAATGGAAGGAGTATCAGACCACTGCAAATCTACCAAGACCTGGCCGTCCCTCTAAACTTTCAGCTCATACAAGGAGAAGACTGATCAGAGATGCAGCCAAGAGGCCCATGATCACTCTGGATGAACTGCAGAGATCTACAGCTGAGGTGGGAGACTCTGTCCATAGGACAACAATCAGTCGTATATTGCACAAATCTGGCCTTTATGGAAGAGTGGCAAGAAGAAAGCCATTTCATAAAGATATCCATAAAAAGTGTCGTTTAAAGTTTGCCACAAGCCACCTGGGAGACACACCAAACATGTGGAAGAAGGTGCTCTGGTCAGAAGAAACCAAAATTGAACTTTTTGGCGACAATGCAAAACGTTATGTTTGGCGTAAAAGCAACACAGCTCATCACCCTGAACGCACCATCCCCACTGTCAAACATGGTGGTGGCAGCATCATGGTTTGGGCCTGCTTTTCTTCAGCAGGGACAGGGAAGATGGTTAAAATTGATGGGAAGATGGATGGAGCCAAATACAGGACCATTCTGGAAGAAAACCTGATGGAGTCTGCAAAAGACCTGAGACTGGGACGGAGATTTGTCTTCCAACAAGACAATGATCCAAAACATAAAGCAAAATCTACAATGGAATGGTTCAAAAATAAACATATCCAGGTGTTAGAATGGCCAAGTCAAAGTCCAGACCTGAATCCAATCGAGAATCTGTGGAAAGAACTGAAAACTGCTGTTCACAAATGCTCTCCATCCAACCTCACTGAGCTCGAGCTGAGTGACATACCCCAAGCGACTTACAGCTGTAATCGCAGCAAAAGGTGGCGCTACAAAGTATTAACTTAAGGGGGCTGAATAATTTTGCACGCCCAATTTTTCAGTTTTTGATTTGTTAAAAAAGTTTGAAATATCCAAAAATGTCGTTCAACTTCATGATTGTGTCCCACTTGTTGTTGATTCTTCACAAAAAAATACAGTTTTATATCTTTATGTTTGAAGCCTGAAATCTGGCAAAAGGTCGCAAAGTTCAAGGGGGCCGAATACTTTCGCAAGGCACTTTATCTGGAGAAAGTAGAAACCCCAAAAATATTCCCCCTCTCTTACAAAAACTAATACGGATCCAGTCCAAACTTTCATGATTTGAGTATATGTCCGATCATACTACAAGTGCCACCGAAACTGTCCCTTAACATGTCATGATGAGTGTGTGTGCATGACAACACAGAGCCAACTGAAAGACACACTTTAGGGCCCCCCAAACAGGAGCATCAGCCAGGGGTTTGGAGATGTGAAGTCACCACATCTACACTAATGATAGCAACATGCCCTGAGAGAGAGACATATTGCAGAAGCCTATTCTGAGATTCTGACAATGATCACTCAATCACATAAATTGCTCGTTCATATGACAATATTCATATATCTACCTAAAACATTTAAGGTTAATCTGTAATATGAGTTTGGACAGAGTGGTTGATTGAATCCCAGCTGTCATACATTGAGGCCATATGTTCCCTGTCTGTATGAAGTGCTACTCACCACAGAGACTGTCCCTCTCATAGAAACAGCTGGGGGTGCTGATGGAGAGATGGCATGGTTATATCATGTATAAAATAGCATTTCAATGTATGAACTGAAAGTACATGACATCATTTCATTTGCTGTGTGCAGTGATAATTGGTTAAAAACAAATAGGTGGGTAAACTCTGATCGCCTGGTCGTGGTGAAAAAAGTAACGCTCCTTATACTTTCAATGCATTTTTTCCACAAAAGGTGGGTAAACTGCATTTATCCTCCTCTACACCACCGGATGTGAGGAAACAACTCCATTCAACCTTTTATATGGATTAATACATTACATTACATTACATACTATCCTGTAGTTCAGAGTTTATAGTTCACAGATTTTATAACAGTTCATAATAATGTGTGAGGTATCGCCAAATGGAGAACTATGCAGATGAATATTTTTATTTAAATGAGGCACAGCATAATCTCCAACTCCCTCATCTTTGAGATCAAAGTCATCATGTACTATACTTAGCTATGGACTAGCTCTCAATGTGAGGCCTGATGACCCATTTTCTTATGCTCTCATAATTAGCACTACTACACTCAATTATACCCAGAATATATTCACCTTGTTCTGTTAAATATCACCAATATTTGATATCTTAATGAACCCATTATTACACACAGCAGGATCCATAACAATAAAATAATGGATGTAAAAAAAATGATCTGCTCCCAGAACATAATACTATATTTGTAGTACATGTACATATTGAAGTTCATTTTACTTGTCACCATGACATGTTTATTTTGTATACCTCATCCCTGAAGTAAAACAAAAAGTAGCCACTGTTAAAAAAACACCCACAAAAGGCAAGCAGTCAATGAGGCACCAACCTATTGATTCTACCTCATGCTTTGGTAAAAAAAAAAAATAGGTGGCTGGGGAGATGCAGAGGTGGAGCAAGGGTCAGTGGTATTTACCTGACCTTCACACACACACAGCCACGCAAAGCCCCATGTGGGACTCACACACACACAGGGTGAATCAATTCACTGTGGCATGATGTCATATAGTCTTTGATAAGTTGTAACCACCATCCAGCTGCCATAAACATACACTGTAAAAAATAATACAAAAATCCTGCAGCAAAAGTATTCTAAAGACTATTCAGAGTGTCACCCTGACACCAGGCATTACATTCACATAGGAGCAAGGACATGGCTGCTGAAAGTGCTGCCAAGACTAATAACTTAGATAATCTGTCCTGTATGGAGAAAAGACGACATTTCTAAAGCTACCCCAGGGAACATGATTCATCATTGTCATTCGGGCCACCAACATTTTTTTTTCAGCTTGATGAAGAATCGCCTAAAAAACTACCATGCAAGACCCTCAACTCTTTATTCATAAACATTTTGAATGTAGACACTTATAGATTAAATAATTACATTGAAGTAAGATATCAAATTTAGCCCATCAGCTTTGAATCCTGAAAGTGAAAATGAAGGCGTTGTGGTTTGAGTTTGAGTTTGAGTTTATTTTTATTTTTACAGGGACAGTGCACATTAATCAACATTTCAGTAAAAGTGCCGGTTTTAGCCAACCGGCTAATTTTCAACCGCAGTCCCTGGGCAGGTTATTAAAAACAATTACAATATAGACAATAGCAACATAGAACAAGCAAGACATAGCATACAGACAGAGCAACATAGGACAAGCAAGACGTAGCATACAGACAGAGCAACATAGGACAAGCAAGACGTAGCATACAGACAGAGCAGCATAAAACAAAAAGCAGCAAGACAAAATTCATAAAAGCAACAAAGTGTTTCCACACCTCACAAGCTACAGACAACAGACAACATGGAGTGGCAACACACAGCTAGGGACCATGTTCACAAATCTGATTGACCTTTAGCCATGTCTTCAAGCATTTTGTGAAAGTGTGATATGTGGTGCAGTTATGTGTGTCTGATGGCAGTGTATTCCAGACATGGGAAGCTCTCACAGAGAATGCAGATTTACTAAAGGTGCTTTTCCTTAGGGGAACTATACAGTCACCTCTCATGGCAGACCTTGTGGATCTGCTGCCATATGTCTGGGTTTTCTGTTTAACAAAAATATTGAGTGGAGGGGGAGCCAGGCCATTGAGGATCTTGAATACAAGACATGCGTCGGTGTATTGCACAAGATTTTCCCAACTCAAGAGCTCATGCTTTCTAAGGATGTGACAATGATGATGGCTATTGGGCTTCCTATCAAGCACTTTGAGAGCCTGTTTGTAGACAGACTGAATAGGTTTTAATGTTGTACAGCAAGCTTGGGCCCAACTAGTCAAGCAGTATGTTAAGTGGGGGAGTATCATAGATTTGAAGTACAGATTTGCTACCTCTGTAGTCAAACAATTTCGTATAAATCGGAAATTAGCTAGGTTGAATTTGGTTATTTGAATTACCTTTTTCACATGCTTTTTAAAAGAGAGGTTGGAATCAAGTATGATGCCAAGGTACTTAAAATCGGATACCACCTGGAGCTTCTCCCCTGACACATAGACATCTGGCTCAGTAGCATCTGTTGCCCTCTTTGTGAAGAACATGCAAACAGTTTTTTTCACATTGAGATGCAAACACGAGTCACTGAGCCACTTTGTAACCTGGACCATTACAGTAGTGAGTTCTTGTGCAGCTTGTTGTTTGCTCTTTGCATGCACATATATCACTGTATCATCTGCATACATTTGAACTTCAGACCCAGTACAGACAGAAGGCAGATCATTAATGTACAGGCTGAACAGGAGGGGCCCCAGTATTGACCCTTGGGGCACGCCCACATCATAGCTACGAGTGGGCGACAGCTCATTGCTCACTCTGACACACTGAGTTCTGCCTTCAAGGTATGATTTCATCCATCTCAAGGCATCAGGGGAAAAGTTGAACTTGGACAATTTTGTGATGAGAATCTCATGGTTAACAGTATCAAAAGCCTTCCTTAGGTCCAGAAACACAGCCCCAACAGCACCCCCTTTGTCCATCTTGGTTGGGAAACACCTCTCTGTCCTTTGCAGCACAAAGCTTATGAATACATCTCGTTGTCGATACCGGGTAGGGCAGAGTTTATGTAGCTGGCTTGGCTGACTAGCCACTTCAGTAGCTACTGGTTGGCTAGCTAGCTGAGACCACTTTTTACTGACTGAAGCATATATCTTCTGACAGTGATACAGTGCAGCCCTGTGGACTGAAGCTGAACTTTACTACAACTAGATATTTAACCCTGTTTAAAATGGGCAATGTTGAGGAGGTAGAAGTGATGGAATGGAATTATCATAGAGGTTTTATAACCTAATCCATTCTACAGGTAGCATGGTTGGCTCATGTCTGTTATTCCATATAGGCTACGTAATCTAAGTGAAACTCACTTAGATAATACCTTTGACGATACAGTGGTAGCAATACATGGTTATAACATTTACCGAAAAGACAGAAATGCCAACGGGGGCCGTGTTGCGGTCTATATAAAGAACCACATTCCTGTAAAGCTTAGAGACGATCTAATATTAAATACTGTTCAAGTAATATGGCTACAGGTTCAACACCCTGACCTTGACTACCTGGAATTTTGACCTTTGACCCTAGATGTCATTTAATTGACCTCCTCTTTCATATGACCCCATAAGTTTTGTATGGAAAATTTTGGGGTCCCCTTTTACCAAGGTAGAGCCTCTCGAGGAGAGAACCCCTAAAATTGTATAATTCATTTTTCGTCGTAGGCGAAAAGTTTTAATATTTTCTAGAGCCTAATTGGATTCCGAATGCGCCGATATCAAATTTATACCCGTTTTGCCTTGTTTCTCACCAGTTCTCACCAGTTCTCACCGAAAATCCTTTTCTCAATTATTTATTATTATTATTATTTTTTACTGTAATAGGCCATCCTCTCAAATGAGCAAGGCCGAAAGAATATTCAAATTCCGACACTTTTTCACCATTATTTTAATATTTTAGTGTTCTTTTTATTACCTAGCCCTGAGTTTCACCTCTTGAGGTAATGTGGTAAAAATGTTATATCTCAGGAAATACTGCTCTGAAATCATTTTTTTTATTGGAAACGATGGTCTAGTGCTTGCAAGACTCTACACCAATTTTGACAAGTTTTAACGCATTTTGGGGTGTTTTATGATGATTTCATAATGCTACTCTGGCCTGAGATGACCCGCACTAATTTATTCGGGAACCGGTACCGGGCAAACGACAAATGTTGCAAACGCTTTGCCTTCACTGTCATTTAGAGGACAACGTTGTGTAACTTTAGAGACAAAACTCAACGCAATTGCATATTGGGAACTATTAAAAAAAAAAAAAATCCCAATTCTGTACTCCCATAGGGGTGCATTAAAATCGAAGCTAATTTGGACCTTTGTATCGTTGTGCCTAGTAGGAGTAGAACGAGATTGAAAATCTGCTCTGTTCCGGTTGATCTAGATCTACAATTTGAGACAATTTCTGTAAAGATTGGAGCTTTTTTGAGCTTTTCATAGATCCCCAGACAATTTTGAAAAATAGGCCTGAATTGAACGTACACCCAAAACGAGCCAGTTATGAGGGTGCATAGAGCCATAACTAGGATAGTCACAGTGATGTACTTTACACGCCCTGTTCCTGTTGATCTAGATCTACAATTTGAGACAATTTCTGTAAAGATTGGAGCTTTTTTGAGCTTTTCATAGATCCCCAGACAATTTTGAAAAATAGGCCTGAATTGAACGTACACCCAAAACGAGCCAGTTTTGAGGGTGCATAGAGCCATAACTAGGATAGTCACAGTGATGTACTTTACACGCCCTGTTCCTGTTGATCTAGATCTACAATTTGAGACAATTTCTGTAAAGATTGGAGCTTTTTTGAGCTTTTCATAGATCCCCAGACAATTTTGAAAAATAGGCCTGAATTGAACGTACACCCAAAACGAGCCAGTTTTGAGGGTGCATAGAGCCATAACTAGGATAGTCACAGTGATGTACTTTACACGCCCTGTTCCTGTTGATCTAGATCTACAATTTGAGACAATTTCTGTAAAGATTGGAGCTTTTTTGAGCTTTTCATAGATCCCCAGACAATTTTGAAAAATAGGCCTGAATTGAACGTACACCCAAAACGAGCCAGTTTTGAGGGTGCATAGAGCCATAACTAGGATACTCACAGTGATGTACTTTACATGCCCTGTTCCTGTTAATCTAGATCTACAATTTGAGACAATTACTGTAAAGATTGGAGCTTTTTTGAGCTTTTCATAGATCCCCAGACAATTTAGAAAAATAGGCCTGAATTGAACGTACACCCAAAACGAGCCAGTTTTGAGGGTGCATAGAGCCATAACTAGGATAGTCACAGTGATGTACTTTACACGCCCTGTTCCTGTTGATCTAGATCTACAATTTGAGATGTTTTCTGTAAACATTGGAGCTTTTTTGAGCTTTCAATAGATCCCCAGACAATTTAGAAAAATAGGCCTCAATTGAACGTACACCCAAAATGAGCCTGTTTTGAGGGTGCATAGAGCCATAACTAGGATAGTCACAGTGATGTACTTTACATGCCCATTCTTGTGGGAAGCTGCTATAGATCACCAAGTGCTAACAGTCAGTATCTGAATAATATGTGTGAAATGCTTGATAATATATGTGATATCAACAGAGAAGTATATTTTCTGGGTGATTTTAAATATTGACTGGCTCTCATCAAGCTGCCCACTCAAGAAAAAACATCAAACTGTAACCAGTGCCTGCTACCTGGTTCAGGTTGTCAGACTATCTACCAGGGTAGTTACAAACAGCACAGGAATTAAATCAACACGTATTGATCACATCTTTACTAATGCTGCAGAAATTTGCTTTAAAGCAGTATCCAAATCCATAGGATGTAGTGATCACAATATAATAGCCATATCTAGGAAAGCCAAAGTTCCAAAGGCTGGGTCTGAAATAGTGTATAAGAGGTCTTTGTCTAATACCATCTGTAAATATTTTAAATTGATGCTCAAAAACCTATAGAATCATATTTATAGTTGTTCAAGGCTCAAACTCCCATGATTCCATTCGGCAAAACCACCCCCACCATAACTGTCGAATTTACAGTTCTAGCTGCAATTGCGCCCTTTCCAAATAACCTATATTTTTGCAGTGAACTTCATACTTTTCATAAGTTTCAATAGGTCTACAGTGTTGTTGGATGGTTGCTTGGACAGTTGCTAAGGCTGTATTTGACTGTTATTCTTTGCTAATGTTAGCACCAAAGATACACAGGCTTCAATCATGGGAGACTAGGATTCCGTAGTGAATTGCCTGTAAATTTCATAATAAATGTTGTATTCTTATATACTAACATCATAGTAACTGGTTAAAGTGGTGGAATTGGCCTTATGTATCATGAATAAAGGTAAGACCCAAGTGCAGACTGTGTGAAGTAACAATGTTTATTGTAACCACAGGGGCAGGCAAACGACAGGTCAAGGCAGGCAGGGGTCGATAATCCAGAGCAGAGGCCAAGGTACAGGACGGCAGGCAGTCTCAGGGTCAGAGACAGGCAGTGGGCGGGTACAGGGTCAGGAAAGGCAAAGGTCAAAAACCATCAGGATGAGAAGAAGAGAGACTAGGGGAAAACAGGAGCTGAGACAAAACATTGGTAGGCTTGAACAAACAAGACGAACTGGCAACAGACAGACAGAAAACACAGGTATGAATACACAGGGGACAATGGGGGAAGATGGGTGACACCTGGAGGGGGTGGAGACAAGCACAAGGACAGGTGAAACAGATCAGGGCGTGACATTATGTCTCCTCAAATATGATGTGATCTTAGTCTGTCATGTTTGGAGTTGTGTGGCTCTGTTATGGACACTTACATTTTTCTTTACAGTTGAGTTGCCCTGGTCATGTCAGTATACAGTAACTTTAAAACTAACTAATGACATGTTGCACCTCTACCTTGCTACCTTTCAGATGAGACAAATAGGCGTACAGATGAAAACAGCAGGCCAGTGGAGCACTTAGAACAGCAGCCGCCAGGGGCAACTGGTAGGGAAGAGGATGATTTAGGTGACCCACACCCTCTTCCATGGCTGCTATCTATAAATGCATTTGGAGACGTTTTTGAGATGATTACATCAAGATAGCTAGCTAATAGGAAGTTAGCTATCGGATTACATTTAATTCACAAAGCCAAACAGTGTGTAAAGTTAGTTAGCTTGCTAGCAGCTCAGTTGAGTGAGCCTACAAAGTGGCCTACTCTAGCCAGTGAGCTAGATAATAATACAATTTGGACTCATCAGACCAAAGAACAGATTTCTTGAACAATATGAACAAAAAATATGATAACTGAATATATTTATTGATATTAGTCTGAATATTATACCTGTACCTGTGTAACGGCCATTGAAAAATGAAATAAAAATTAGACACAAAAAAAACGTATTAGATCTAGGGCTCTATTCAATCCGAATCGCGGAAATGTTGTATTTACAGCGTGATTGAAATTTAAAGGCAATGTTCCCTAATGGAGACTGTATTCACGGTAAACACTACATATATCAGCTCAATCGGGAAATGTACCTTTACATTTCTAGCGTGCAATCTGTAAAACTTCAGCGTTACAGAATGAATAGAGCCCCTAATCTCTCAATGTTTATCTCTAAGTGCACCAAATTCATGCATTTAGCTGTTGAAATTCCTTGTTTTTTTACTGGCTTTGGGCTAAGCCCCCAATGTCTTCAAAACGTAGAAACGCCAATGGTTGCAGCTAGCCTTGACATGGCACTCGAACACAGCCCAGGGAGACCGGTAGGCTAGCTGCACAATCGATACATGAGTTTGCTTATCTTTCTCTATCTTTCTCCCTTTCCCTTTGTGTGGATCATACTGAAGCAGATCAATTCAATAGGAGAATGTTCCATGCAATAATCCAAAGAATTGAATAGCCCTCCTCCATCTCTGCTTTATAGAGAAACTGTATTCTAAAACAGTTTGAAGTGGATAATGATCATTGTGGTTTCCCATTTCTATTATAATTGTTTATATCAACAACAGATCTGGTAAAAGTCTTCTCTGGTTCAAGTACCTGGTATTTATAAATCTTTCCCTCTTTATCCAAACATAATCTAAGCATTTTCACAGAGACTGCAAAGGTATATTCTCAATGCTCATTCTATTTCCTAATGCTCGCTTTGGAACTTAGCATAAAGAGGATACACATAGCATAAACATTTTAACTTTTAATTTGTCAACTGTTCAATACTTTGGTAAAGAAAGTCCCTACTTATCTATTTGAACATGTGCTGTTGTGAGATGATTGGCTCACACCACTGGTTAGGAGTGTGAGATGAGTGTGTCTATAGAGCGAACTGGGGATTATCTGCAGAAGATCAATGTGTTCCTTCTCCTCAGGCATGGAAACCACTGCCTGTTCACCCCCTGGAATTGCATGTCCATCCCTAATGAAGGCCTAAGATCTACCAGGGAAATTATAATCGTCATGTTGTGTTCTATTAATAAAATTGTCGTACCCTTTCTTTTGGTATGCATTATTGTGCTTTAGATCAGGGTTTCCCAAACTCGGTTCTGCCCAGGACCGAGTTTGGGAAACCCTACTTTAGATCAACAGTTTACTTGGTCATATTAAAATACATACAGATTAAAAATATACATATATCTTATCATGAGAGAAGTGTGGTTGTGTGTATCCTGTATAATGTATTGTAATGTATATTCAGAGGGCCTCCCAGTCGGAGGAACCCAGAGTAGTTGTGGAGTACTCTGTGGAGACCAGTGAGTCACAAGCCTCATTTCCTCTTCCTCTAGATGCATCCAAGAAGTCCCAGGAAGTCCCAGCAGAGGACTTTGACATCGACATGGACGCCCCGGAGACTGAGAAGGCGGCCGTTGCCATTCAATCGCAGTTCCGGAAGTTCCAGACTAAGAAGAAGACTGACGACAAGTCATAGTGGCCACAGGGTTTCCCTGTAGCGGTGGAGACCTGGCAGGGGTAGCTTGGTGTGGTGGCGTTTGCATGTATACATATTCATACCGTACGAACTCAAGAGGTGGTGTGAGGGGAGAAAGCAAGGCAGAAGCCTGTCGATCACTGACATGTCTGTGAAACTCCATACGTAACCTATTATTTGATTGCTGTATCAATAAATGGCAAAGTTCTGAAGATTGGTTTTCTGTCCCTCCATTTTGTCCATTCATGGTGTGTAGCTTGTATTGTATTAGAGAATGTATTTTGTATTTCAGCTTTTTACCTCCACCATCCCTTCTGTATTTATCAGGTTCTCTCTATGTAGAATAGAAGATGATTTCACCACATAATATAAATGCATTTTTCTTATCCTCATGGCACCCTCTGGTTATGATCTACTGTGTAACAATGTACATTGAATTTAAATAAACATTCTGTGTGGTCTAGTGCATATGTGGGGACTTGGTCATAACCCTGTGGAACTCTAAATATAGAAGGAGGATGAGGAGTACCACTCTCCTTCGTTGTATTCCCTCCCCTCTTCAGCAGTGTCACCATCCCCAGGAACAATTCTCCTTCGATTCTGTCCTCCTGACTCGTGGTTGTTAGAGCTCTCCTTACTTACAAATCGCTCCATTCATAACTATGAGTTTTTAGGATTAATATTTTATTGGCTATTGAATGTTTTAGAAGGGTCATCGCTACGCTGCCTTCTAAATCCCAATAACTTAGGCAAGTTAGATACAGTGAGTCAGGTCTAGAATTATTGGATCCCTGAGCTACAGTATATTGTATGCTCAAACAAATTGGGAAATTATATTATTTTACACTAACAAAATTGCTCAGAGAAAGAGACAAGTAATACAAATCATTCTTAAAAAGATAGGAGTCAAAATGATTGACAACCCTGATTTCAATACCTCACCTTGAGAGGATAACGGCACTGAGCCTTTTTCTAAAATGTTTGATGAGATTGGAGAACACAGTGGGAGAGATCTTAGACTATTTCTCCATACAGAATCTTTTCAGGTCCTTGATATCCTTCATCTGCACTTATGGACTGCCCTCTTCAATTCAAACCGGTTTTCAATGGGGTTCAAGTCCAGAGACTGGTCAATGCAGAATTTAGATTTTGTGACCAATTAACCGTTTCTTTGTGGATTTTGTTGTGTCCTTGGGATTATTTTCTTGCTGGAAGATCCACTTGCAGCCAAGTTTTAGCCTCCTGGCTGAGGCAACCAGTTTTTTGGCAAAAACTTTGGGTAAAGTTCATGATGCCGTTGACCTTAACAAAGGCCCCAGGACTAGTGGAAGCAAAATAGCGCCATAACATCAAAGATCCCCCGCCATATTGTAAATTGGTACTGTATGGGGTTCTTTTCTGCTTATGCATCCTTATTTCAAGGCCAAACTCACCACTGTTGGGCGTGGCCAAAGAGCTCTATTTTCATGTCATCCAACAGATGTAAAAGCCTGGAATTTGCTCAACTGCATTGACACTTGGATTGGAACCGGTGCTATGGTCAGATGACATGAAAACAGAGCTCTTTGGCCACGTACACCAGTGATGGGTTTGGCTTCTAAATAAGGATTCATAATCAGAAAAGAACCCTATACCTAATGTCAAATATGGTAGTGGATCTCTGATGTTATGTGGCTATTTAGATAATGTTTTTGTTTGACCATTTTAATTTAAAAAAAATCATAGTAAGGTACTAACCCTAAGGTACTTGAGATAAAAACAGCTGAATTGGAATTTAAATATATGGTAGTAGTATCTCAAAGTACCTTTTTTTCTGGCTAACAATTAAGTACCTTACTATAATTGTTTTCAATTAAAATGGTACAAAATAAACTAAACAAAATGCCATTTCAAAAATAAAAATTTTGCAAGGACTATATGGGAGAGTTCTGAGTGGGGGGCCAAATTGGACGAGCCTAATGGGAAGGATATGTAAAAAATATAATTTTTTTTGACAAAAAATAAAAAAGATAATAATAACCTAGCTGTTATTGGCAGAGAGGAGGGCAAACTCTCTTTGTTATAGGTGGATAAACCTATAACAAATCGCCAGGTGGTCCAAAACCCCACCCATTGCAAAACAAGCAGAAATTTGAGGCAGTCTTTTCAAACAGCTATTACACTAATTTTACCTTATTATTCCAACTTCATAGTGTGGAAATATATATAAAACACATGAAATCACGTTTTTGACTGCATTGCCCCTTTAAAAGTATTTGTACCAGATATTTTTCTCTGGGATAATGAAATGCCCTGAGGTGGCCAGTGAGGTGTCTGAGCCTCTTAGACTACAGCATAATTATAGGGATTAGCAGGCCTCTGGGAACAGCTCAATTGCACTTTATCAAGGCCAGTAGGGACCTTTGAACTGCACCTCATTGAGCTTTCCTAGTGACTGACTCGATAGCCCAGTATACCGGAGGATTGAACTGCTATTTGGCCCATTTCCTTGATATGTGAAGACATCTAGGGCCATATGCAAAGAGGGAAGGCCCTCGATTTTAGTCACACACAATGCAAGTGTACAGTATGACATTTCCCTCATCAAGATGCTTTCCAGATATTGAAACAGTGAAAATGTCAGTTTGTCAGTGATTTACTGTAAGAGTAAAGTCACTGTCAATGCAGTTTTTCAATAAAAAGTAACAGGAACAATGGCCTTCAGAGCTCTTGTGAAGGTCATTCCTCGCATGAGAAAATACATAATTCACTCGAGCTCCCCCTACTGCACAGTGCCACTTGCTGAGTTTAATACTTCTCCTGAGATGTGTCCACATTCTGATTTACCCACTTTGCGTTTACACATGGTATTAAAATGTGTGTCTTGTCCATCCACACAGATTTAATGATCTGCCCACTGTATGCAAATATGTGTTCATTTATTTTAAGAGACATATTGATGCCATAGTGGGATAATTATGATTTAAATGGCTTTGCTGTCCAGATCTGTTTAGACTTGTAAGATAATTCATAGTAATTTAGAGGTACTTATATTTGTCCTGTTACACACTTCTACAAGTGTGTAATGGAAATGAGTTTCTTGCATATCCCAACTCCCCCTGAGACACCTGCAGGGAGTTGGGTCACAGCCAAGGTCACCATTGTCCAGCACCCCTAGAGTAATTGGGTTTTGCCTTGCTCAAGGGCACATTGACAGATTCTTCGCCTTGTCGGCTCAGGGAATCGAACCAGTGACCTTTTGGTTACTGGTCCAAGACTCTAACCTAGAGGCTACCTGCCGCTTGACTACCTCAGAGGTGGTCAGGAACATCTGTTCACAATCAGATCACAATGTCTTTTAATCCTCTAAACCTGTCCAGAAATGTGTGCACAATCAAAATACGGACAAGGCTTTTGAGACAAGTATCTGGAACAGCAATCCTCTCCTCCCTGGTGGGATGATGGTGTAGGGAGAGAGTGGAGACTGACAGGTCTGGGATGAGGACTGGGCCTCAGACTCCTCCCTGGAGAGACCCAAGCTGGCACCCTCCTCTCACCTATAAATTGGAGATAGATTGAAGCACCATGGGGCTGGTAGGCTGACACAGGCTTCACAATCCAGACATTATAGTTGGATTGGCCCTAAAATCAGCAGCATCTCTCAGATGAAGAAGCTTAATCTCGTTCCATAATTTTGAGGGAAAAACAACGCCTGTTTTGAGAAGCATAGAGTATAATGGACTTGAGGTGTTACACACAGACATGTACTGTATGATGTGTTAGCGGGATACTTTCACACATGATACACCCAATATTTTAACAGAGGGAGAGCCCATCTGAATACAGTGATGATATGTCTACTCTTTTTGATAGAAAACCTTCAAGAGCATGTTCTTGTCTTGTCATATGTTCTTGTCATAGATTATATGTCTATGGTTGTCATGGAGGTGAAATACAATATATCCTCCATAGAGGAATAATATCACTCATGTATGAGTGTACTGCATCAAACATATTTCCTCTTGTACTGTACTTCCATTTTAAAGCAACAGTACAATATATGTCCACTACCATTCATTCTATTCTAGACTGGACATATACACAAATTCATTTCACAGTAGAAGGTTACTCATAATAATAATCATCCATATTGTCATGGGAACTGACAGTTCAGTGATTGTGCCTCGCATCACTGCACCGACCCACTTCTTCTATATATATTTCAAGAAAATAAAAGCAAATAAAGTGGAGATGAATTCCTGAGTTCCTGTCAAGCGTATTCTTCTATAATGAGAGCTTATGTTACAATGTCCAGACAGCTGTGATCCACACACTTCCAGCATCTCTTGATTTGCTGGTTAGTGCTTAGGCGTTTCCTCTGTTGAGAAACTGTACAGGTTTAGACAGCACAGAAAAAGGATCCAGATTGTAGCTATAGCCTACTGTAGATTTCATTTATTATATGTTATATTTCCAGCTACTACAGTATAATAATAGTTTCAGTTATATGTATTGAATTCAATACATATTGTATTGAATTCAATACATAGAAAATTATATTTGTGAAAATATGTTTTTGATTGTGTTGCGTGGTTCATCGCTCAAGATATAGCTCCATGTTATACTAAGGGGAAAATTCCATATAGGGACTCTGTTTGAACTTTAGCGCTACTAATCGAATGAAGTTTACCTTCACTGATCCTCATAGACAGGACCACATCCAGTCCTCTAAGATTTGTGTACACCGAAAGGGGTAGAAGTCACTGGACGATGTTAGGGTTAGGGTTGGGGCTAGGGTTACGGATGAACCAGGATGTGGACATGGAGCTAGGGTTACGGATGAACCAGGATGTGGACATGGAGCTAGGGTTACGGATTAACCAGGATGTGGACATGGAGCTAGGGTTACGGATTAACCAGGATGTGGACATGGAGCTAGGGTTAGGGTTAGGGTTGGGGCTAGGGTTACGGATGAACCAGGATGTGGACATGGAGCTAGGGTTACGGATGAACCAGGATGTGGACATGGAGCTAGGGTTACGGATTAACCAGGATGTGGACATGGAGCTAGGGTTAGGGTTAGGGTTGGGGCTAGGGTTACGGATTAACCAGGATGTGGACATGGAGCTAGGGTTAGGGTTAGGGGCCATAATGGAATCAGCCAGGATTCAGTTTTCAATCTGGCCTGTCAGAGAGCTCCATTAAGTTGGAACTAAAGATGGACTATCGTCAATGCTCCCCTTCTCTTCTAAAACCACTGTCATTGCACATGAAAATATTTAATTGGGGCGTTAGGGGTAATGGAGGGCATACAGTATAACCGCCCCTTATCTCCAATTAAACCTTGAGCCAGGTGTTCAGTGGTGATTTGAATAGACTCATCTGGTCTCTGGGACCAATGAAGGAAGGAAACCTGGTCATCCATGATGTAAGATGCGTGCCCATTGGGGTGGGTGAAACTGATTGGGGTGACCTGTGACCTGTGGCCAGGGAATTCCTCTGTGATGAAGGTACACGTTTCACTGAACAAACAGTGCCTTTGTCTTCTACCAGGTATGAAGTACAAACACATTGAGTTACCTTCACACCACAGGTATTACTATCTATGTGGAGAATGATGCTGTATATTATCAACTTTGCAATTAGAGCAGGATGAAAGTTCTCCAAACCAGTGAACTTGTAAATTAATTTGATTAATTTGATTAAATCTCATGAAAATGGACCTATTCATTAAAAATGTATAAATTAACTTCAAGGTCAAACATTCATAAACTACTGTATGTCTCAGTGTTTCTGAAAGGCCAGTGATCCCCATTATAACACAACCTCATTCAACCCTCTGTGTTTCCATACAGGGTTACTATAACTCTCTTTTCTTCTCTGTCTTTCACCACCTTGAACAATGACCTAGAAATGATTGGAGCAGCCAGGTTGCTCCAGTAGCCTCAATAATTATGGGCCACCCCCTGAACTATTGAGTATTTCTAAGCAATAATGGGTCACAACTATTCACAGGTGCCACCATCCCGTTATCGACATAGTTCGCAGGTGTGTTCATCCTGACTTTTTTTGATTGATTTTACAGTTTTGCTCCTCCTTTCATTTTGGAATTGACGCATGCATTGATGTGTATTTCCAATTAGAAATAAGAACTCTCTTAAAGATTAGAAGTTATAGAAGATATAGACACTATACTGATTTCTACACCATGGATTTCCCTGTTGTGTGAAAAAATCATGTATTGCGGTCATTACAATGGGGAAAAAAATCACCTACGCATATTTCAGGTATGTATGTATCTCTCCAAATTGCCTAAATTTTCTCCATGGGGGGTTAGCAAATAGAGAAAAAGGACAACTCTCGCAGCAGGCCTGACTGTCTCAAGGTTGAACATCTACATGTACTATATATAACAACACCTTTGTTGTTCATCCTTATGGTAACAACTGGATTTAGTCATAATGTGAACATGATGTGTGTTGTTACTGTAACATAATGCTCATATTAAACATTCAACAGCAATCTGATCATCTCTAATGGTTCTAACTTCTATGGCCTCGCTCAAGTAAAGGGACCATTTTACCACATAAAATACACAAAATTGTAATGAATGCCCTCCTTTTCATTGTCAAAATGCTAAATATATACTGAACAAAAATATTAACGCAACATGTAATGTGTTTGTGTTTCATGAGCTGAAATAAAAGATCCCAGAAATGTTCCAATGCCCAAAAAGCTTATTTCTCTTAAATTTTGTGCACAAATTTGTTTACATCCTTGTTATTAAGCATTTCTCCTTTGCTAAAATAATCCATCCACCTGACAGGTGTGGCATATCAAGAAGTTGATTAAACAGCATGGTCATTACACAGGTGCACCTTGTGCTGAGGACAATAAAAGGCCATTAAAATGTGCAGTTTTGTCACACAACACAATGCTACAGATGTCTCAAGTTTTGAAGGAATGTGCAATATGCATGCTGACTGCAGGAATTTCTAACAAAGCTTGTTGCTAGAGAATTTAATGTTAATTTCTTTACCACAAGTCACCTCCAACATTGTTTGAGAGAATTTGGCAGTGTGTCCAACCTGCCTCACAACCACAGTCCATGCGTAACCACGCCAGCCCAGAACCTCCACATTCGGCTTCTTCAGGTGCGGGATCGTCTAAGACCAGCCACCCGGACTGCTGATGACACCGAGGAGTATTTCTGTTTGTAATAAAGCCCTTTTGTGGAGAAAAAAATAATTCTGATTGGCTGGACCTGGCTCCCCAGTGGGTGGGCCTGTTTCCCAATTGGGTGGGCCTATGCCCTCCCAGGTTCACCCATGGCTGTGCCCCTGCCCAGTTATGTGAAATCCATAGATTAGGTCCTAATGTATTTATTTACATTTACTGATTTCTTTAAATGAACCGTAACTCAGTATAATGGTTGAAATTGTTGCATGTTGCATTTATATTTTTGTTCCGTATATTTCAGAGTTAAGGAAAATTGGGTAAAATCCCCAAGAGCATAGAAAGTGTTTGGAAGTACTGCCGTAGAGGTCGGAGAGTGTTAAGCTTCCTTAATGTTCGTGTAGAATCATCATCCCTGGGGTGTTCAGCAGCAGGCAGGCAACCTAAAATTGTTTGACCAACTCCAGGCAGACTGGCCTACTTACATGTTTTACCCCAGACACTCATTGACTTTGGACTGTATAACAGTCACTAGGATGTCCTATATACAGAGAAGTACTGACGTGACCCACAACATGCCTTTAATCTACATGCACCCACTTTCCGGTCTCTTTGAATAGGAACCACAAATAACATGGATCAATCTTGTAGAATAGAGCCACTCCTCGCAGTACAAAAGAACATCTTACATGTGATTATGAGGTACTAACAGAGATACTTTGTGGTACTATAAGATAATGATGAGGTACTATAAGATACTGATAATGAGGTACTATAAGAGACTTATGCTGTACTATAAGATACTATAATGATACTATAAGTTACTGATGATGACGTGCTATACTATAATTATAATGAGGTGAACATGAGGTACTATAAGGTATGAGGTAGGTTATGAAGGGTCCTATTGACATCCCCTACCACCACTACACATGACCACATATATGTTTAATTTGCAGTCCCTCATGGACTGTATAGCCTCCATACTGTATGGATAGTAATTAAAAGGAACTATTTAAGAGGAATCGAGAAAGCCGCCTGTCCGTCAGGACCTGTCTATCCTAGACCAATCAATATCTCACAATCTAGGAGCTGCATATTCCTCTAGCCGATCAGATGGGAGAATTCTGTCTGGCTGATTTAAGAGAGCAGTTAATAAACTTTTCGCATGCCCTGGAGGGTGGTGTGTAAATCTCAGACCACCGCCATGGTTCATTTGGTTTCTAGGCCTACTTCAGAGGGAGTTGGGATGGGGGCAAGGAGGGATGAGGAGATGAATACAGTTATGTGGCATAAGGTGATAAATCCACCCCCTCGCCAGGAGGACGCCAACCCAACCAAGTCTCCCACCTAGTCCAGTCTGATGATAGAGGAATAGAGGAAGCTCATGAGAGACCATTTCTTGTCAGAATCATCCAGCAGTGCAACTCAGACCCTTCAGTTAGGACAAGGACAAGACAGCTTCAGTTAGGACAAGGACAAGACAGCTTCAGTTAGGACAAGGACAAGACAGCTTCAGTTAGGACAAGGACAGGACAGCTTCAGTTAGGACAAGGACAAGACAGCTTCAGTTAGGACAAGGACAAGACAACTTTAGTTAGGACAAGGACAAGACAGCTTCAGTTAGGACAAGGACAAGACAGCTTCAGTTAGGACACGGACAAGACAGCTTCAGTTAGGACAAGGACAAGACAGCTTCAGTTAGGACAAGGACAAGACAGCTTCAGTTAGGACAAGACAGCTTCAGTTAGGACAAGGACAAGACAGCTTCAGTTAGGACAAGGCAGCTTCAGTTAGGACAAGACAGCTTCAGTTAGGACAAGGACAAGACAGCTTCAGTTAGGACAAGACAGCTTCAGTTAGGACAAGGACAAGACAGCTTCAGTTAGGACAAGACAGCTTCAGTTAGGACAAGGACAAGACAGCTTCAGTTAGGACAAGGACAAGAGAGCTTCAGTTAGGACAATGACAAGACAGCTTCAGTTAGGACAAGGACAAGACAGCTTCAGGATCCATAGAGAGAGAAGAGAGAAGGAGACAGTGTCAGAAGGATCATGGGGGGGAAGACTGGTCTTGTGAGGAGGACAAGGGTTGACAGATAAAAGTAGCACAGGGTTATCTCCAGGGAGATGCCCAGTATTACATGAGCTCCAAATTGCCCCCATCTGATGCCTGTTCTTCTGGCACCTCATTATGAGGCTTACGGGTGGTCTATTCCAAACCTGCCTAAACTGACACTGCAGCACAATCCCCTCAGAGCCTCCCTAACCAATAGAACCATCCTCAGGGCATTATCTCTGACCTCTAGCCGAATCAGCTCACACACACACACAACTTTAGAATTCCAGCCCATCTTAGATAGAGTGGGAAAAGCCATGAAACCCCTCTTCTACTGTACATTCACTCCCTGTGAGGCTGTACGGTCCTTGTACACTGTGCTACAAAACTGTCTTATCATTTCCGAACCCCAACAACACTGAATGAGCTCATCAGCTTATACTGTAAGTAACACCATTTTCACATTTGGATGCAGGCTATGACTTAACAAAAAGTTGTGAATCTCTCCTGATTGACATTGAGGCATTCACGTCTTGTTTCCCCAGGGGAAGGTCGTCGTGTCTGTATCTAAAATCTGATTAGGTTTAGAGCTTCTCTACGGTGTGCGCATTGGGAGGTGGAATAATGGCCTCCAGTCAGAGGAACAAATACTTAATGTATGAGAGTGAAATCAGCACATTACATTCAATACTGTACATGGTACCTACTTATCACTGACACATATATATATATATATGCTCATATTGTCCTGTGTGGCTCAGTTGGTAGAGCATGGTGCGTGCAACGCCAGGGTTGTGGGTTTGATTCTCATGGGGCACCAATACGGAAAATGTATACATTCACTACTGTAAGTGGCTCTGGATAAGAGTGTCTGCTAAATGATGACAATGTTAAATATTGTTGCTGTCTTATGAAAACCCCATTAACCAAAACCTTTAAGTCAAATGATTTTTTTTCTCCATAATTTCCATTTAACGAACGTACAATTATAAAACATCCGAAGCTATTTTGAACACATTTTTTTTGGTACTAGAGTCATGAAATATTCAGAGTACATTGAGGGGAGTTGCTGCTTTCAATAAATGAAAAGGAAACATTTATATTGACCAACAATTTGTTTCAAGGTTTTCATCAGACAGTGACGATGTGTAGAATAAATGAGTTATAACCAGACTTTCCATGTAAAGACAGGAACAGTTACATCATGTTAGTATGTACAGTATATATGTGATGTCAAGTCAATTAGGAATATGTCAACATGTACTGTAGATGTGTGAAGCACAACAAAAGGCTCCAATGTTTTTCAAAACACAACAAGTGCCTACTTCTGTCATTACGTAAGCCCCATAGCTGTGATGTGACTCCTCAGGCTCAGTAGAGTAGCTCATCAGATCTCCAGTGCTGCATTATAGATGCTGTATCTACATGCAGACCCATTTGGACAGTAGACAAACCCAATAGCCCCACCTCCGTATTGTTTCTAACTTTCCAGAGACGTAGTACGTTCATTAAGTTGTTACTACCACTCCCTGCAGTGGCATAGTGCTGTGTGTGTGTGTGTGTGTGTGTGTGTGTGTGTGTGTGTGTGTGTGTGTGTGTGTGTGTGTGTGTGTGTGTGTGTGTGTGTGTGTGTGTGTGTGTGTGTGTGTGTGTGTGTGTGTGTGTGTGTGTGTGTGTGTGTGTGTGTGTGTGTGTGTGTGTGTGTGTGTTGCCCCATATTCTGTTATAGGGATCAGTGTGTGACAATGTAAACCTGATCTGGGACCCAATGTCGTTGTGGGGATGAATAATTGATTGGGTTCTGTGACGCTCCAAATGGCTGGATAGACTACAGCGTGTTCCTGCGCTGCCCTTGAAGCTTCCTATAAGAATGTCACAATGTGTTTAAATACTGTACAGCCCTCTCTAAAGCAAAACCAATTCCTCCTCATTTATTGTCAAAGAGGTGCTGTGTTGAGTGACTACACAGTGCACTCTGTTGGTGGTGACAACTCCAGGCCAACCCAGTGAGAGCCATTCAAAGTCATATCAAAAGAGCGCAACACAGGTACAACCAGTGCGAAAGGACTCGAAATATAGACTAAGACACAGGAAGTCTCATCTTTCATTAGTTTGTCATCTCACTGAAATAAGTATAAGGTCTTGTCAATACCCTTCACGACAGTGTTAAAATTAGATTTGGGCTTTCAGGTGATGAATGTATTGGATTTCTCCACAACCCAATAAGTTGTCACTACTGTAGATAAATCATACTTATTTAAGCAGAGAGCCCTCTGCACTAAAGGTGAAGGGGTCACTGGACTCAGATACCCCCGAGGTCTGATAGGGAGCAGTGATGTCTATACCCTGCCTGCCCTCTACTTGCTATTATAATGTGAGACATCCAATCCAGGTGACCTGTTCAGAATAATTTACCATGCATACACCAAGACCAATTATTGCAGTTACCTCGACTAACATGTACCCTTGCACATTGACTCGTTATTGGTACCTCTTGTATATAGCCTGGGTATTGTTATTCTATTGTATTACTATTTTTCCTTTAGTTTATTTAGTACATTTTTCGCACATACTTTTCTTTTACGCTGCATTGTTGGTTAAGGGCTCGTAAGTAGAGAAGAAACAGTAGTATCTCCAATCAAACCCACGTGTGCAAACATGACTAAGGACTTTATTAACCAAATCATTTCCCCTGTAATATCCACAAATAAAAGTGATCTCTTTTATATATATTCACATTGTATCATTTTCATAGTGTGACAAAATTCTCTTTTGGATTTTCCAGCCATTCCTATAATTGTCATAGATCAGTCCCCATGCAGTCATTGGAAAGGTTGAAGAACGTAGTAACAATCTATCTGAGTAGATTGAGTAGACGGCATGGACAGACAGGTTCAGCTTTAATGGAGTTCTTTTCCTTGGCTCCTCTCGTTGTTGAAAAACGGCCAGATACCTATTCATCGATTTGATCACACTGCGACATACAAAATAAATAAATGAAGAAAGCAATATCCCCTTGCAGAGTCTTCCTCTTCTTCTTCTTGTTTTTAGACATTTCTATATTTTTATATATAATAATAATGACTGTAATTATCCTTGATATAAATTCAATAGTATTTTTCTCTGTCAAATTTAAATACATTATTTTGGCAATTTCATATGGTGTTTAGAATAAAATAATACTCAAAATAGAAAATAAAACAGAGAAATGAGACAGAAGAGGAAAGAAGAGAGAAAGAACAAAAGAAAGGAATACTTGGAGTCAGAAATATACAACTTCAGTTGTTGTTGAAAAGTGTCCATCATCATCATAGTTCCGTGCCAGCTCTCTGTGTAGAGCTGCAGTACAGTATACAGTCCATGTCCTGGAGTGTGTAACTCCTTGTGTTATACCAGTGTGTAGGACTTTGCGTAGGGGTTGTTGCTCTGTTTTAAGTGTCCTCTGGAATCTAGCAGGGACTCCTGTGAGCTACTGAGCTTGGCGGCCTGTGCCTGGGCCAGGTCTCCGGTGGCCTCACGGCCAGTGGGCTCACGCTGGGGCAGGGTGGAGGCAGTCCCTGGCTGCCACTGCTGCACCTCCCTGGACGTGGGCACCTCCATGGGTGTGGGCTCCAGGAGCGGGGGCCGTTTCAGGGTGCGGCTCTTCTGGGGCTCCAGACACGCCTGGCCCAACGCCCCTGCCTCCCCTCCTCCGTTACCACCGTTGGACCCCCGGCCTCCCGACACAGAGCCACGGTTTAACAGGAAGTCCATGCGTAGGTACGGGGGCAGGTGCACCAGCTCTCCACCTGAGGGATGAGACCAGAGAGGGGGTTAGAGGGGTACCAGTCAGGAAGGTTAGCGTGGGTACCCAGTCAGGAAGGTTAGAGGGGTACCCAGTCAGGAGGGTTAGAGGGGTAACCAGTCAGGAAGGTTAGAGGGGTAACCAGTCAGGAAGGTTAGAGGGGTACCCAGTCAGGAAGGTTAGAGGGGTAACCAGTCAGGAAGGTTAGAAGGGTACCCAGTCAGGAAGGTTAGAGGGGTACCCAGTCAGGAAGGTTAGAGGGGTACCCAGTCAGGAAGGTTAGAGGGGTACCCAGTCAGGAAGGTTAGAGGGGTAACCAGTCAGGAAGGTTAGCGGGGTACCCAGTCAGGAAGATTAGAGGGGTACCCAGTCAGGAAGGTTAGAGGGGTACCAGTCAGGAAGGTTAGAGGGGTACCCAGTCAGGAAGGTTAGAAGGGTACCCAGTCAGGAAGGTTAGAGGGGTACCCAGGCAGGAAAGTTAGCGGGGTACCCAGTCAGGAAGGTTAGAGGGGTACCAGTCAGGAAGGTTGGCGGGGTAACCAATCAGGAAGGTTAGAGGGGTACCCAGTCAGGAAGGTTAGCGGGGTAACCAGTCAGGCAGGTTAGAGGGGTACCCAGTCAGGAAGGTTAGAGGGGTACCCAATCAGGAAGGTTAGAGGGGTACCCAGTCAGGAAGGTTAGCGGGGTAACCAGTCAGGAAGGTTAGAGGGGTACCCAGTCAGGCAGGTTAGAGTGGTACCCAGTCAGGAAGGTTAGAGGGGTAACCAGCCAGGAAGGTTAGAGGGGTACCCAGTCAGGAAGGTTAGAGGGGTACCAGTCAGGAAGGTTAGAGGGGTACCCAGTCAGGAAGGTTAGAAGGGTACCCAGTCAGGAAGGTTAGAGGGGTACCCAGGCAGGAAAGTTAGCGGGGTACCCAGTCAGGAAGGTTAGAGGGGTACCAGTCATGAAGGTTGGCGGGGTAACCAATCAGGAAGGTTAGAGGGGTACCCAGTCAGGAAGGTTAGCGGGGTAACCAGTCAGGCAGGTTAGAGGGGTACCCAGTCAGGAAGGTTAGAGGGGTACCCAGTCAGGAAGGTTAGAGGGGTACCCAGTCAGGAAGGTTAGAGGGGTACCCAGTCAGGAAGGTTAGCGGGGTAACCAGTCAGGAAGGTTAGAGGGGTACCCAGTCAGGAAGGTTAGAGGGGTACCCAATCAGGAAGGTTAGAGGGGTACCCAGTCAGGAAGGTTAGCGGGGTAACCAGTCAGGAAGGTTAGAGGGGTACCCAGTCAGGCAGGTTAGAGTGGTACCCAGTCAGGAAGTTTAGAGGGGTACCCAGTCAGGAAGGTTAGAGGGGTAACCAGCCAGGAAGGTTAGAGGGGTACCCAGTCAGGAAGGTTAGAGGGGTACCAGTCAGGAAGGTTAGAGGGGTACCCAGTCAGGAAGGTTAGAAGGGTACCCAGTCAGGAAGGTTAGAGGGGTACCCAGGCAGGAAAGTTAGCGGGGTACCCAGTCAGGAAGGTTAGAGGGGTACCAGTCAGGAAGGTTGGCGGGGTAACCAATCAGGAAGGTTAGCGGGGTAACCAGTCAGGCAGGTTAGAGGGGTACCCAGTCAGGAAGGTTAGAGGGGTACCCAATCAGGAAGGTTAGCGGAGTAACCAGTCAGGAAGTTTAGAGGGGTACCCAGTCAGGCAGGTTAGAGGGGTACCCAGTCAGGAAGGTTAGAGGGGTACCCAGTCAGGAAGGTTAGAGGGGTACCCAATCAGGAAGGTTAGCGGGGTAACCAGTCAGGAAGGTTAGAGGGGTACCCAGTCAGGCAGGTTAGAGGGGTACCAGTCAGGAAGGTTAGAGGGGTACCCAGTCAGGAAGGTTAGAGGGGTACCCAATCAGGAAGGTTAGCGGGGTAACCAGTCAGGAAGGTTAGAGGGGTACCCAGTCAGGCAGGTTAGAGGGGTACCAGTCAGGAAGGTTAGAGGGGTACCCAGTCAGGAAGGTTAGAAGGGTAAACAGTCAGGAAAGTTAGCGGGGTACCCAGTCAGGAAGGTTAGAGGGGTACCCAATCAGGAAGGTTAGAGGGGTACCCAGTCAGGAAAGTTAGAGGGGTACCCAGTCAGAAAGGTTAGAGGGGTAACCAGTCAGGAAGGTTAGAGGGGTACCCAGTCAGGAAGGTTAGAGGGGTACCCAGTCAGGAAGGTTAGAGGGGTACACTCACTACACTGAGCTGGGAGGAAAATTCTCAATGCATTACTCGGTTACTTTCGATTCCATAGTAGGTATTTTCATATGGTATGTACTTACTGTCAGGATATATGGTATATGATAGATAGGAAATCATATGAGTGGAGGAAATATGATTTCAGTTTGGATAATGTAATCTAATCTATCATATTGAGTCAGGAGGATACAGATTCTATAATGATTTCAGGACGATATCATTTTACATGGCTTGGCGAAGGGATTACTTATCCTATGATATTGCTGCATTAACCTGTCAGATTCATATTCAAATCACCTTTCCATTTCTTCAGGACTATCACATCGAACAGTCCTGCACTGCCCACTCTCAAACTCTCCTCATCTGTACTTGGGGTTAACTGAAGCAAAACGGTGCTTCAAATCTCATTCAGAGACAGATTCTTTGCTGTCCAGGACCAGAACAAACCAAGCATGTGACGTAACCCAAGCGTACATTTAGTTAATGACACTGCAGCACTTTAAAATACTTCTCAACACAGTATTCCCCCACGCAGACAGTGAATCACTGGACACGGTTGAGTGGATGATGACACCATCACTTCTGCTGTAAATGTATCTCATCCACTGGATAAATTACATATTTCATTTAGTAAATTAGATAATCACAAAGACGTGTCCAGTAGCCAGAGATGTATGAGTCGTACTGAAGATTTTACACTTGATTAGGAGTGGTGGGGAGACGTGTCCAGTAGCCAGAGATGTATGAGTCGTACTGAACATTTTACACTTGATTAGGAGTGGTGGGGAGACGTGTCCAGTAGCCAGAGATGTATGAGTCGTACTGAAGATTTTACACTTGATTAGGAGTGGTGGGGAGACGTGTCCAGTAGCCAGAGATGTATGAGTCGTACTGAAGATTTTACACTTGATTAGAGTGGTGGGGAGACTGTTCTGGTGGGGAGACTGTTCAGTACTGTTCCATTACTGTTCTAATGGATGTCTTCAATATTAATCTTTCAGAGGCCACAGAGATCAGCAGGCTTCAGTGACTGGCCTTTTCAATACCAAATCACTATCCCCCACCACACAGAGGAGGACCGGCCCATCTATGTAGATTGTATCCTACATGTGACCTTAGTGACTTAATCCCAGAGTTCACAGGGAGCATGAATAATTTACTGTGTATCTAATAGGTTTTATTAAAACCTGTAAATGGCAACCATTTTAAAGCTTTTCTTTGGGAGCTCATTGGGAATTTATTTAGCTGAAATCCATCAGGCTGTAAATTGCAGGGCGTGGGTAATGGCACAACTTATATCAGCTACACAACAATGATTCCCAGTCATGCATTATGTCTCTATGCAGGGGTTTGGGGGTTGATGTATATGAATGTTTCAACATTCTGTGTGCCCAAGTCGATCTGCGCTAATGGGAGCTGTTCTCATTTTCTGTAATCTGGCCTTCAACTACCCACACACTAGTAAACATACAGACACATCGCGCATGCCCACACACACACCCACACACACCCAAACACACCCAAACACACAGAGACACCTTGGCTTGTTTAAAGGCCCATCACATTTTGACTACTCAACACAAGAAACAGTGTTGCAGTAAATGTTTATGAGCTGAGAACCTCAAGATCATCCTCTATGATTGGCTCATAACAGTAATTGCACAGGACAGACTGTTTATGAGCGGTCACACAGATTGTTGCCCAATGTTTCCATCCAGCTTGCCCCAATCACTCTATTGTCACACTCACACACGCACGCACTCGCACACACACTCACACACACAAACAATTAGGCTTGCCAGGTTGACCTACTGACCCCAGGTTGACCTACTGTATCAGTATCAGGTGTGTGTGATTGTGATTGACACGTGTCAGAGTAACAGGAGAGAGGCCTGTGCCCTCCTCCGTATCCCTGTGTGAATGACAGATGAGGTCACAGTGTCAACTCAGGGCAAAGGTACATTACTACAGAAGGGGGGGGCAGGGGGCCACTGTCAGACAGACATACATACAGACAGACAGACGGACGGAGAGACGGACAGACGGACAGACAGATCGTTGACATTTTATATTGAAAATTGACTCTTTTTTCTAATCATACTGACACTCACTGGGAAAAAGCACACAAAAATGAACTGTTCAAACTAACATTCCACAGAATTCCACAGAATTCCACAGTGTGTGGAATTCTGGCTGATGGCATACCAGACTGGTAACAACGGTCTTCAACAGGGACTTACTGTAGAAACCTCTAAACTTGTCTGTGTGTCTGGTGTCGCCCAACTCCCACTGGATGAAAGTGAAACCAGGGTTAGCACGACGCTACATCAGGCTCTGCGTCTGAAAGACCGTTATCACGCTGAACGTCTCCATTGTGGAAGTAAAGTGCTGTTTTGTATTGACAGACAATAGCTTTAGATTGGCTTGACAGATAGCCTCTACTTGCCCTTAGCAGACGGTTTAAGCCTCCTGCTGGCTGATGACTGTGGGCAGATGGCTTGTGTACGCACCATGAAAACATAATGAGGAACGGAAACTCAAGACCCAGCTCAGATAGCCAAAACCTGTCTACCTCGTCTCACTCACCTCAGCCCAGTCCCTACCTCCAGACACCATCAACAACTAGCTAGTCTTCATAACCCCAGCCCAGAATGACAACTAGCTAGTCTTCATACCCCCAGCCCAGAATGACAACTAGCTAGTCTTCATAACCCCAGCCCAGAATGACAACTAGCTAGTCTTCATAACCCCAGCCCAGAATGACAACTAGCTAGTCTTCATAACCCCAGCCCAGAATGACAACTAGCTAGTCTTCATAACCCCCAGCCCAGAATGACAACTAGCTAGTCTTCATAACCCCCAGCCCAGAATGACAACTAGCTAGTCTTCATAACCCCAGCCCAGAATGACAACTAGCTAGTCTTCATAACCCCAGCCCAGAATGACAACTAGCTAGTCTTCATAACCCCAGCCCAGAATGACAACTAGCTAGTCTTCATAACCCCAGCCCAGAATGACAACTAGCTAGTCTTCATAACCCCAGCCCAGAATGACAACTAGCTAGTCTTCATAACCCCAGCCCAGAATGACAACTAGGCAGGCCAGGACTCAATACATTCTCAATACAATACATTCTGTCTCTGTGTATGTGTATTTTTTAACAAAAAATATTTGAAAATGGGAATTTCCTCATATCTATGTATTTCAACCCAGTCTGTTTGGTCTGTCCACAAACTGCGCTAGACAGTGTAACCAATAGGAATGGGAGGTGAGAAGAAGCAGGTCATATGAGGCCAACCCGGGAGAGGACAGTGTCAGAAAGGCGGATAGCCTGACAGATGGACGTAAGGACAGCTCCTCCATGTGCAGACATTTCTGCAGAGAGCTGAAGCTAAACACAGCACTGTGAGGGGTATTACTGGGTTTTAATGGTGTTTGTACTTCATCGAGCATTAACAGCATGCCAGAGGTGTTATCTGAGGAAGAGTATCTCATGATCACTATTTTGCAATAGGCATTTTGTAAAATGCTGTGTTAAATGAAAGCTATGAAACTTAACTTTGAACAGGCCAGAGAGCTGTGGAAGTTACAGTTGTAATGCTGTGGCCCAAGGCCTAATTGGAGCAGAACTGAACTGCTATCTATAGCAGTGTTTTCCAACTCCGGTCCTCTAGTACCCCCAACAGTACACATTTTTGTTGTAGCCCCAGACGAAAACACCTGATTCAACTTGTCAAGGGCTTGATGATTAGTAGAATCAGGTGTGCTGGTCGAGGGAAATATGCCTGTTGGGGGAGGGCCGGAGTTGGAAAACACTGATCTAGAGTAATGAGGAAAATAATACATAATAATTTCCTTTCAGTAAGGTTTGAACTGTACTATGTGTTTGCAGTGTATGTCTGTTCTGTATATGAGTGCTGCCTTCTCCTTACCCGGTCTGTGGGCCTTTGGTGCGGCCATGTTCATGACCCGGCTGATGTCCTGAGGCTTGGGCGGGGAGGCTGTGAACCTGCAGATGCCTGACTCAGACGGCGTGCTAGATGCCAGGCTGTCTGTGTAGTCGTTGGTGCCGGCCGTCATTTGCTCCGAGGAGGTGTCGGAGATGAAGCACTCTGTGATAGTGAACTTGGCGTGCCGCAGGTGCTCCTCCATCTTGGCGTGCTCGTAGGCCCGGGCCAGCTCCTCGTACGTGGACGACGCGCTCTCTGTCGACACCATGCTGCTCCGCGCGCGGTCTGCGTAGTCACACACAAACACACACAGAGACACAACATCCATTATAGTGTATGTATATAGCTCAAATTTCCTAAGATATATAGGAAATATCTTAAAACATACCGTGAGCACTCTGACCCTTCCACGTACAGTAGTAGTGGTCTCCCCTTTGCTGCAGACTAATGTTGTATGTGAGACATAGGGTCAGTCCAGTACCTGTGTCCTGCGATGGGCTGACGCTGTAGCTGTCACTCTCCTTGTCCACAGAGCCGGCAGCACGCGGTGTGGGCAGTCTCCAGTCTGTGCTCAGGGTGTGGGAGGAGGTGGGTGGTTGTGGCCGGTTCAGAGTCCACTGGCTGGCATAGCGGTTCCTGCTGGCTGCAGGGCCTGCTTTGGCAGTGCGGCGTGCTGTGGGGTCTGGGCATGAAAGGGCCAAGGTCTTTACTGGTGAGAGGCCTAGGCAGTGTCAGGCCTAGGCAGTGTCAGAATTGGCACCCTATCCCCTATGTAGTGCACTACTTTTGACCAGTGTCCATACAGAATAGGGTGCCATTTCGGACATACCACTGAAGAGCTACTAGAAAGTAAATTGCATACTGTATATTGAGTCTTAATTGTCTGTGTATCAAATTACACAAACATCTATTGATCAATAATAATTCATAGGTTTGAAATTACAGTATCAACCTAACCTTTCACAGTCGATATAATATTTCCCAAAGACAAATATAGTATCATATTCGGTCTGACCCAGACATTTAACCTACTGTGCTATGCATCAATGGCACCAAATCAGAATGTCCCTTTAGAACGGCCATGATTAGATCCGGCCTGGAGAAGCCAGAGAAGAATAGCAGTGGTAATAGTAGTAGATAGTAGTAATTCCATCAGTGGGTTGGAAACTGGCACAGCGGGCAGTGTTTGCCCAACACTCTGGATAGATGTGGCTGAGTTAGCAGATAAGGTTCAGGCTCACTGTGCTTATTGTTTATTCATTTTTTTGGGGCCCACTGTGCTTCCTGGCCAGCCTCAATGAGCCCAATCAGGTGAGCGGTCAGGTGGAGCCAGAGGCCTCTCCACTCTTCATCAGCTCAACTCTACTGGCTCAGCAGCAAGAGCCTCCATAGGCCACTGTCTAGCCACTGCCTTGACTCACACTGCTCTGGGCTGTGGGCTCTGTAAGTGGATCTGAGTGTTGAAACTATGAAAAGCTGATAATTGTAGTTTGCTTAGAATGGATTTGGGATCAGGGTGTTAGAGCTATTGTTTATTAAAAAAACTCTAAAGTCTAAACACTGATTGGAGGACTGGGGTACAGTTACATGCATATGAGAGAGAAATATGTACAATGATGCTTGGATTGAATTCAACTATATAAAAAAATATTAATCTTGACAAAGAGCATTCTTTTATTTTTCCAGGGGATGACATTAGGCTAGTAGCTTACTGTAAGTCAGAGTAAAGGTGGTGAGGGGTGGGATATAGAGGTGATTAAATAGGTAAGGCTCTTACTGGTTCCAGGCCGGGCGTCGGAGACGTCCACCAGTGGGCCGGTGGCCTGCGACAGGGACTGGTAATGGACTGTGTGCGTGACCGTGGACGACTTCTGTTTGGACGTCTCCCCAAAGTCATTATCAGTCAGCAGCACCGTCGACCTGTCGTCTGACAGACAGAAAACAGGGAGGGAGACAATGAGTTCTTAGAAAAGATGATCAAATATAACATGCAAGGGATAAGCATACTGTAAACTGGCGGGGAAGACAGGGGTCTCACCAATAATCTCCATAGTATCTCTCTCCTCGATGAGCAGCTGGGCTCGGGGGATATCGATGTGCATTCTCATGGTCTGCTGCTTGTTGGATGTGTCTGGTGTCCGTGTGTTTTTACTAGGAGATAGTATTGTTTGCAAGTATTCAGTCATAGTTTTAAAGTAACTGTCCAAAAGACTATTTTAAAAAGACTTGCTATTTCCTCATACAGTATATCATACTCCTGAGGAGGATGAGCTGGCCAATCATCAGCGATCTATTTGTATTAATATTTTTAATGGCTGGTATACGCCCACAACATCCTGTTGTCGGGGTACGCACACACCATTCCAACACAGAAAAGTTGTTTTAAAAAAACTGAATGAAAAACGTTGGAAGGGAAACTATTTCACTCATATTGTAAGTAATTATAGGTAATACTTAATAGAGATCTGGAAACACTGGACAGTTAGTTTAAAGTATTTTATGATTCCTATCTAAAGTTAACATGTATTCCTGTTCACGTACCTCATCAGCATTTCTGCCAGGCTTTTTGCATCTGTAAAGTCAGCATATAGTAAATTAGTAACAACGCAGAGTTGACAGAAGCTAACATATTAAAATCAAAAGCACCAAGCTAATTTCCTAGATGTGCAAAACTAGAACATTAGAGTGGGGCAAATTAAAAGTGGAACACTAGAGCTGATCAGACCGTTCTACGCTGTTAGCTAAACTGATAGCCTCTTAGCCTCTCGGGGCGGCAGGTAGCCTAGTGGTTAGAGTGTTGGGCCAGTAACCAAAAGTGTTGCGAGATCAAATCCCTGAGCTGACAAGGTCAAAATCTGTCGTTCTGCCCCTGAACAAGGCAGTTAACCCACTGTTCCTAGGCTGTCATTGTAAATAAGAATGTGTTCCTAACTGACTTGCCTAGTTAAGTAAAACAATCTATTACATAATGAAAGTCAATAGTCACAATTCTACTGGTTCTGCTCAGGTTAATTGATCCTCACTCTCTTGAGCATGAAGCATACAGCTCTAAAAAGTGCTTGTGTGTTATTAAGTGCTTTGTTTCTATTGTGTGTGTACGTGCTTGTGTTCTGACTCACCGCGTAACCTCTTGAGCCTCTGCTCCCTCCTCCTCCTCTTCAGCACCATCAGGAGGATGAAGACCATGACAGCAGCCACCAGGATACAAGTGATGGTCACCATCATCTTCAGCCCCTCGTTGCCTGACATGTTGTCTGTGATGGGGTCCACTGTCTTCAACAGAGGAGGGATGGTGCCTGCGGAAGGAGGAACCAGATAAGCTTGGGGAACCTACCATCCTGAGTATCAGGCATGACTATTTAAGGATGCACCACCAGGGTTGAGGCATCGTAGTCAAATATGTCTCTTTGGAAGGCCTTCTTTGGTATATGAAATTACCCTGGTTCAGGAAAAAAATGTATCATACTAGAAGACCACTGAACTGAACTCACTTCCATCGGCGTTGAGCGTGGCGAACATGATCTTCTTCTCGGCGGAGCCAGCGCTATTGACCACTTTCATCTGCAGCTCGTACCAGGTTGCCTCCGCCAGGTCATACAGGATGTAGCTCTTGGTTAGGGAGGTGCGCTGAGCCGTGGTCCACGTTGCCGTGTCCATCGGATGGTACTCCAGGGTGAACGAGGTGATTGGGCAGCCACCATTGTTCCACCCAATTAGATTCAGCCTGACCCGGGTGGAGTTGATGCTGGCAAACAGCTCATGTTCTTTGGCAAACTGGGGCTCTGGAAAGAAGAGGGGTGAAGAGATCAGATGTAGACTTCTAAGGATGCCTGTAACATTTTATTCATAAGCCAGATCAGGTCACATAATAATTGAGCTAGTCTGAGGGATTGCTTGATAAAATGTTGGATAGAACTGTTGAGTTAGAGTCAGTTCTAAGGGGACAGTGGTGGTGGAGATGCTATAGATCATGGATGGGCAACATTGAAGGGGGTGGGGGCCACAAAAAAGTTGCTTGCAGGTCTGCATACCCACATGTGCCCACACACACCCCACCCCACTGCCACCACGTTGTGAGCAAAACATTTTAGCAGCCCCCCTCTTGACAGTGGACTGATATTTTTTTACGTTTTAAAGTTAATTTCGTGCAATTCTACACATTTTGCCATTGGGCGTAGCAAAAATGTTGCAGTTTTATAACTAATTTCATGCAATTCTACTCATTTTGCCATGGGGTGGAGAGGAAAATTAGCCGTTTTACATTTTACCATAGGGTGGAGAGAAGTGTTTGCAGTTTGTGATATCTGTGATATCTGAGTGAGACTGACTAACAAAATCAATGGGGGCCCCTCGGCCGGTAATTCGACCATGATTACTAGGTTTAGATAGCTGGCCGCTAGACTAATTTACCAATCTAGAAATGTTTAGCTGACGTGGCTAATTGATTGACTATCAGTGACTGACATAAGACAAAAACTACTGATGCACAACCAAATTTCAAAATTGCACTTTGTGTATTCAACTATTCTAACTTGCAATAGAACGTTTAGAACCCGAATGACTGAGTAAAAAAAAAAATGATCCGAGAGCCAGTTGCCCATCCTTGCTAAAAAGACTTCACCTTTGCCGTGGGTCTTTGCTTCAATGATCTCACTGATGCGTCCGGGGCCCACTCCGTTCTGAGCAGTCAGAGTGAACTTGTACCAGGTGCCACACTTCAGGTTCTCCAGACGGTACGACCGCTCACTAGGGCTGATGGGAAAGCTGCCCCACTGCTCACTGTTGTCCTCTGAGTACTGCAGGATGTAGCCTACAGAAAGAGAAAAAGACAGACAGAGCATAACTGTAAAATCTCTCCCAACATACTCCAAGTTAATCTAATAACTACATTACCCAGATAATCACTCACAGTGCTGGCACAGCAAAGTGGAACCTTGTAGTATTTGCACTTCCTTTCCAACAGATTGTTCAGTGTTAGACATCGGCTAAATACCTATAAACATGCCATTGAGATTGATTAACATTACATGTAACATAAGGCAGGACAACAGCACCTGATCATAGCCACCATTTCTTCGGACAAGAGGAAAATAAGACACTGTATTGGTGTTAGAGCAAAGACTTAACAAAATCATTTGACTCATGACATGAAAACAAATACCATAGGAAATCATCCTGGATATCCCTTAAAATCTCTTTTAAAAAGCCTGAGAGGCCAGAAGCCTGTTGTGTTCCAGTGATGACCAGCTATGATAAATCACCAGTGCTACTCCTTCTGTGATTGGGCTTTCTTCTTGACTGAGTGGTTTAACCTTCCACTTTAACCCACCTAATCTACTTTGTTCCTTTTTAATCTATTCCCTCTCCACTGTTTTTAGCACCCCACTCAACACAATTACTAGGCCTGTCTAAGATAATGAGAAGTGGAGGGACTTGTAAGATTATTTTGTTCACCCAATGTCCTAATAGGATACTAGCCGTGTAACTGAAGTGTCATTGGTGTGTCTTAGTAGTTACCAGTGACTTGTTGAGGTGTTGTTGGTTTGCCCAAATGGAGGTCTACTTTATCTCTTGTTGAAATGTCATTAGTTAGTGTGTCTGAATGGAGGTCTACTTTATCTCTTGTTGAAATGTCATTAGTTATTGTGTCTGAATGGAGGTCTACTTTATCTCTTGTTGAAATGTCATTAGTTAGTGTGTCTGAATGGAGGTCTACTTTATCTCTTGTTGAAATGTCATTAGTGTGTCTGAATGGAGGTCTACTTTATCTCTTGTTGAAATGTCATTAGTTAGTGTGTCTGAATGGAGGTCTACTTTATCTCTTGTTGAAATGTCATTAGTTAGTGTGTCTGAATGGAGGTCTACTTTATCTCTTGTTGAAATGTCATTAGTTATTGTGTCTGAATGGAGGTCTACTTTATCTCTTGTTGAAATGTCATTAGTTAGTGTGTCTGAATGGAGGTCTACTTCATCTCTTCTTGAAATGTCATTAGTTAGTGTGTCTGCATAGAGGTCTACTTTCTCTCTTCTTGAAATGTCATTAGTTAGTGTGTCTGAATGGGAATATTTGTCTTGTTGAAGTGTCACTGGGGTGTCGGAAAGGAGGTCTATGCCTTGTAGAGGTGTCTCTGGTGTGTCCAAATGGCCTAATGTCACTCACCTCTGATGGAGCTTCCTCCATTGTCCCCAGGTATCCAGGACAGAGTGATTGACGTGGTAGTTGTCTTGGTAACTGTGAGGCGTGGTTGGTCTGGAGGAACTGTAGAACAAAAGGAATGATGTTTTGAACTAGATCCATGACAACAAAGCATCTGTGCTACATCAAACTATCCACAAAGTGTCCTCAGAAGACCTACTGCTAACCTACATAGAAAGGCCTTTGAAGTGTTAGTACCAATTAGTATTGGACAGTTTTGGACAATTCTCCTTTTGCATCTCTCTCTGTCTTACCTTGAACCTGCAGGTTCAGCGTGATTTCATCAGAGCCCCAGTTGTTGCTGGCCACACAGCTGTAGTTCCCAGAGTCCTCTGCTTTCACCGTCCGGATGATGAAACTAGCGTTGCTATGGACACTGTGGCGTCCGTCAATCAGAACAGGAGCAGGGGTACCATTGCTGTTGAGAGGTAGAGTTGACCACATGATATTCAGTACAGTATGTGATCAGAGTAAAAAAAAAAAAAAGACATTCCTGCGTTGTGTTGAATCATGTGACAGATGGGTGTTGACCATAGAGATGTATAGAGATCATTACTTGGAAATAACACCGTTTTGCATGGTTTGCCTAGTTCGTAAACAGCTTAAAGCTATATGACCGCCATAGAGTGGCCACAATAAATGAATGACACACAATATTTGCTTCAAGACTCCAGCCCTGCAGGTGGCGGTAAGTCACCAATATTAGCTTTGCACTTTTTTCAAACGTCAAAATAAGAAAAAAATGGAATACTTTAAAATGTAGATAGCCTCAATGGCTGTCACAGACGCCATAATGGCACAGATACAACGTTGCGATCTCTATACATCTTTATGGCCTTGACTTACTTTCCCTTCAGCCACTTGATGGTGGGGGGTGGATCTCCGACCGCCTTGCAGGGCAGAATGATGTCCCTCATCCAGGGTGTAGTCACTGTTCCGTTGAATGTCAGGATCCTGGCCGGAGCTATGGGGGTTACATACATGCACCACTGTGACTGTACCATTCTACCCCTATGAAAAACAATGATGAATAAAAACAGAACGCAAGCAATATCATAGATGCCAACACCATAGTGCAATCAATAATACTTCAGCCAGATTAGTTTTGATAGTTACACTATTACACAGGCAGCCTGTACCTTTGGCCCGAGGTTCCACTGTGATGGTCTCACTGCTGTTGCCTCGCCCAGCGGCTGTCACGGCAACCACCCAGATGCTGTACTTCCTGTTGCGGGCCAGGTTTGGCACTCTGTAGAAATATACATCAGGAGAAGCCTCAAACTCACTCATCACCTGGAGAAAGGGACGGAGAAAGGGAAGGGGGTTACACATCTGTGCATTTAACAGGGGAGTAATCTTCAAGAGTATTCTCTCTCCGTACAGGACTTTCAAATACAGCCCGGAATGGGAGGACTGGAGGCGGTGTTATAATGAGAGCTGTGGTAATGATAATAGAGCTCCGTACAGTGGGGTGGTTGGAGCAGAAGACGATGTACTTCCTAATGATGCCGTTGAGTTTGAGAGGAGGGAGCCAGGACACAAACACCACGGAGCTGGTGGAGGCTGCGGCCTTAACCCCCGCTGGAGGCCCAGGGACTAGAGGGAGGAAGGAGAGTAAAGATTATGTTAAACATACATATATACTGCAAGTATTAATAGAAACATATGGGCTCATGGCCCTATTCAAACCCATTGCAGACAGTGCTTTATTCCTGAAATCTGATTTGACGTATTCATGCATAGCTTGAACTTTTGCAGGAATCATGCTGTGATGTCAATGTGAAAGCAATGATCCACATCTATCTCAAGTGTATCTCAAGCCAGGATTTGTATCTCACTGTCTTCCTTGGTCCGGGTGAAGATCTGCTCGCTGCGCACCCCGTCCCCGGCCCGGGTGAAGGCCAGAACCTGGATGCTGTAGTTGGTGTATTTCTCCAGACCATCCAGTTCCAGAGACGGGTAGGAGGTGGTCACGTTCCTGATCTCTCCCAACTCTGACAATGTCACACAATGGTTACACAACAGTTTATCACTCACTCTCACACCATGTCAAATCAAGTCTATGATCCAGTGTGATAGAATTCAAAGAACTACAGTACAGTGACCACAATAACACATTAAGCCTATAACATGCTCCCTGTAAGACCACACTGCAAACTACCATACAAGATGATGCCCATACATAGTAAAATACTGTGATTTTTGACCGAGGTAGTATCTGTGATATTGCAATGACTGACTACTGGCAGTAGTGCTCTGTCTGCTGCGTCTCCTCTGTCCTTGACTGAGTGTCCTTGTAGACAGAGCTGAAGCAGTGACATACTGCATCCTGTGAATTATTGATGGAGGCCCGGCAGGCTGCAGGCTGGATCCCATCCACAGGGCCTGAGCAGGAGCAGGGTGTTAGCTCTGGGTGCTGCCCACTCTGGTCCTGTGGTACCTTCCTCCATATAACCCACCTCACTAGAATGAAGCTACTAAACAATTAATGGACTAGATTATATACAGAACAGGATGTGTCTATTGAGATATAATACTCATTGGATAGTTGATTTATAAGTAAAGCTATAAGTTTAATTTGTAACTAATTTGACCAACACTGACAGAATGAAATTAAGGAGAAAATGGCAATGTTGCTGAAATATTGCAAAAATTCAACAAGGCAAACCCATGATCTAGAGTTGCCTGTTGAGAAAACGAAACTACTACTACTAATAAAAACTAAGCTAGGGGCGCAAATCTGCCAAGTACAAGATCAATGACATGCTACATAGCACAATTAATATAGAAAATTAGAGACTGGGCTAAAACCATTATGATCATAGTGCTCATACCACCAGTGGTCCGCTAAGTGCCTGCTAGCTGGTGTGTTCTGAGTGTCTGTTAATAAGCCCCTACCTCCATCTGGCAGATTGGCCCAGTAGATGACTCTGTAGCCCTGCAGGTTTCCATTGAGGGCCTCTTTGGGCAGGGTCAACCAGGAAAGAGAGATTACTTCTGGAGACTTGGCCATGGCCAGGACATTCTCAGGGGGACGCGAGGGGACTGTTAAGGGACAGGAGGGAAACAAAGTTAGGACAAATGTACAGACAATGGTCAAACTAGGCTGAATTAACTCCCCCTACTGGCTTCTAACTGTATTGCTGATTTCAAATATTTCGGTTTGAGGTAATTCAGCAATCATCCAGAAGATGGTAGTCTACCTATGGCAGTGAATTTTCACAATGTGAATGCAGGCACACGCACGCACGCACACAACTCTACTCTACCCTACCCCACCCCTTAACCCCCTGATCCATACTAACCATCCTCCAGTGTTTTGGTGATGACCTCCTGAGAGGAGGGCCCGGTGCCTGCACGGTTAGCCGCCTGCACCACCACCCCGTACTCAGTGAACTTCCTCAGGTTGTCCAGGGTGATGCTCTCGCTGCTGTCCCCTGTGGTGTCCATGCTGATGATGTTAAACTGGAAGCTGCCTCCAGAGCTGTACTCTCTGTAACCCACCTGGTAGCCCCGGATCACCCCATTCTGAAGGTGCTTGTGGGGGGCCTGAGGAGTAGGAGGAGGAGGAGGAGGGATGGATCAGACTGTACATACTCATGACACAGATAGAAACAGGAAAATCTCTCTGTTTAACTCCATGAAGACACAGTACCTTCCAGGTGACTTTGATGCTTTGTGGAGAGGTGGCCTCCAGTTGTACTTCTTGTGGAGGGCCATCAGGGGCTGTAGAACAGATGTGTAATATTAACACAAAATACTCTTATGAGAGATTCAGTTGAATGAGGCAGAGATGATAGCAGAGACGATAGAGGAAAGCAATACTTTTTTCTGGTTGGTGTGTGGCAAATTAATTAAGTAGACTAGACCCAGCTGCTATCGCATTGGTGCATATGGGAGAGACACCCCTTAAGTAGACCAGAACTGTGAAAAAAATGTTCCATGGTAAAAGGCCTTTTTGAATCATCTGTATAATCCACCATCTTTGACGGAGGCAATTCAGACATGAATTATATTTAGGAAATATTTCACTAGATGGCGATGCAGCACTAGAAATATGTTTGCTCTGTTATGAACGAGAGACAGACCTTTACTGTATTCAAGGGAATATTACAATACAAATAAATACATATCCATGACTAAAATCTGAAGACAAACAGAATATGTGTCAACCTGGTTTGGAACATAACTACATGATGTTTTGACCCGGTGAAGGAGAGATCTGCGTGGGCTGACCTGCTTCGTCAGTGGTGATAGTGAGCTCGTTGCTGGTATCGCTCTTGCCGATGTCGTTCTTGGCAAAAATGCGGATGTTGTAGGTGGAAGAGGGGTGCAGGTCTATAATGGTGGCCTGGTTCAGCTGGGGGGACACGTCTTTTGTTATCTGGGCTGAATTCCACGAGGCTGGGGGAAGGGGCAAACGCAATGAACCTATTAGCATCTCTGTATGACATGACAACCAACAACAAACAAGTTCGCGAATGCAGAAACATATTTAGTTATAACTATGTCATATGCAATTTCCTATGGATTTATCACGTTATTCCATAGGCCTATATGCCAGCACTACCTGATTTGTTCTTGCACTCAATGTCATATCCTGTGATAGGGCTGTTTCCGTCAAAGCCCATGGTCCAGCGGAGGGCAATTGTCCGGTCTCTGACCTCTCGGATTTCCACCTCGGGAGGGTCTGGAGGTTCTAAACGGGTTTAACACCACACACACACACAGATTAGATAGAGAGGTTTACCTGTTCACTTAGTTGCCCTGACAAGGAGAAAACAAACTGCAGGCTGAAGTTAACTAGGGCCCAGAGATGTTGGCTTATGTAGTCAGGAACAACTTAACAACAGTAGCAACAGAAAGGTTCCACTATGAAGAAACAGCTTAAGAAGCTGGAGCAGAAGCCAGGGGTTTACCTTGTACTGTTAACTGAATGATCCCTCTGTCTTCACCATAGGAGTTGATGGCATGGCAGGAGAAGAATCCAGAATCTTCCCGAACAGTGGGCAAAATCTGAGGAGAGGTCAATGTACTTTTTAACCAGGAAGCATCACCATAATGCACCATCATAGTTCAGTATTCAACTGATAATAACCTCTGGTTATTTTATAGGCTACACAAAATGTCCAGCATCAATCACTGCAAGTACAAAGGTTACTATAATTATTCATGCTATATTGAGAGCGTACTATACTAATACCAGCTCAGTACAAACACAACAATATACATCACCCCCTTTTGAGGTGGAGGCCCCAGGCCCCCAGCACACCTTCAGAGTGGAGATGACCTCGTCAGCCACCTCTTTGACCACGACGGTGTAGCGGCTGGTCTCTGGGTTGATGATGCGTTCCTCCTTCTCCCAGCGCACCATGATGGGCTTCTCCCCGTGGGCCGTGCAGCTCATCTCCTTCTGCTGGCCCACCGTGGCCATGGTGGTGTTGGGGTACGACGTGATCATGGCTGGGACTGAGGGAGAGAGGGAGAGGAAAGAAAGGGAGAGATTGATGCAGAGATTGTAACTTTTATTTAACTCAACAGAGGCTCATACATTCTCCTTTAACAATTCACTATAAGTTCACAGACTGGCCTCTGCCACCCTAAAGCCTAATTCCCAACATGAGAATAGTCAACTATGGAGAGGCATGAACTCCTATTTAGATCGCCCTGGTTCCCACAATACATTGAACACTAATGGTTCAAAAACAGGCCTTCAGGTAAGCAATCTTGTCTCTGCTACAGCATCTTTGATACAGACAGACAGCAACTGTTTACGTGTTGTTCCTGAGGCAGAGCGTCTCAAACAGAGACAGAGACAGGGTGCTACAGAGCAGAGGAAAGCCGTGACTAGTCTGAACTCCCCACGGTGTGTAGAGCTCGTCCTGCGTTACGATACTATGACGCACCACGCTTATTAGCAGAGGCTCTGTGTGTGTGTGTGTGTGTGTGTGTGTGTGTGTGTGTGTGTGTGTATATATTTGGGGAAATACCCCAGTACAGCTATAAACTGCTGCAGGTGTCTTCTACTACTGTACAGATACACAACACAGTCCTGTACTGTCTCACATAGGTTTGTGTAGATCACAGTTACATTGAAAGCCTTAATGGTACAACCTGCTGTATTGATATCTGTTACAAAGGCAGCACATGCTGTATGTACAGTGCACTGTTGCTGATGTTTCAGAGAGGAATGGACTTCAAAGCAGATCAAATAATGTATTGTATATGAATGTGTATCTTTACTGTATGTGTTTAACAAGATCATCCATACAGTACATCCTACTGGCTAAGACAATGGGATAAGTCTGGGGGCTGGTGCTGTAGCCATTCTCATCTGTCTGTGTGTGTGTGTGTGTGTGTGTGTGTGTGTGTGTGTGTGTGTGTGTGTGTGTGTGTGTGTGTGTGTGTGTGTGTGTGTGTGTGTGTGTGTGTGTGTGTGTGTGTGTGTGTGTGTGTGTGTGTGTGTGTTAAAGGAGCTGTTTCTCCAGAAGCTAAGTGGGTAGTACAAGCAGAGAGGACTCGTGGCACGTCTCAGAAACACTGTCTGAGAGCATGTTCCCCTGCAGCAGTGTAACTGTGATCTCTCTCCTATCCCACCAGGACGGCTATGATTTAATGATGAGAGCCCACTTTGATTATTCATACACAGCAGACAAGACTACTCCTCTGGCCCCACTGCTGTCTCACTACCTCTCCACACACACACTCAGAGCCTCAACCTCTCCGCTGTCTTCTACACACACAGTCGCACACCAACACAAGAAGGCAACAGTCATACACAGAACACACACATACACACACACACAAATTCAGAGAAACAGAGAAAGACATGCAGAAAAAACAAACCACACATAATCCCAGGTGACACACTCAGAGGGGTGTGTGTGTAGGAGGGAGATGCGGCTCCGCTAGCTGACAGCCCGTCTCTGACATGATTGAATGTGTCAGACTAAGGTCTGCCAACGTTTAAGCCTCATCTCTTATTCACTCTCAAGCTACGCCAAAGAACGCTGATTTATTTAGCGTGACAACTATGAATTTTAAGTGAGGCACATTCAAAAATCCTCCTCAGCCTTCTCTAAATGTTATTGCTCCTTAACAGGGGTAGTTTCTACATCTGAGGCAGCGCCGTGGCGGGCGGCGTCAGCAGGAGACCTGCCTGATGTTCTCCTACTCCTGCCCCCGTGAGACCGAGGGCATGCCTTGATGAGCGCTCCGCCTTTGAGGGGAGGGGGGAAGAGGGGGAGCCGGAGGAGGGGAGAAAAAAATGCAGAAAATAAGAAGAATCCTAGTTCTGACATTCCTTTCGAACAACACAGGCAAATTATCTGCTATTGTTATCACACATGTAGCTCTGGCACATAACCTAGCTCCATCACTGTGTGATCAGCACAGGTCAACATGATCAAATTGCAGGGAAATGTCTGTCTGCTGTGGCTGTCTGTTAAAGCTACAGAGACTGCCTCCTCTGTGCTGTCACGGTGTCATACTCAGTTTGCTGTGACACTCCCAGTACTGCTACAGAAAAGGCCTCAGGTGTCAAATATGACTGAAAACAAACAGGCAGCTCAAGGTGTTCTCCATCTTAAACCATCCTCACAACAACCTGAGACTTGTTAAAGAAGGTTGGGGGACAACAAAAGGCTGCTCTCAGCTAGACTCCTCTCTCCTGCCTACATTCACCAAACAGCCCTCAGTAGCCCCCCAGGCTACCAGTATTCTTTTTGATGGCCCATAATTGCTTGGTTGATGTATATTTTTTAATATCCAGCGATGTTACAGAGCCTGGTAATAATGTGCAGGAGGGAGAGAAAGAGAGAAGGGGAGAGAGAGAGAGAGGGAGGAGGTTTCTATTCCTATCTGTCTGTCAGGTCCAGATAGGCTATGTGTCACTAGGCAGAGGGAGACTGAGTGGAGGTTGCCATATTGGATGGAGATGGACTACAACTGACTGTTTTCTTAATCATCCAGTAGCATTATTAAACGGTTTGAATTGCAAAAACTGCCGGTCTTGAAATTGTGCATGATGAACAGAACATTATAGAGTTTAATTTAGGGAAATCCAGGGAAATCCAAAAAACATTGGTTTATCAAATAAAATGAAAACATCTTAATGTAGGATTTCATGTTGGCTAAGGTGTACACATTTTGAGGAAAATGTATTATCTGCACAGCAGGAGAAAAATCATTGTATCTTTTTGATCTGTACCCCTTCTCTGTAGAAGAGAGGGACTGAAAATAAGGTACAACACCACATGCAAATAGCTGTTCCCCTGTGCCCTTACTTAGTCTGTCTCTAATTTAAGTACTGATGGGTTTAAATGAAGCAGAAACGCACTGAAGAGCTTCATCGGCCGGTGACACACACATGCATGCACAAATGTGCACACACACACACACACACACACACACAGGATAGTTAGGAGAGGGAGGGCAGGCAGGCAGCAGTGCATACTGAAACACTAATGGTCTTCTTTTTCAATCCACTCAAGCGAATAAGTACACTTTTACAGAAAGCATCTTGAGTCTGAGTGCACAGTTCAGGGGTTATAAGGCATGAAATGTGATATTATGATGAGTGACAAGAGTACAGCTGTACCATCATGTAATGACTGAGCTTCCAACCCCCCAGTAGCATGATGGATACCACTAACAAAAGCCCCAAAGACATCACAACTCTGGGATTTTTGGATAATCAGAATTTCCCCTCTCCAAGATGTCGATCGTCATTCAATTAAAATAGTCTTGAGAGATTTGAGTAAAAATAAACAGGAAATGAGAGTAGGCTATTGAAGAGAACGAGCAGGAATCTATAAAGTAGGGAGTCTATACACCTCACTACACAGAGACACGCTCACAGTAGGTCCCCTTTACAATTTGTGTTACTGTAACGCCCCTTTCTATAACAGCCCTAAATCTCCCTGCGTCTTCCTGATGAAGCTTTTGAAGGCTTACTGAATCTGGTGGTCAGGAGCAGCTCTCCACCTAACTCCTCCATCCATCCTAACCTACAGTACAGTACAGTACAACGTAGCCAGCTCACACATACACACACAATTACAGTAGGCTATGAAAGACTGAGACTGATACATTAAAAGCAAATCTCTTGCTCTCCCCTCCTCCCTCTGTTCATTCCCAATGATATCGTGTGTCCTGGGGCATGCTGGTCTCAGTGTCATGGTGGAGGCTGATCTGGGACTGAGGCTGGGGTGACGGTGCTGTGTGAGGATAATACGCTTCAACCCTCATTTCATCATCTCTCCTCGCCGGGCATCGTGGGAAAGTAGGCCACCACACCACGCAATGCCTCACTGGGCAATACCACACACACACACACACACACACACACACACACACACACACACACACACACACACACACACACACACACACACACAATTAAATGCATATAGCCTACAATACACCCACACACGCATATTTACAATACATACACACACACTCCTCAGGCCGGCCCAGCATTCTTCTCACAGGCCATACAGTACAAGGATGACTGGTTGGGTGGAGCCACTTTAATGCCCTGTTCTCCTGCACAATTACTCTCTCACACTCACTCACCACCACACTGCCACAGAACGCTGCGATGACAACAGGAGACAAATACCTCCTGGGAAAAGAAGGTAGAGAGGAGAGGAAGATACTTTCTTGTGTCTGGAAGTGTATTGCTGTTGTTGGGCCTGGCTACGGTGTACAGCCAACTGTCTGTCAGTGATAAGTAGGCATTAATCAACTGCTTAGCTACTGTTTATGGCATGCTGACCAATGACCTGTGTGGTAATGTGAAAAAAGTAATGGTCCCTGGGCCCAGCCAATTGCTGATTGGCTGTGTAAATGTGCTGTCTCTAGGAGGGCTGAGAGTCAGTGTCACCACAGGTCTAGCCGCTGCATGGCAACCATGGCCTTCAGTGAGCTAATGTACTGATGGAAACACAGAGTGCTACATAAGCACTTCCATGTTAGCCTCATTAACTATGACAAGCTCATACTGTACAGTACACTGGGTGGAGTAGGCCAGGGCATCGTAGCAATGCTAGCTAGCATACAGCCACTGTCTGTTGCATCTGTGAACAATGGCGCCGGAGGGGAGGGCTGCCGTCTTATCGGCTTTTAACCAACCATGCTATTTTGTTAGTTTTTTTGCATTGTTCATAACTTGTTTTGTACATAATGTTGTTGCTACCGTCTCTTATGAGCGAAAATATCTTCTGGACATCAGAACTGTGATTGCTCACCTCAAAATGGACAAATAGTTCTTTTTTAATGAGTCGGATGGAAGGGATATACTACTACAGACACCCGATCAGGCCCAGATCCCCATGATTCGCTGGAGAAGGAAACAGAGATTTAGTGGAAAAAGATCAGGGTGCCTTGCGAGGATGAGGCGACGAGTGGCTAATCTGTCCTTGCCTTCCGTCCTTCTAGCTAATGTTCAATCGCTGGAAAATAAATGGGACAAGCTGAAAGCACGTATATCCTACCAACGGCACATTAAAAACTGCAATATCTTTTGTTTTACCGAGTCGTGGTTGAACGACGACATTAAGAACATAAGGCTGACGGGTTATACACTCCATCGGCAGGACAGAACAGCAGCCTCTGGTAAGACACGGGGTGGGGGCCTATGCATATACAGTATGTGAACAACAGCTGGTGCACGATATCTAAGGAAGTCTCGTAGTTTTGCACGCCTAAGGTAGAGTATCTCATGATAAGCTGTAGACCACACTATCTACCTAGAGAGTTTTCATCTGTATTTTTCATAGCTGCCTACATACCACCACAGACTGATGCTGTCACTAAAACCGCGCTCAATGAGCTGTATACCGCCATAAGCAAACAGAGGCGGCGCTCCTAGTGGCCGGGGACTTTAAAGCAGGGAAATTTGAATCCGTTTTACCTCATTTCTATCAGCATGGTAAATGTGCAACCAGAGGGAAAAAAATTGTAGACCACCTTTACTCCACACATAGACGCATACAAAGCTCTCCCTCGCCCTCATTTGGCAAATCTGACCATAATTATATCCTCCTGATTCCTGCTTACAAGAAAACATTTAAACAGGAAGCACCAGTGACTCGGTCTATAAAAAAGTGGTCAGATGAAGCAGATGCTAGCACAGACTGCAATATGTTCTGGGATTCTTCCGATGGCATTGTGGAGTACACCACATAAGTCACTGGCTTTAAGAATAAGTGCATAGAGGACGTCGTCCCCACAGTAACTGTACGTACATACCCCAACCAGAAGCCCTGGATTACAGGCAATATTCGCACTGAGCTAAAGGGTGGAGTTGCCGCTTTCAAGGAGCGAGAGTCTAACCCGGAAGCTTATAACAATTACTGCTATGCCCTCCGACGAACCATCAAACAGGCAAAGCATCAATACAGGACTAAGAACGAATCGTACAAGGGCCAGACGCAGGGCCAGACGGATTACTAGGCCGCAGGGCCAGACGGATTACTAGGACGTGTACTTTGAGCATGCACTGACCAACTGGCAAGTGTCTTCACTGACATTTTCAACGTCTCCCTGTCTGAGTCTGTAATACCAACATGTTTCAAGCAGACCACCATAGTCACTGTGCCCAAGAACACCAAGGTAACCTGCCTAAATGACTTTCTTTGAAAGGCTGGTCATGGCTCACATCAACACCATTATCTCAGAAACCCTAGACCCACTCCAATTTGCATACCACCCCAACAGATCCACAGATGATGCGATCTCTATTGCACTCCACACTGCCCTTTCCCACCTGGACAAAAGGAACACCTATGTGAGAATGCTATTCATTGAGTACAGCTCAGCGTTCAACATCATAGTGCCCTCAAAGCTCATCACTAAGCTAAGGACCATGGGACTAAACACCTCCCTCTGCAACTGGATCCTGGACTTCCTGACAGGGCCGCCCCCAGGTGGTAAGGGTAGGTAACAACACATCCGCCACAATGATCTTCAACACGGGGGCCCCTCAAGGGTGCGTGCTCAGCCTCCTGTACTCCCTGTTCACTCATGACTGCACGGCCATGCACGACTACAACACCCTCATTAAGTTTGCTGATGACACAACTGTGGTGGGGCCTGATCACCGATAACGATGAGACAGCCTATAGGGAGGAGGTCAGAGACCTGACCGTGTGGTGCAAGGACAACAACCTCTCCCTCAACTTGATCAAGACAAAGAGGATGATTGTGGACTACAGGAAAAGGAGGACCGAGCATGTCCCCATTCTCATCAACAGGGCTGTAGTGGAGCAGGTTGAGAGCTTCAAGTACCTTGGCGTCCACATCACCAACAAACTAATATTGTTCAAGCACACCAAGACAGTCGTGAAGAGGGCACGACAAAACCTATTCCCCCTCAGGAGACTGAAAAGATTTGGCATGGGTCCTCAGATCCTCAAAAGGATTTACAGCTGCACCATCGAGAGGATCCTGACGGGTTGAATCACTGCCTGGTTTGGTGTCAGAGGAAGGCCCTAAAAATGGTCATCGACTCCATCCTCCCTAGTCATAGACTGTTCTCTCTGCTACCACATGGCAAGCAGTACCGGAGCACCAAGTCTAGGTCCAAGAGGTTCCTAAATAGCTTCTACCTCCAAGCCATAAGACTCCTGAACAGCTAATCAAATGGCTACCCAGACTATTTGCATTGCCCCCACCCCCTCTGGAACACTGTTGCTACTCTCTGTTATCATCTATGCATAGTCACTTTAATAACTCTACCTACATGTACATATTACCTCAATTACCTCGACAAAGGTGCCCCCACACATTGACTCTGTACCGGTACCCCCTGTATATAGCCCCGCTATTGTTATTTACTGCTGCTCTTTAATTTGCTATTCTTATCTCTTACTTTTTTGGGGGTGTATTTTCTTAAGACGGCATTATTGGTTAAAGGTTTGTAGGTAAGCACTTCACTGTAAGGTGAACGAACACCTGTTTTATTCAGCACATGTGACAAATAACATTTGATTTTATTTGATCTTCTCAGTGTCTTAGCCACACCATGATCAGAGACTCTGTCTAAATAGATTGTTCATGCTTGTTTACACCAATCAGAGTAAGTATATGAAACACAAAGGCATGAGATGGAACCTAAAAGTCTGTGTCAATTTATGATGTGTACATGTGAATGTATGGTTACTGATGTGTGTGAGAGGGTGTGTGAGAGGGTGTATTTATTTACATTATGTGAATCTGAATGGATGCATGTTAGAGATAGTGTGCGCACACGTGTGTGTGTAAATGTGGCATTGTGTGTACTGTAGGAGCACACGTGTCTGACCATATTTGCATGTGTGTGTATGTCTATGTGTGTTTGTGTGTGTGTGTTTGCATTATTATGTAGCAGTCAATGCCAGGAGGGAGCTGCATTTGGCTCTGACAGAGAGAGAGCGACTTAGCAGGGGGGCTCCTGCAACCGCTTGATAAGAACAGCAACAGAAAATAAGCTCTCCTCACATCTGAGCACCATCAAATGAGAATACTTCCCCCACGCAGCAAAGCCAGACTGGCAGTGCCAGGAGACTGGTGACCAGGTCATTAACATACTCCACATGCTGCAGCCACACCAGTCAACACAGCAGAGAGAGAGACACCACAAACTGTCTGGACTCCAATACAAAACCATGTCCTTCTTTCAGTATGTCATGACTCATCACTCAGACTGTGTCTGTTTAAACGTTGTGATGATTCAATGTACAGTTACTACAGCAGCCTATAGGCCATCTGTGTCTCCTGACCCCTCCTGTCTCAGCCTCCAGTATTTATGCTGCAGTAGTTTATGTGTCGGGGGGCTGGGGTCAGTTTGTTATATCTGGAGTACTTCTCCTGTCCTATTCGGTGTCCTGTGTGAATCTAAGTGTGCGTTCTCTAATTCTCTCCTTCTCTCTTTCTTTCTCTCTCTCGGAGGACCTGAGCCCTAGGACCATGCCCCAGGACTACCTGACATGATGACTCCTTGCTGTCCCCAGTCCACCTGGCCATGCTGCTGTTCCAGTTTCAACTGACCTGAGCCCTAGGACCATGCCCCAGGACTACCTGACATGATGACTCCTTGCAGTCCCCAGTCCACCTGGCCATGCTGCTGCTCCAGTTTCAACTTCCACCTGACTGTGCTGCTGCTCCAGTTTCAACTGTTCTGCCTTATTATTATTCGACCATGCTGGTCATTTATGAACATTTGAACATCTTGGCCATGTTCTTTTATAATCTCCACCCGGCACAGCCAGAAGAGGACTGGCCACCCCACATAGCCTGGTTCCTCTCTAGGTTTCTTCCTAGGTATTCGCCTTTCTAGGGAGTTTTTCCTAGCCACCGTGCTTCTACACCTGCATTGCTTGCTGTTTGGGGTTTTAGGCTGGGTTTCTGTACAGCACTTTGAGATATCAGCTGATGTACGAAGGGCTATATAAAGACAGACAGACAGACAGACAGACAGACAGACAGACAGACAGACAGACAGACAGACAGACAGACAGACAGACAGACAGACAGACAGACAGACAGACAGACAGACAGACAGACAGACAGACAGACAGACAGACAGACACAGACAGACAGAGACAGACAGAGACAGACAGACAGACAGACAGAGACAGACAGACAGACAGACAGACAGACAGACAGACAGACAGACAGACAGACAGACAGACAGACAGACAGACAGACAGACAGACAGACAGACAGACAGACAGGGTGAAAGACAGGGTGAAAGACAGAGAGGGTGAAAGACAGAGAGGGTGAAAGACAGGGTGAAAGACAGAGAGGGTGAAAGACAGAGAGGGTGAAAGACAGAGAGGGTGAAAGAGCGAGATAGAGAAAGCAGGCCAGAGAAAGAGAGAGCACAGTGGTGTAGTGGTGTTGTGGTGTTGTGCTCTCTCCCTCTCTTTTCCACATGGCAGACTCTGCTTGAATGAAGAGTTGAACGTGTAATGGAGGGGACATAAGTCCTTAGCTGCTCAACAAAAAAAAAAACACGGTCACACCCCCACACCCCCCCATGGCCAAAGTACCAGTGACTATACTGTGGGGTCAACATTTTACACTTACCCTTCTTTCCTCAGACCCAAACTCACAGACATGATACAGTTAAATAAAGGTTAAATAAATAAATAAATATATAAAAAATACATACTTGTCATTTGATGCTTCACCCAACAATACCAAACAGAGTTTGTCTAACAAGGAAGTCAAAAAGAAACGTTACAGTAGTTTTGGAGTCTTACTTTTGACGGTGAGGTACATGGACTTGCTAACGTCAGCTCCCACATCGTTGCTGACCTTACACAGGTAGTAGCCGCTGTCCTCCTCCAGTACGTGTTTGATTAGCAGAGAGCCATTGACCAGCAGCTGGATACGGGAGCCCGAGTTCAGGGCGATGGGCTGGAACTGGGGAACCCCGTTACCTGGGGTGGAGACAAGGAGGGACGGGGACATGAGTCATGGATGATACACATTTCAAATGCATTTAGCACCTTTCAAAAATCACCATCATAAACATTTTGAATGTAGAAGTCTACAATATCCTCTAATCCTTAATCGGAACCATTGTATTTATGGCATAAGCAAAGTAAGCTTAAGAGCACATGGGGGTGGTGTTCTACAATTTCCCCTAACTAATTTAAACCCAAAGCTACTACTGTTTTTGTTTTTAAAGCTCATGTTTTGGGTGCAGACTATTGATAGATGCGCATCCTTATTCAACTTGTACAGTGTGTAACGCTTCAGTGACAAAGCTTTAGGGATTTAAAGACAGTAAACATGTCTCTTAACACTGCCCCTAAACCTCAGCAGCTGCTGTGGAGAATGTAGCCACTAAAAGTGGGTAATCATGAAAGAGATGGTGCCCATGTTCAACACCAGAGCAGATTGTAAAGGAAGAAAACAACAAGACTGCAATGAGGCCTTGAAACAAGGAATCAGCCAATGAAATGCTGTGCAGTTTCCTTTACACAGCAAAGTACTTTTCTTTTCCTTTGTTTTTACATGTGAGGATTTATTTATCCACTGACTCTCAGGATTTGATGCCTGTAAGCTATGATTGGTATTTTTCATGTGAACAACACTGAACTTGTAGGCATGTACATTTACAAATCTACACATCAAAGACGGAAAAATGTATTGTACATATATTTTGGGTAAATACAACCTAATCGCCAAAGCATTGATTTTGTCTTGGTGAAACACAAAGATTAGTATTAGTATGTACACGCTTTTGTAGGTCAAATAGTATTCAAAGATCTCTGGTGGTGAGGTATACTTCAGCATACCAGCATACAGCATTATACTTTTCACATATCAGGGAACAAGTATATTTTCTATAATCATCCATGTTTCCGTTGGAGGTAATGTTGGACAGTCTTGTTCAAAAAGGTCAAAATGACTTAGTGTAATGTAGGAAATGTCTAATGCTGAAAATGTTCAGGTCAATGAGCTGCCTGGGAATGGAAACCCACTCAGAGCTGTAAGTGGTCTACCTATGTTACAGTAATAGCAACACATCCAGGCTCGCTCATAGAGTATTAAACATATGTCTGAACTGGGCCAGATATCAGCATGCGCTAAAGTTAGCGTGTAAAGATAAGGACATTTAGTGAGCTGTGGGTTTTGGCCCTTAATTAAAAATGCAGTCAAGTGCTTCTGGTTAGCGAGGGGTCAAGTGGCAGTACTATTCCCACTCTGCTGCCTTGTAAACGAGAAGAGAGAGAGATAGAGAGAGAGACAGAAAGTGAAAGAGAGAGAGAGAGAGAAAGAAAGAGAGACACACAGAGAGAGAAACCGAGGGTGACAGAGAGAGACAGAGAGAGAGAGAGAGAGACAGAGAAAGACGTGCTCTTGGATGATGGATTTTGCATATCCAGAGAGAGCTAGCAGTTATGATAATACCAGCTGACCTTTCCTTATTCACTTTTCTATCTCTCTGTTGCTCTGCTAACACCTGACTGGGAGAATAAAAAGCATCTCCAGTGCCATAATATACAGCAACACAGACACTTGCACTTACAAATTAGAGGTACATCTCAGATAAAGGCGCCGGCCAAGTCTTCTCTCGCCATCGCCGTGGCGAAGGATCAAGGTTCTGTCAGGCGTTATTAATCAGACAGGGCGTCTAAGATATTGAGGAGCGTCTCTCTCACATCAAACCCAATCTCCTCTCGGTCCCAGGGAGCCCAAGTCAAAAACAAATCCCATCAAAGCCTGGCTGCTGAGTCTGGCCCTGACCCACACCTTTGATGCCCCTCACACTGCCCCCACACGCCACACCATTGGTTGGATTAGTTGTCGTCTCTCCATTGGGGGAAGATTTCACCTGTGTTATGGACGGAGCAGCAAACACCTGGGTACCCTCTTCAGCTATCCTGGGCAAGTGCTGTGCCACTTTATTCACCTGCTCTCTCCCACCTCACTGGTAGCTCCCCTACCAAACAACCCACAGTGGCTGTACACCTGTGACCCGTGAAAGTGTATGTGTACACCTGCAGTTGTTGAACCACATCATACATGGGCTGTGGATGAAACCATATGTGTTCAATTACAACTACAGTTACTCTATCCAAAACAGCTGCTGTTACATCCCTAAACAATGTCCTTTAATGCGTTTGTATAACCATTGAATTAATGCTACCGACAGTCTTCTGATGCTTGATTTACGTATATGTTTACCTTTGGAGTGTTTCCATACGAGGGTGGGGCGTGGATAACCCTCAGCAGAGCAGTTTAGTGTCACAGTTTTGCCATAGATCCCATCCTGGTCTGTGGGCTGCACCACAAACTGGGGAGGAACTGGAGGAGCAGAGGGAACCACACACAGACTGACTTACTAGTACTTCTGAGATAGAAAGATAGTATGAGAGATAGATTAAGATTGACAAAAAGAGTGCAGTGGAGAGAAATATACAGTATAAAGACAGATGCGAAGCAACGGAGAGAGGAGCAGAGAAACAAACAGAAACAGAGAGAGAAAGAAAGACAGTAAGAGTCAGGGAGTGAGAGGAGGGAGCCTAAGAGAGATACATCTAGAAGCAGTGACGGAGACAGAGGAACAATGTGCTAGCCTCCTCTCACCCCTGACAATGAGCTGACTCTGGTGCTCAACGGCTGCAGCCTCGTTGCGTGCAATGCAGGTGTAGTTTCCGTTGTGGTCTGGGGACAGGTTGGAGATCCGCAGTGAGCTGGTGAACTCTATGTTGTCAATGGTGACCCCCAGACTGGCAGGGATTGGCCGCCCGTCCTTCTGCCATGTGATGTCCAGGGGCTGGTCACCTGACATTACCACGCAGGGGATGAAGACACGCTGGCCAATGGAGAACCGCTGGAATGCAAAGGGCTGGATGTACGGTGGAACTGGAGGGGAAGAGGGGGAGAGATGACCATAACCACATTAGGCTGAGAGACAATACACTATACCGGTCCAATCTCCTGTGTGTCATACTTCAATCTTCTATCAATCCCTTTGGAAATCATTGTTTAGACTCTAAACTCAGAAGGACAGAGTGAATCATCACATAATTCCACTTTAGTCATTCCTCCTGTCTAGCCAAACATTCTGTACTCTGAGTCAGAGCAAACAGTACCAAGCACAGGTGTACTATTCCAGAAACAGTTGAAGGGGTGATTCTGTATTTTGGCGATTCATGCCATGTCTGTCTAGAAAGAGAAGATTAAAGAAAACCTAACGATCCTCAAGTAGGGAAAAACCACCATGTTAAACAAATTATTGGAGAATCAGCCTCATGCTAGACTAGATAATGACCTAGATGTGAGATCCTCCTCAGTAAGTCCACTGTTGCACCTTCTCAGGGGACTCTCCAGCCATCTCGCAAGTCAGCCGTATTTGAGAATCAACAATTTAAAATGACATTAAAATAAGCAGCACTTCAGCACTGATTTAATTCATAACAAAGTAGGGATAATGGACTCCTGGGATCTCACCAGCCCCTTTCAGAATTTGAAGCATGAGCAGAGCAAATTAACTAAGGTACTTGTAGCGGGGAAGTGTTGCTTTATATCATGTGGTCACCCTTTTCCCCCGCCCCCCCAGGCTCATCTTATGGAAATGTCTTAAGCAGTGGCTGCATCCTTCATGACATGGATATGAGGCGTGGGGAATCACTTGTTAACGTTACCATTACGTATTCTTGGGCCTCTGGTAATCAAGCTCCATCGCTACTGTACGTGCAGTCATACTAATGACCCTAGCTTAGTCTCACATCCCATAGCAGTGCAGTCGTAGCAGTGGTGAATGTGTTACTGTAGCTTATGTTACACAATGTGATGTGAAGGCCAATGAGAGTCTGACCTGCGAGGTCACTTCCTATCTCTGCCTACAGCTTTGCCATGTTCTACTTTCCACACTCTCATACCTCTTAGAATGATTATGTATCACATGGAGATGTGTGAAACTTACTCCTCAGCCTGCAGTGTCCTCACTTGCGCCAATGAATAGCTAGCTTTTCATGTGGTGCCGACTGGTAAGAAACTTCAGGAGGGTGGTCGTGTGTGCTAGCATGGCAGAGGTCAGGAGTTTGCGCCAGGTGTGGGCCAAATCAAGAGGAAGAGGAACTCGCTAAGCAAGCAGCGTGAAGTCCTTTATACTTACCCAAGTGTGGTAGGCTAGTGTGTTTACTGTGTACTGTCACAGTGCATGAGTCAGGGAGACGGGCTCTTCTTACCTTTGACACTGAGATGGACGCTCTGATTGGTCTCTTGGTGAGGTTTGACCAATACCCTGCAATTGTACTCTCCCTGGTCCAGCTCCTGCACGTTAGACAGCTTCAGAGTGCCGTTGTTCTCAAAGGCCCTCTGCCTGTGGTTGAAGGGGAGCAGGTGGGAGTTCTTATACCACTTGATGGAATAATACGGGTAGCCAATGACGCGACAGTGGACGTACGCGTCCCGCCCTGCGATGGCCGTGATGTTTTTCATTGGACGGATGCTGGCAGCCCCTAAAAATACAGAGAGGGAGAGAGAGCTCTCTATAAACACATTTATGGGTGAGGGGATTGTGACATGACAGTCAGGAACATCAAGCCGTATGTATTGACAGCACACCCAAATGTGTTAGTTTTTACCACAGGACCTCATGGTAGACTCTGAAGAGAGGGCTGTGAAATCAGGACCATATTAGACAAGGACAAGGTAGGGTTGGCTGACAGCTGAAAGACAGAACACTTTAGTGGACAATATTCACTGTATGAGTTAACTGAATTACAAATCCAAGAGCCACTTGAAACTAATTGTCTTGTCTGAATAAATAATCTATACATTCAGCCACAACATAATAAGTAAAAACTAACTAAGGAAACAAAAGAGTGAGAACTATATTCCCTTTTGCAGTCTAAATATAAAACCACCACCAGCCTAGAAACAAAGTTAACATATGTGACGCTCAACAGTTGTAACTACAGGATACACCACACTGGACTGAAAACCTGCCTGTCAGTAAGGCCTACAAAGAAAATAATAATAAATTGGTCAACTGTGTTTAAACATCTACACATGGAACAGCAGTGCAAATCAGCTGACGGGAATCATCTCAGCAACAGTGATCTGTGTAGAGGATCAGATTACTATTAAAGACAAGAAGAGAGGTATTATGTTCAACAAATAAGACACAGTCAATAGAACAGACATGTTATGGATGGATCATACACACAATTCACACAAACACACACTAACAAAACATGGGTGGTTGTGACCTGGCATTGTTATTGACAGTATGAGGGACTGACATGCAAACAGGCAAACAAGATATGGGTGACTACAAGCAGTGTTGGGATAGAAAAAGAAAAAGACCTGGAGTATCACAGTCACACTAAGAGCATAGAGGGACGGTGTGATGAGAGATTCACACAGGGATAAAAAAATAAAAAAACACAAAGAAATTAGGGGAAACTAAACAATGGAGTCCAAAAGCTGCAACTGAGGAATAAAGGGAGCAAAGAGAAAGAAAGAAAGGCAAAAGAAATCTGAAAATGAGTAAAAAGTAAAAAGGTTAGGAATCTGTAGGCACTTTACAAAGGAGGGAGAATACAACAAAAACCTAAAAGAAACAGGCATTGAATTTGGAAACCAAACAAACATGAGTTAGGTGTATGTTTTTGTTGTTTTGGAGGAGCTGATCTGACAAGCACCTCTTACGTTTATTCGAGCCTGGTGGTAGACTGCCCCGGCCGAGTTCCTGCAGGTGCAGCGATACACCCCTCCGTCCACCTCCTTAGTGTGAGTGATGTTCAGCTGGCTGACCACGTGGCCCTCGTTGGTCTCGTAGTGGCCGGGGTGGTGGTGGTTGTCCTTGATGACCGGGTCGTCGTCCAGGTTCCAGGTGCAGGAGGGAGGGGGAGTGCCTTTGACGTTACACACCAGGAAGACCGGTTCGTTGGGGTTGACCACCTTCTCACTGAAGGAGGACAGAATCTTCGGAGTGCCGTCTGAAAGGGGAGAGAAAGGGAGACCATGAGTAATGGTTAATAAGACTGAACAAAAGCAGCAATAGAATATCTATCATCTGTCACTCAAACCTGTACACCTACCTTTTTTCTTTGTCTGCCATTATTGGGGGCAGTCTTGGCCAAATAAAAAACAGCTTTATTTTAAAGTGGCCTGCTGTTGCTATCTGCTAACCCTGGTATGTTCTACATCATTATAGATGATCAATATCCTCCTTATACAGTTCTGTGGCCACGCGAGACAGTTGCCCAAGCAACCAGGCTCAGGTAAGCAGTTTAAAGCTGACTGGGATAGTAGCCCTAATGACACTGGCTGCTCTGCAGCAGCACAACACAACGCATTAACACAGGCCCTGCATCGATCCAGGGCCAAAATCCCTTTGTGCTAAGTCACCGCTGGTGCTACTAAACATACATGGAGACAAAACATACACACACCCAGGGGTGAAACGTTCACTGGGTACAGGGGGCATTTTTGCCCCCCCCCCCCAGTTTTATCATTTGAATGTGACACAAAACAAGGCAATGGTGTGCTTTAGGACTATGCAGACAACTCAGAGTGGTCAGGTAGGCTGTGTTTATCTGACTGGATAAAATGTAATAATAATTATGTCCCCCCCACACTTCTTTTTTGTTTGTTTTTTTGTTGTTGAATTTTTTTACCCCTTTTTCTCCCCAATTTCATGGTATCCAATTGTTAGTAATTACTATCTTGTCTCATCGCTACAACTCCCGTACGGGCTTGGGAGAGACGAAGGTTGAAAGTCATGCGTCCTCCGATACACAACCCAACCAAGCGGCACTGCTTCTTAACACAGCGCCATCCAACCCGGAAGCCAGCCGCACCAATGTGTCGGAGGAAACACCGTGCACCTGGCAACCTTGGTAGGAGCGCACTGCGCCCGGCCCACCACAGGAGTCGCTGGTGCGCGATGAGACAAGGATTTCCATACCGGCCAAACCCTCCCTAACCCGGACGACGCTAGGCCAATTGTGCGTCGCCACACGGACCTCCCGGTCACAGCCGGTTACGACAGAGCCTGGGCGCGAACACAGAGTCTCTGGTGGCACAGCTGGCGCTGCAGTACAGCGCCCTTCACCCCTGCGCCACCCGGGAGGCCTCCCCCCCAATTCTAACACAAAAGTTGCGCACAACATAAAACCGTGAACGCTCATGCTACAGTCAACTGCCAAGCTGTACAGTACACATGGGAAAAAAACACATGGTAATATATTCTAACCACTGTCTTGTTACAACATCTTAAATATATCCAATAACTGCCATAGCAACATTGATCTTTATAAGAAACCACTACTGTATCTCACCCTCCAAGATGACCGGAACAAAATCCTGAGCGGACATTTTGTTCTTCCTGGCGAAACATTGGTAGGCCCCTCCGTCGCTCTTGGCCATGCCCTCCATGATCAGGTTCTCCCTGCTGATGCCTGTGATCCGCACGTTGTTGCCGGGATAGATGATCTCTCCGTTACGGTACCACGACAGCTCGTACTCATCAGAGCCACTGACACTGCAATGCAAGGACACCTTACTACCCACGCTGCCCTTCACCTTTCGTGGGCTGACCACTGCCTTCAGGGGCTCTGGACACCAGAGAAAACACAGAACACACATCAAAAACCACAAACCAAACTGGAGGCCTATGACATTGTTATACCGTGAAATAAATATTTTGTTGTGTGAACATTATCAAAGAAATAGGTAAACAAAGTGACAGGGCTATAGCACCTAACACAGAGACATCATGGTACCCAGGCTGGGATAGCTCCTGATGTGTGAGTGTGATGTGGTGTTTGGACTCACGTTTGACAAGCAGCCGGCCCACCACCTCAGCGTTGCCATAGCTGTTCCACACCTCACACACGTAGGTGCCAGAGTCGGTGGGCTGGGCGCTCTCTATCAGCAAGCCCGTGACACTCTGGTGGAAACGTGTGTCTGGCTCCAGGGGGCTGTTGTCCTTCAGCCAGCGGTACTTGGGCATGGGATGGCCCGACGCCTTACAGGGCAGCTCTACCCGATGGGACGCCATGACCTCCCGACGGTCAAAGCCATCCAGAATCCCCGGCTCTGAGTTGGTGGGATCTTATGAGAGATAAGAGAGAGAATATGTTATGATAAGAATAGAGTTCACTATTAGAAGAGATAGTGTTACGATAGCATTCACTGTGTTGTGGACATTGCAATATATGAAGATGCAGAAGTTTCTGATGTATTACTGCAACATTGTGTACTGTACAGAAATCTAGATGTTTCTGGAGTACCGTTATTTAAGGTATTTAGGGCACCATAGACTGACCTGACACAAAAAGCCGGGCGCTGTTGCTTTGCCTGGTCTCGCCCGTGTAGCGATGCCGTGTGGTGCAGCGGTAGTTATACAATCCATCCTCATTCTGGACATCCAGAATATACAAGGCTCCTGTGGTTGTGATGAGAAATCTAGGTCCTAGAAGAGAAAAAGAGAGAGGAGGGGTTATTCACATAAAAAAAAATACAGGAAGTCGTCTGGCCAATCAGCTCAATAGGAAACTATTCATCCAGTTAGAAAATACACCTGGTCCTGCATAATCACAAACATGAATGATCTAATATATACAGTATACACTGTACAGTGCATTTGGAAAGTATTCAGACCCCTTGACTTTTGACATTTTGTTACGTTACAGACTTTTCTAAAATTGATTAAATAAAATAAATCCTCAGTCTACACACAATACACCATAATGACAAAGTGAAAACAGGTTTAAAGAAATTTTTCCAAATGTATTAAAAATAAAAACAGAAATACCTTATTTACATATGTATTCAGACCCTTTGCTATGAGATCAGGTGCATGCTGTTTCCACTGATCATTCTTGAGATGTTTCTACAACTTGATTGGAGTCCACCTGTGGTAAATTCAACTGATTGGCCATGATTTGGAAAGGCACACACCTGTCCATATAAGGTCCCACAGTTGACAGTGCATGTCAGAGCAAAAACCAAGCCATGAGGTCGAAGGAATTGTCCGTAGACGTCCGAGACAGGATTGTGTCGAGGCACAGATCAAGGGAAGGGTACCAAACAATGCAGCATTGAATGTCCCCAAGAACACAGGGGCCTCCATCATTCTTAAATGGAAGAAGTTCGGAACCACCAAGACTCTTCCTAGAGGTGGCCACCCAGGCAAACTAAGCAATCGGGGGAGAAGGGCATTGGTCAGGGAGGTGACCAAGAACCCAATGGTCACTCTGAAAGAGCTCTTGACTTCATCTATGACAGGGCTGTCCAACCCTATTCCTGGAGAGCTACAGTCCTGTAGGTTTTCACTCCATCCCTCATCTAGCACACCTGATTGTAATAATTAACTGGTTGAAAAGGTGAATCAGGTTGGTTACCACTGGGGTTGGAGTGAAAACCTACAGGAGCGTAACTCTCCAGGAATAGGTTTGGATAGCCCTGCTCTATGGAGATGGGAGAACCTTCCAGAAGGACAACCATCTCTGCAGCACTCCACCAATCAGGTCTTTATGGTACAGTGGCCAGAAGGAAGCCACTCTTCAGGAAGAGGCACATGGAGTTTGCCAAAAGGAACCTAAAGATTCTCTGGTTTGATGAAACCAAGATTTAACTCTTTGGCCTGAATGCCAAGCGTCACATCTGGAGGAAACATGGAACCATCCCTACTGTAAAGTATGGTGGTGGCAGCATCATGGTGAGGGAATGTTTTTCAGCGGCAGGGACTGGGAGACTAGTCAGGATTGAGGGAGTGAAGTACAGAGAGATCCTTGATGAAAACATGCTCTAGAGCGCTCAGGACATCAGACTGGGGTAAAGGTTCACCTTCAAATAGGACAATGACCCTAAGCAAAGAGCCAAGACAACGCAGGAGTGGCTTCAGGACAAGTCTCTGAATTTCCTTGAGTTGCCTAGCCAGAGCCCTTAAACATGATCGAACATCTCTGGAGAGACCTGAAAATATCTGTGCAGCGACGCTCCCCATCCAACCTGACAAAGCTTGAGAGGATGTGTAAAGAATGGGAGAAGCTCCCCAAATACAGGTGTGCCAAGCGTGTAGCATCGTACCCAAGAAGACTCAAGGCTGTAATCACTGCCAAAGATGCTTCAACAAAGTACTGAGTAAAGAGCCTGAATACTTATGTAAATGTGATACTTCAGTTTTTTATTTGTTATACATTTGCAAAAATGTCTAAAAATCTGTTTCTGCTTTGTCATTATGGGGTACTGTGTGTGGATTGAGGAGGGAAATTTAAATCAAACAATGTTTTAGAATAAGGCTGTGATGTAACAAAATGTGGAAAAAGTCAAGGGGTCTGAATACTTTCCAAATGCACTGTATATACAAACGTATATGGACACCCCTTCAAATGAGTGAATTCGGCTACTTCTGCCATACCTGTTGCTGACAGGTGTATAAAATCGAGCAAACAGCCATGCAATCGCCATAGACAAACATTGGCAGTAGAATGGTTGTACTGAAGAGCTCAGTGACTTTCAGTGACTTTCCAACAAGTCAGTTGATCAAATTTCGGCCCTGCTAGAGCTGCCCCGGTCAACTGTAACAGCTGTTATTGTGAAGTGGAAATGTCTAGGGGCAACAACGGCTCAGCCGCGAAGTGCTAGGCCACACAAGCTCACGGAACGGGACCAGCGAGTGCTGAAGCGTGTAGCATGTAAAAATCGTCTGTCCTCAGTTGCAACACTCACTACCAAGTTCCAAACTACCTCTTGAAGCAACATCAGCACAATAACTCTTCGTCGGGAGCTTCATGAAATGAGTTTCCATGGCTGAGCAGCTGCACACAAGCCTAAGACCACCATGTGCAATGCCAAGTATAGGCTGGAGTGGTGTAAAGCCGCCACCATTGGACTCTGGAGCTGTGAAAATGCCTTTACTGGAGTGATGAATCACGCTTCACCACATGGCAGTCCGATGGACTAATCTGGGTTTGGAAGATGCCAGCATTACTCTACCTGGCCCAATATATAGTGCCAACTGTAAAGTTTGGTGGAGCAAGAATAAAGGGTCTGGGGCTCTTTTTTATAGTTTGGGCTAGGCCCCTTAGTTCTAATGATGGGAAATCTAGGGATAGCCGGCTTTTAATTTTTTTTCGCCTAAATGACATACCCTAATCTAACTGCCTGTAGCTCAAGCCCTGAAGCAATTATTAGTACCATTTAAAAGGAAACACTTTGAAGTTTGTAGAAATTTGAATTGAATGTAGGATAATATAACACAATAAATCTGGTAGAAGAAAATACAAAGAAAAAAACAACTGTTTATTTCTACCACCATCTTTGAAATGCAACAGAAAGGACCCAGTTCCAGCCATCACTCTGGTTGTAATTCCTATGGTGTCCACAATCAGTGTGTGTGAAAAGTTTCAGACGGATAACTTAAAGTATGAGCGAACTACATGCCATTTAGTGTGAAGTCACCCAGGTACATTTGGGCAAATCGTGGAGGAGACATTTGCATTCATATGACATTTTTATGTCAGAATATTGTCAAATCTGTATACTTGGACTTTGATTTAGCTTTTCCAGTATTAGTAGCCATATTATAAATTCAACATTTGCAAAACAACCAGTTTTCATAACTTTATAACTCTGAATATTCTTATAATTTTTGTCCAAAAGGAAAAGGCATGCTGTCGTACAAGGTTAGTAGCTACATTTTACGACAGATACAGGGTCTCATTGGCTATCTAGCTATCTTTGTTTGACCCCGATTGGCCCCCGAGTTGTTCAAGTGAAGACCGCCCACGTCATCGGCATGCCATGAAGGCGTCGCTCTCTGATCAAACATGGTGTTCTATAGGATATACTACACCCCTTATGATATAGTGAAGTCTGGTTACGTTCTAGGAACTCTGACGAATACAAACGGACGTGATTTGACTGGTTGAAACAACATTTAGGGTTAGATTTTCACAGATTCCTTTCTTTGCAAATAGAACGAGTGGAAATACAAAATCGATTGTTCATACTATATGGACCTTTTTAGGATATGAAAAAGGATTTTGTCTAACAAAACGACACTTCATGTTATCTCTGGGACAATTTGGATGATAAATCAGAGCAAGATTTCAGAATGTAAGTACACATTTCACCTTCAGAGGGGAATTTATCAAAACTATCGCGGTGAAAAAAGTGTTTTGTTGTTAGGAGCTCTCCTCAAACAATAGCATGGCATTTGTTCGCAGTAATAGCTACTGTAAATTAGACAGTGCAGTTATATTAATAACAAGAAATTAAGCTTTCAGCTGATATAAGACACTTATATGTAGCGACATTTGTTGTTTCTCTAAAATCTGCGATGGTGACAGAAGGCGCCGCATGATTTACAACTGTCCCATTGACGGGACGCCTATCCCTAAGAAGTTTTAACGCTACAGCATACAATGACATTCTAAACAATTCTGCGCTTCCAACTTTGAGGCAACAGTTTGGGAAAGGCCCGTTCCTGGTTCAGCATGACAATGGCCACGTACAAAAAGCGAGGTTCATACAGAAATTGTTTGTCGAGATCGATGTGGAAGAACTTCCGACTGCGAGCCAGGCCTAATTGCCCAAACATCAGTGACGACCTTACTAATGCATTTGTGGCTGAATGGAAGCAAGTCCCTGCAGCAATGTTCCAACATTTAGTGGAAAGCCTTCCAGAAGAGTTGGAGGCTGTTATAGCATCAAAGGGGGGCCCAACTCTATACTAATGCCCATGATTTTAGAATGAGATGTTCCACAAGCAGGTGTCCACATGCTTTTGGTCATGTAGTGCATATCCTTGAACACATCATACCAAGACCTTTTACCTGAAATAACCTTCACATTTGACCTCTGTCCTCCCTAGCTCCAGTAATCTATCTGGTCTGAACCTCTGCTTCAGCAACCAAATCCTCTTTGGGTGTCACTAGCAGTTCAGTCTGTGCAGTAATATTATGTTAATTCTGGGGATCAAACCCAACTGAGTGGGGTTGTCAACATCCATAAGGAATGATACCTTCCTCTTGCAACCATGCGTTATCCCCATGAGAGCAGATTGATGTCAAAACTGATCGAAAAAGCAATTTAGAGAGATTGTCTTCACTGTGCTTTGGCGAGCATGCTACGACAGAGACGGCTTAGTGAGCATTTAGGTCCCAAGGTACACCAGCCAGGGGCAGCTTCAGTTAAAACCAGCTACAGTAGCAGGGCTTTGCCTTGTCTCTGACAACGAGGAGGATGTCTTTAGATAAAGCCTGATCAAAATAGACTGTAAAACGTCATGCTTACAGGCCCCATGTGGCCTGAAATGTACAGCGAATCAATACAAGTCAAGCATTTTTACAAAGTTACCAATTGGTCAAATATACAAAAGGACTGGAAAAACCTACAATCAATATAGGCATATTTAATCATTAATTCAATATCTATTGTTTATATTAATAAATAATTACACATACAGTGCCTTCAGAAAGTATTCAGACCCCTTGACCTTTTCCACATTTTGTTACATTACAGCTTTTTTATCAAATGGATTTTAAAAAAAAAATCCTCATCAATCTACAGACAATACACCATTATGACAAAGCGAAAACAGGTTTTTAGACATTTCTGTAAATGTATAAAACATAAAAAACAGATACCTTTTTTACATAAGTATTCAGACCCTTTGCTATGAGACTAGAAATTGAGCTCAGGTGCATCCTGTTTCCATTGATCATCCTTGAGATGTTTCTACAACTTGATTGGAGTCCAAATGTGGTAAATTCAATTGATTGGACATGATTTGGAAAGACACACACATGTATATATAAGGTCCCACAGATAACAGTGCATGTCAGAAACCAAGATAGGAGGTCGAAGGAATTGTTCGTAGAGCTCCGAGGCAGGATTGTGTCGAGGCATGGATCTGGGGAAAGGTACCAAAAAATGCCTGCAGCATTGAAGGTCCCCAAGAACACAGTGGCCTCCATCATACTTACAGCTGAAGTTGGAAGTTTATATACACTTAGGTTGGAGTCATTAAAACTCGTTTTTCAACCACTCCACAAATTTCTTGTTAACAAATTATAGTTTTGGCAAGTCAGTTAGAACATCTACTTTGTGCGTCATGCACAAAGTAGATGTTCTAACCGACTTGCCAAAACTATAATTTGTTGTTTACAGAGAGATTATTTAACTTATTCACAATTCCAGTGGATCATAAATTGACATACACTAAGTTGACTGTGCATTTAAACAGCTTGGAAAATTCCCAACAATTATGTCATGGCTTTAGAAGCTTCTGATAGGTTAATTGACATGATTTGAGTCAATTGGAGGTGTACCTGTGGATGTATTTCAATGCCTACTCTCAAACTCAGTGCCTCTTTGCTTGACATCATGGGAAAATCAAAAGAAATCAGGCAAAAAATTGTAGACCTGCACAAGTCTGGTTCATCCTTGGGAGCAATTTCCAAACGCCTGAAGGTACCACTTTCATCTGTAGAAAGAATAGTACGCAAGTATAAACACCATGGGACCACGCAGCCGTCATACCACTCAGGAAGGAGACGCGTTCTGTCTCCTAGAGATTAACGTACTTTGGTGCGAAAATTGCAAATCAATCCCAGAACAACAGGTAGGCCAGTTGAGAACAAGTTCTCATTTGCAACTGCGACCTGGCCAAGATAAAGCAAAGCAGTGCGACACAAACAACAGCACAGAGTTACACATGGAATAAACAAACGTACTGTCAATAACACAACAATTTTTTAAGTATATACAGCGTGTGCAAATGAGGTAAGATTAGAGAGGTACAGTGAAAAATAGGCCATAGTGGCGAAGTAATTACAATTTAGCAATTAACACTGGAGTGATAGATGTGCAGAAGATGAATGTGCAAGCAGAGATACTGGGGTGCAAAGCAGCAAAACAAATAAATAACAATATGGGGATGAGGTAGTTGCATGGGCTATTTACAGATGGGCTATGTACAGGTGCAATGATCTGTGAGTTGCTTTGACACCTGATGCTTAAAGTTAGTGAGGTCTCCAGCTTCAGTGATTTTTGCAATTCGTTCCAGTCATTGGCAGCAGAGAACTGGAAGAAAAGGCAGTCAAAGGAGGAATTGGCTTTGGGGTTGACCAGTGAAATATACCTTCTGGAGCCTGTGCTATGGGTGGGTGCTGCTATGATGACCAGTGAGCTGAGATAAGACGGGGTTTACCTAGCCTGTTGTGACTCGGGGGGCAGTATTTTCATTTTTGGGAAAAAACGTTCCAGTAGTAAACGGGATATTTTGTCAGGACAAGATGCTAAAACATGCATATAATTGACAGCTTAGAATAGAAAACACTCTAAAGTTTCCAAAACTGTAAAAATATTGTCTGTGAGTATGACAGAACTGATGTTGCAGGCAAAAGCCTGAGAAAAATCCAATCCGGAAGTGCCCCATGTTTTGAAAGCTCTGCGTTCCAATGAGTCCCTATTGAGCTGTGAATGGGCTATCAACCAGATTACTCTTTCTCCGTATTCCCGAAGGTGTCTACAGCATTGTGACGTAGTTTTACGTTATGTTGAAGAATACACGTAAGCGGCTACATTGCGCAAGTGGTCACCTGATGCTGCCAGAGAGATTCTCGCGTAAAATATAGAGGTAGCCATTACTCCAATCGGTCCTACTGAAAAACGAATTGTCCCGATGGATATATTATCAAATAGATATTTGAAAAACACCTTGAGGATTGATTATAAACAAAGTTTGTCATGTTTCTGTCGATATTTGGAATATTTTTAGCCGTTTTCCGTTTTTCTCAGCCAAACGTGAAGAACAAACGGAGCTATTTCGCCTACAAAAATAATATTTTGGGAAAAAAGGAACATTTGCTATCTAACTGGGAGTCTCGTGAGTGAAAACATCCGAAGCTCATCAAAGGTAAACGATTTAATTTGATTGCTTTTCTGATTTCCGTGACCAAGTTACCTGCTGCTAGCTGGAAAAAATGCTATGCTAGGCTATCGATAAACTTACACAAATGCTTGTCTAGCTTTGGCTGTAAAGCATATTTTGAAAATCTGAGATGACAGCGTGATTAACAAAAGGCTAAGCTGTGTCTCAATATATTTCATTTGTGATTTTCATGAATAGGAATATTTTCTAGGGATATTTATGTCTGTTGCGTTATGCTAATTAGTGTCAGGCGATGATTACGCTCCCGCATGCGGGATGGGGAGTCACTAGAGGCTAGCAAAGACTTATAGATGACCTGGAGCCAGTGGGTTTGGCGATGAATATGAAGCGAGGGCCAGCCAACGAGAACATACAGGTTACAGTGGTAGGTAGTATATGGGGCTTTGGTGATAAAACCGATGGCACTGTGATAGACTGCATCCAATTTGCTGAGTAGAGTGTTGGAGGCTATTTTGTAAATGACATCGCCGAAGTCAAGGATTGGTAGGATAGTCAGTTTTACGAGGGTATGTTTGGCAGCATGAGTGAAGGACGCTTTGTTGCGAAATAGAAAGCCGATTCTAGATTTAATTTTTGATTGGAGATGCTTAATGTGAGTCTGGAAGGAGAGTTTACAGTCTAACCAGACACCTAGGTATTTGTAATTGTCCACATATTCTAAGTCAGAACCGTCCTGAGTAGTGATGCCAGATCGGTTGAAGAGCATGCATTTAGTTTTACTTGCATTTAAGAGCAGTTGGAGATCACGGAATGAGAGTTGTATGGCATTGAAGTTTGTCTGGAGGTTAGTTAACACAGTGTCCAAAGAAAGGCCAGAAGTATACAGAATGATGTCGTCTGCATAGAGGTGGATCAGAGAAATACCAGCAGCAAGAGCGACATCATTGATGTATACAGAGAAAAAAGTCAGCCCGAGAATTGAACCCTGAGGCACCACCATAGAGACTGCCAGACGTCCGGACAACATGCCCTCCGATTAGATACACTGAACTCTATCTGAGAAGTAGTTGATGAACCAGGCGAGGCAGTCATTTGAGAAACCAAGGCGGTTGAGTCTGCCGATAAGAATGTGATGATTGACAGAGTCAAAAGCCTTGGCCAGGTTGATGAATACGACTGCACAGTATTGTCTCTTATCGATGGCGGTTATGATATTGTTTAGGACCTTGAGTGTGGCTGAGGCGCACCCAAGACCAGCTTGGAAAGCTGATTGCATAGCGGAGAAGGTATGGTGGGATTCGAAATGGTCGGTGATCTGTTTGTTAACTTGGCTTTCGAAGACCTTATAAAGGCAGGGTAGGATAGATATAGGTCTGTAACAGTTTGGGTCTAGAGTGTCTCCCCCTTTGAAGAGGAGGATGACCGCGGCAGCTTTCCAATCTTTGGGGATCTCAGACAAAATGAAAGAGAGGTTGAACAGGCTAGTAATAGGGGTTGCAACAATTGCGGAGGATAATTTTAGAAAGAGAGGGTCCAGATTGTCTAGCCCAGTTGATTTGTAGGGTTCCAGATTTTGCAACTCTTTCAGAACATCAGCTATCTGGATTTGGGTGAAGGAGAAATGGGGGAGGCTCGGGCAAGTTGCTGTGGGGGGTGCAGGGCTGTTGACCGGGGTAGGGGTAGCCAGGTGGAAAGTATGGCCAGCTGTAGAAAATGCTTATTGAAATTCTCAATTATCGTGGATTTATCGGTGGTGACAGTGTTTCCTAGCCTCACTGCAGTGGGCAGCTGGGAGGACGTGCTCCTATTCTCCATGGACTTTACAGTGTCCCAAACCTTTTTGGAGTTTGTGCTACAGGATGCAAATTTCTGTTTGAAAAAGCCTTTGCTTTCCTCACTGCCTGTGGATATCGGTTCCTAACTTCCCTGAAAAGTTGCATATCGCAGGGGCTGTTCAATGCTAATGCGGTATGCCACAGGATGTTTTTGTGCTGGTCAAGGGCAGTCAGGTCTGGAGTGAACCAAGGGCTATATATGTTCCTGGTTCCATTTTTTTTGAATTGGGCATGCTTGTTTAAGATGGTGAGGAAAGCACTTTTAAAGAATAACCAGGCATCCTCTAATGACGGAATGAGGTCAATATCCTTCCAGGATACCCGGACCAGGTCGATTAGAATGACCTGCTCGCTGAAGTGTTTTAGGGAGCGTTTGACAGTGATGAGTGGTGGTCATTTGACCGCAGACCAATTACGGACGCAGGCAATGAGGCAGTGATCGCTGAGATCCTGGTTGAAGAGATCAGAGGTATATTTAGAGGGCAGGTTGGTCAGGATGATATCTATGAGGGTGCCTGTGTTTACATTGATAATTTGTGTGAGATTGAGGGGATCTAGCTTAGATTATAGGACAGCTTGGGGTGTTAAGCATGTCCCAGTTTGGGTCACCTAACAGTACGAGCCTTGTGAAGATGCTGGAGGAAACAGGTACAAAAGTATCTATATCCACAGTAAAACGAGTCCGATATCAACACAACCTGAAAGGCTGCTCAGCAAGGAAGAAGCCACTGCTCCAAAACCACCAAAAAAATTCCAGACTACGGTTTGCAACAGCACATGGGGACAAAGATCGTACTTTTTGGAGAAATGTCCTCTGGTCTGTTTGGCCATAATGACCATCGTTATGTTTGGAGGAAAAGGGGGAGGCTTGCAAGCCGAAGAACACCATCCATTGTTGTGGGGGTGCTTTGCTGCAGTAGGGTCTGGTGCACTTCACAAAATAGATGGCATCATGAGCAGAAGAATTATGTGGATATATTGAAGCAACATCTCAAGACATCAGTCAGGAAGTTAAAGCTTGGTCGCAAATGGGCCTTCCAAATGAACAATGACCCCAAGACTACCCGAAATGTATGACCCAAGTTAAACCATTTAAAGGCAATGCTACCAAATACTAATTGAGTGTATGTACACTTCTGATCCAATGGGAATGTGATGAAAGAAATAAAAGCTGAAATAAATAATTCCCTCTACTATTATTCTGACATTTCCCATTCTTAAAATAAAGTGGTGATCCTAACTGACCTAAGACAGGTAATTTTTTAAATTATTAAATGTCAGGAATTGTGAAAAACTGAGTTTAAATGTATTTGGTTAAGATATATGTGAACTTCCGACTTCAACTGTAAATGGAAGAAGTGTGGAACCACCAAGACTCTTCCTAGAGCTGGTTGCCTGGCCAAACTGAGCAATCAGAGGAGAAGGGCCTTGGTCAGGGAGATGACTCTGGTCACTCTGACAGAGCTCCAGAGTTCCTGTGTGGAGATGGGAGAACATTCCAGAAGGACAACCATCTCTGCAGCACTCCACCAATCAGGCCTTTATGGAAGAGTGACCAGAGTGAAGCCACTCCTCAGTAAAAGGCACATGACAGCCCGCTTCAAGTTTTCAAAAAGGCACCTAAAGACTCTCAGACCATGAGAAACAAGATTCTCTGGTCTGATGAAACCAAGATTGAACTCTTTGGTCTGAATTCAAAGCGTCATGCCTGGAGGAAGCCTGGCACCATCCCTATAGTGAAGCATGGTGGTGGCAGCAGCACCATGCTGAGGGGACATTTTTCACTGGCAGGGACTGGGAGACTACACAGGATCGAGGGAAACATTAACCGAGCAAAGTACAGAGAGATCCTTCATGAAAACCTGCTCCAGTGTGCTCAGGACCTCAGACTAAGGCGAAGGTTCACCTGCCAACAGGACAACGACCTTAAGCACACAGTCAAGACAATATAGGAGTGGCTACGGGAGAAGTCTCTGAATTTCTTTGAGTGGTCCAGCCAGAGTGGTCCAGCCAGAGCCCAGACTTGAGAGACCTGAAAATAGCTGTGCAGCGACACTCCCCATCCAACCTGACAGATCTTGAGATTATCTGCAAAGAAGAATGAGAGAAACTCCCCAAATACAGGTGTGCCAAACTTGTAGCATCATACCCAAGAAGACTCGAGGCTGTAATCGCTGCCAAAGGCGCTTCAACAAAGTACTGAGTAAAGGGCCTGAATACTTGTGTAAATTGATATTTCTGTTTTTTATTTGTAATGCATTTGCAAACATTTTTTAAAAATCTGTTTTTGCTTTGTCATAATGGGGATTGATATAGATTGGTAGTGTGTAAATGTAGTGTAGATTGGTAGTGAAAATATCAAGAGAAAAGAGAGGGAGAAAGAGCTTATGTAAAAGTTGACCTAGTTAGAATAGACACCAGAGTCCATGGATTTGATATCCTGAAGGAGCTTCTAGCTCCTGGTTTCAATGCAGTTGTGTGAGACGGGCAACCAGCAGTGAGATCCATAGAGGGAGGGAGAGAGCGAGGTGTGTGTGCATGTCCTTATCATTGCCAGGCGTTTCTTTTAAGTTTGAAGAGAACAGGTACATCAATAATAACCCCTGCAGCAAAATTAGATCTCTTTCATATTGATATTCATAAATGATATGTGTGATTTACTTCTTCAATATTCAATATTGATTGCACAATACATTGTGCAATCAAAGTGAACATATACAATTGTGTGATTTGTATCAGAGTATTTGATATCACCAACATAGACCAAAAGCAATTATGTCTAAAAAGCCTTTATTTTTTTCCTTTCGAGTTTCCATTTTGATTCTGTCTTTGGTACCCTGCAATCTCAGAGTGGAATCCATCTTGAGCGAGACAAAATGTTTTTTCTCTCTTGCCGCTGAGCTGCCTGTGTTCTGCAGCAATTTTCTCCCCAAGCACCTCCATGCTCATCCAGTGTCTTTGAAGCTGTCAGACCTCTGTTATTGTGTTATGACAGACTGAAGAGCAGGAAGAGGGGATGCTAGAGAGAAGACAGGGGCTCAGCAGACTGCAGCAGAAAATCAAAATGAAAGAAAATCTATTGTCTTTCCCTCTCCTATCTCGCTCTCCTTTCTATTAGTCTCTCCTTGCCTCGGACTCCTTCTCCACTATCTGGCTTCTGATTTCACAGCACTTAGAGATATTCTGTCCCTGTTCTTCTATCAATGTTAGTCTGTAACAGATCCTCCAGACATACAGTACTATTATACACAGAGTATTCTTATACACCCCCCCCCCCTTCAAAATAGTTATTGACACCAACCAGTGGCACCTACTACCATACCCCGTTCAAAGGCACTTCACTCTCTGAATGGCACACATACACAATCTGTCTCAATTGTCCCAAGGCTTAAAAATCCTTCTTTAACCTGTCTCCTACCCTTCATATACACTGATGGAAGTGGATCAATAAGGGGTAATAGCTTTCACCTGGATTCACCTGGTCAGTCTATGTCATGAAAAGAGGAGGTGTCCTTAATGCTTTGCACACTCAGTGTATATGCATGTATACATTAAGCTTCTGAACCTGAGGTGAAGTCATTGAAACAGGCAGCCTGATGTTTGTGATGAAGGCAAACAGCCCAACCCTGCTCAGTCCAGCTCCACACATTCCCTTCCCAGTCCAGCCCAGCTCCACACGTTCCCAGTCCAGCCCTGCCCAGTCCAGCTCCACACGTTCCCTTCCCAGCACCGCCCAGCTCAGCCCAGCTCCACAAGTTCCCTTCCCAGCCCAGCCCCACCCAGCCCAGCTTCACACGTTCCCTTCCCAGCCCAGCTCAGCTCAGTCCAGCTTCACACATTCCCTTCCCTTCCCTTCCCAGCCCAACCCTGCCCAGCCCAGCCCAGCCCAGCTCCACACATTCCCATCCCAGCCCAACCCAGCCCAGCTCAGCCCATCTTCTCAGGTTCTCTTCCCAGCACAGCCCTGCCCAGCTCCACACATTCCCTTCCCAGCTCAGCTCAGCCCAGCCCAGCCCATCTTCACACATTCCCTTCCCTTCCCAGGACAACCCTGCCCAGCCCAGCACAGCTTCACACGTTCCCTTCCCAGCCCAGCTCAGCCCAGCCCAGCCCAGCTCCACATGTTCCCTTCCCAGACCAGCTCCACACGTTCCCTTCCCAGCCCTTCCCAGACCAGCTCATCCCAGCTTCACACGTTCCCTTCCCAGTCCAGCCCAGCTCAGCCCAGCTTCACACATTCCCTTCCCAGCCCAGCCTTGCTCAGCTCTACATGTTCCCTTCCCAGCCCAGCCCTGTCCAGCTCAGCTCCACACATTCCCTTCCCAGTCCAGCCCAGCTCAGCTCAGCCCAGCGTCACACGTTCCCTTCCCAGCCCAGCCCAGCTTCACACGGTCCCTTCCCAGCCCAGCCCAGCCCAGCTTCACACGGTCCCTTCCCAGCCCAGCCCAGCTTCACACGGTCCCTTCCCAGCCCAGCCCAGCTCAGCTCCACACGTTCCCATCCCAGCCCAGCCCAGCTCAGCTCCACACGTTCCCTTCCCAGCCCAGCCCAGCTCAGCCCAGCCCAGCTTCATACGTTCCCTTCCCAGCCCAACCCAGCCCAGCTCCACACATTCCCTTCCCAGCCCAGCTCAGCTCCACACGTTCCCTTCCCAGCCCTGCTGATCTGAAGGAGCTGGCTCTCCCTCCATTCTCCAGAAACACACAGTCACCATCACTTTGCCCCGACAAATCAAATTTCTCCTGACTCTCATACTTAGAATGCTAAATAAGGCACAACTTACAGATGAGAATGTGTGTCCTCCTTTTTAAGGGGAGGGGTTCTGGATCCCCTGGTGACATAGACTGTGTTTCCTAGTTCAATAGAGAAACTATGGATAGGATCATTCTTGCCATGTGGCTTCCCACTGGGCACAGACGTCAATTCAACATCTATTTCACGTTGGATCAACAAAATTTCATTGAAATTCAACCAGTGTGTGCCCAGTGGGCAATGGTGTAGTACAATGACTTTAAGTACCACTTAAAAAACAAATTGTATCTATACTTTATTTAGCTATTTATATTTTGACAACTTTTACTTTTACTTCACTACATTCCTAAAGAAAATAATGTTTTACTCCATATAACTTACTCCAATAACTTTTTACTCCGTGCATTTTCACTAACACATAAAAGTACTCGTTACATTTTGAATGCTTAGCATCACAGGAAAATTGTCCAACTCACATACTTTGCAAGAGAACATCCCTGGTCTTCCCTACTGCCTCTGATCTGACGGACTCACTATAGACAAATGCTTTATTTGTAAATGATGTCTGAATGTTGGAGTGTGCACCTGGCTAAATAAATAAAAAACAAGAAAATTGTGCCATCCGGTTGGTTTAATCTAAGGAATAAGAAATGACTTATACTATTACTTTTGATACTTTAGCAATTACATTTCCTTTTGATATTTAAGTATATTTAAAACCAAATAGTTTTAGACTTTTACTCAAGTAGTATTTTACTGGGTGAAAAATCTATGGGAAATAGGTGTGGTATTATATGGACATTGTACAGACAGAGATCTGGGCTCTGCCTGCTCCTCCACACTCTCTCCTTGTCCTCCTGGACAGGGTGTTCTGTTCTGACGGCATGTTCTGAGTCTAATTGGTGGCTGCTCTGAGGTCAGCGGTGCATTGTGTCGTGCTGGGGATCTGATCTGATTTCTAATCTGGTCTGATAGAGGTCAGGTCACTGGGCTTCTGACCTCACCATGCAGGGACAGGAGCCAGGGAGCTCCTCTCCTCCTCAGCCTGTAGCGCTGCTGGGTGGCTGCATGGACACCCGGCTGGCTGACCACATGGCTCCATCATGGCTGTCATAGTGTACGTAGGCTACATTCACCAACAGCCCAGTCCTCACACCCTGGACAATATAAAACACACCAAGCCCTCTCTCTGGACCTTCCTCTCCTTTAGCCACCTCTCAGTCCCTCTTTTCATTTTCTCCTCCTTTCCACCTCTCTCGGTCCTCTCTCGGTCCTCTCTCCCTATTCATCTACATGTACTGTATGTGAGCTGACTAGTGTCATTTGAGTTTAGAAGGGGTTGCTAGCCAGCTTGTAGAGGTGAGGGGGAACCCTGTACCTGCAGGGTCAATAAAATAATCCTATATGTTCCAGTACACAGAGCCCAGCCCACTAGACAGCTGGCCCAGACACACCACACCGACCCACGGGTAGAGTAGGGTAGGGACGCAGCACACTGTGGAGCGTCAATAATGAATGTGTGTGTAAGGGCGACGAAGCGTGTCACCATCTCCCGTCTTCTCCTTTGTGCTACATCAAAACACCCCTTAAGGCCACATAGTAACTCATTTGATCAGTCACTCAACCCTAACCCCCTCAAAGTTCAAAGACCTGTAAAATCAAGAAGTGATTTTAGAGGAATTATTTGATGGCTTGTTGTGATTGGCCTGTAAAGAAAGCGTCCTCCATTTTGCAGTGAGTGGCTGGTGTTATTTACCTCTCCTCAGTAAATTAAAGATGCCTTTTCATTCATCATAAATCATTCAGCTGGGTTGAATCAATCCATGCAAAAAATGCCCAGCTGCCATGAGATGAACTATGCATATTTAAACACAAATCTTACACGTGAAATATGTCTTTTGAATAAATCATATAGAGTTAACCTTTATCCAAATACCTTTAGTTTTGATTAAAGCACTGGTTTGAACCTTTGATTCAGGACTATATCTGAAGGATTTTTATCTGAAATAGCATACAGTATAGAATGTACGTACAGTACTTTACAGAAGAAAAACTCTCAAAGTAGCAAATAAAAGCATGTGCTATAGAAGATCTGATATAGTACCAATTATGGCTCGATTATACAATTATTTCCGTGAGCACTATTAGCACATATCCCAGTAGACTCTTGAAGAGGTTGAACTCCCAGCCTTGCTCTCTACATGATGAAAGACAGACGGCAATTAAAAACCTAGTTTGGATTGTGAAGGAGCCTATAAAAAAATGCAGGTAGCCACTAACACATATGAACAGTGTACAGTAGTTGAGTATAGACTTTAGCACAAACAACAAACAACAATGGTTTTCCTAAATTAACCTGTTTTATACAACAATACTTGATTCATCAAAAGGTTAAATGCAGCTTGTTAGTATTTCAAACTCCCTCTTCAAGTTGTGATGTCAACGAGTCTTTAACCCTTCTAAGTAATACAAGGCCTATACAGGAGATTATTGAACTATACTAGCCTCATCAAAAACACCAGAGCTCCAGTCTGCATAACCTCTGGGACCTGAGTTTTTCAGTACTTTAGATCCTATAAACACACAGCCTTAGGGCTCAGACAGACCAATATCGTTTGCTGGCCAAGAGTACTTAGCACCTCTGAATGTAATTTGCAAACTGATTGCGCAGCGATTTTACATGTAGAAAAGCATAAAAAATGTTGGCAGTTTGACGTCTACAGCAGGTGGTCCCTGAAACAGCACGCTGAACAATCGTCAGGCGAATGGTAGATCCACATTCAGTGCGATGTGTGCAGGCCTTTAGTCTGAGACCGGCTGGGCACAGAGACAGCAGGCAGGCAGGGAGCTACTGTATTGTACTTGCATGTATAATTAATCCACCTTCCGTCCATGTGCTCTCTGCATACCTGGTGCCATTGTGGAGGTGTTCTCCCGCCGTGCCATTCCACGACCACGCACCAACCAACCGCTCTCATCTCCACACGATACTGCATAATGAGGGAGTGCTATTTTTTCTCTCTGACTCCTGGCCTGATGAAAGGTATTCAAAGATCTCTTTTCTTTCTTTCTTCCCTCTGCTCTGACAACAACAGAGGCTCCATGCTGCTTCCATGCAACCAGAAGCCAAGGTCAGTATAGTGCAGAGAGCGACTGGCTGGCTGGCCCTTAGATGTACTCTACTACAGCTGGCTCCTTGTATGAGCACCTCTAGCCAACAATGAGAAAAGGTTCCTGGATTAACAGTGGTTGTTGCTGTGGACTGCGCATGGTTGGGGAGGCGACTATAGATCTATGGTGGGATTTTAGCTGTGGGGTGGGATATTTGTATGTTTTTTTAATTTTTACCTTTATCTAACCAGGCAAGTCAGTTAAGAACAAATTCTTATTTTCAATGACGGCCTAGGAACAGTGGGTTAACTGCCTGTTCAGGGGCAGAACGACAGATTTGTACCTTGTCAGCTCGGGGATTTGAACTTGCAACCTTCCAGTTACTAGTCCAACGCTCTAACCACTAGGCTACCCTGCCGCCCCAGGGGTAATCTTTTTCATGGCAGTTAAATATCCCTGAGAGATGCCTGATCGGCTGGCTAATGCTAGCTGCGGCACAAACAGACAGCACACTGCAAGCAAAACCAATCAACTGGGAAGACAAAGGCCTATGCTTGCTCCAGCCAGAGACAACAACATTCACACTTCTGTCCGTCAAATTATTACCTCTAGTCTGCAGTGTCTTTGTATCTGAGAACCACATTCTGTGTAGGCTACAAGAGAGAGGACAGCCAATGCCACAGGAACCCCTGTATGTGTCACATTAAACCAGCTAACTAACACAACAGCTGGAAACTCTTCCACTGGCACTAAATGTATATTTGACAATGTCAAATATCCACAGATTGTAAAATTAGTTATTCAATTTAGCACCATTTTCACCAACCAACTGTTCTGTGAGTTTATACAGGCTCTAGGCTAAATAATGTGCCGTGAGTAGTCTGCCATCATAACCTCATTATTGCAGCAGCGTAACCACAGCAATTCACACATTTCCATCAGACAACACTAATTTGTGAATTTCCTTCCCTCTCCATGCAGTCACCAACAAGAGACAAACAACAGTATTCTACACTGAGCTATTGGCAACAACAAACCCACATATATTAACCCGCTGGAATTGCTTATGGTAATTGAAGTTATTTTAAAGCTAGGTTTAAGCTCTCCATTTCATAAAACTAAAGTGAGGCTGGAATTAAATTGAACCTGCCATAGAAATGTTCATCCTGTAGCGTCATCTTGTTTTAATGTCATATGTTGAACAATGTTGATCATCCTTTTACTGTCTGTCTATAATACTGAACTGTTATGGACTACTGAGTTTCTCCAAGCTCTCTCTCAATTCAATTTAAATTTAAGGGGCTTTATTGGCATGGGAAACATATGTTACCAAAAGAATAAAGACATTTCAAATGTCATATTATGTCTATATACAGTGTTGTAGTGATGTGCAAATAGTTAAAGTACAAAAGGGAAAATAAATAAATATATGTTGTATTTACAATGGTGTTTGTTCTTCACTGGTTGCCCTTCTCTTGTGGCAACAGGTCACAAATCTTGATGCTGTGATTGCACACTGTGATATTTCACCCAATGGATATGGGAGTTTATCAAAATTGGATTTGTTTTCAAATTCTTTGTGGGTCTGTGTAATCTGAGGGAAATATGTGTCTCTAATATGGTCATACATTTGGCAGGAGGTTAGGAAGTGCAGCTCATTTTTCACCTCATTTTGTGGGTAGTGTGCACAGCCTGTCTTCTCTTGAGAGCCAGGTCTGCCTTCGGCGGCCTTTCTCAATAGCAAGGCTATGCTCACTGAGTCGGTATATAGTCAAAGACTTCCTTCATTTTGGGTCAGGGATTCTACCGCTGTGTACTCTGTTTAGGGCCAAATAGCATTCTACATTATAGCATTAGGTTTCGGCCTAATTCTGCTCTGCATGCATTATTTGGTGTTTTACGTTGTACACTGGATATTTTGGCAGAATTCTGCATGCAGTGACTCGATTTGGTGTTAGTCTCATTTTGTGAATTCTTGGTTGGTGAGCGAACCTCACAACCATAAAGGGCAATGGGTTCTATAACGGATTCAAGTATTTTTAGCCAGATCCTAATTGGTATGTCGAATTTTATGTTCCTTTTGATGGCATAGAAGGCCCTTCTTGCCTTGTCTCTCAGATCGTGGAAGCTTTGTGGAAGTACTGTGGCGCTGATATTTAGGTCGAGGTATGTATAGAATTTTTGGTGTGCTCTAGGGCAACGGTGTCTAGGTGGAATTTGTATTCGTTGTCCTGGCAAATGGACCTTTTTTGGATCACTATTATTTTTGTCTTACTGAGATTTACTGTCAGGGCCCAAGTCTGACAGAATCTGTGCAGTTCTAGGTGCATGCTGATGGCCCTCCTTGGTTGGGGACAGAAGAATCAGATCATCAGCAAACAGTAGACATTTGACTTCAGAATCTAGTAGGGTGACGCTGGGTGCAACAGCCAATTTGTTGAAATACACACTACCGTTCAAAAGTTTGGGGTCACTTAGAAATGTCCTTGTTTTTGAAAGAAAATCAATTTTTTGTCCAATAAAAAACATCAAACTAATCAGAAATACAGTGTAGACATTGTTAATGTTGTAAATGACTATTGTAGCTGGAAAAGGCTGATTTTTAATTAAATATCTACTGAGGCCCATTATCAGCAACCATCACTCCTCTGTTCCAATGGCACGTTGTGTTAGCTATTCCAAGTTTATCATTTTAAAAGGCTAATTGATCATTAGAAAACCCTTTTGCAATTATGTTAGCACAGCTGAAAACTGTTGTTCTAAATAAAGAAACAATAAATAAGGCCTTCTTTAGACTAGTTGAGTATCTGGAGCATCAACATTTGTGCGTTCGATTGCAGGCTCAAAATGGCCAGAAACAAAGCACTTTCTTCTGAATCTCGTCAGTCTATTCTTGTTCTGCGAAATGAAGGCTATCCCATGTGAGAAACTGAAGATGTAGTACAACGGTGTGTTCTACTCCTTTCACAGAACAGCACAAACTGGCCCTAACCAGAATAGAAAGAGGAGTGGGAGGCCCCGGTGCATAACTGAGCAAGAGGACAAGTACATTAGAGTGTCTAGTTTGAGAAACAGAGACGCCTCACAAGTTCTCAACTGGCAGCCTCATTATATAGTACCCGCAAAACACCAGTCTCAAAATCAACAGTGAAGAGGCAACTCCGGGATGCTGGCCTTCTAGGCAGAGCTCCTCTGTCCAGTGTCTGTGTTCTTTTGCCCACTTAAATCTTTTATTTTTATTGGCCAGTCTGAGATAGGGCTTTTTTTCTTTGCAACTCTGCCTAGAAGGACAGCATCCCGGAGTCGCCTCTTCACTGTTGATGTTGAGACTGGTGTTTTGTGGGTACTATTTAATGAAGCTGCCAGTTGAGGACTTGTAAGACTGGTGTCTGTCGTACGATAATTTGGTAAAAAGCCAGTTTGACATTTGCTTAGTACATTGTTTTCGCTGAGGAAATGTACGAGTCTGCTGTTAATGATGCAGAGGATTTTCCGAGAGTTGCTGTTGATGCATATCCCCCGGTAGTTATTGGGGTCAAATTTGTCTCCACTTTTGTGGATTGGGGTAATCAGTCCTTGGTTCCAAATATTGGGGAAGATGCAAGAGCTGAGGATGATGTTATAGAGTTTAAGTATAGCCAATTGGAATTTGTGGTCTGTATATTTGATCATTTCATTTAGGATACCATCAACCCCACAGGCCTTTTTGGGTTGGAGGGTTTGTATTTTGTCCTGTAGTTCACTCAATGTAATTGGAGAATCCAGTGGGATCTGGTAGTCTTTAATAGTTGATTCTAAGATTTGTTAACTCAGCAAAAAAAGAAACGTCTTTCAAAGATAATTCGTAAAATTCCAAATAACCTTACATATCTTAATTGTAAAGGGTTTAAACACTGTTTCCCATGCTTGTTCAATGAACCATAAACAATTAATGAACATGCACCTGTGGATTGGTCTTTAAGACACTAACAGCTTACTGACGGTAAGCAATTAAGGTCACAGTTAGGAAGACTTAGGACACTAAAGAGGCCTTTCTACTGACTCTGAAAAACAACAAAAGAAAGATGCCCAGGGTTCCTGCTCATCTACATGAACATGCCTTAGGCATGCTGCAAGGAGGCATGAGGACTGCAGATGTGGCCAGGGCAATAAAGTGCAATGTCCGTACTGTGAGACGCCTAAGACAGAGCTACAGGGAGACAGGACGGACAGCTGATCGTCTTTGCAGTGGCAGACCACGTGTAACGACACCTGCACAGGATCAGTACATCCGAACATCACACCTGCAGGACAGGATAGATAAATCTTTGTGTTGTTGTTTGTTTAGAGTTTTCCAATTTTCCCAGAAGTGGTTAGATTCTATGGATTCTTCGATTAAATTGATCTGATTTCTGACATGCTGTTCCTTCTTTTTCCGTAGTGTATTTCTTTATTGTTTTAGTGATTCACCATAGTGAAGACGTAGGCTCAGGTTCTCTTTTTTGGTTGAATAGGTTTCTCAATTTCTTTCTTAGGTTTTTGCATTCTTCATCAAACCATTTGTCATTGTTGTTCAAATTTTGGGATTTGATAGGGAAGCCGAGAGATAAAATATACTGTTTAGGTTTTCTAATGCCAAGTTTACACCTTCACTCTTACAGTCAAACCTTTTGTCCAGGAAATTGTCTAGAAGGGATTGAATTTGTTGTTGCCTAATTGTTTTTTGGTAGATTTCCACACAATTTTCCTTCCATCTGTCACACCCTGGTCTTAGTATTTTGTGTTTATATATTTATTTGGTCAGGCCAGGGTGTGACATGGGTTTATTTTGTGTTGGTTTTTTGTATTGGGGTTTTAGTAGGTATTGGGATTGTGGCTGAGTAGGGGTGTCTAGCATAGTCTCCATCGCTTGGGTTGAAGATAGAGGACTGCCTTTAATGGTAGCAGCGCTAGATCAGGCGAAAGCCTTTGATCGCGTGAATAGATCCTTTTTATTCAGAGTGTTAGGTCGATTAGGATTTGGGGAGAAGTTCATAGGATGGATTCGTACATTATATGTCGGAGCGGGGTGCCGAGTTAGTGTAAATAGTCACTTGGGTGACGTTTTTGACCTCTCGTCTGGGGTCAGGCAGGGGTGCCCACTCTCGGCTCTCCTCTTCATTCTGTACATGGAGCCTCTGGGGGCTGCCATTAGGGCAGACACAGGGGTGGAAGGCTTGTTGATCCCTGGAAGTGGTGGGCTGCGTGTTAAGATGACGCAGTACGCCGACGACACTTCCTTGCTGCTGTGCAAGGACTCGTGCCTGACAAGGTCCCTTGCCATCTTTGGGGATTTCACCCGAGCGTCGGGAGCGGTTCTGAACCATGCAAAGTCTTCCGTCAAGTTTTTCGGTAGATGGCGCGGTAGAACGGATGTGCCCGGGGGGTTCTCTCTGTGAGGGGGCCCTGAGGATTCTTGGGGTCCATTTTGAGACCTCCGGCTCAGCGACGCTAAACTGGAACATGCGTATCGCAGTGGTACAGAGGAAGCTAGCAATGTGGAAGGCTAGGTATTTGTCTTTTATGGGCAAAGTCCTGGTCCTAAAGGTGGATGTGTTGCCGTCTCTTTTGTATTTGGCGTACATCTACCCATTGCCGGCTTGTCTGAGGAGGCCTCTAGTGAGGCTTGTGTTTCAGTTCATGTGGAGTGGCAGGTGCGAGTGGGTCGCCAGGGCACGCATGCTCTGTCCCATCAGGGAGGGAGGTAGGGGGGTACCGCATTTCCCCCTCAAGCTGGACGCAATTTTTGTTTCTTTCTTGTTAACGGAGCTTGCTCATCCAGTGATACACCCGTCCGGTTACCTCCTGCGGGTGTTCTTCTCGTATCAGGCGAGAAGCGTAATGGTGTGGTCTAACACGGGTCCTCGGGCGGAACAGCTGCCGTGGCACTTTGGTCATGCGGCCAAGTGGCTGCGTGCACACCCTGAGGTTGAAGTTGCCCGAGTAGGTTTAGATCACAGGCACCTGTACGAGGAGGTCTTAAAGGCAGGGAGTCCGGCGCCTGTAGTGGGAATCTCGGAAGTGGTCTGGGAGGGAGTGCAGGCGCGGGGTCTGGACAACAGGCTCAAGGACCTGAATTGGTTGAGCCTCCATAAGTGCTTGCCGGTACGTTCCATCATGTACCGGTATAGTTTGGTGCAATCCCCCACCTGTCCAAGATCCTCTTGTGGCAGGGAGGAGACTGTGCGCCATGTCTTTTGGGACTGTGCCTTTGCCGGAGTAGTATGGGCTAGGGCACAGGTGTTGTTAGGTTTGGTAAGGGGGGATTTTGTATTGACGTGGGCCAGGTTAGAGAGAGGTGTAGGGAGAGCGAGAGGGACGGATAGGGACAGGTTTCTGCTCTGGCTTCTCATGAGTCTCTTTAAACGGGGGCTGTGGGAAGCCAGGCAGAACATGGTGAAGACAGGGAGAGATTGGGGGGTGGAAGGGATAGTGAGGAGGGTGGAAGGAGATTTGAGGGGGAGGATGAAGAGGGAGGAGAGGAAGTGGGGGCTGCATGCTGCTCGGGAGAGGTGGAAGGGGGGTTTAGGGCTGGGTGTCATTTAGATTTGTAAGGGGATAGATTAGCGACGGGGAGATAGGGAAAGGTAGTTTGTAGGGTGACGGGGAGGGAAGATGCTCCCCTGAGGTTTTGTTTGGGTTTTTTGTTTTGTTTAGTAAATTAAAATACCATTGTTGGAGTATGTATGAAAATTATGAGTTGTAAAGAATGAATGGTATTGAAGGTAATAAATTATTTTTTATAAAAAAGAAGAAAAAAAACACACTTTGTTGTTTTTGTATTGTTCGTGTTTTCGTTTTCATTAAACATGTATCGAACTAACCACGCTGCATTTTGGTCCGACTCTCCTTCGACGGAAGAAAGCCGTAACACATCGCTAGAATTTCTTAATATCATTCAGTTCCTTTGGCTTTGACGCCTCATGATTGAACATAGGTCTGTTCAAGTAGAGTGTGATTTTGCTGTGATTTAATAGGGGTGTCAGTGGACTGACTGAACGCTCTAAGAGACTCTGGATTGAGGTCAGTGATAAAGTAGTCTACAGTACTACTGCCAAGAGATGAGCTATAGGTGTACCTACCATAGGTGTCCCCTCGAAGCCTACCATTAACTATGTACATACCCAGCATGCGACAGAGCTGCAGGAGTTGTGACCCGTTTCTGTTGGTTATGTTGTCGTAGTTGTGTCTAGGGGGGTATATGGGGGAGGGAATGCTGTCACCTCCAGATAGTTGTTTGTCCCCCTGTGTGCTGAGGGTGTCGGGTTCTTGTCCAGTTCTGGCATTTATATTGACACAGACTAGTACATGTCCCTGAGCCTGGAAATTGTTTTTCTCCCCCTCTAGGATGGAGAAGCTGTCATTGTTAAAGTATGGGGATTCTATTGGGGGGATATAAGTAGCACACAAGGACATTTTTCTCTTTTGAGATAATGTCCTTATTCATTTATAGCCATATGTAAAATGTTCCTGTTTTGACTAATATCATAGAGTGGGTTGGGTCTGCTCTATATCAAATTAGCACTCTCTCAATTCAATTCAATTCAATTCAAGGGCTTTATTGGCATGGGAAACATGTGTTAACATTGCCAAAGCAAGTGAGGTAGACAACATACAAAGTGAATATATAAAGTGAAAAACAACAAAAATTAGCAGTAAACATTACACATACAGAAGTTTCAAAACAGTAAAGACATTACAAATGTCATATTATATATATATACAGTGTTCTAACAATGTACAAATGGCTAAAGGACACAAGATAAAATAAATAAGCATAAATATGGGTTGTATTTACAATGGTGTTTGTTCTTCACTGGTTGCCCTTTTCTCGTGGCAACAGGTCACAAATCTTGCTGCTGTGATGGCACACTGTGGAATTTCACCCAGTAGATATGGGAGTTTTTCAAAATTGGATTTGTTTTCGAATTCTTTGTGGATCTGTGTAATCTGAGGGAAATATGTCTCTCTAATATGGTCATACATTGGGCAGGAGGTTAGGAAGTGCAGCTCAGTTTCCACCTCATTTTGTGGGCAGTGAGCACATAGCCTGTCTTCTCTTGAGAGCCATGTCTGCCTACGGCGGCCTTTCTCAATAGCAAGGCTATGCTCACTGAGTCTGTACATAGTCAAGGCTTTCCTTAATTTTGGGTCAGTCACAGTGGTCAGGTATTCTGCCGCTGTGTACTCTCTGTGTAGGGCCAAATAGCATTCTAGTTTGCTCTGTTTTTTTGTTAATTCTTTCCAATGTGTTAAGTAGTTATCTTTTTGTTTTCTCATGATTTGGTTGGGTCTAATTGTGCTGCTGTCCTGGGGCTCTGTAGTGTGTGTTTGTGTTTGTGAACAGAGCCCCAGGACCAGCTTGCTTAGGGGACTCTTCTCCAGGTTCATCTCTCTGTAGGTGATGGCTTTGTTATGGAAGGTTTGTGAATCGCTTCCTTTTAGGTGGTTGTAGAATTTAACAGCTCTTTTCTGGATTTTGATAATTAGTGGGTATCGGCCTAATTCTGCTCTGCATGCATTATTTGGTGTTCTACGTTGTACACGGAGGATATTTTTGCAGAATTCTGCGTGCAGAGTCTCAATTTGGTGTTTGTCCCATTTTGTGAAGTCTTGGTTGGTGAGCGGACCCCAGACCTCACAACCATAAAGGGCAATGGGCTCTATGACTGATTCAAGTATTTTTAGCCAAATCCTAATTGGTATGTTGAAATTTATGTTTCTTTTGATGGCATAGAATGCCCTTCTTGCCTTGTCTCTCAGATCGTTCACAGCTTTGTGGAAGTTACCTGTGGTGCTGATGTTTAGGCCAAGGTATGTATAGTTTTTTTTGTGCTCTAGGGCAACAGTGTCTAGATGGAATTTGTATTTGTGGTCCTGGTGACTGGACCTTTTTTGGAACACCATTATTTTGGTCTTACTGAGATTTACTGTCAGGGCCCAGGTCTGACAGAATCTGTGCATAAGATCTAGGTGCTGCTGTAGGCCCTCCTTGGTTGGTGACAGAAGCACCAGATCATCAGCAAACAGCAGACATTTGACTTCGGATTCTAGCAGGGGGAGGCCGGGTGCTGCAGACTTTTCTAGTGCCCTCGCCAATTCGTTGATATATATGTTGAAGAGGGTGGGGCTTAAGCTGCATCCCTGTCTAACCCCACGACCCTGTGTGAAGAAATGTGTGTGTTTTTTGCCAATTTTAACCGCACACTTGTTGTTTGTGTACATGGATTTTATAATGTCGTATGTTTTACCCCCAACACCGCTTTCCATCAGTTTGTATAGCAGACCCTCATGCCAGATTGAGTCGAAGGCTTTTTTGAAATCAACAAAGCATGAGAAGACTTTGCCTTTGTTTTAGTTTGTTTGATTGTCAATTAGGGTGTGCAGGGTGAATACGTGGTCTGTTGTACGGTAATTTGGTAAAAAGCCAATTTGACATTTGCTCAGTACATTGTTTTCATTGAGGAAATGTACGAGTCTGCTGTTAATAATAATGCAGAGGATTTTCCCGAGGTTACTGTTGACACATATTCCACGGTAGTTATTGGGGTCAAATTTGTCTCCACTTTTGTGGATTGGGGTGATCAGTCCTTGGTTCCAAATATTGGGGAAGATGCCAGAGCTAAGTATGATGTTAAAGAGTTTTAGTATAGCCAATTGGAATTTGTTGTCTGTATATTTGATCATTTCATTGAGGATACCATCAACACCACAGGCCTTTTTGGGTTGGAGGGGTTTTATTTTGTCCTGTAACTCTTTCGATGTAATTGGAGAATCCAGTGGGTTCTGGTAGTCTTTAATAGTTGATTCTAAAATCTGTGTTTGATCATGTATATGTTTTTGCTCTTTATTCTTTGTTATAGAGCCAAAAAGATTGGAGAAGTGGTTTACCCATACATCTCCATTTTGGATAGATAATTCTTCGTGTTGTTGTTTGTTTAGTGTTTTCCAATTTTCCCAGAAGTGGTTAGAGTCTATGGATTCTTCAATTGCATTGAGCTGATTTCTGACATGCTGTTCCTTCTTTTTCCGTAGTGTATTTCTGTATTGTTTTAGTGATTCACCATAGTGAAGGCGTATACTCAGGTTTTCCGGGTCTCTATGTTTTTGGTTGGACAGGTTTCTCAATTTCTTTCTTAGATTTTTGCATTCTTCATCAAACCATTTGTCATTATTGTTAATTTTCTTCGGTTTTCTATTTGAGATTTTTAGATTTGATAGGGAAGCTGAGAGGTCAAATATACTGTTAAGATTTTCTACTGCCAAGTTTACACCTTCACTATTACAGTGGAACGTTTTACCCAGGAAATTGTCTAAGAGGGATTGAATTTGTTGTTGCCTAATTGTTTTTTGGTAGGTTTCCAAACTGCATTCCTTCCATCTATAGCATTTCTTAATGTTACTCAGTTCCTTTGGCTTTGATGCCTCATGATTGAGTATTGCTCTGTTTAAGTAGACTGTGATTTTGCTGTGGTCTGATAGGGGTGTCAGTGGGCTGACTGTGAACGCTCTGAGAGACTCTGGGTTGAGGTCAGTGATAAAGTAGTCTACAGTACTACTGCCAAGAGATGAGCTATAGGTGTACCTACCATAGGAGTCCCCTCGAAGCCTACCGTTGACTATGTACATACCCAGCGTGCGACAGAGCTGCAGGAGTTGTGACCCGTTTTTGTTGGTTATGTTGTCATAGTTGTGCCTAGGGGGGCATATGGGGGAGGGAATGCTGTCAGCTCCAGGCAGGTGTTTGTCCCCCTGTGTGCTGAGGATGTCAGGTTCTTGTCCGGTTCTGGCATTTAGGTCACCACAGACTAGTACATGTCCCTGGGCCTGGAAGTGATTGATTTCCCCCTCCAGGATGGAGAAGCTGTCTTCATTAAAATATGGGGATTCTAGTGGGGGGATATAGGTAGCACACAGGAGGACATTTTTCTCTGTTAGGATAATTTCTTTTTGAATTTCTAGCCAAATGTAGAATGTTCCTGTTTTGATTAATTTAATGGAGTGAGTTAGGTCTGCTCTATACCAAATTAGCATACCCCCTGAGTCCCTTCCCTGTTTCACACCTGGTAGTTTGGTGGATGGGACTACCAGCTCTCTGTAACCTAGAGGGCAACCAGTGGGTCCATCTCCTCTATACCAGGTTTCTTGCAGGATGACAATGTCTGTATTACCGATTTCTTTGGTGAAGTCCGGGTTTCTGCTCTTTAGGCCAAAGGCAGATGACCTCAGGCCTGGGATATTCCAGGATAATATAGTGAAGGCTTTTTGTTCCATAGAGTGTCCAATGTTGTTGGTCGTGGTTTAGCCTCAGGCCAGTAAGTGTGAGCAGAGCCTGCTGAGCATCTGGTACATGCCATTGGCTTGGGCGAGTGGGGGTTGGGACTGTTTGCCCGCTCACTACCTGGGCGTATGTGTGGCTTCCATGTTGAGGCCCTCTTTGCAGGGGTGGGGTGCATGGGGTGGGCAGGAGTGGCATAGGTCTGATCTGAGGGGGCCTAAATGGAGTGTGGGCATGGTTGACGTGGGGGGGTGTTGATTGGTTGGGGTGGGGGTGTGGATGTGTCTGGGTGTACTGTGGTCTGGATGTAATTCCTCTTGGCGTGGGTCCTCTATGTGTAGGTCCAGGGGGAGGTCCTGCAGATCTGGGAGGGTGTCTCGCTGGTCTGGGTGGGGTGTCTATTGATCTGTTGCTCCTGTGTGGAGTGTTGGGGATGCGTTTGAGAGCGATGTCCTTTAGAGTCCGGGCAAAGGTGGGCACTGCTGCCTTGTAGAGGTGGACCTGGTCATAGAGGCTGTTCAAGTCCAGGGTGGAGTGGTGGGCCAGGAAAACGTTTGGTTTTGAGGCACAGTCACGGGAAATACTTGCATTTACCCGCTGTATTGTGGCGGGGTGGAAGTCTTTTCGTGGTAGCAGGGTGGAGATAACCACTTGTGCGTTGGGGAAAGTAGAAGAAGCCTTTTCAATCACTCCCTTCAGTGCTGTGGCCACTCTTTCCTGCTGCTCTCTCTCTCCCTAAGACAAAGGGTCATAAAGTGTCCCTTCACACCTGAGTGTGATACTATGTGACCTCACAGGACTACAAAAGGACTCTGACGTCTCCCCCTCACTCGCTTAGCCGCTTATCCGGCTGGACCTCTCAAGCTAGACCTCTATCGAGGAGGGAGAAGAACCTCCATGTTCAGTAGGCAGACCACAGGGCCTGGGCCTTTGCCTTTAATGGCAAGAAGTAGTGAACTGATAATTTCGGGAAAAAGTACCTTTTAGGGAATAGTACTTGTAAACCCACTGGCTCCAGGTCATCTAAGTCTTTGCTAGGCAAAGCCCCGCCTTATCTCAGCTCACTGTTCTCCATAGCAACACCCACCCATAACACGCGCTCCAGCAGGTATATTTCACTGGTCATTCCCAAAGCCAACACCTCCTTAAGCCGCCTTTCCTTCCAGTTCTCTGCTGCCAATGACTGGAACGAATTTCAAATATCACTGAAGCTGGAGACTTACATCTCCCTCACTAACTTTACGCATCAGCTGTCAGAGCAGCTTACCGATCACCGTACCTGTACACAGCCCATCTGTAAATAGCACACCCAACTACCTCATCCTCATATTGTTATTTTTGTTGTTTCTCTTTTGCACCCCAGTATCTCTACTTGCACATCATCATCTGCACATCCATCACTCCAGTGTTAATGCTAAATTGTAATTATTTCGCCACTACGGCCTATTTATTGCTTTACCTCCCTAACCTTACTACATTTGCACACACTGTACATAGATGTTTCTATTGTCTTTTTTTACTGTACGTTTGTTAATCCCACGTGTAACTCTGTGTTGTTTTTGTCGCACTGCTTTGCTTTATATTGGCCAGGTCACAGTTGTAAATGAGAACTTGTTCACAACTGGCCTACCTGGTTAATTAAATAAAGGTGCCATTTTTTTTAAATACGACGGAAGAGCCCATGCACTAAGCAGTCTCAGAAGGAGACTTACTCTTTAAAGAGTTAGTGTGGCCAAATGGTACATTTAAGCTAACCTTCTTCAAGGAAATAAGGAGAAGACAATTTAGACCACAGCCTCTGCAACTCAAAGGAAGAGCCAGCAGACAGAGTAACCTGGGACAAAACCCAAAGGAGCAGCCCACGAGGGACCATCCAAACTCAGAGCAAAGGAGCAAGAAACCACCACCAAGAAATCCCTCAACTCAGGACAAAGGACACACCACCATCTTTCCTTTGTTCACTTCCATGTGGCCTAGCCAGAGCCAAGGACAGCAGTCTGAGCATCACGTCTTTAATATTCAGATATCTTGAGGTCTCCTTCTTGTATTTCATTCTATTCCCTACGTTTTCATGATCACTTTCATTATGATTGTAAATATTTAGATTAGTGTTCTTAAATGTTGATTGTATGAATAACTTATGTTTGTCTTGTTATTCTGGAAAAGAACTCCAATAGATTCTTAAAGAATTCATACCTTCAGATGAATCAATGTATTACTATTATTGAATTGTTGTCTTATTGAGTTATTGTAAATAACTCATATGTCAGGTCTTCTTCTTTCTTTTATCCAAGAAAGGACTGGTGGCCCATTAATAATTTCATAGTAATAAGCGTACACACTACCTTACAATGCAGTGTCTTTGTTGACAAATTACTGCCCACACACACACAACTGGAAGCACCTGTGACGGGAGTCTAATTGGTAAGAAAAGTGGGTTTGTATCAGAATCAAAACCATCCTGTGATTTTATTTGACCATGGGAAAAAGCTCCTCCTATGTACTGTAAATACTGAAGTGCAGTTCCATTGAATTGAGCCTTATGTCTATTACCCCCTAGGCTACAGTATTTCTGTCTGAGTGAGTAGAGTTCTTGGGTTGTCTACATCAGCCTCCCAGAGATGCAGCTGAATGATAGGCCTAACCATGAGACTCGACACTGAATCTGAAGCTCTGGCTTTTAATAGGGTCTGTTCTTAGTAATTATGCTGACACAATTTGATCAGTGCAGGCTAAGTATCTTCATCTGAAGGAGATGGGGGGAAATTAACGCTGATGTAATAAGTACCATTTGTCACTATTAAGACAGAGGTGTTGACAGCTACTGATGTTGTCAGGGCAACTGTTGCCTCTCCCTCACTTCCAGCAAGCACCCCATCCCCCTCAAATAATCAAGTCAAATACTGTACTGTGCAGTACACACACGCATGCACACACACGCAAAATAACCATTATTCCTCAGGGCGCTGTGTTTCAAGCAGGCCCCCATCATGATTGAGAGCTGCTGCATGCTGACTTGAGCAGTCAGTGCTACACATTGGCCTGGTTAGTATCAGCTTGGAAAATAGTTTGCATGAAACAAAGCACGAAGCCCACATGAAAAACATGAATTAGTGGTAATAAATCTGTCAATCGAAAACAGCACAGAGAAAAAAAGCCATCAAAAATATTGACAATGCCTTTCATAAATGATCCATGGTTTGTCAGGTCAGTGAATCAAATATTAATTGTCACATGCTCCACATACAACAGGTGTAGATTTAACCTTGAAATGTTTATGAGCACTTACCCAAAAAAAGGGTAACACAATAAAATAACGAGGGAATGTACAAGGAGAGATTGTTGTCCTGGTACCACACTGCCAGGTCCATGACCTCCTCCCTACAGGCTGTCTCATCGTCGTCAATGATCAGGCCTACCACCGTCGTCTCGTCAGACAACTTAATGATGGTGTTGGAGATATGCGAGGCCACGCAGTTGTGGGTGATGGGTGAACAGGGAGTACGGGAGGGGACTAAGCATGTTAAGGGTCAGTGTGGCGGATGTGTTGTTGTCTACCCTCAACACCTGGGGGCAGCCCATCAGAAAGTCCAGGATCCAGTTGCAGAAGGAGGTGTTCAGTCCCAGTGTCCTTAGCTTAGTGATGAGCTTAGAGGGCACTATGGTGTTGAAAGCTGAACTTTTGTCTGATGGGAAAGGGCAGTGTGGAGTGCAATATATATTGAAGTGAGTCCAGGGTGTCTGGGTGTCTGGATTAGTATCCCGCTCCTTGAAAGCGGCAGCTATAGAATTTAGCTCAGTGCGGTTATTGCCTGTAATCCATGGCTTTTGGTTTGGGTATGTACATACGGTCACTGCGGGGACGAGGTTATAGATGCACTTATTAATGAAGCCGGTGACTGATGTGGTAAACTAAGCTACAGTCCTGTAGCTTAGCATCAGCTTCATCGGACCACTTCCATATTGAGTACTTCTGGTACTTCCTGTTTGAGTTTTTGCTTGTAAGTAAGAGAGAGCTTTTTAGTCGTCTCTGTGTGTGGAGTAAAGGTGATCTAGTTGCACAGGTGACATTCTGGTAGAAATTAGGAAAAACGATCTCAGTTCCTGCATTACAATCACCAGCAACTAGGAGTGCCGCCTCTGGGTGAATTTTTTTTGTTTGCTTATGGCCATATACAGCTTGTTGAGTGCTGTCTTAGTGCCAGCATCGTTTTGTGGTGGTAAAATATATATGACAACTCTCTTGGTAAATAGTATGGTCTACAGCTTCTTATGAGGTATTCTAGCTCAGGCGAGCAGAACATAGAGACTTCCTTAATATTAGAGACCAGCTTTGTTAAGAAAGAGACACACCACCCCCCTTGAGTTTACCTGACGTTGCCGTTCTGTCCTGCCGATGTTTAGAAAAAACAACTGAATTTATATTTTCCATGTCCTTTTTGAGCCACGACTTGGAGAAACATTGATCTGAAGAACTTGAACGGAGCTTGTCCAGTTCATTCTCCAGTGATTGCACATTCGGCAATAGAACCGTAGAGGCAGTATATCCACTCGCCGACATAGTCTCGTCAGGTATCCTACACAATCATACTTCAATACTGAAGTATGACTGTGTCATGACGTTGGCCTGGGGGTAGGTTTATGACAGTCATAAATATCTCTTCCCCCTTTTTCCTCTCTCTACCCTACTGATGTTACATTTGCAAACCCTTTGGTTAACATAGAGATTCTGGGAACATCAGAAGGTGGGGAGAAATTAACTATATTCCGATAATCCGACCAATTGAACATATGTGGTGGTACTTAATGAATATGATGTCAGTTCGGTTGTCATCTGAGACATTCTTATCAATGATAAGATGACAAACTCTACGATTGAAAGTCTATACATCAGAGTCATCGGATTCACATGGAATTGTTGTTCAATTTAAATATTTGAATATGAAATTATTTGTGATGGGATGAAATGTGATTTTAGCTTCTAAAATGTGAGATTTGGGTTTTCATAAGGTAGTGCTCTGCTGAATCAGTGGCCTGCCCAAGTGAAGGGACATGGGCTATAAAACTTTACAAACACGCCCTCCTCTCCCTTCCTATATAAGCCCTTGACAAAAATATAACCTCCTGTTCCGAGGACGTGAGGACGATGGTCCGATGTCAGAATGGTTCAAATAATAACTACAGAACGAAGCCAACATCAGCATGAGCTTTGGTTGCGAATGGTATGAACTTTGAACTCTTATTCACTACAGAAGTGATGCCTCTTAGCCGTTGAGTTAGCAACAGCCGCTGCAAACGAGGGTTAGGAAGGAACAGACAGAGTAACCTGTCTACCACACAACGACATTACCACAACGTATTCAATTTACCAGCAGAGACATTCTTCAAAGGACAAAGGAGTCGGGTTGGGATACACGGCCTTCCATCTACCACCAACCTACCAAAGCGCAGCTCAGATTAAATATTTATCGCATTTTCCTTTTCCAAATGGGCAGGTCATTTAGAATGCATAATATACTGTATTTACAATAGCACAGCTTCGCCCTTTGTTCCTCAGTCTTCCCGCTCTTTCACTCAAACCGTGCACCTTTTCTTTTGTGTAACCAGCTGTCATATCTGTTCAACCCGCCAGGGACGTTTTCTTTTATGACGTAATTTGTAATCAAGTTATGATTTAAATATGTGTATGTGTAATTCTGTGTGATTAGTTAGTTATTTAGTAAATAAATAATTAAACCCAATTTTGTATTGCTGAATCAACTTGTTAGCCATGGTTCGTGCAGATCACCAAGAATTTACAACTTTCAGATGAGACTGAATTAAGATGACGATTAATATTGACTGCTATTGATGTAAAATATTACTAGGTCTTTAAGAGTTTATTCGGAAGATAACAGCTCTATAAATATTCTTTCGTGGTGCCCGACTCTCTAGTTAATTACATTTACATGAGTAGCTCAATCAGGTAATATTAATTACGGAGAAATTATTTTATACAATAGCATGTCATATCACTTAATCCGGCATAACCAAAGACACAACAACTGTGATATTGTTGTGTTAGAATACTGAGGACAACTTCTGTATCTGACTAGATTACACCTAAATAGCACACATTGCTTGTCCCACTTTTGACACATTTAGCCAACAGCAAAAAAATATACATGCATCTACCCCCTAAAAATGAATAAATAAAAACTATCAAATCTATTATCTAATACTGAACAACAAAATGTAAATTTCCCAATATAACCCAAGTGTCCTTTCAGACAATGACTCCAATTAAGCATCCAAAACGAGAGAGAGCAAAAGAGAGTGAACGAAAGAGGGCGAGACAGAGGATGCAGCAGAGCCACAGTAATCAGATGACACATATGGTTTTATAAGGCTGAGCTCGTTAAAAACTACCTGCAGCCAGGGGCCCGGGGCACGTCCATCTTAGTGCACGTCCATCTTAGGGCCCTGTCTCTGTCTGAGGCTTCGTCCCAAATGAGCCCTTGTCAAAAGTAGTACTCAATATAGGGAATAGCGTACCATTTGGGATGGAGCCCGACAATGCCCATCCTGCAGTATCCCCTGTTCTGTCATTCCTCACAACACCGTACAGATACGGTCATAATCCCCAAGCATTTTCTCTTTTGTGTGTGAGATTTGACTGGGATGTGAGCATTTTTCAAAAGGAATACTCAGAAAGATTTTTAAACTGATGTGTATCCAGAATACACATGACATCAAAACCTCAAATCAATGAAATACGCCAAATGTGGGTTTTCAGAATACCTTAGCATGCTGATTATATACATTTTACACGCACACGTCTAGCACCCCCCCGCCCTTGGGGAACCCCACTCCTACACCCCACCACCCTGCCCATGCCTCTCCTTTTCAGGTGACTGCCCTTCTTCCATCCAGGCCACTCACAGGGGTAATTAATGTGGCCCGCCTTGCCTGCTCTACACTAAAATATCTATGATGATGCCTCTGTTTCAGGGAAGGGAAATGGGGTTTGGGAAAAAGCCCTGTCATGTTGTGTTGGGGTGACATGAAAGCCAGTGGCGTGTGACATTAACCAAAGGGCACATGTGGACACATTCAGCAGCCACGCAGGCAGAACGCCTCTCTGGGTTACAGTATGAAACCGTCATAAGAGGATATTGAAAGCTCAACGGAGAGGGGCCCTATAGGGTGTTTTCACATTTGGTCCCTTTCAGACAATTTCTGTGAACTCAGATAGGTGGCCCGAGTTCGGTTCACTTGAATTCCGGTTCCCTTTTTTAGGGCAATGTGAATGCGAAGATCCCCAGATTCACTTGTCATTATTCCTGCACCACACATTAGACTACTGCAACACTGTTTCCCTTTCCATAAACCATCATATTGGTGCCACAAAAGAGAGAAGAGGATGATCTGCAGGTTCGGGCAAAAGAATGTGTGCTGTTTTTGGATATTGATTAGTGATTGTCAAGGGCGGACAGAAATTCCAAAATGTGTGGAGGGTTAAGTTCAGATTATTTGTTTGCAATATGTGATCTATAGGCTAAGCGATCTTCATAAGATGTTTATTGATTTTGGGGTTTGTATAGTGTGAGAAAACAATATATTTGGTGAAAATCACAACATGGGGTACAAAATCTATTCTAGCTCTTAAAGGGGTAGTAGCCTACCTTGTACAATTTTCAATTACAGCATTATTTATTGTGCAGTTATTCTTTTGCTATTTATTCAGTTACCAATCAAATGTACAGCTGTCCGACTCCATTTTGTTGCTCCCTGCCTACAAACAGAAACTAAAACAAGAAGCTCCCGCGCTAAGGTCTGTTCAACGCTGGTCTGACCAATCTGATTCCACGCTTCAAGACTGCTTCGATCACGTGGATTGGGATATGTTCCGTATTGCTTCCAACAACAACATTGACGAATACTCTGATTCGGTGAGCGAGTTCATTAGAATGTGCATTGACGATGTAGTTCCCATAGCAACGATTAAAACATTCCCAAACCAGAAACCGTGGATTGATGGCAACATTCGTGTGAAACTGAAAGCGTGAACCACTGCTTTTAACCAGGGCAAGGTGACCGGAAACATGACCGAATACAAACAGTGTAGCTATTCCCTCTGCAAGGCAATCAAACAAGCTAAGCGTCAGTATAGAGACAAAGTAGAGTCCCAATTCAACGGCTCAGGCACAAGAGGTATGTGGCAGGGTCTACAGTCAATCACGGATTACAAAAAGAAAACCAGCCCCGTCACGGACCAGGACGTCTTGCTCCCAGGCAGACTAAATAACTTTGCCCGCTTTGAGGACAATACAGTGCCACTGACACGGCCTGCAACCCAAACCTGCAGACTCTCCTTCACTGCAGCCGACGTGAGTAAAAAATGTAAACGTGTTAACCCTCGCAAGGCTGCTAAACGACTACCGCCCCATAGCACTCACTTCCGTCATCATGAAGTGCTTTGAGAGACTAGTCAAGGACCATATCACCTCCACCCTACCTGACACCCTAGACCCACTCCAATTTGCTTACCGCCCAAAAAGGTCCACAGACGACGCAATCTCAACCACACTGCACACTGCCCTAACCCATCTGGACAAGAGGAATACCTATGTGAGAATGCTGTTCATCGACAACAGCTCAGCATTTAACACCATAGTACCCTCCAAACTCGTCTTCAAGCTCGAGACACTGGGTTTCGACCCCACCCTGTGCAACTGGGTACTGGACTTCCTGACGGGCCGACCCCAGGCGGTGAGGGTAGGTAACAACATCTCCACCCCGCTGATCCTCAACACTGGGGCCCCACAAGGGTGCGTTCTGAGCCCTCTCCTGTACTCCCTGTTCACCCACGACTGCATAGCCATGCACGCCCCCAACTCAATCATCAAGTTTGCGGACGACACTACAGTGGTAAGCTTGATTACCAACAACGACGAGATGGCCTACAGGGAGGAGGTGAGGGCCTTCAGAGTGTGGTGTCAGGAAAATAACCTCACACTCAACGTCAACAAAACCAAGGAGATGATTGTGGACTTCAGGAAACAGCAGAGGGAGCACTCCCCTATCCACATCGACGGGACAGTAGTGGAGAGGGTAGTAAGTTTTAAGTTCCTCGGCGTACACATCACGGACAAACTGAATTGGTCCACCCACACAGACAGCATCGTGAAGAAGGCGCAGCAGTGCCTCTTCAACCTCAGGAGGCTGAAGAAATTTGGCTTGTCACCAAAAGCACCCATAAACTTCTACAGATGCACAATCGAGAGCATCCTGTTGGGCTGTATCACCGCCTGGTACGGCAACTGCTCCGCCCACAACCGTAAGGCTCTCCAGAGGGTAGTGAGGTCTGCACAACGCATCACCGGGGGCAAACTACCTGCCCTCCAGGACACCTACACCACCCGATGCTACAGGAAGGCCATAAAGATCATCAAGGACATCAACCACCCGAGCCACTGCCTGTTCACCCCGCTGTCATCCAGAAGGCGAGGTCAGTACAGGTGCATCAAAGCTGGGACCGAGAGACTGAAAAACAGCTTCTATCTCAAGGCCATCAGACTGTTAAACAGCCACCACTAACATTGAGTGGCTGCTGCCAACACACTGTCAATGACACGGACTCAACTCCAGCCACTTTAATAATGGGAAATGATGTAAATATATCACTAGCCACTTTAAACAATGCTACCTTATATAATGTTACTTACCCTACATTATTCATCTCATATGCATACGTATATACTGTACTCTATATCATCGACTGCATCCTTATGTAATACATGTATCACTAGCCACTTTAACTATGCCACTTTGTTTACATACTCATCTCATATGTTATACTGTACTCGATATCATCTACTGCATCTTGCCTATGCTGCTCTGTACCATCACTCATTCATATATCCTTATGTACATATTCTTTATCCCCTTACACTGTGTATAAGACAGTAGTTTTGGAATTGTTAGTTAGATTACTTGTTCGTTATTACTGCATTGTCGGAACTAGAAGCACAAGCATTTCGCTACACTCGCATTAACATCTGCTAACCATGTGTATGTGACAAATAAAATTTGATTTGATTTGATTTGATTTCGCTACACTCGCATTAACATCTGCTAACCATGTGTATGTGACAAATACATTTGATTTGATTTGATACAAGTTAATAGTATCTTCTGATTACAATAATTTAACAAAACGCTATTAGCTTCCAAAATATAAGTAGGTATATCTAGCTGTCCGATAACACAATCTGATTGAATGGCTTGTCCTGCACTTTGTAAAAACCCAGAGTGCATGTTGGAAAAATATCTTGGTTCCTTTCTAAACGAAGCAATGTGAATGCAATGAGGACTCGGTCCACAAAATAGGTGAAGTGAACTGGTAGAGCCTGCTAGAGCTGCCCTGGTCAACGTGCTGTTATTGTGAATTGGAAATGTCTAGGAGCAACAGCGGGTTAGATGCGAAATGGTAGGCTAAACAAGCTCACCGATTGGGACGGCCGAGTTGGTTGCAACACTCACTACTGAGTTACAAATGGCCTCTGGAAGCAACATCAGCACAATAACTGTTCATCGGGAGCTTCATGAAATGTGTTTCCATGGCCAAGCAGCCGGACACAAGCCTAATATCACCATGCGCAATGCCAAGTGTCGGCTGGAGGGGTGTAAAGCTTGCCGCCATTGGACTCTGGAGCAGTGGAAACACGTTCTCTGGAGTGATGAATCACGCTTCACCATCTTGCAGTCTGACAGACGAATATGGGTTTGGCAGATGTCAGGAGTCCCCTCCTGCCCCAATGCATAGTGACAACTGTAAAGTTTGGTGTAGGAGGAATAATGTTCTGGGGCTGTTTTTCATGGTTCGAGCTAGGCCCCTTAGTTCCAATGAAGGGAAATCTTAATGCTACAGTACAGCATACAATGACATTTTGACAATTCTGTGCTTCCAACTTTGTGGCAACAGTTTGGGGAAGGCCATTTCCTGTTTCAGCATGACAATGCCAAAGCGAGGTCCATGCAGAAATGGTTTGTCAAGATCGGTGTGGAAGAACCCTAACGTCAACCCTATCGAACACCTTTGGGATGAATTGGAAAGCCATCTGCAAGCCAGGCCTAATCACCCAACATTAGTGCCCAACCTGAGTTTCTCTAAAGAAAAGGTGAGAAGCTGAGGGTCAAATCTCTGTCCTGTAATGGCATGGCATGGCTGCCCCCCCTCCCAACCATACACACACACCAGACAACCTGTGATGTATGATCACCATTGTGTGTGTGTGTGTGTGTGTGTGTGTGTGCGTCTATGGCTCAGTCAGCAATTCGGCAGTGCGTGGTGTCTGTTCAGCTGATGTCACACCTGGGGAATGTGACTCCAACTCTACCAGGCAACCCCTGGCCCTATCCGCACAGAGACGGGCAGAAAATACAGCCAGAAAATTCCTATCGACATAAAGACAAGGAAGACATCTACAGCCAAATCAAATGCAAAGCATTTTGTCGCACTCTCCCAGTATCTTTCTCTCTCTTTCTCACTCTGCCTCTCGATCTTTCCCCCCTGTCTCTTTCTCTCTCTCCCTCCCCTCCCCACTCTGTCTTTGTATGTGTGGATGTCTCTCTCTCTCCATTTCTCTCTCTACCTCTCTCCACACACTACATTCACTGTTCATAATCTCCACTCAAGACAGCAATCCTCCTCTCTCTCTCTCCTCTATCTACCCTTTAGAGTACCATTGCAGGTCTGGCACTCAGTATGCGATGATGTGGCCGTGTGGCTGAACAATGGCTCATTTCAACCTCAATTTCCCCTGAAATGAATGGCCGCCCAACCCTGCGCACGCTGCATGCCTTTTAATTGGCCCCAGTTAGATTCAAGCCATTAAACCATTGATGTCTACACATCTCCACGGCACCCATTGGCCTTTTTCCCCCTGCTGGCAGAACATAAACGTCTTATCTCTGGGCTCCAACCGAGCACCAAGCACGCGCCAAGAATATTCAGCAGCCTTTCTCTGTTGTCTCTGTTTCAGGCATCACACAACACACCCTAGGCTTTTATCTTACAAACACCACTCTCAAACCATCCAGGCATCCTTATGTGGCCGTTATCTCCAAGGTGGCATAGCAGTTCAGACGTCTTTTGTCCTCGTCTTGTCGTGTCCTGTATATATATATATTTACAACTTTTTCACATACATTTTATTTTTATTTTCCATCAACTCATCTTCAAAACACTCTCCTGCAACCCGCCTCACCAATGTATATTTATAAAAAAGTATTATTTACCTCAGATCTGTAATCCTCCAAGAAGCTAGCCAGAAACTCCAAGAAGCTAGCCTGAAACTAGCCAGAAGCTAATCCAGAAGCTAGTTCAGAAGCTAGTTAGCTCCTTTACTGGCAAATCGTTTTGTGGTCATCAGCTATCCTTTAGCTCGAAAATCTATCGCCAGTTCTGTACGGCGCAGCGCGGCTCGGAACGGAACATACCGGACCAATTTTTCTCTCCATGTCCCTGGACATTCATACCCGGATCTCACAGCTAGCTAGCTGCTATCCGTGTGACCATCGGAGCTAGCAAGCTCCGTCAATCACTCCTGAGTTCCATCAATCACACCTGGGCTGCAGTCACCTATCCGGACCCGTTTTACTGCCTTCGCGGAGCCCCACCGGGCCTTCACAACTGGACTGCCGACGTTATCTACCCGAAGGAGTTATTCGGCCGGCTCCTCCGTCGCGACGTTACCTGAACGCCCATCTGCGGCCTGCTAACCGTTAGCTGTCTTACCGGCTGCTATCTGAATAGACAATCGGACAATTTTTTTATTATTATTTTTTTTAAATTATTTTTTAAATTATTATTATTATATTTTCTTCTTGGGCCTCTATAACTATATCTATTGTTTTTATTTTTGTTGTTGTTGTGTGATTTGGATTAATCCCCTCTACCACACGGAACCCCACTAATCTACTGACGGAACGTAAGGGGTGGCTAACAGACCTCCATCCTATGCTAGCTTGCTACCGATGCCCTGGCTAGCTGTCTAAATCACCAACCAACCTCTCCACTCACCGGACCCTTTTGATCACTCGACTAAGCATGCCTATCCTTAATGTCAATATGTCTTGTCCATTTCTGTTCTGGTTAGTGTTTATTGGCTTATTTCACTGTAGAGCCTCTAGTCCTGCTCACTATACCTTATCCAACCTATTAGTTCCACCACCCACACATGCAATGACATCTCCTGGTTTCAACGATGTTTCTAGAGACAATATCTCTCTCTTCATCACTCAATACCTAGGTTTACCTCCACTGTATTCACATCCTGCCATACATTTGTCTGTACATTATACCTTGATGCTATTTTATCGCCCCCAGAAACCTCCTTTTACTCTATGTTCCAGACGTTCTAGACGACCAATTCTCATAGCTTTTAGCCGTACCCTTATTCTACTCCTCCTATGTTCCTCTGGCGATGTAGAGGTGAATCCAGGCCCTGCAGTGCCTAGCTCCACTCCTATTCCCCAGGCGCTCTCTTTTGACGACTTCTGTAACCGTAATAGCCTTGGTTTCATGCATGTTAACATTAGAAGCCTCCTCCCTAAGTTTGTTCTATTCACTGCTTTAGCACACTCTGCCAACCCGGATGTTCTAGCTGTGTCTGAATCCTGGCTTAGGAAGACCACCAAAAATTCTGAAGTTTTAATTCCAAACTACAACATTTTCAGACAAGATAGAACTGCCAAAGGGGGCGGTGTTGCAATCTACTGCAAAGATAGCCTGCAGAGTTCTGTCCTACTATCCAGGTCTGTACCCAAACAATTTGAACTTCTACTTTTAAAAATCCACCTCTCTAAAAACAAGTCTCTCACCGTTGCCGCCTGCTATAGACCACCCTCTGCCCCCAGCTGTGCTCTGGACACCATATGTGAACTGATTGCCCCCCATCTATCTTCAGAGTTCGTGCTGCTAGGCGACCTAAACTGGAACATGCTTAACACCCCAGCCATCCTACAATCTAAACTTGATGCCCTCAATCTCACACAAATAATCAATGAACCTACCAGGTACCTCCCCAAAACCTTAAACACGGGCACCCTCATAGATATCATCCTAACCAACTTCCCCTCTAAATACACCTCTGCTGTCTTCAACCAAGATCTCAGCGATCACTGCCTCATTGCCTGCATCCGTAATGGGTCAGCGGTCAAACGACCTCCACTCATCACTGTAAAACGCTCCCTGAAACACTTCTGCGAGCAGGCCTTTCTAATCGACCTGGCCGGGGTATCCTGGAAGGATATTGATCTCATCCCGTCAGTAGAGGATGCCTGGATATTTTTTAAAAATGCCTTCCTAACCATCTTAAATAAACATGCCCCATTCAAGAAATTTAGAACCAGGAACAGATATAGCCCTTGGTTCTCCCCAGACCTGACTGCCCTTAACCAACACAAAAACATCCTATGGCGTTCTGCATTAGCATCGAACAGCCCCCGTGATATGCAGCTGTTCAGGGAAGCTAGAAATCATTATACACAGGCAGTTAGAAAAGCCAAGGCTAGCTTTTTCAAGCAGAAATTTGCTTCCTGCAACACTAACTCAAAAAAGTTCTGGGACACTGTAAAGTCCATGGAGAATAAGAACACCTCCTCCCAGCTGCCCACTGCACTGAAGATAGGAAACACTGTCACCACTGATAAATCCACCATAATTGAGAATTTCAATAAGCATTTTTCTACGGCTGGCCATGCTTTCCACCTGGCTACTCCTACCCCGGACAACAGCACTGCACCCCCAACAGCAACTCGCCCAAGCCTTCCCCATTTCTCCTTCTCCCAAATCCATTCAGCTGATGTTCTGAAAGAGCTGCAAAATCTGGACCCCTACAAATCAGCCGGGCTAGACAATCTGGACCCTTTCTTTCTAAAATTATCTGCCGAAATTGTTGCCACCCCTATTACTAGCCTGTTCAACCTCTCTTTCGTGTCGTCTGAGATTCCCAAAGATTGGAAAGCAGCTGCGGTCATCCCCCTCTTCAAAGGGGGGGACACTCTTGACCCAAACTGCTACAGACCTATATCTATCCTACCGTGCCTTTCTAAGGTCTTCGAAAGCCAAGTCAACAAACAGATTACCGACCATTTCGAATCTCACCATACCTTCTCTGCTATGCAATCTGGTTTCAGAGCTGGTCATGGGTGCACCTCAGCCACGCTCAAGGTCCTAAACGATATCTTAACCGCCATCGATAAGAAACATTACTGTGCAGCCGTATTCATTGATCTGGCCAAGGCTTTCGACTCTGTCAATCACCATATCCTCATCGGCAGACTCGACAGCCTTGGTTTCTCAAATGATTGCCTCGCCTGGTTCACCAACTACTTCTCTGATAGAGTTCAGTGTGTCAAGTCGGAGGGTCTGCTGTCCGGACCTCTGGCAGTCTCTATGGGGGTGCCACAGGGTTCAATTCTTGGACCGACTCTCTTCTCTGTATACATCAATGAGGTCGCTCTTGCTGCTGGTGAGTCCCTGATCCACCTCTACGCAGACGACACCATTCTGTATACTTCCGGCCCTTCTTTGGACACTGTGTTAACAACCCTCCAGGCAAGCTTCAATGCCATACAACTCTCCTTCCGTGGCCTCCAATTGCTCTTAAATACAAGTAAAACTAAATGCATGCTCTTCAACCGATCGCTACCTGCACCTACCCGCCTGTCCAACATCACTACTCTGGACGGCTCTGACTTAGAATACGTGGACAACTACAAATACTTAGGTGTCTGGTTAGACTGTAAACTCTCCTTCCAGACCCATATCAAACATCTCCAATCCAAAGTTAAATCTAGAATTGGCTTCCTATTTCGCAACAAAGCATCCTTCACTCATGCTGCCAAACATACCCTTGTAAAACTGACCATCCTACCAATCCTCGACTTTGGCGATGTCATTTACAAAATAGCCTCCAATACCCTACTCAACAAATTGGATGCAGTCTATCACAGTGCAATCCGTTTTATCACCAAAGCCCCATATACTACCCACCATTGCGACCTGTACGCTCTCGTTGGCTGGCCCTCGCTTCATACTCGTCGCCAAACCCACTGGCTCCATGTCATCTACAAGACCCTGCTAGGTAAAGTCCCCCCTTATCTCAGCTCGCTGGTCACCATAGCATCTCCCACCTGTAGCACACGCTCCAGCAGGTATATCTCTCTAGTCACCCCCAAGACCAATTCTTTCTTTGGCCGCCTCTCCTTCCAGTTCTCTGCTGCCAATGACTGGAACGAACTACAAAAATCTCTGAAACTGGAAACACTTATCTCCCTCACTAGCTTTAAGCACCAACTGTCAGAGCAGCTCACAGATTACTGCACCTGTACATAGCCCACCTAAAATTTAGCCCAAACAACTACCTCTTTCCCAACTGTATTTAATTTTTATTTATTTATTTATTTTGCTCCTTTGCACCCCATTATTTTTTTATTTCTACTTTGCACATTCTTCCATTGCAAAACTACCATTCCAGTATTTTACTTGCTATATTGTATTTACTTTGCCATCATGGCCTTTTTTTGCCTTTACCTCCCTTCTCACCTCATTTGCTCACATTGTATATAGACTTGTTTATACTGCATTATTGACTGTATGTTTGTTTTTACTCCATGTGTAACTCTGTGTCGTTTTATCTGTCGAACTGCTTTGCTTTATCTTGGCCAGGTCGCAATTGTAAATGAGAACTTGTTCTCAACTTGCCTACCTGGTTAAATAAAGGTAAAATAAAAATAAATAAAAATGTTGCGATGACTTCTGGTAATTTGTCTAGTACTGTACTTTCTATTTGTTATTAGTCGTATAGATACTACTGATTAGAGATGCTGTTGAATCACCTGACAAAAATTTGAATCCACTGGCTACACTACAATTTTTCAGTTTCAGTACTACATTTTTTTCTAATTATGATAATTGAACACAGTACAATATATTTATATGGCTTACCTGTTCCAGAATGATTCCAAGGTATGAATGGAAGAGAAAAGAAGGGGAGAAATGGGTTAATTTAATACACCAGCAATTAACCTATAATAAATAGCTGTTATGTGATTGTGTAGTCAGCACTAATCAACAACAGCACTTGCTTCTTGTGAACTGTTAGTCACGCAGAATGTAAACAAAGTCAAATGTATAAATGGTATGTGCTGTGTGAGGTTCCACTGTCTAGATGCATTTGAAGATATCATACAGTATCTGGAGGCAGGTTCACAATCCGTTGCATAGAGGACAGAAAATGAATATGTAGCCTAACATTGAACAATTATTCAGAAACTAAATCCAGCCCACAGTCATTTTCAGAAGCAGACATAGCAATTATTAGTCTGTGTGTCATCCTGGTTAATCAATGTCGGACTGTATTATCAGGTGAAAATTAAAGGCGTGTTTGATCAGAAAAAAAGACAAGACAACAATTGGAGCAACCCTTAGATTTCCACTCAGCAGCACAGAGACAACATGGTAGAGGAGAGATGAATCTTCAGTTCTGCAACCCCTTTGAAATAGGGGTTGCAGAATATCCCAAACCCCCAGAGGATGTTGTAAGAGATGAAAGAGGGAGTGCTCTGTCCGCATGCTCCCTCCGTCTCTCCCTCCCTCTCTACAGCAGAAGAGAATGCTCAAGCAGCCCTCTCTCCAACCATTTTACACTCCTCTCTTTGATCTGCTACAGCATGCCGCCGTCACGGAAACCACGGATAAACCCTGGGAACGTCTTTGTATTAGAAAGTGCATTCTTCCCTGAATCTAACTTGCATGCATTAATTTCTCTTTCTCTCTCTTATAAAAACTCTGCTCTTGGCTGAGAGGGTTTTCCTCCTCGTTTAGCTCGTTAGAGCTTGGCGGTAGCCAGCAGGATCAATTACTGGGAATATGCTCTCCCGTCTCGGTATCATTACCCAGCAAAAACTATATTAGCTCAGTCTGAGGGGGAAAACAGACGAGGAGTCATTATTATTAGTCTGTATGTTGCTTCTTGAGCATCGTCTGCTGCTAGCTTGTCTCTCTGGCCTCAACACATACACACTGCCTTTGTTCCTAAACTTCAAACGCTACACTGTTTTTACTTACTTGATGCCAATGACACAACCAACACAACTTAAGAAAGAGGTTAGAGATATATTGAATATGTTGAGACAGAACAAAATTAGTATGGATGCTACTTTACATTTCCTTCAATAAGTGAATTATTTTGTTTGTAATCATTCTTGTCAGCAAAGGTCAATATGTCACTGTGAGAAACGGTGGCTCAATTTGTCACAACGTGAAAGCCCACGGCTGCGGTCTCCTTACCTCCCTGTGTTTTTACATCTTATGCACAGATCTAGGATCGGTTTATCCTCCCCAAATCCTAAACTTAACCATTGCACAGGGAAATGCAAAACCAACCTTAAATCGGTGTCTTAGGTGCAACCTCGCTCTGTTTTGATGCATCTCATACAGTATCTCTGGTGATTCCTCATCATCACATATTCAGCGGCCAATCTAGAGGAGGCATGCTACAGGGAGTAACACATCCTCATCACCAGATGTCTGAGGAAACCAGCCCCTTTCCCCATCCTCCCTCGCTCCCCCTTTCTTCTCTCCTTCTCCCTCTCTCTCCCCTCCCCCTCTCCCTCTTCTCTTCCCTCCCTCTGTCCCTCTCCTCCTCCTCCCTCCCTTGCCCCCCACCTCCTTCTTCTGTGAGCTGTATTCTGTAATGTGAGATTATGATACAAATTAGATATCCTTAATCTGTTATGGAAGCCACTTGATATTGCATCATGTCTTCTGCCACGGCATGAATAACCTGGCAGATTTCACTAGGAATACTCTTTGAGCAGATTTGACATGAGAAGAAAATCATCTCAGCAAAACCCAACATGATTTAATCTATGGGATGATGGTGATTGGCTGTGGAATGTCCATTCATAAATGAGTGGTTTGATTCTACAAGCCGGAGGCATCCTCCAGAGCTCTGGGCCTCCACAGTTGGCCTATTTATTTACGGGATGATCCTCATATCAGAACTAGTGACTGCATGAACAATGCCCAGCTGTTGTGTAAATTGTCAAAGGAATCCATTACATAACTGAATAACTGTAATCTGTTACCAGCAAAAATATTGTAATCAGATTACAGATATTTTTGAAATACTACTTAGTTATTTAGAAGATTACTTTTAAATTCAGAAAGGATGTTTGTGGGGAAAAAATCAGACACTTGTCTGTTTTCTCAATGACATTCAAATCAGCATTGAAAAAAGGCGCAAGTTCAAGTTTGTTCCACCTGAGTGAGTCTGACCACAAGTCAGAGACCACTATGATGACACTCCAAATGTGTTTGACAGATTGCGGGAAAAGAGCAGGAATAGGCTTTTGTAGGCTACAGCCCAAGCTATATGGGGTGGCAGGTAGCCTAGTGGTTAGAGAATTGGGCCAGTAACCAAAAGGTTGCTAGATCGAATCCCTGAGCTGACAAGGTAAAAATCTGCCGTTCTACCCCTGAACAAGGCAGTTAACCCACTGTTCCTAGGCTGTCATTGTAAATAAGAATTTGTTCTTAACTGACTTGCCTAGTTAAATAATAAATTAATTAAAAAATGACCCTAAGCAAAAAAAAACTAACTTGCCTTGTTAAAAAATGTCTTCCAAAGATTATCCAATTGAATAAACTCTTGGAGGTAAGTATGACAGCTGTGGTGTAGTCTGCTGCAACACGGATATCACTTATTGTTGATAGCGCGTTGATGTGAATCACACTCCTGTTCTCTAATTTCGATATTTTTGCCATACGGACTGTGGTTGTTGTGGATGGCTGTTCACAAATCTACATTTGTATTTGAACCAAATAATGGTTGAATTCAAGAAGTTTAAGCAAGCTATCACTCATTGTTTTTTAAAACAGTGGACAGCCAGTGAAAAATGCACTCTTGCAACAGCTGCATAGTGCGGATCCCAGCCTATGGAACAACAGCTGCATAGTGCGGATCCCAGCCTATGGAATAACAGCTGCATAGTGCGGATCCCAGCCTATGGAACAACAGCTGCATAGTGCAGATCCCAGCCTATGGAACAACAGCTGCATAGTGCGGATCCCAGCCTATGGAACAACAGCTGCATAGTGAGGATCCCAGCCTATGGAACAACAGCTGCATAGTGAGGATCCCAGCCTATGGAATAACAGCTGCATAGTGAGGATCCCAGCCTATGGAACAACAGCTGCATAGTACGGATCCCAGCCTATGGAACAACAGCTGCATAGTGAGGATCCCAGCCTATGGAATAACAGCTGCATAGTGAGGATCCCAGCCTATGGAATAACAGCTGCATAGTGCAGATCCCAGCCTATGGAATAACAGCTGCATAGTGCGGATCCCAGCCTATGAAACAACAGCTGCATAGTGCGGATCCCAGCCTATGAAATAACAGCTGCATAGTGCGGATCCCAGCCTATGAAATAACAGCTGCATAGTGCAGATCCCAGCCTATGGAATAACAGCTGCATAGTGCAGATCCCAGCCTATGGAACAACAGCTGCATAGTGCAGATCCCAGCCTATGGAACAACAGCTGCATAGTGCAGATTCCAGCCTATGGAATAACAGCTGCATAGTGCAGATCCCAGCCTATGGAACAACAGCTGCATAGTGCGGATCCCAGCCTATGGAACAACAGCTGCATAGTGCGGATCCCAGCCTATGGAACAACAGCTGCATAGTGCGGATCCCAGCCTATGGAATAACAGCTGCATAGTGAGGATCCCAGCCTATGGAACAACAGCTGCATAGTGCGGATCCCAGCCTAGGAATAACAGCTGCATAGTGCAGATCCCAGCCTATGGAATAACAGCTGCATAGTGCAGATCCCAGCCTATGGAATAACAGCTGCATAGTGCGGATCCCAGCCTATGGAATAACAGCTGCATAGTGCAGATCCCAGCCTATGGAACAACAGCTGCATAGTGCAGATCCCAGCCTATGGAACAACAGCTGCATAGTGCAGATCCCAGCCTATGGAACAACAGCTGCATAGTGCAGATCCCAGCCTATGGAACAACAGCTGCATAGTGCAGATCCCAGCCTATGGAACAACAGCTGCATAGTGCAGATCCCAGCCTATGGAACAACAGCTGCATAGTGCAGATCCCAGCCTATGGAACAACAGCTGCATAGTGCAGATCCCAGCCTATGGAATAACAGCTGCATAGTGAGGATCCCAGCCTATGGAATAACAGCTGCATAGTGCAGATCCCAGCCTATGGAATAACAGCTGCATAGTGCGGATCCCAGCCTATGAAACAACAGCTGCATAGTGCGGATCCCAGCCTATGAAATAACAGCTGCATAGTGCGGATCCCAGCCTATGAAATAACAGCTGCATAGTGCAGATCCCAGCCTATGGAATAACAGCTGCATAGTGCAGATCCCAGCCTATGGAACAACAGCTGCATAGTGCAGATCCCAGCCTATGGAACAACAGCTGCATAGTGCAGATTCCAGCCTATGGAATAACAGCTGCATAGTGCAGATCCCAGCCTATGGAACAACAGCTGCATAGTGCGGATCCCAGCCTATGGAACAACAGCTGCATAGTGCGGATCCCAGCCTATGGAACAACAGCTGCATAGTGCGGATCCCAGCCTATGGAATAACAGCTGCATAGTGAGGATCCCAGCCTATGGAACAACAGCTGCATAGTGCGGATCCCAGCCTAGGAATAACAGCTGCATAGTGCAGATCCCAGCCTATGGAATAACAGCTGCATAGTGCAGATCCCAGCCTATGGAATAACAGCTGCATAGTGCGGATCCCAGCCTATGGAATAACAGCTGCATAGTGCAGATCCCAGCCTATGGAACAACAGCTGCATAGTGCAGATCCCAGCCTATGGAACAACAGCTGCATAGTGCAGATCCCAGCCTATGGAACAACAGCTGCATAGTGCAGATCCCAGCCTATGGAACAACAGCTGCATAGTGCAGATCCCAGCCTATGGAACAACAGCTGCATAGTGCAGATCCCAGCCTATGGAACAACAGCTGCATAGTGCAGATCCCAGCCTATGGAACAACAGCTGCATAGTGCAGATCCCAGCCTATGGAACAACAGCTGCATAGTGCAGATCCCAGCCTATGGAACAACAGCTGCATAGTGCAGATCCCAGCCTATGGAACAACAGCTGCATAGTGCAGATCCCAGCCTATGGAATAACAGCTGCATAGTGCAGATCCCAGCCTATGGAATAAAAGTGGGGCTTTTATTGCTCAATCTTATACATTCTGATAAAAAAATGGGCACATGCTCAAAGTTTTGATCGACTTAAAGGGGCAATCTGTAGTTGCTACACCCATTTCTGAACTTATAAATGATATATATATACATACCACCACAGACCGATGCTGGCACTAACACTCAATGAGCTGTATTATTATTATGTTTTATTATTTTATTTTGCCTTTATTTAACCAGGTAGGCTAGTTGAGAACATGTTCTCATTTACAACTGCGACCTGGCCAAGATAAAGCAAAGCAGTGCGACAGAAACAACAACACAGAGTTACACATGGAATAAACAAGCGTACAGTCAATAACACAATAGAAAAAAAAGAACGTCGAAATACAGTGTGTGCAAATGGTATGAGGAGGTACGGCAATAAATAGGCCATAGTAGCAAAGTAATTACAATTTAGCAGATTACCACTGGAGTGATAGATGAGCAGATGATGGTGTGTAAGTAGTGATACTGGTGTGCAAAAGAGCAACAAAGTAAATAAAAACAATAAGGGATGAAGTAGGTAGATTGGGTGGGCTATTCACATGGACTATGTACAGCTGCAGCGATCGGTTAGCTGCTCAGATAGCAGATGTTTGAAGTTAGTGAGGGAAATGTAAGTCTCCAGCTTCTGCAATTTTTGCAATTCGTTCCAGTCACTGGCAGCAGAAAACTGGAAGAAAGGGTGGCCAAAGGAGGTGTTGGCTTTGGGGATGACCAGTGCGATATACCTGCTGGAGCGCGTGCTACGGGTGGGTGTTGTTATTGTGACCAGTGTGCTGAGATAAGGCGGAGCTCTACCTAGCATAGACTTATAGATGACCTGGAGCCAGTGGGTCTGTGGACGAATATGTAGCGAGGGCCAGCCGACTAGAGCATACAGGTCGCAGTGGTGGGTGGTATAAGGCGCTTTGGTAACAAAACGGATGGCACTGTGATAGACTACATCCAATTTGCTGAGTAGAGTATTGGAAGCTATTTTGTAGATGCGTCGCCGAAGTCGAGGTTCAGTAGGATTGTCAGTTTTACTTGGGTAAGTTTGGCGGCGTGAGTGAAGGAGGCTTTGTTGCGCTATAAGTAAACCGGAAAACGCTCATCCAGATGCGGCGTTCCTAGTGGTCGGGGACTTTCATGAAGGGAAATTTAAATCCGTTTTACCAAATTTCTATCAGCATGTTAAACGTGCAGCCAGAGGGAAAACAACTCTAGATCACCTTCACTCCACACACAGAAACGCGTACAAAGATCTCCCTCGCCCTCTATTTGGCAAATCTGACCATAATTCTATCCTCCTTATTCCTGCTTACAAGCAAAAATTTAAGCAGGAAGCACCAGTGACTTGGTCTATAAAAAAGTGGTCAGATGATGCAGATGCTAAGCTGCAGGACTGTTTTGCTAGCACAGACAGGAATATGTTCCGGGATTCTTCCGATGGCATTGAGGAGTACACCACATCAGTCATTGGCTTCATCAAAAAGTGCATCGATGACGATGACGTCGTCCCTACATACCCCAACCAGAAGCCATGGATTACAGGCAACATCCACACTCAGCTAAAGGCTAGAGCTGCTGCTTTCAAGGAGCGGGACACTACACCGAAAGTTGATAAGAAATCCCGCTATGCCCTCCGACAAACTATCAAACAGGCAAAGAGTCAATACAGGATTCAATGCAGGACTACGCCCTGCGTCGGATAAAGACAAAGGGGATGATTGTGGACAACAGGAAAAGGAGGACCGAGCATGTCCCCATTCTCATTGACAGGGCTGTAGTGGAGCAGGTTGAGATCTTCAAGTTTCTTGGTGTCCACATCACCAACAAACTAACATGGTCCAAGCACACCAAGACAGTCGTAAAGAGGGCACAACAACACCTATTCTCCCTCAGGAGACTGAAAAGATTTGGCATGGGTCCTCAGATCCTCAAAAGGTTTTACAGCTGCACCATCGAGAGCATCCTGACTGGTTGTATTACTGCCTGGTATGGCAACTGCTCGGCCTCCGTGTGCAAGGCACTACAAAGTGTAGTGCGAAAGGCCCAGTACATCACTGGGGCCAAGCTTGCTGCCATCCAGGACCTATATAACAGGCGGTGTCAGAGGAAGGCCTTAAAAATGGTCAAAGACTCCAGTCACCCTAGTCATATTCTCTCTGCTACCGCACAGCAAATCTAGGTCTAAGAGGCTTCTAAACAGCTTCTACCCCAAAGCCATAAGACTCCTGAACATCTAATTAAATGCCCCCCCCACAAAAACAAAATTAAAGAACTCAAATCTGATTTACTTTCTATATGCAATCTTTTTTTCTGAATGCCCGCACACAGTTTTACATGTTACCCATATCAGAATTTTTACATTCACATTGATTTAGCAGTCGCTTCTTACACTGAGATGCAGTGCCTTAGATTGCTGCGCCACTCAGGAGCCCCCCAAAGGTTATGTGCTGTACACCACTGGCTTGTCTGACAGTTTCAGTGAAGGAAAAGTGCTTGGACTGTTTCTGAGTAACAGCGCTAAACTTCATGGCTATGGTGACTAAGAGGGGACCTGCCTCTCTCCTGTCTGTAACTATGATGGAAATTGATGTAATGCAACCATATGTAGACCGGTTGTTATGATGTCATCATTGTATTCTCTTATCATTGGACTGAGTAGCCACCAACATTTTTCACACTCCACTCCTATAGCTACTTGGCCTAGATAGTCTTTTTCTTTTTTATTCTCTACAGCTAGGCTATTACTAGTGTCCCTGTTACATACACCTTAAAGAGGTTCTGAAAACACAACTTAGGCGTACCGTATGTCATACATAAATCCACACTTTGTTCTAGCCACAATTTCACACACACACACACACACACACACGATTAGTCCATTCTCATGGAGGCAGCCACTCACTTAACAATTCTAATGGGGTGATTCCAGTGTTAAGATCCCATTTAACAACCGAGCAGCGTCATGTGGCTACCCCCGCAAAGATAGATTGTCACCACAGAGACAGAAACGAGACACTTCAGGATTTGCATAGAGCTTAATTTGATCTACTTGAGATTACGACTTCCTCCACTCAATGTAATTAAACTCAGATGTGACTAATTACGTTGACGGTAGAAACTGGAGTGAATCTGAGCGCTGCTCAGTCTGATGTTGACGTGGGAAGCAGCAGACGACTGTTAATATTGTCACCGACACCTGATTACTGAACACACAGGGACTGATGATAGTCAAGTTAGTGAATTGAGGAGACCTTCACATGGATGATCATGTGTGAATTTGATGTTCTAGAGAAGAGAAGTGCTCATGTACAATATTGACATCTGACCTTTCTTCTGATTGCCTCTGTATTATATAACCATACCTCATTTATAAGGTAAAGATATGTAAACCATACGGTTCAAATCGCAACCCAGATTCCAACATACACACAGATAGCCAATATGACCCTTGCACAAGCCATACAGCAGCCTCATACTGGCAAAGGGCAACAGTCCAACCCTGCCAGTTCAGCAGGCAACCCTGGGTCAGTCAAAACACAGGATTAAGGTGTGAGATCCATTCCCTGTGATATAACTCTATTACCATCTGTCCAAATGTGCCGTTAATCACATAAACAATTAGTGGGCCATGTAAACTGGCTTTAATTAAACCTGGGGTAAAGACAATAAAACAGCATTAAAGACTGCTGACTGTTTCACAGAGACGACAGAATGCCGGTAACCACACACACACACCACACACCACATCTCCCTCCGGTCAAGACAGGTATAGAAATATGATTGCATATAAACCACAGCCATGTTGTTGTTGTTGGGGAAGCTTTTTTTCACTCAAATTGCCATCGTCACTTGCTCTCGTTTGTGTTCGGTGGCTCCATTCAAGTGCATAATTGGCAATCTGGGCTGGCCCTGGAGGCTTGATTCATGGCTCCGGATGGGGCTTTTAGGGCACCACTACAGACATACAGGAGTTTAAACAGCATTGTAGCGTTGAGGAACAGATGCTCACACACAGCAGGGCAACAGGTCTGGAGCCGTTGGCAACAGCTGTTGGTCTAGTACAGGGCTCTTCAATCCTGTGGGTTTTCTATCCAACCCTGTTCCCGGAGAGCTACCGTCCTGTGGGTTCTCTCTCCAACCCTGTTCCTGGAGAGCTACCGTCCTGTGGGTTCTCTCTCCAACCCTGTTCCTGGAGAGCTACCGTCCTGTGGGTTCTCTCTCCAACCCTGTTCCTGGAGAGCTACCGTCCTGTGGGTTCTCTCTCCAACCCTGTTCCTGGAGAGCTACCGTCCTGTGGGTTCTCTCTCCAACCCTGTTCCTGGAGAGCTACCGTCCTGTGGGTTTTCTTTCCAACGCTGTTCCTGGAGTGCTAGCGTCCTGTGGGTTTTCTTTCCAATGCTGTTCCAGGAGAGCTACCGTCCTGTAGATTTTCACTCCATCCCTGTTCCTGGAGAGCTACCGTCCTGTAGGTTTTCAATAACAGTAATTACATTCAACTCATTGAGTATGAATTGAGCAGAATGGAGCCGAAAGCAACAGTGCCAGGAACATTTACCTTTAATTTAATTCTCATCTCCGATTGTAATCACAATTTCCTTAGTCCAGGGTAATTAGCCATTAACAAGAGTGTTATTGGATGTCTATAGACATATACAGGTGGTGAAAGTCTCCCTCCCTCTCCTCTCTCTCTGCCCTCTCTCTCTCTACTCACAAAAGTTCCATAAGAATGTCATATTTTGTCTATATCCAGTGTTGTAATGATAAATAAACACTTCACTGGTTGCCCTTCTCTTGTGGCAACAGGTCACAAATCTTGCTGCTGTGATTGCACACTGTGGTATTTCACCCAATAGATATGGGAGTTTATCAAAATTGGATTTGTTTTCAAATTCTTTGTGGGTCTGTGTAATCTGAGGGAATGTGTCTCTAATATGGTCATACATTTGGCAGAGGATTAGGAAGTGCAGCTCAGTTTCCACCTCATTTTGTGGGCAGTGTGCACATAGTCTGTCTTCTCTTGAGAGCCAGGTCTGCCTTCGGCAGCCCTTCTCAATAGCAAGGCTATGCTCACAGAGTCTGTATATAGTCAAAGACTTCCTTAATTTTGGGTCAGGTATTCTGCCACTGTGTACGCTCTGTTTAGGGCCAAATAGCATTCTAATTTGCTCAGTTTTTTTGTAAATTATTTCCAACGTGTCAAGTAATTATCTTTATGTTTTCTCAAATATTTGGTTGTGTCTAATTGTGTTGCTGTCTTGGGGCTCTGTGGGATCTGTTTGTGTTTGTGAACAGAGCCCCAGGACCAGCTTGCTTAGGGGCTCTTCTCTCTGCCTCTGCTCTCCATTCCCCCTCGCTCGATCGCCCTCCCTCCCGATTCCCCTGTCTTTCTCGCTCTGTCCTCCAGCAGATACACTCATCTCATTAGGTGTGACTGGGGAGGGAAGGTGAGATGGTTACTGTGACAACGGCAGGGAGTCACAGGCGGTGCGGGGTGGTGTAGAGCACAGCGGTGACAGGAGCAGAGAGCAGCGGTGTATACCTCTCTCAGCTCTAAGAGGCCTATCACAGACATGCCAGATGGGGGGACTGGGGGACCGGAGATCCACCCTGTTCACCCAGGAAGAAAAACCCAGACAAAGACGTCATCATCCTCTCCTGGATAACTGCAGTCGGAGGCTGCAGAGAGACTGTCACAATAACCAGTGTCACACTAACCAGCTCTGCTGCTGTCTCCCTGAGACGCTACAGACTGTGTTTGTAGTGCTGCTACTGTACAATAGCTGACATATGAGATTATGTCTCTATTTTTCTTCTACATTATATATGTGGTAACTAGGCTAACATTTGGGTACAAAACGCACCGCACATCACCTTGTGGTGTAACTAAGTTCTTAACATGATCTATTTTACAGCAGCTTATTTATAATGAACATTACTGTCGGTAGACTCCAATGAAAATAATCTGTTTGAAGAACAGAACACTCAGCCACACTCAAGTGGATATCTCATTGAATGGGTGTCAGTCAGACAGAGTGAGTGTGGCTCTGTTTCCACTGTGCCAGGAAATGAAGCCCAGTACTGAGGGGCAGGGATAACTTTAGATCTTGAGTGACAGCCTAGTAAACCCAATTGGAAGCATGCCACCCTTCCCATCAGAGGTACCCACTGTGATCCACCACGGGAAAGCCAATGTATTTAATGTAAAGTATGTACAGTACAGGTCCAACCAAGCAATAACAAACAGAGAAAGACAACACAGATACAACCCTTCTATTGTGAAATGTAAGATTTTACTGTACATACTGTAGGGTATCAGGTCAGGTGGCCAAGTGGGGAAGGGAGGCGGTGTTGATGCTTCTGGGCTGTGGCACGGAGAAGTGCTACCCCTGTGACCCAGAGAGAGGTCAGCAGACGCCCGTGGTGAAGCAGAGGGGGAGAGAAAACAGCCTGGTGGGGTATCTGAAGTGTGGATGCTGCCCCCTGTGGTGTGGATGACCTTCGCACTGCGTCAGCACTATGAGGCTCTGGCAGGTCCAGCTGAGAGGTGCCAAACTGCTCCGGCAATCTCCCTCACAACACAAACAAACATTAACTATAAAGACACACACAAACTTACACATGCACACACATTACTCAGCTCCAGGCTGATTATGGGAAAAGAGAGTAAAAAAACGGGAGAAAATATCTAAGCTGAGAACAAACTATATGCAAATAACCAAAAGCACAAGCATCAAGATGCACAGCGATCATAAGACAGAGAGACAGTAACAAGGAAGGGTGTATGGGGTGAGGCAGGCTCTCTAGCTCAAGGGGAGAACTAAATAGCATTTGAAAGCTTTTGCTGAAAATGTCCTTTTCAACACTAATTACCGTCACAGAGCTAGACAGTAGGCAGAGCAAGGGAGCGAGAGAAAATGAGAAGAGAGAGAGTATGAGAGGGAAAAGGTGGAGGATAGAGAGAGAGCAAGAGAGAAGGGGAGTAGAGAGAGAGGAGGGAGAAAGGGAGGGTAGCGAGAGAGAGAGAGAGAGAGAGAGAGAGAGAGAGAAGGGGAGGAGAGAGAGAGAGAGAGAGAAGGGGAGGAGAGAGAGAGAGAGAGAGAGAGAGAGAGGCAGAGGCAGAGGCGGAGGGGAGAGAGAGAAAAGGGACAGGGCGAGGGAGTGTGCGTGCATAAGTGGGGCAGAGTATATGTAAGTCATCAGCTTGTCTGACACACTGACACGCTAGTTCTCCCTTCAAGTCACCTTCTGCAGAGCAGGCACTATCAAACACAGGGGAGAAACCTGACCCGGCCCATCCAGGGCAGGCCGGTCGTAGGGTAACGGGGTCAAAGAGAATGAACTAGCTACAGTCACATACTGTAGGCTGCAGGTCCTCCAATGTAACCACAGCTGGGCTAGCCCAAATTGCCAGACGTTGGACGGCGCCCCCCAACCCAGATTGAACGGGAGGTAATCTGATTATGAACCAGCTGTCACAGATGGCCTTTGACGTATTTTATCAGTCTCCTCCTCGTATGTGTACATACGTTCAGGACAAACACTCAGGCAACGTTGTCCTAAGGCCAGAGCACTCAGACATCAGGCTTAATCACATGGCCTGTAATTAACACTCTTTACAGGCTTGTAACAGAGGGGCAGCACCTGGTCAATGGGGACGAATGGCCTCTTTGAAGACAGTTATGGTCCATCTCATCCATTTCAATATAACCCTACACACACATGCACAAACACACCCACACAAACATACACACTACAAGCTGCCACCCTTGTTAGAGCGCCAGCCATATCCAATGCAGCCGTCAATCAGCTGTGGATTAGAATGTGGTGACGTCAGGGGCGGGGGTTTCCTCGCTGTGGTGACGGCGGCAGTGTTGGTGACAGCCCCACAGAAAGACGGACGGTGATGAAACAGCCTGGGCGTCACACAGACACAGGAAAATAAGCCATCAGCTGGAAACCAGTTTGCTCCAGTATACTCATCGTAGGAGGAACGAAACAGACTACATTATGCAGAGAGATGGAGAGAGAGAAAAGAGAGAGAGACATGAAAATGTTATCCCTCCGATCACATCCACACTCCACAGCAGATATCAGACACTGTCATCATCTGAGAACCGTTTGCAGAGGGAATAGCTCTCTTTGTCATAGAAGGACGTTTGTGTGTGTGTGTCTGTGTGTGTGTGTGTGTGTGTGTGTGTGTGCGCGCGCGCGTGTACCCACAAACAGCATGGCATTTGGTTACTTGCTTCTTGGCGATGACAAGCGACAAGTTAACAGAGTAGTCAGCAGAGGGTAGGCTACGCAGGGGAAGAAGGTTGTGTAAGGGGGGACGGGGGCTTTACTAAACGCTCTCATCTGTTCAAGCCCTCCGGCGCTACGGTACTCTTTTATGTAGATGAATCTGTAACAGGGCCTTCCATTTAGCTGTGATATATAAATACATTAGAATAATGGAGAGCTAGCGCTACAGTGTGACGGCTTGGAACACAATGTCAACAGTCGCCTCGGGGCACATTATTTTACGGTGTAGCAATTGGAAGATGAAAACGCAGCTTAACAGGACCTCCCGCCTCCTCCCCCCCTTCAGCGTTAATTACTGGCCTCCCAAGGGACTTGCTGCCACCCCGAGAGACTCAGCTTCTTGGTTGGGATCTTTGAGTAAACAAACGGATGCTTAATTGAACGCCTCTTTTCTCAGCCAGAACCAATTTGCCTTCCCTTTTGTTATCAATTGGCACATCGAACACTGTACAGGAGCCATAGGCCTAGGAAGAGAGACCGGTAAGATCCAGGCCTAATATCTTACCCAGAGCCCTACATACAGTGGGGAGAACAAGTATTTGATACACTACCGTTTTTGCAGGTTTTCCTACTACCTAATTTTTTTTAATAGGTACACGTCAACTGTGAGAGACGGAATCTAAAACAAAAATCCAGAAAATCACATTGTATGATTTTTAAGTCATTAATTAGCATTTTATTGCATGACATAAGTATTTGATACATCAGAAAAGCAGAACTTAATATTTGGTACAGAAACCTTTGTTTGCAATTACAGAGATCATACGTTTCCTGTAGTTCTTGACCAGATTTGCACACACTGCAGCAGGGATTTTGGCCCACTCCTTCTTACGGAGCCACTCCTTAGTTGCCCTGGCTGTATGTTTCGGGTCGTTGTCATGTTGGAAGACCCAGCCATGACCCATCTTCAATGCTTACTGAGGGAAGGAGGTTGTTGGCCAAGATCTCGCGATACATGGCCCCATCCATCCTCCCCTCAATACGGTGCAGTCATCCTGTTCCCTTTGCAGAAAAGCATCCCCAAAGAATAATGTTTCCACCTCCATGCTTCACGGTTGGGATGGTGTTCTTGGGGTTGTACTCATCCTTCTTCTTCCTCCAAACACGGCTAGTGGAGTTTAGTCTATTTTTGTCTCATCAGACCACATGACCTTCTCCCATTTCTCCTCTGGATCATCCAGATTGTCATTGGCAAACTTCAGACAGGCCTGGACATGCGCTGGCTTGAGCAGGGGGACCTTTCGTGCGCTGCAGGATTTTAATCCACCCGGCACAGCCAGAAGAGGACTGGTCACCCCACATAGCCTGGTTCCTCTCTAGGTTTCTTCCTAGGTTTTGGCCTTTCTAGGGAGTTTTTCCTAGCCACCGTGCTTCTACGCCTGCATTGCTTGCTGTTTGGGGTTTTAGGCTGGGTTTCTGTACAACACTTTGAGATATCAGCTGATGTACGAAGGGCTATATAAATACATTTGATTTGATTTGATTTAATCCATGACGGCGTAGTGTGTTACTAATGGTTTTCTTTGTGACTGTGGTCCTAGCTCTCTTCAGGTCATTGACCAGGTCCTGCCGTGTAGTTCTGGGATGATCCCTCACCTTCCTCATGATCATTGATGCCCCATGAGGTGAGACCTTGCATGGAGCCCCAGACCGAGGGTGACTGACCGTCATCTTGAACTTCTTACATTTTCTAATAATTGGCCAACAGTTGTTGCCTTCTCACCAAGCTGCTTGCCTATTGTCCTGTAGCCCATCACAGCCTTGTGCAGGTCTACAATTTTATCCCTGATACCCTCAAACAGCTCTCTGGTCTTGCAATTGTGGAGAGGTTGGAGTCTGATTGAGTGTGTGGACAGGTGTCTTTTATACAGGTAACGAGTTCAAACAAGTGCAGTTAATACAGGTAATGAGTGGAGAACAGGAAGGCTTCTTAAAGAAAAACTAACAGGTCTGTGAGAGCCGGAATTCTTACTGGTTGGTAGGTGATCAAATACTTATGTCATGCAATAAAATGCTAATTAATTACTTAAAAATCATACAAAATGTGATTTTCTGGATTTTTGTTTTAGATTCCGTCTCACAGTTGAAGTGTACCTATGATAAAAATGACAGACCTCTACATGCTTTGTAAGTAGGAAAACCTGCAAAATCGGCAGTGTATCAAATACTTGTTCTCCCCACTGTACATGTAGGATATTCTGTAATGTTGGCTTTTATCCTAGTGTTCTCTTCTTGTTCCATTTTCTCTCAAGATAACTAAATGTGGTCGTATCCTCTGAATTACCTGGAATCAGTTCAAGGCTAAGCTTGATCTATTATTGCTGCTGGTTGCCTGTACACATTCTGTAGATCATGTCTTATAAAATATATCCAATCTCACTGTTTGGTATAGTAATTGCATATGGTTCATGTGTTGAATCCTAGTCCCTCTAAATTGCAGTACATTAAAATTATGAGGCTTTAAATTAAAGAAAAGGGAAAATTGGACAGCTTCCACCCCACTCCTCCATACTTCCTTCAGGTAAACAAATATATTATGATGCTTTAGACACAATACACCGTGTGCTAGGATTAGGCTAGACTACTATTGAAGTACCAGTCAGTGATACAGGCTTCAAGCATAATCTCACAGCTTCAAACCATACTACTTTATACTAAAGACCAAAAAGCTAAAAAGCTGTATGGAGATGGACAATTATTCACAGAAAGCCCCTTTCCCTCCAATCTAAATTAGCCTAGCACATAGCCTACTGTTAACCAGGGGATATCTCTGTGGGGCTAGCATTATCTAACACTAGCTAGTGTTAGTGTGTAACTTCTATTGTAATATCTGAGTCGTGTGTCCACAGTTCTGATCGCTGATACAATTGCGTAGAGGGCCCAGGCTTTGTAGATAATAGGAGTCTATTTTTAGAGCACCAGTATATTAAAAAAGAGAGGGGATGGAGACAAATCTAATTGACAAATTTGTAACATTGAAGTACTGAAGGAAGAACAAAAATGTTATGAGCAACCAAGCAACTAATAAGCTTGAACCTCAGCACTCTGCGTAATGCGACAGCTCATTACAGCCACATTAGGCATTAAAAGCCTTGCTTACCCTGGTTTATTGATGCAAATCAGCCTGGAAAAGATACCCTGGTGCCAAAAAAGGAGAAAGAACTGGATCGACAGGGAACCAAAATTGTTGTAAGTACAAGCTTGGTGGCAGGTTGATCGGTTTACAAACTGTCTCTGGTGGTAGGTCTATCCAAATGAGGATGTGATGCTGACAATATAGAGAACGTTTTCCCTCCACAATCAAATGGCTTGGCTTCCATCTTTGATACACTGTAGCTTTGAGAACACTATGGCTATAAAGGGGATACCATCTCTAATTCTCCCAACAAGTGAGTTGTTGTAGATGTTGTTGTTGTTATTAGACGATTTAGAGATGAGTGCCAACAGACGCTGATGGTAGAAAGCAGATTCTGTTTCAAGACCAACACACATGGGTCAGACTATTAGGCCCTAATGTTCCCTTATTCATTCATTTATTTTCTTGTGGGATGCTAATTTCTCCCGTCTCCATATACTCCCAGGATTACCACATGGCAGTACATTCCTGTGTGGATGATGCCTGGCTGGGGTAATTACTGTAGAGGCCTGTCACTGTGTGTCCGCCTGACTGACGGCCTGACTGTCTGACTGAAGGCCAAAACATCCATCTCTGACTCCCTGACTAGCTGTGGTGTTCCCTAGGACTGAGGTCAGGGTGAGGTGAGGCCCACCCGAGTCAGTGTCTCACCAAACGTCTGGAGAAACAGAAATTAAATACAGAAAAGTTCCGTTTGGATTAACAGTTAATGCAAAGTAAAAGAGGCTCATCTTCACTCTCAGTTTGCCTTTAATGATGGCCAGGAAGTCAAGTCATGAAGTACTAAAAACATTGTGTGTCAGACAGACACTGTCCATAATAATCTCTGGGAGTCTTCTAAAACAACATGTTTGTAGGGCATATATATTGTCTCTCTCAGGCACCAGTTACTTGAAACAAGGCGGTTGTGAACATGTAAACAGTATGTACTGTGTGTATATCTGCCCTCATGTTAAATTATTATTGAACATTTCCTACACTCCCATATACAGAAGGCTATGTCCTGTGAATACCACCTACCTTGTTACTTGTACATTGTGTGCTAAGTGGTAAGATATGATCAAGATAGCAGCTATATCCAGCAGACAGTCTATACAGACAGAGAAAAGGGTGGTCTCCATTTTGTTTCTCTCCCAAGGACACAGTAAGGGTAGAAGATACTTGTGTAGAATTGCTCTTCACTCCATCTTATTCACTAGGAGATATCCTCCTCCATCACTCAGCCACACACACAGCCTCAGCACCACACAACCTGCCTGTTCAGCCTGGCACACCCAATGTCCACACGTGTCAGGTGGGTAGGACAAGGGACAGTCCATTTAGGGTGGGAAGAGGGGTTTGTAGTAGCATCACAGAGGTAGGCTGGTTATTTTTTAATGGGCCAGTGGTATAACCTGATAAAGGGCAGCAATCCATCTGTGCTCCACAGTCAACTCTGACACGGTTTCCTAGGAGACACCACCCGCGGGAGAGCTAGGGAGGGAGACCTTGAGGGGGAATATTCTCTTCTGGTTTTCGCCTGTCTGAAAACCAGAAGGGGTGAGGGAGGGAGGGACCAGCCGCTTCACAGGGGTTAACTATAATCAGACATGACAAACACCCTCCCCAGGAAAAGAATGACATGTAGGGAGAGTGACACACACACATCACTACAAACTACCATCAAGAGACCCTTTGTGAAATACGTAGCAAAATCCCCAAATGACATACTTCATTTTCAAGTAATAATTTTCTTCGCTACCAGAAAAAGGCAAATGGATGACAGACAAAAACCTACTGATGCAAATGGCTAGGAAATACATCCTACAGGGTGTATCATGATATGAAAATCATAAACTGTCATTTCTAATAACATCCTACATTACTAATACCACATCATCATCCATCATAGAGTAGAGATTTTTTTTAAATACAGTACCTTCGGAAAGTATTCAGACCATTTGACTTTACACATTTTGTTACGTTAGCCTTATTATAAAATTGATTTTAAAAAATATAGAATCCTTAGCAATCTACACACAATTCCCCATATTGACAAAGTGAAAACACGTGTAAAACACAGAGCACATAATGTTTTTTTGCGACTGTATTTGAAGAAACATTGACAGTTGTTGAAATTTTCCAGATTGACTGACCTTCATGTCGTAAAGTAATGATGAACTGTTGTTTCTCTTTGCTTATTTGAGCTGTTCTTGCCATAATATGGACTTGGTTTTATACTAAACTTCTTCTGTATACCACCCCACAACACAACGCATTAATAAGGAAAGAAATTCCACAAATTAACTTTTAACAAGACACATCTGTTAATGGAAATGCATTACAAGTGACTACCTCGTGAAGCTGGTTAAGAGAATGCCAAGAGTGTGCAAAGCTGCCATCAAGGCAAAGGGAGGCTACTTTGAAGAATCTCAAAAATAAAATATATTTTAATTCGTTTAACACTTTTTTGGTTACTACATGATTCCAAATGTATTATTTCATAGTTTTGATGTCTTCACTATTATTCTACAATGTAGAAAATAGTAAAAATAAAGAAAAACCCTTGAATGAGTAGGTGTGTCCAAACTTTTGACTGGCACTGTGGGGAGAACAAGCATTTGATACACTGCCGATTCTGCCGGTTTTCCTACTAACAAAGCATGTAGAGGTCTGTAATTTTATCATAGGTACACTTCAACTGTGAGAGACGGAATCTAGAACATAAATCCAGAAAATCACATTGTATGATTTTTAAGTAATTAAGTAGCATTTTATTGCATGACATAAGTATTTGATACATCAGAAAAGCAGAAGTTAATATTTTGTACAGAAACCTTTGTTTGCAATTACAGAGATCATACGTTTCCTGTAGTTCTTGACCAGGTTTGCACACACTGCAGCAGGGATTTTGGCCCATTCCTCCATACAGACCTTCTCCAGATCCTTCAGGTTTCGGGGCTGTCGCTGGGCAATATGGACTTTCAGCTCCCTCCAAAGATGTTCTATTGGGTTCAGGTCTGGAGACTGGCTAGGCCACTCCAGGACCTTGAGATGCTTCTTAGTTGCCCTGGCTGTGTGTCATTGTCATGCTGGAAGACCCAGCCACGACCCATCTTCAATGCTCTTACTGAGGGAAGGAGGTTGTTGGTCAAGATCTCGCGATACATGGCCCCACCCATCCTCCCCTCAATACGGTGCAGTCGTCCTGTTCCCTTTGCAGAAAAGCATTCCCAAAGAATGATGTTTCCACCTCCATGCTTCACAGTTGGGATGGTGTTCTTGGGGTTGTACTCCTTCTTCTTCCTCCAAACATGGCGAGTGGAGTTTAGACCAAAAATATATATTTTTGTCTCATCAGACCACATGACCACCCATTCCTCCTCTGGATCATCCAGATGGTCATTGGCAAACTTCAGATGGGCCTGGACATGCGCTGGCTTGAGCAGGGGGACCTTCCAGGCGCTGCAGGATTTTAATCCATGACGGCATAGTGTGTTACTAATGGTTTTCTTTGAGACTGTGGTCCCAGCTCTCTTCAGGTCATTGACCAGGTCCTGCCGTGTAGTTCTGGGCTGATCCCTCACCTTCCTCATGATCATTGATGCCCCACGAGGTGAGATCTTGCATGGAGCCCCAGACCGAGGGTGATTCCGAACTTCTTCCATTTTCTAATAATTGCGCCAACAGTTGCTGCCTTCTCACCAAGCTCCTATTGTCCTGTAGCCCATCCCAGCCTTGTGCAGGTCTACAATTGTATCCCCGATGTCCTTACACAGCTCTCTGGTCTTGACCATTGTGGAGAGGTTGGAGTCTGCTTGATTGAGTGCTTGGAAAAGTGTCTTTTATACAGGTACAGTGCCTTGCGAAATTATTCGGCCCCCTTGAAATTTGCGACCTTTTGCCACATTTCAGGCTTCAAACATAGGGATATAAAACTGTATTTTTTTGTGAAGAATCAACAACAAGTGGGACACAATCATGAAGTGGAACGACATTTATTGGATATTTCAAAGTAAAGGGGCTGAATAATTTTGCACGCCCAATTTTTCAGTTTTTGATTTGTTAAAAAAGTTTGAAATATCCAATAAATGTCGTTCCACTTCATGATTGTGTCCCACTTGTTGTTGATTCTTCACAAAAAAAATAGGGTTTTATATCTTTATGTTTGAAGCCTGAAATGTGGCAAAAGGTCGCAAATTTCAAGGGGGCCGAATAATTTCGCAAGGCACTGTAAGTAGTTCAAACAGGTGCAGTTAATACATGTAATGAGTAGAGAACAGGAGGGCTTCTTAAAGAAAAACTAACAGGTCTGTGAGAGCCGGAATTCTTACTGGTTGGTAGGTGATCAAATACTTATGTCATGCAATAAAATGCAAATTAATTACTTAAAAATCATACACTGTGATTTTCTGGATTTTTGTTTTAGATTCCGTCTCTCACATTTGAAGTGTACCTATGATAAAAATGACAGACCTCTACATGCTTTGTAAGTAGGAAAACCGGCAGAATCGGCAGTGTATCAAATACTTGTTCTCCCCACTGTATATATATATTAGTCACATGAAATGTGCTGTTTTACATAGTAGTACAGCGCCCCTGGAGAAAATTAGGGTTGAGTGTGTTCCTCAAGGGCACATCAACAGATTTTCACCTTGCTGGCTCAGTTATTCGAACCTGCAACCAGTTACTGGCCCATCGCTCTAACCACTTTGCTACCTGCCACCCCGTACATGTAGGTGTGGGCCGCCATCCATGTCAAACACATGCAACTTGATGAGTTCCTTCCCTCCATACAGACAGACACACCGCAGCCCTCCCCTCCCTCTGAAGCAGCATGAAAAACATTGTGTAATAGAACGGCCTAATCCATAGTCCTCCTCTCTAGCTGCTATTTGTATTCTGCTGATAAGAGACTGGCTGTCCTGGTTAGCTGCCTACTCCCTGCTTCCCTGTCTGGACCCAGAGCAGAGCAGCAGCCAAGGCTGTTCTGTTCCCAGGCTTCCATTACACTACAGTAACACCACAGCAGCCTCGCCCTGCCTCCCCCAATTAAAAGGTGTAACCTTCCACAATCCATCTGCCAGAGGAAAATAACTGCTGGTAATAAATAACCATTATTACCAGCAGCTAGCTGGAGCTCTGTGTACTGGGAGCCTGATCACCTGCCTCATCCACACACACCGCTTTACTCAATCTTTTTCCTTTAATTTCTCTCACATGCACACACACTCTAACTTTCCTTCTTCTCATGCACACAAATACACACACATGCATCCACATCAGCATTCATGCACAGTTGTACACAACAGGCATCTACTGTAAATAGGCTATGAATGCATATACTATACATATCAAGCCTTTTGTGTTACACAGCATATCCTTGAACAGTGGGGAATATTGAGAATTAGTCACCCTAGCAACAGACTGCAGTTCACTTTGATTTAACCTTCTTGATTCCAATGTTTACGGTACACTTTTCACTACATGATTACTGTTTACATTACGTGATCAGTTTCACCTGTCCGTGTGCTTGTCTCCACCTCCCTCCAGGTGTTGCCCATCTTCCCCATTATCCCCTGTGTATTTATACCTCTGTTCTCTGTTTGTCTGTTGCCAGTTAGTTTTGTTCATTCATACCTACCAGCGTTTTCCTTGGTCCTGCCTGTTTTTCTACACCTGTTTTCTAATCCTTCCCGGGTTTTGACCATTCTGCCTGCCCTGACCTTGAGATTGCCTGCCGTTTTGTACCTTACCCCACCGTTCTGGATTATTGACCCCTGCCTGCCCTGACCCTGAGACTGCATGCCGTTCTGGACCCTTTATACCTTCTCATTGACCCCTGCCTGCCTTAACCTGTCGTTTGCCTACCACTGTTTGTAGGAATAAACTTTTGTTTAAAATATAATAATCCTGTATTATCCTGTATTAACAAGAATCACAGCAACAACAAAAAATGCTGTTTAAAAACTTTGTATAGATTATAATATTAACAATACTGTTAACATGTTTTCTTATATTACAGCTGTATTACAGCTGCATTATATTGGATCAGTGGCACTGTTACAAGTCTTGAGAGCAAGGCCCCATTAAAAAAAACCGGTGAAAAATGTGTTTTCATACCAAATGTTCTAATATAAATCATATCAAATAATAATACCTTTTTTTATTCTAAATACAAGATTCTATAGAAGTAACTTCTACAACCAAACACATTTGATTTTGTGCGTTTAAGTTTGTCATATGAAATCTATTAAGCAAAGGATGATGTATATGATAAATACTTCAAATCACTTATACGTACTGTATGTATATAGTGGTATGTCTGCTTTTTATTTGCTCTCTTCTATGCATTAACACCTTTGCTACAATCCAGTAGTCCGTTTCTGAAGGTGTCAACTCTGTCCTTTTCAGCGTGCATAACGGAACAAATCATCAATTATCAACAAAAACCTCCAGCCAGCACAGAGCCTCTAATTCTCCTTCTGTGTCCACTACGAGGTGTGATAGTGGCGAATGCTCTTTTGTTTTACTGCAGGAGACCTTCTCAAAGAGCATAGCAACAGACCCGTCTTCCCTGTAAAAATAGGATGGGCTTGCATGAAGCAGTCTCAATGCTGGGGGTACAATACACACTTCACTTCATTGACTATGCAGCCCAGCCCTTGAGAGCCCAGCTTTACAAGCAATTTCTTGCATCCTTCTGCAATTTTCACTCTCAGATTTGGAGCCATTTACCTCGCAGTGGCATAAATATTTCAACCTGCCAGGATGCTGAAATTTCCATATTTGTTTTTACATACATTACTATTGTATCACACTGGTAATGAAATGTTAATGTTATTTGTGCCTGACAGACAGAAAAAGGCCAAAGACAGTGATGGCAGCCATGTTGTAAATACAGGAAGTGTATGTGGATGTCCCCCAAAAAGTATAAAATAAAAATCAGGGGCACATTTGATTTCTCACTCTATTCTATGGTTAATTTTCTTGCAGCCCTCTGGTATGAGTGGTCTTGGTAAGTGGAATGTGTAGCATGCTTCTCTACATATTGGACTAGCTTTCAGTAGCTGTCCATTAAACCCAAGCACACAGAGGCAAGGGCAGAAGAGTCTGAGCCAGAGGCGATTTTAGCATGTAAAACTTGATGGGGTAAACTCATTGGTGTTCTTTAGTAGTTTTAGATGCATTCCAGCAAAGCCTCTACAAAACACAACACTAAACAATACATTCATTGCACTATAACGGATTACAAACAGTGACCACAAACTGTTAGGGCCTACATAAAGCTGTCCCAACAGCAGAGCATTCTTTTCAGCACCATGTAGTGAATCCTTACCACTGCTACACCTGGCTTTCAGGTGAGCCTTGTCTGGAGGCAAACCAGTTCATTCAGCCTCATTTGCTGCCTTTTCAAAAAACATAGCTATTATGGCTGACTTGCTTAAACAAATGATGACGAGCGTATAAGAGGCAATCCATAATTTCGATTAATGAGCGAGCTAGGATGGACGTAGTCAATATAACTATTTGTTATATGAAATTAACATCGAATTCAGAATATGGGTCGTTCTTACAGTATTCTCCCTGTACACCAAGTCTGAACCGTAGGATAAATAAAAGGCGCATATGAGCAGACAATGAAAGCACTTACAATATTTGATGATCACATAACACTAAAACAGGCTCTAGGCTACATGTGCACCACCAAGGCAGAACAGTCGGCTACGTTATGAGGGGGAAAGGGACTCAATTATTAGGGTGTGGCACATGGGCTACTAACAGCTTACAACACAACATACACTTAGTATTACTTTCTTAGCTACAGTATACACATATCTCCCTGGCATATTACATCATTTATGCAGCAGCATAAAATACATTTTTGGAGTAGCCACATTTGCACACTCTTGGCATTCTCTCAACCAGCTTCATGGGGTAGTCACTTGGAATGCATTTCAATTAACACGTGTGCCTTGCTAAAAGTTCATTTGTAGAATTTCTTTCCTTATTAATGTGTTTGAGCCAATCAAGGTAGGGGTGGTATAAGGAAGATAGCCCATATTATGGCAAGAACAGCTCAAATAAACAAAGAGAAACGATAGTCCATCATTACTTTGAGACATGAAGGTCAGTCAATCCAGAAAATTTCAAGAACTTTTAACGTTTCTTCAAGTGCAGTCACAAAAACCATTAAGCACTATGATGAAACTGGCTCTCATGGGGACCGCCACAGGAGTGGAAGACCCAGAGTTACCTCTGCTGCAAAGGATAAGTTCATTAGAGTTACCAGCCTCAGAAATTGCAGCCCAAATAAATGCTTCACAGAGTTCTAGTAACAGACACATCTCAACATCAACTGTTCAGAGGAGACTGCGTGAATCAGGTCTTCATGGTTGAATTGCTGCAAAGAAACTGCTACTAAAGGACACCAATAATAAGAAGAGACTTGCTTGGGCCAAGAAACACGAGCAATGGACATTAGACAGGTGGCAATCTGTCCTTTGGTCTGGTGAGTCCAAAGTAGAGATTTTTGGTTCCAACCACCATGTCTTGTGAGACGCAGAGTAGGTGAATTGATGATCTCCGCATGTGTGGTTCCCACCGTGAAGCATGGAGGAGGAGATGTGATAGTGTTGGGGTGCTTTGCTGGTGACACTGACAGTGATTTATTTAGAATTAAAGGCACACTTAACCAGCATGGCTACCACAGCATTCTGCAGTGATATGCCATCCCATCTGGTTTGCACTTAGTTCCACTATCATTTGATGTCAACAGGACAATGACCCAAAACACACCTCCAGGCTGTGCAACAAGTGCTCAGCATATGTGGGAACTCCTTCAAGACTGTTGGAAAAGCATTCCTCATGAAGCTGGTTGAGAGAATACCAAGAGTGTGCAAAGCTGTCATCAAGGCAAAGGGTGGCTACTTGGAAGAATCTCAAATATAAAATATATTTTCATTTCTTTAACACTTTTCTGGTCTCTACATGATTCGATATGTATTATTTCATAGTTTTGATGTCTTCACTATTATTCTACAATGTAGAAAATTGTCAAAATAAAGAAAAAACCCTTGAATGAGTAGGTGTGTGTCACGTTCTGACCTTAGTTCTTTTGTTATGTCTTTGTTTTAGTATGGTCAAGGCGTGAGTTGGGTGGGTTGTCTATGTTCGTTTTTCTATGATTTGCTATTTCTGTGTTTGGCCTGGTATGGTTCTCAATCAGAGGCAGCTGTCAATCGTTGTCCCTGATTGAGAACCATATTTAGGGAGCCTGTTTTCTATTGTGTTTTGTGGGTGATTATTTTCTGTTTAGTGTGTGTTGCACCAGACGTGGCTGTTTCGTTTGTTCTCTTTTGTTACTTTGTATTTAGTGTTAATTTCAGTTTATTAATAGGATGAACACTTACCACGCTGCGCATTGGTCTGACATTTCTTACTCCTCGTCAGAGGAGGACGAAGACAAGCGTTACAGAATCACCCACCACCAAAGGACCAAGCAGCGTGGTAACGGGTAGCAGCAGCAGCGATCTCAGGACTCCTGGACATGCAAAGGACCCTGGGCACAGGCTGGGGAATATCGCCGCCCCAAGGCAGAGCTGGAGGCAGCGAAAGCTGAGAGGCGGCGGTATGAGGAGGCAGCACGGCAGCGCGGCTGGAAGCCCAAGAGGCAGCCCCAAAAATGTCTTGGTGGGGGGCACAGGTGTGGCGAAGTCAGGTAGGAGACCTGCGCCAACTCCCCATGCTTACTGTGGAGAGAGAGGGAGGCATAGCCCGGTGTGGTACATAGCAGCGCCTCGTATCGGCCGGGCTAGAGTGGGCATCGGGCCAGGTGCCATGAAGCCGGCTCAGCGCATCTGGTCTCCAGTGAGTCTCCTCGGGCAGGGGTACATGGCACCAGCCCTATGCATGGTGTCTCCGGTTCGCCAGCACAGCCCAGTGCGGGCTATTCCACCTCGCCGCACTGGCCTGGCTACGGGGAGCATTCAGCCTGGTAGGGTTGGGCAGGCTCTGTGCTCGAGACCTCCAGTGTGCCTTCACGGTCCGGTCTATCCGGTGCCACCTCCATGCACCAGCCCTCCGGTGGCAGCCCCCTGCACCAGGCTGTCTCTCCGTCTCCTCCCTACAGGTGCTCCCGTCTGTCCGGAGCCGCCAGAGTCTCCCGTCTGTCCGGAGCCGCCAGAGTCTCCCGTCTGTCCGGAGCCGCCAGAGTCTCCCGTCTGTCCGGAGCCGCCAGAGTCGCCCGTCTGTCCGGAGCCGCCAGAGTCGCCCGTCTGTCCGGAGCCGCCAGAGTCGCCCGTCTGTCCGGAGCCGCCAGAGTCGCCCGTCTGTCCGGAGCCGCCAGAGTCGCCCGTCTGTCCGGAGCCGCCAGAGTCGCCCGTCTGTCCGGAGCCGCCAGAGTCGCCCGTCTGTCCGGAGCCGCCAGAGTCACCCGTCTGTCCGGAGCTGCCAGAGTCGCCCGTCTGTCCGGAGCTGCCGGGATCTCCTGTCCATTCGGTACCCATTGCTAGGGTCCCGAGTCCGAGGTCGGCGGCGAGGGTCGCCGCTCGAAAGAGGCCACGGAGGCGGTTGAGGAGGCGGACAAAGACCTTTGGGGGGGAGGGTACTGTCACATTCTGACCTTAGTTCTTTTGTTATGTCTTTGTTTTAGTATGGTCAGGGCGTGAGTTGGGTGGGTTGTCTATGTTCGTTTTTCTATGATTTGCTATTTCTGTGTTTGGCCTGGTATGGTTCTCAATCAGAGGCAGCTGTCAATCGTTGTCCCTGATTGAGAACCATATTTAGGGAGCCTGTTTTCTATTGTGTTTCGTGGGTGATTATTTTCTGTTTAGTGTGTGTTGCACCTGACGGAGCTGTTTCGTTTGTTCTCTTTTGTTACTTTGTATTTAGTGTTCAGTTCAGTTTATTAAAAGAATGAACACTTACCACGCTGCGCATTGGTCTGACATTTCTTACTCCTCGTCAGAGGAGGACGAAGACAAGCGTTACAGTGTGTCCAAACTTTTGACTGGTACTGTATATCTGAAATTTTATTTTCAGCATTTCACCAACTTTCCTATAATTATCCTAAAACGGCGTGTGCTCATCAACGTTTCCTTCCACTTAAATTCAATGTAATTTTAAAGAACTCAAAGGACCCTGGGCATGCAAAGGACCCTGCGCATGCATGCATCAGTTTCATTTCTCTGTCCTCCCATTTCTTTATCCTCTTTGTCCTCATGCAAAATCCCAAAGTGCCATATCTTTGCTCACAGCTGGCAAGTGTAACTAAAGGATTATGCAAGCAGCTTCATCAAGCAAATAGATTTCTCCCACAGAAGAACTGATAGTTATGCAGCCTATATCTGTCTGCCAGGCACTCACAATAGAGGTTTCAAATGATCACTTTTACTTGTTTCAGTAGTGCATTTCAGAGGGAAAGTGGGAGAGAGAGAAAGAGGTGAGAGAGGAATAGAGTCAGGGAGAGGGGCAAAATAGGAAAATGGTAAACATACACTGAGTGTACAAGACATTAGAAACTCTTTCCATGAGTGATCCCTTATTGATGTATCCTGTTAAATCCACTTCAATCTCTGTAGATGAAGGGGAGGAGATAGGTTAAAGAATGATTTTTAAGACTTGAGACAATTCAGACATGGATTGTGTGTGTGCCATTCAGAGGTTGAATTGGCAAGACAAAAGTTGTGCCTTTGAACAGGTTATAGTAGTAGGTGCCAGGTGTGCCAGTTTGAGTGTGTCAAGAACTGCAACACTGCTTGGTTTTTCACGCTCAACACTTTCCCATATGTATCAAGAATGGTCCACCACCCAAAGGACATCCAGCTAACTTGACACAACTGTGGGAAGCATGGCCAGCATCCCTGTGGAACGCTTTCAGCACCTTGTTCATGTCCCGAAGAATTGAGGTTGTTCTGAGAGCAAAAAGGGGTGCAACTCAATATTAGGAAGGTGTTCCTTATGTTTATACACTCAGTGTATATACAGTGCATTCAGAAAGTATTCAGACCCCTTGACTTTTTCCACATTTTGTTACATTACAGCCTTGTTCTTAAATGGATTTAAAAAATTAAAAATCTCATCAATCTACACAAAATACCCCATAATGACAAACCAAAAACAGGTTTATAGAAAAAAAAATAGAAATACCTTATTAACATAAGTTTTCAGACCCTTATCTATGAGACTCGAAATTGAGCTCAGGTGCATTCTGTTTCCATTGAGCATCTTTGAGATGATTCTACAACTTGATTGGAGTTCACCTCTTGTAACTTCAATTGATTGGACATGATTTGGTAAGGCACACACCTGTCTACGTAAGGTCCCACAGTGCATGTCAGAGCAAAAACAAAGCCATGAGATCGAATTACATTGTCTGTGAAGCTACGAGACAGGATTGTGTCAAATCAAATCAAATGTATTTGTCACATGCGTTGAATATTACAGGTGTAGACCTTACAGTGAAATGCTTACTTACAACAATGTAGTTAAGAAAAAATAAGTAAATAGATAAGTGAAAAAGAAAAAAGAACAGTAACAAATCATTAAAGAGCAACAGTAAAATAACAATAGCGAGGCTATATACAGGGAGTTCTGGTACATGTGCTGGGGCACCGGTTAGTCGAGGTAATTGAGGTAATATGCACATGTAGGTAGAGTTAAAGTGACTATTCATAGATAATAAACAGAGTAGCAGCAGCGTAAAAGGGGGGGCTATGCAAATGGTCTGGTTAGCCATTTGATTAGCTGTTCAGGAGTCTTTTGGCTTAGGGGTAGAAGCTGAAGTATTTTGGACCTAGACTTGGCGCTCCGGTACCACTTGCCATGCAGTAGCAGAGAGAACAGTCTATGACATGGGTTGCTAGAGTCCTTGACAATTTTTAGGGCCTTCCTCTGACACTGCCTGGTATGGAGGTTCTGGATGGCAGGAAGCTTGGCCCCAGTGATGTACTGGACAATATGTACTACTCTCTGTAGTGTCTTGCGGTTGGAGGCTGAGCAGTTGCCATACCAGGCAGTGATGCAACCAGGATGCTCTCGATGGTGCAGCTGTCAAACTTTTTGAAGATCTGGGGAAAGGTACTAAAAGAAGTCTGCAGCATTGAAGTTCCCCAAGAACACAGTAGCCTCCATCCTTTTTAAATGGAAGAAGTTTGGAACCACCAAGACTCTTCCTAGAGCTGGACTCCCGGTCTAACTGAGCAATTGGGGGAGAAGGGGCTTGGTCAGGGAGAGCTCCAGAGTTCCTCTGTGGAGATGGGAGAACCTTCCAGAAGGACAACCATCTCTGCAGCACTCCACCAATCAGGCCTTTATGGTAGAGAGGCCAGATGGAAGCCACTCCTCAGTAAAAGGCACATGACAGCCCACAGTTTACCAAAAGGCACCTTAAAGAAACTAGATTCTCTGGTCTGATGGAATCAATATTGAACACTTTGGTCTGATTGCCCACCGTCACATCTGGAGGAAACCTGCACCATCCCTACAGTGAAGCATGGTGGTGGCAGCATCATGCTGTGGAGATGTTTTTCAGCGGTAGGGACTGAGAGACTAGTCAGGATCGAGGGAAAGATGAACGGAGCAAAGTACAGAGAGATCCTGGATAAAAACCTGCTCCAGAGCGCACAGGTCCTCAGACTAGGGTGAAGGTTCACCTTCCAACAGGTCAACAACCCTAAGCCCACAGCAAAGACAACGCAGGAGTGGCTACGGGTCATGTCTAAGAATGTCCTTGAGTGACCCAGCCAGACCCCAGACTTGAACCCGATCAAACATCTCTGGAGAGGCCTAAAAATAACTGTGCTGCGACGCTCCCCATCCAACCTGAGAGCTTGAGAGGATCTGCAGAGAAGAATGGGAGAAACACCCTAAATAAAGGTGTTCCAAGCTAGCTTACTGACAAATGAAATACATTTAAGATTAATAACAGGCTTTCTATATAATAATTTGTAATATCAAATAACAATAACAATAAAATAAACATGAGATTTCAAAAAATATTAGGCAAGTCTTTCTCTCAATCTCTCAATAAATGTACATTTGTCAAAAATACAATTTTGGCCATGGGGACTTTGATTGATGGTGTACAGGTAAACACCAGGTGTCCAGTTAAGACCAGACCCTTGCTTTAATACTGTAAAGAATGTCTTTATCAAAACAGCAAAGGGGCTAGGAAGTGACATATGACCACTGTGCCTAGTATCAAATGCCAGCTATTCTAAACCTCTCTTCTACAGAGCTGTCTGACTATTTACCATACAGTACATGGATACTTCAGTCAGTATCCCTCTAGGGAGGAATATTAATTACTATTGATCTGGAAGAGAAAGTTGGGATATGTCCAACACAGTGACAGGACAACATCTGACTTGAAATACTGAGGAAACTGGTGACCCCAAAGCCCCTTTTGAATCAAAGCCGTATAGTTGAGAACCCTTCCAGGCCTTTTTGCTGAGTAAGCATGCGATACCGCCCACATTTCAGTTAATTATTCCTGCAAGAAATCGAGAGCTCTCTCTCTCCTCTCATTTGGGTAGGAAATAGAAATCCTGTAAAAACAGTATGAGGGAGGCTTGGCAATGGCAGTTACTGTACATCCCTACAAGCAGTTATTTACATTACAAATGCAACAGTCCTTTGAAGTAGGCAATAATGTATAATCAAATAGAACGGGAGAAGAGAAGGCATTACTTTATTGCTAGCAAAGGTAAACATAGTACACTATCTTCTTATGAAAGTAGTCAGAGGCTGCTAAATGCTACACAGGCAGGTTCATAAAGCTCTAATTGTAGAGACTCCAGAAGGAATATATCCTTGAGAATGTTTTCTTTATATGATTGGTAGATGAACCATTGAGAGAGCTGGAGAATTTGGCTTTGGGAAACAGACAACAATTACACTTGCCCTAGGAGGCCAGGAGAACATGACCAGGTTTCCATGGTAACAAGTATAGCAGAACTTAACAGGAAAATCAATTCAGATTGAGCTTTTTTTATTTATTTCATTTCACTAAGGCTACAAAGCTTTTGCTCTAAAACCCCATTTAATTTTTTTTTAACATTATACTTAATTGCAATGATTGAGGCACTGAACATTTTTCAAACAGCATTAAAAAAAACTATTCAAATATGTTTAAGCACAACAGCAATATCAAACCCTGAAAATGAAATGTGAACGTAGTGCTTTAAAATACATGGATATGTCCTGGTACATGCAGCGGAAATCATCCTCTTGGACCGCAGAAACATCTCTCCCTCTCACTCTTGCTTCTTCCCTCCCTCCTTCCCTCGCTCCCTCCCTGTCCTCCTTGCTCCATCACAGGGGCAGCAGCAGCTGTATGCAGGTGATAAGACTGTGCAGCAGCAGGAGCTGCTCTGATTGGCTGGCTGAACTCCTACACGGATGTGAAGATTGCAGGCTGCGTCTGTCAAAAGGTCAGTCTCCACAGCCGCCACATTGTGACGTCACAGTCAACACTATGAAAGGCTCCATAATACCAAAGGAAGACAGGGACAGATAATTGCTTTCCCTTTCACTGCGGTATGCACAAGATGGAAAATGTCAAGAGTGCACCTACCAAGCCCAAGGCTGTGCATCTCAAAATAAATCGCATCCCTACTTTACGATCCTCACTTTTGTTATTTCAGGTAAGCTGAATCAGGTTTGTTACATTAGTACATGGCTGGAACAAAATCCTGCACACCCAGTTAGCTATCCAGGCCACCCCTTTTCTAGACCATAAGCATCTTAGTGACAGCCAGGAGAGAGCCACACCTCCACCCTGCTGCCACCAGAAGCACTCAAATGACCTATCCTAGAACAACCCCTAGACCCTACCATGCTACCCAACACCCTAAACCATATCACCATGCTAACACTAATTGCTATTCTCTCCTGATGAGAAACTGTCTGATGGTCCGTCCGTCCATCCTGGATGGATAGATAGCAATGTCCACAAACCCACCACACACCGCAGGTCTGATACTCACATTCAAGGGAGACATGCTGAAGGGGGAAGGAGTGGTCAAAGACATGCCACTGGTGCTCTTTGTCCATGTTCCTAGGGTTAGTGTTAAGGAAGAAGGGAGAAGGGGAAGAAGAAGAAGGAATTGGCCATATAGGGCTGTAGAAAAGGGGCCAATGAAGGTTGATGTTTCATCCATCGAAACAGAGATGGAAGGTCACCTTAAAATGATAATACTGTCAGGGGGCAGTGGTGAGGAGCACTGGTACTGTAACGGTTCTCTTTAGTTGAAGGAGAGTCGGACCAAAATGCGGTGTGATTATACTGATTCATGTTTAATAACAAAAAGGAAAAACACGAACACTACAAAAACAACAACGTGGAAAACCAAACCAGCCCTATCTGGTGCAAAACACAGAGACAGGAACAATCACCCACAAACACACAGTGAAACCCAGGCTACCTAAATATGGTTCCCAATCAGAGACAATGACTAACACCTGCCTCTGATTGAGAACCATATCAGGCCAGACATAGAAATAGACAAACTAGACATGAAACATAGAATGCCCACTCAGCTCACACCCTGACCAACCAAAACATAGAAATATACAAAGTAAACTATGGTCAGGGTGTGACAGGTACACTGTAGACACACTGTATATTAACACTAATAACAAATTTGTATCAAATATTTTTTTAATTTGCATGATTCAAGCTCAGCTTTGTTTGAATACAAATATGATATCCACCAACAACACCAAAACTGCAATGACATTTGATGTCTGAGATGAGTTCTTTGTCACACAAGAAGCAGTTTCACTCCACTTGATTAGTTTACTTCAGTGTCTTCAATGTCTTAACTGTTTCCAATCAGTGTTAATGCCCCAAGTATGGGCAGAATGGCTCACGGCTTTCGTGTGAAAGTTTAATGGACTAAATGCGATTTACTTTATTTTTCTAGATTGACCACCCTGAGAGGAAGATGCATTCATCTTAAATTGAAAGGATGAAGGAGAGAAAATAAAATCCCATTGGTCAGTCAGTGGGTGCTTTAGTTTCTTTAAGTGCATTTTTCAAGGCTTTTAAGATGGGATCAGACACTGTTGCATTCTGGGAGGTTGATTGAATATCAATTGGCCTCTGTTCTCTGTGTTTATCCTGTGTTCCAGACCATATGAGAGGCGCCAACCACAACCCTTGCCACCTGCCACCAATACACCCCGACCAGGGGACGCCTGCCCCACTGCACCATGGGTAAACACAACCTCAAATCTAGGAGTGGTTTATAAACAGAAATTAATTGGTTGGGCTGCCCGTAATTATCTCACGCCGTGCTTATTACTAATCTGTTTCTTGGCCAGCTGCCATGATGTAGGCTGGCCTGGGTCCAGTCCAATAGTACAGCAGTGTAATCCATAAGCACTGGAAAGGCCCATTCCAGTTCCGACGACTGATACCAAAATGCAAAATACCATAAACCCATCACTGCTTATTAAAGATTAAACCATACTTAGTACCCATCGCTCCACAGATCCCCACTTAATCATTTTCATCCTAAGCGGCCTAATGGCTGCCATATTGCTCTTATTTATCAGTAAACTGTGATGTAAGAACGGCTGCTAGGAGCTCTAACTGTGATGTAAGAACGCCTGCTCAGAGCTTTGACTGTGATGTAAGAACGCCTGCTCAGAGCTCTAACTGTGATGTAAGAACGCCTGCTCAGAGCTCTAACTGTGATGTAAGAACACCTGCTCAGAGCTTTGACTGTGATGTAAGAACGCTTGCTCAGAGCTCTAACTGTGATGTAAGAACGCCTGCTCAGAGCTCTAACTGTGATGTAAGAACGCCTGCTCAGAGCTCTAACTGTGATGTAAGAACGCCTGCTCAGAGCTCTAACTGTGATGTAAGAACGCTTGCTCAGAGCTTTGACTGTGATGTAAGAATGCCTGCTCAGAGCTTAGACTGTGATGTAAGAACGCTTGCTCAGAGCTTTGACTGTGATGTAAGAATGCCTGCTCAGAGCTCTAACTGTGATGTAAGAACGCTTGCTCAGAGCTTTGACTGTGATGTAAGAATGCCTGCTCAGAGCTCTAACTGTGATGTAAGAACGCTTGCTCAGAGCTTTGACTGTGATGTAAGAACGCCTGCTCAGAGCTTTGACTGTGATATAAGAACGCCTGCTCAGAGCTCTAACTGTGATGTAAGAACGCTTGCTCAGAGCTTTGACTGTGATGTAAGAACGCCTGCTCAGAGCTCTAACTGTGATGTAAGAACGCCTGCTCAGAGCTCTAACTGTGATGTAAGAACACCTGCTCAGAGCTCTAACTGTGATGTAAGAACGCCTGCTCAGAGCTCTAACTGTGATGTAAGAACGCCTGCTCAGAGCTCTAACTGTGATGTAAGAACGCCTGCTCAGAGCTTTGACTGTGATGTAAGATTGCCTGCTCAGAGCTCTAACTGTGATGTAAGAACACCTGCTCAGAGCTCTAACTGTGATGTAAGAACGCCTGCTCAGAGCTTTGACTGGGATGTAAGAACGCCTGCTCAGAGCTCTAACTGTGATGTAAGAACACCTGCTCAGAGCTTTGACTGGGATGTAAGAACGCCTGCTCAGAGCTTTGACTGGGATGTAAGAACGCCTGCTCAGAGCTCTAACTGTGATGTAAGAACACCTGCTCAGAGCTCTAACTGTGATGTAAGAACACCTGCTCAGAGCTTTGACTGGGATGTAAGAACGCCTGCTCAGAGCTCGAACTGTGATCAAAAGTTGTTGTTTTCTATAGCTCTGCTAGGCTGGGTGACAGGCAGGCACTGTATCAGCAGGAAATCTGGTGCTCGGCCTCTCCAATAGAACATTGCTATACTATTGTAATACTGCAGTAATACTCTAACTACTTAATGTATACTGTACATCCCTACTAAAAGAGATGAGTGCACCTCATACAATTGATGTTTTACTCATGTTGTACAATGTAAAAATAGACAAACAATTCTATCCCTCCCTCCATGGTTGGTGTCACTTCAAATTGAAGTCACTGAATTCAGGAAGTGATCTGAATTTTTATTTAAAAAATTGAACAACTGAAATGAATAGCTTCTCCTGTCCTGTTTATTCAGAAGTCGTGAAAATAGTTGCCCTTTCTCAATTATTGAATTGGAAATGTAGCTTAATTAATGAATTGAACAATTTCAATTTGAATTGACCCCAACACTGCCTCCCTCCCTCTGTCCCACATCACAGAAAAGCTGAGGACTTCAAACATCAGACATCAATAGCAAAGACCGTTGGTTACTCGTTTACTCCAACATGCCATCTTCACATATGAATAAAATAGAAGAACAAAATGTATTCTATGGTTCATATTGAGGGCTGAGTTGTGTGAACAATATGTTTTCAACATGAAATGAAAACCCAGCAGTGCAGTTCTCAAGAGTTCATATGGCCATATAACAAAAATATCACTGTGTTGATGTACATTTAGATCAACAACCCACCCCAGACCATCTCCTCTGCACACCCTACTCACATAGAAAAGGGTCCATTCTCCCCTCACCCCAATTCCACAAACTCCCCTTCAAACAGCATTCATGCTGCAAATGCACAAATGCATCCTTCAGCTCATGTTCCCATAATTCTCTCTGGCAGCCGCGTGATTAATGCACACAAGTATCGATAGTTCTGGATTGTATCCTTCTCCACACACGCACACACTCACAGTCCTGCACACACTCCCAATACCCCATCTCCCCAGCTTTCTAGCAGCTGTGCATGAGTAGACTATCAACTGGGATCTAGTGAAAGATGAGGGTCAGCATTTCAGTTGCTGCTGCTCTGGGTGGAGCAGGAGTAAAATGATGTGCTGTGTTGTTTCATAAGGCTTTACTGCAGGGTGGGAGGAATAGCACACGCAGGCACACACACACACACACACACACACACACACACACACACACACACACACACACACACACACACACACACACACACACACACACACACACACACACACACACCCACTAGCCCAGGGATGCCTCGTAATCGTTCTGTGGTTAGATAGAGATCATGCTCTCCCTCTTTCTGAGAAAGAGAGAGAGAGAGAGATAACAATGCAATGCAGTGTGGACGCCTATGTTTACCAAGGAAAGCTTCAGCCTCGCCCACTCACCTCTCCATTGTCTTCTTCCCCCTCGGCACACCAACAGAAACAGTAAGAGGTTCTTTCTGCCCTCTTTTCAAGGTTGGCCTGACTTTGGGTTGGTTCCGGGGTAATTTAACTGTCCTGTCTCTGCCTGCCTGTAGGTGCCCTCTGTCAATCCCATTGAAAAATGGGGAGGCGTCATGAAGCTGACTAGATAAATCCCTGCTGTGTGATGATAGCTTCCTTCCTTCCCTACTCTAGCTCCTGTAAGGGCATCCCAGACATTATGGAGATGGGCTGGTTAAGACACTGATGCTATTAGCAGGCAAACTCCTTGATAAGCTTTGATTAGCACTACTCAAGTACCTTGAATGAGGGTGAGTGGCATCAAGAGCAGGAGGAGAGATTGCAGTGGCATTTAAACAGTTAGTGTAAAGTACACAGTTGTGAAGCAGCCCACATAAATGTGACTGAAAAATGTTTCCAGGGGCTCTGGTAATGCTCAGAACATTAGATGGTACATTTGCATAAACCAAATAGAAAACAGTGTTTTGCAGCCAGCAGGAAATTGACTTGGGCCTTCTGCCAAGTGTTACGCAATGGAGGATGGCAGGCTGGCAGTCAAGGCCAGTAAATGATGAACGGGAAGAAGACTCACTGATCATCCAGGATAGAGACTTTATGACTGCATCAGTAGAATCGTAAGGCCCTTTTCTCTGGCCACTATGACCCTTATAGAAGGTCAAATCCAGAAGATTATACAGTACATACTGTATGACTGCATTTAATACCATTATGGTATTGTACCAACACTAAGAAATAGGAAAGCTGCTCAGTATACAATGCATTCACCAATACATGTAATAACAAATGCCTTTCAACAACATTCCTTATAAGTGAGGAAGGGAAAGAGGTGATGAGAAGGAGAGAGAGGAGGAGAGAGGAGAGAGGAGAGAGAAGGAGAAGGAGAAGGAGAAAGACAGAAGAGAGAAGGAGAGGGCGAAAAAGAGAGGAGAGAAGAGAGGGAAAAAGAGGAGAGAGAGGAGAAAGAGAGGAGAGAGAATGAGAGAGAGAAAGAGAGAGGAGCGAGAAGGAGAGGGCAAAAGAGAGGAGATGGAGAAAAAGAGGAGAGAGAAGGAAAAGGAGAAAGAGAGGAGAGAGGAGGAGGGAGAGGCTTACAGTCATCCTTCCCCTCCAGCATTGCAGTAAGCCTGTGCCTTAATGCTTGAGAAAAGCTTCCCTTGCACCATCTCCAGCTTAATCTTCAGCTTGAAAAGATGAAAGGCACGTGTGTTTGTTCTAATGAGAAAGCACTATCTCCAGCAACAGTAGACAGACACTGGCCGTCATGCTCATACACAGGCCTTGTACCTGTCTGTTGGTCTGTCTCTCTGGGGCAATGTGATCTACCAGGCTACAAACTTGGTGCAAAAGGGTCTGATGCAGCAGCACTATGGAAACATCCTGACACTTAAATGAACATTTAAATATGTACAACTGTTTGCGAATGCCAGCAAACTACATATGTAAGATACTGTATACACAGTACGCCATTCGCTCAAGACAAAGTCCCACCTCACATGGATGAATACAAGTTTCCTAGTAGGTGCAGAGTGTAGCATCATTGGAGAAGACTGAAACCCAGAGGACCAATGCAGGGCCATGCAGAGACGTGCTCTGAATGAGACAGGTTCACTGTGCAGCAAACCCCACCTCTACTTCATCCAGCAAAACAAAGAGTAAGAGTGAGAGAGAAGAGAGGAAGAATAAGTTATTGTATAACCATAGGACTGGAATACAAACCTGTATGCCCACATGTTGTATGCATCCCTTAGAGAGCTAGTTTTGATCAGCCTTTCTCCCATCAAGGCCCCCTCATTAAATTGGATCACATGTGAAAGGTGAGAGACAAAGGCAAAGCAGATGCGGAAGACAAAAAGATGTGCCATCCAGCCCATCCCATATTCAACAACCCCACCACTTGATACACACACATAAAACAGCTGGAGATGCATTAGGCTTCCCATATAAAAGCTGGAGATGCATTAGGCGTCCCATATAAAAGGCAGCCGCGCTGCACTCCTTTTCTCTTTCATCTCCCTATTAGCTCTGTCAATTGTTTATCAAAAGCAGAGGGGAGCCGAGCGGCTGCCGTGAATTTGAAAAGCTGCACAGTGAGGTACATTTTAAAATGCATGACAGGTTAATGGTAAGTTAGTGGCAACATTAGGGCTTGTGAGTTGCGGTGCTCATTCAGACTGAAAACAGGGCCACTTCAAATGACTACTAAGCAGTCCTTATTTTAAGAGGTCATTCATATTGTAATTAACTTTTCAATCACAGTTGATTAATTAAAACCAGCCCTAGTCTGTAATTATACATATCTTTTCCCCTGATATGAATCACTGGAAATTCAAAGGCTTCAGACGAGACGCAATGCAAACCAGTCGCTTGTACATGATTTTTAAGATATATAGGATAACACTTCATGCTAAGGTGTCTACTTTAAATGGATTTTATGAAACATTAATCCATAAAATACATATAGTATCAGTCAAAAACCTTAGATGAATCATTTAGCACAGCAGTTGGATAGCTTTATTTTGTGTCAACCGAGACCAAGTCTTCTTTCATTAAAAATGTAAAGTGCAGGGCTGGCAACCCTCAGAGAAGAATAGGTTGGGTCAATCTGCTTTGTTTCCAGGCCTGGTTGAAAACCTTACGCTAACATATATACAAACATATACACACACAATCTGGGATCAAACCCCTGGTAAAGAAATAAAACACACACCTATAATGCCCATTGTAACCCCTGCTCATGCCATAAACACACCCTCTCCATAACAGTGTAAGGTGCCTTTGCTCATGCATCAGGACATCATAAAATATTTAGCAGGGAAAGAGCACTGATTCTGACCATGCTGATGATGCTTCTGACAGGCCTCTGGTGGAATAAACAGGGACAATCCCATCTAGATTGTTTGTAAATACATGTAAAAGCACTCCTAAGAACTGGGTAATGATAAAACACATGATTCACCTTTACAATACCCTGGCTGTTGTAAAAGTTGTAAAAGTTGAACAAATTAAAATAAAGCTTCCATAGGAATACAATACTGCATGACCTAAATTGACTTTTTTTTCACTAGCTATTACACATCTGCCCTATGTTATATAGTTAAGTACATAATTTAAACAAGAGAAGTCAAAATTCCACTTCCCATGCCACTCTACTTTTCAAGGCTATGAATGTGACACAGTAAAAAGTGATAACTTCTAGGTTTCACAGAGGCTAGCATCTTTTTCACTCGTCTGAATCTGCAAAACTCATGTGCAGTCATTATAGATCATATAATATCTCCTTACAGCAGCAGAAACAGTGATGCCTCGACTAGCAACCAGTACACACAGACATGGATCACAGAAGGGATCTTCGTGCTTGAGCAGACACATTTAACATGTTACTAAAACATGTCCCACAATTCGCCCTCTGTCAAATGGCTTGAGGTGCGTGCTTGTCTATAGTTTTTCTAAATGCACCATATAAAGCAAAATTGCCCAGAGGGTGGGCATCAATTGAACGTTTAATGTACAATATCAACCTGTGCAATGAATGATTCCAATCAAGGGGGTTGGGGGTGGGTCAAAATGACAGACAGACATCAGCCTTGCTATTACTGTTGGAGGACAGGATTCCATGGAGCTCCAGTAATGGCTGACTGAGACCACAAGCAGGTAAGTCACAGAGAGACACAACAGTGGCCCAAGTACAAAGAGCAAACCAGGGAAGGCTTCACATGTAGAAACCTTTGGATCCATAGCACTGTCTGTGTAAACAAATCTTGTTTTGTTAGCTACACCTAAGAATCCCTCTTCTGAACTTGTAATCCAATAGCTGATTTGAAGAGTCCAAGCAAGGAATTGAACAAAATTCTGACCAAGATATAAGAATATTGTCTTACCTGAGGATAGTGAGACTGTGTCTTTCTCCCACGATACGACAGTGACGTAAGCCTCCACGGAGGCAGGGATAATGCACTTGAAGACCGCTACATTGCCTCTCATGGCTTTTTGGTCCTCCACCCGAACGGTGTAGGGTTCCCGAAATACTGAGGGTAGCAAGATGGATGGCATTTGGCAAAAGGAAATTAAATACATACTGTTCAAGCAGAAATTATGGAATGAAAACAACAGTTACTATTTAAAAGAAGCACTTACCGGCCTTAATGTGGACATCTTGACTTCTTATTTTTCCTGAAGGATTTTCAGCTGTGCAATAGTAGGTATTGTCATGGATTAGCTTACTAAAGCTGGAGGGGAGGAAGTTAAAGATCTGGAGGGTGCCATTGGGGTGCACGTGGCGGATCCCGGGCACATCGTAGATCTCCTCTTCAGTGGCCAGATACCAGCGCAGCGAGGCGGGGGGCACCCCTGCAGCGGGACAGGGCACCAGGGTCCCTGTGGTGCTGGCAAACACTACCTCTTGCAAAGATGCATTGACAAAATATAAGCTGGAACGTAGATCTTCACTAAAAACTGCAAGAGAGGAGAACAAAGAGAACAACATTTTTTGATGACATGACAACTGACTGACTGGGTATACTACAGGCGCAGGATCTTAATTTGATCACACTTTGTTGCTACAAATTGTCCTGCTGAGAAAATGCAGATCAGCTTAATGATTTACATAAATTCACTGAAAACCTGCACTAACACACGGTTATATTAACAGTATTACACTTTTCATGTAGCCTCATTTTAGCCAGCTAATAGCCTAACCACTGATCAAGCAACATTATGGATTAAAATTTCAAATCCTGTTGCTGCAGGATTATTTTTGTCACGACTTCCGGCTAAGTCAGATTCTCTCCTTGTTCGGGTGGCGTTCGGCGATCGACGTCACCGGCTTTCTAGCCATCGCCGCTCCATTTTTCATATGTCCATTTGTTTTGTCTTGTTCCATACACACCTGGTTTTCATTCCCCAATCAATCTACATGTATTTAGTCCTCTGTTCCCCATCATGTCTTTGTGTGTAATTGTTCATTGTTAACGGTGTATGTTCACGTGCAATACTTTTATAGTTTATGTTCCGTGTTTTGGGGCACATTTTTTGTGCCTATTGTACAGAATAAAAGTACGCATGTTTACTCTACTCTACTCTACTTGCTGCGACAATACTGATCAAATTAAGATCCAATATACAGTACAAATCAAAAGTTTGGATACATCTACTCATAAGGGTTTTTCTTCATTTGGACTATTTTCTACATTGTAGAATAACAGTGAAGATATTAAAACTATGAAATAACACATATGGAATAATGTAGTAAACAAAAAAGTGTTAAACAAAACTAAATTTATACTATATATGAGATTCTTTAATGTAGCTTGATGACAGCTTTGCACACTTTTGGCATTCTCTCAACCTGCTTCATGAGGAATGCTTTTCCAACAGTCTTGAAGGAGTTCCCACATATGCTGAGCACTTGTTGGCTGCTTTTTCTTCACTCTGCATTCCAAATTATCCTAAAGCATCTCAATTGGGTTGAGGTCAGGTGATTGTGGAGGCCAGGTCATCTGATTCAGCACTTCATCACTCTCCTTCTTGGTCAAATAGCGCTTACACAGCCTGGAGGTGTGTTTTGGGTCGTTGTCCTGTTGAAAAGCAAATGATAGTCCCACTAAGTGCAAACCAGATGGGATGGCGTATCGCTGCAGAATGCTGTGGTATCCATGCTGGTTAAGTGTGCCTTGAATTCTCAATAAATCAGAGACACCAGCAAAGCACCACCACACCATCACACCTCCTCCTCCATGCTTCATGGTGGGAACCACATATGCAGAGATCATCCGTTCACCTACTCTGCGTCTCACAACGACACAGCATTTGGAACCAAAAATCTCAAATTTGGACTCATCAGACCAAAGGACAGATTTCCACCAGTCTAATGTCCATTGCTCGTGTTTCTTGGACCAAGCAAGTCTCTTCTTCTCAGTAATGTCCTTTCGTAGTGGTTTCTTTGCAGTAATTCAACCATGAAGACCTGATTCACACAGTATCCTCTGAACAGTTGATGTTAAGATGTGTCTGTTACTTGAACTCTGTGAAGCATTTATTTGGAATGCAATCTAAGGTGCAGTTAACTCTACTGAACTTGTTCTCTGCAGCAGAGGTAACTCTGCGTCTTCCTTTCCTGTGGCGGTCCTCAAGAGAGCCAGTTTCATCATAGCGCATGATGGTGTTTGTGACTGCACTTGAAGAAACATTCAAAGTTCTTCAAATTTTCCAGATTGACTGACCTTCATGTCTTATATTGATGATGGACTGTAATTTTTCTTTGCTTATTTGAGCTGTTCTTGCCATAATATGGACTTGGTCTTTTACCAAATAGGGATATCTTCTGTATACCACCCCTACTTTGTCAAAACACAACTGATTGTCTCAAACGCATTAATAAGAAAATAAATTCCGCAAATGAACTTTTAACAAGGCACACCTGCTAATTCAAATCAAATCAAATCAAATTTTATTTGTCACATACACATCGTTAGCAGATGTTAATACGAGTGTAGCGAAATGCTTGTGCTTCTAGTTCTGACAATGCAGTAATAACCAACGAGTAATCTAACTAACAATTCCAAAGCTACTACCTTATACACACAAGTGTAAAGGGATAAAGAATATGTACATAAAGATATATGAATGAGTGATGGTACAGAGCGGCATAGGCAAGATGCAGTAGATGGTATCGAGTACAGTATATACATATGAGATGAGTATGTAAACAAAGTGGCATAGTTTAAAGTGGCTAGTGATACATGTATTACATAAAGATGCAGTAGATGATATAGAGTACAGTATATACGTAGACATATGAGATGAATAATGTAGGGTATGTAAACATTATATTAAGTAGCATTGTTTAAAGTGGCTAGTGATATATTTTACATCAATTCCCATTATTAAAGTGGCTGGAGTTGAGTCAGTGTGTTGGCAGCAGCCACTCAATGTTAGTGGTGGCTGTTTAACAGTCTGATGGCCTTGAGATAGAAGCTGTTTTTCAGTCTCTCTGTCCCAGCTTTGATGCACCTGTACTGACCTCGCCTTCTGGATGATAGCGGGGTGAACAGGCAGTGGCTCGGGTGGTTGTTGTCCTTGATGATCTTTATGGCCTTCCTGTGACATCGGGTGGTGTAGGTGTCCTGGAGGGCAGGTAGTTTGCCCCCGGTGATGCGTTGTGCAGACCTCACTACCCTCTGGAGAGCCTTACGGTTGTGGGCGGAGCAGTTGCCGTACCAGGTGGTGATACTCCCCGACAGGATGCTCTCGATTGTGCATCTGTAGAAGTTTGTGAGTGCTTGTGGTGACAAGCGGAATTTCTTCATCCTCCTGAGGTTGAAGAGGCGCTGCTGCGCCTTCTTCACGATGCTGTCTGTGTGGGTGGACCAATTCAGTTTGTCTGTGATGTGTACGCCGAGGAACTTAAAACTTGCTACCCTCTCCACTACTGTTCCATCGATGTGGATAGGGGGGTGTTCCCTCTGCTGTTTCCTGAAGTCCACAATCATCTCCTTAGTTTTGTTGACATTGAGTGTGTGGTTATTTTCCTGACACCACACTCTGAGGGCCCTCACCTCCTCCCTGTAGGCCGTCTCGTCGTTGTTCTTAATCAAGCCTACCACTGTTGTGTCGTCCGCAAACTTGATGATTGAGTTGGAGGCGTGCGTGGCCACGCAGTCGTGGGTGAACAGGGAGTACAGGAGAGGGCTCAGAACGCACCCTTGTGGGGCCCCAGTGTTGAGGATCAGCGGGGTGGAGATGTTGTTACCTACCCTCACCACCTGGGGGCGGCCCGTCAGGAAGTCCAGTACCCAGTTGCACAGGGCGGGGTCGAAACCCAGGGTCTCGAGCTTGATGACGAGTTTGGAGGGTACCATGGTGTTAAATGCTGAGCTGTAGTTGACGAACAGCATTCTCACATAGGTATTCCTCTTGTCCAGATGGGTTAGGGCAGTGTGCAGTGTGGTTGAGATTGCATCGTCTGTGGACCTATTTGGGCGGTAAGCAAATTGGAGTGGGTCTAGGGTGTCAGGTAGGGTGGAGGTGATAGGGTCCTTGACTAGTCTCTCAAAGCACTTCATGATGACGGAAGTGAGTGCTACGGGGCGGTAGTCATACGGGTGAGGTAGCCATTCCAGGTGGCTACCTCATGAAGCTGGTTGAGAGAATGCCAAGAGTGTGCAAAGCTGGCATCAAGGCAAAGGGTGGCTACTTTGAAGAATTTGTTTAACACTTTTTTGGTTACTACATGATTCCATATGTGTTATTTCATAGTTTGGATGTCTTCACTATTATTCCACAATATAGAAAATAGTAAGAATAAATAAAAACCCTCGAATGAGTAGGTGTGTCCAAAGTTTTGACTGGTATTATATGCATGTTTACTTATAAATACATCAGGATAGTTATTTACTTGGCCATGATGAAACCAGTTAATGCTTTTGTTATGAACCTGATGTTTACAGTGTCTTTAATATGGACCTTTTTAGTCATCATCTAATCCTTGATACCGCTTAAATCACATTCATTACATAAAAGTAAAATAACAGTCCTTGAAGTGAGGTAATTTGCTCATAGACAACATTGAACATGTATGCTGCTTTGGTTGAGCAGGGGAGCAACAAGGTGGAAAGAGTGTTCATGGTGTAAAAGTGTGTGTCGTTACCTAGCTCCCTCGGAAGGGAGAGAAACACGAAGTGGGACCAATTAGCATCAGGTGGCTCAGTGCTAATTTCTAGGTGGTTGATTACTGAGTGGTGTATAAACTAGGTGTACAAAATATTATGAACACCTGCTCTTTCCATGACATATTAATGTCACTTGTTAAATCCACGTCAAATCAATATAGATGAGGGGGAGGAGACGGGTTAAATAAGTATTTGTAAGCCTCTAGACAATTGAGGCATGAATTGTGTATGTGTACCATTCAAAGGGTGAATGGGTAAAACAAAATAATAATAATAATAATAATAAATGCCAAGATTTAAGTGCCTAAATATTGTATGGTAGTATGTACCTGGGATGCTGGGTTTTTCACACTCAACAGTTTCCCATGTGTTTCAAGAATGGTCCACCACCCAAAATACATCCAGCCAACTTGACACAACTGTGGGAAACATTGGAGTCAACATGGGCCAGCACCTCTGTGGAACGCTTTCGACACCTTGTAGAGTCCATGCCCCAACGAATTGAAGCTGTTCTGAGGGACAATATTGGTGCAACTCAATATTAGGAAGGTGTTCTTAATGTTTTGTACACTCTGTGTATAACTACTCCTGGCTGAGCATGATCCTGTGCCTGCCTGCTGCCTACCTCTGGATCTCTGTCTGGTGTCAGAGTCCGTGCCTAGCAGTAAATGGCTTACCAGTGACAGCTAGCTAGGCCTCTCTGGGGATAAAACATTTTAGCACTTCATACATTTCTAACAAGGTTTCAAATCGCAGTGGTTTCCACCCTCTCTATGCTCCAGCGGCTTTGACCCGCAAAGAGATACACACAACCATCCGTGCACACACGCTCACACAAATACAAAATAAAAATGAATAATTACAACAACAACAACAACAACAAAAAACATCCATATTGCTCTACTCAGCAGTTTCTGATGTGAGAGTTTCTGTTCAGTCCAGAGGTAAGTTGGCATCAATGGTAGCCACTCTGACTTACCAGTTGAACCCATTTACTGTAGTGGACGTTAAAGAAAACACACTCCTGTATAACCAGTGGCTCATCCATAATTGTATTTCTTAGGGGACCCTATGAGTCAGTCAGACAGTGTTGTCTATGGCAGAGAGTAGGCCTGAGAGAATCCCTGGCTGTGACTGAGATCAGTCCTTAATGGGTGATGGAGGCGCTAGCGGAGCATTAGCCTCCTCAGACTGATCAACCTGTCAATGGCAGCCATACATACAGGACAGACGATAGGGGTGACTCATGATGCACACCCACACATGATTTCACAGACACTTAAGGGTATCCTGAGTCTAGCTGCATTACGCCCATGACTTCCAACAGGAAGGCTTCTCGCTCTCTCTCTCTCTCTCTTTCTCAGCATCTGCAACATACTGTAGCTGCAGGAAGGTTTGAATTGTGTCTATGAATGACCTAGGCTTATCCATTGAAGCCCATCATGATTTGCTCAATAATAAATAAATAACATTGATTGAGATAAAAAGCAGTTCTATCAAGGTGGTGCCTGTTTAAATCTTTTAAAATGGAGTGAAAATCGTATTGCTCTGTATGGGTCTGTAGCTGCGTTAAAGACTCAATTGTAAAATAATACATCAAAATCCTATCAAATTGTAATTCATTCCTTTTTCAGCTGGGGCTAAACATAGAACCCTTCTTTGTGGCCGATTGATAATACATCCTCAACCTGTAGGTGTGCTAATATTAATGAGAAATTCTCTTTGAAATCATCAACGTGTATTTATTTATTTTTATTTAACCTTTATTTAACCATTGAGACCCAGAGTCTTTTTTTCAAGGGAGTGTATAGGTAGGTGTCTTAAATAATTAATAATTGGTGATGTTGTTAATATTTTAGAAACATTAAAATCCCTATTGCATTGATAAAAATGTAAGATATGTTGAATATAGTATTTGACGCCTTTCTAAAAGTCTGTGTCAGTGAAACATTTCTGTGTTACAGATATTTGGTGGTTTATCAAGAGCAACCAGAGCCAATGACTGAGAAAGACCACAGATGCAGCACACATTAATTTCTAAAACGAGTGGAACAAGAAGTCCTTTCCAGTCATTTCAAACAGAAATAACACTGATGAACACAATTCCCAAACAAAAAGCCATCTCTTAAATTTGACTTGAATACCTTGTTAATTTACACTGGGAGTACATATTTAATCTATCCTACTGAGCCATTTACTTTATGATGGTATTCTTATATTTTATAATTTCTTATTGTTGTTGCATTGTTGAGAAGGAACATGCAAGTAAGCATTTAGTTGGACGATGTAGACCATGTGTATCCTGTACATATGACCAATAAGAAACTCAATTTAGCACAGTGTAGTCATAACAAAGATTGGTTCGATAAGACCAACTGCAGAGACGTCAAAGGTCCTTGTGGATCTAATCATACTGAGTATCATGTCACTGTACTGCTACACCCATTCCTTACCAAGGAGGTTTACATGAGTTCCACCCAGGTACAACCTCCTCAGAAGCCCCACAAAGCGTCATGCTTCTCATGCCCGAACAACTCCTCTCAAACCGAACCACTTACTAAATAACCACAGAGGAAATGTGTAATTGCCATAATTTTTCATGAGCTGAACCATGAAGACTAAAGAAGTGACACTGTTCAATAATGTTGTATATGCATCCATAATTAACCAAGCTTTGTTTCTATCAGCAAAGCTGGAGGAAGAAGAAAAAAGACAAGACCACTTCATCGCCACCGTCTTTTTCAGTGAGAAGGGGGCAGGATTCTAGTTGGGAATAGAAATCCAAAACATATCCCTAAACAGATTTCTATTTTCTGAGATTAGCAAATGATGTAGATGTTGGAGAGCCCAGAGATGGGAATCTAACCATGAAAACAAACAAGGAAAATGTTTATGCCAGAGGCACATGATGCTTTGTGTGAGGACCACATATATGACCAGAAATATGTGGACACCTGCTCGTCGAACATCTTATGACAAAATCATGAGCATTAATATGGAGTTGGTCCCCCCTTTGCTGCTATAACAGCCTCCACTCTCCTGGGAAGGCTTTCCACTAAATGTTGGAACATTGCTGCAGGGACTTGCTTCCATTCAGCCACAAGAGCATTAGTGAGGTCGGGCACTGATGTTGGGTTCCAATTCATCCCAAAATTCATCCCAAAGGTGTTCAATATGGTTGAGATCAGGGCTCTGTGCAGGCCAGTGAAGTTCTTCTACACCGATCTCGACAAACCATTTCTGCATGTACCTCGCTTTGTGCACAGGGGCATTGTCATGCTAAAACTGGAAAGGGCCTTCCCCACACTGTTGCAACAATGTTGGAAGAACAGAAATGTCTAGAATGTCATTGTATGCTGTAGCGTTAAGATTTCCCTTCAATGGAACTAAGGGGCCTAGCCCAAACCATGAAAAACAGCCCCAGACCATTATTCCTCCTCCACCAAACGTAACAGTTGGCACTATGCATTGGGACCGGTAGTGTTCTCCCGGCATCTGCCAAACCCAGATTCGTCCTTCGGACTGCCAGATGGTGAAGCGTGATTCATCACTCCAGAGAACGCGTTTCCACTGCTCCAGAGTCCAATGGTGGCGGCTTCACACCACTCCAGCCGACACTTGGCATTGCGCATGGTGATCTTAGGCTTGTTTGCGGCTGCTCGGCAATGGAAACCCATTTCATGAAGCTCCCAACTAACAGTTCTTGTGCTGACATCCAGAGGCAGTTTGGAACTCAGTAGTGAGTGTTACAAGCAAGGACAGGCGATTTTTACATGCTACAGGCTTCAGCACTCGGCGGTCCCATTCTGTGAGCTTGTGTGGCCTACCACTTCTGAGCCATTGTTGCTCCTAGATTTTTCCACTTCACAATAACAGCACTTACAGTTGACCGGGGCAGCTCTAGCAGGGCTGAAATTTGACGAAATGACTTGTTAGAAAGGTGGCATCCTTGATGTTGCCATGTTGAAAGTCACTGAGCTCTTCAGTAAGACCATTCTACTGCCAATGTTTGTCTATGGAGATTGCATGGCTGTGTGCTCGATTTTTTCTTTACACCTGTCAGCAACGGGTGTGGCTGAAATAGCCGAATGCACTAATTTGAAGGGGTATCGACATACTAGATATACTATACAGTGGGGCAAAAAAGTATTTAGTCAGCCACCAATTGTGCAAGTTCTCCCACTTAAAAAGATGAGAGAGTCCTGTAATTTTCATCATAGGTACACTTCAACTATGACAGACAAAATGAGAAAAAAAATCCAGAAAATAAGATTGTAGGATTTTTAATGAATTTATTTGCAAATTATGGTGGAAAATAAGTATTTGGTCAATAACAAAAGTTTATCTCAATACTTTGTTATATACCCTTTGTTGGCAATGACAGAGGTCAAACGTTTTCTGCAAGTCTTCACAAAGTTTTCACACACTGTTGCTGGTATTTTGGCCCATTCCTCCATGCAGATCTCCTCTAGAGCAGTAATGTTTTGGGGCTGTTGCTGGGCAACACTGACTTTCAACTCCCTCCAAAGATTTTCTATGGGGTTGAGATCTGGAGACTGGCTAGGCCTCTCCAGGACCTTGAAATGCTTCTTACGAAGCCACTCCTTCGTTGCCCGGGTGGTGTGTTTGGGATGGTTGTCATGCTGAAAGACCCAGCCATGTTTCATCTTCAATGCCCTTGCTGATGGAAGGAGGTTTTCACTCAGAATCTCACAATACATGGCCCCATTCATTCTTTCCTTTACACGGATCAGTCGTCCTGGTCCCTTTGCAGAAAAACAGCCCCAAAGCATGATGTTTTCACTCCCATGCTTCACAGTAGGTATGGTGTTCTTTGGATGCAACTCAGCATTCTCTGTCCTCCAAACACGACGATTTGAGTTTTTACCAAAAAGTTATATTTTGGTTTCATCTGACCATATGCCATTGTCCCAGTCTTCTTCTGGATCATCCAAATGCTCTCTAGCAAACTTCAGACGGGCCTGGACATGTACTGACTTAAGCGGGGGGACACGTCTGGCACTGCAGGATTTGAGTCCCTGGCGGCGTAGTGTGTTACTGATGGTAGACTTTGTTACTTTGGTCCCAGCTCTCTGCAGGTCATTCACTAGGTCCCCCCGCATGGTTCTGGGATTTTTTTTCACCGTTCTTGTGATCATTTTGACCCCACGGGGTGAGATCTTGTGTGGAGCCCCAGATCGAGGGAGATTAACAGTGGTCTCGTATGTCTTCCATTTCCTAATAATTGCTCCCACAGTTGATTTCTTCAAACAAAGCTGCTTACCTATTGCAGATTCAGTCTTCCCAACCTGGTGCAGGTCTACAATTTTGTTTCTGGTGTCCTTTGACAGCTCTTTGGTCTTGGCCATAGTGGAGTTTGTAGTGTGACTGTTTGAGGTTGTGGACAGGTGTCTTTTATACTGATAACAAGTTCAAACAGGTGCCATTAATACAGGTAACGAGTGGAGGACAGAGGAGCCTCTTAAAGAAGAAGTTACAGGTCTGTGAGAGCCAGAAATCTAGCTTGTTTGTACATGACCAAATACTTATTTTCCACCATAATTTGCAAATAAATTCATTAAAAATCCTACAATGTGATTTTCTGGATTTGTTTTCTCTCATTTTGTCTGTTATAGTTGAAGTGTACCTATGATGAAAATGACAGGCCTCTCTCATCTTTTTAAGTGGGAGAACTTGCACAATTGGTAGCTGAATAAATACTTTTTTGCCCCACTGTATAAAAGTAACTACTGTACAGTAGTTACATGCACCTGGGAATATTATCAGTATATCATTACTGTGAATGCATGTTTAATTCCTAAGCAACTGAGCAGAGCAGTGCATGAAATAATTGATGTATATGCACAGAGAATGATAGCTTAATCATTCCATTAAATGTGTGGTATCAGCACTATATTGGTAAAACAAAACAATAATGCGAATATAAAAACATCTGTAATGAAACACATCAATGAGCAGTAATTCCGAAAGTGTAACACTTGATAACAACAATTTGCAATCTATTATCCTTTTACTTCAGTATTGAAATTATGTCCATTAACATCAACATTCCATAGCACCAGATGGCTCCTCTCATTTTAATATGAAAATAACTCTCAATCACGCTGCCATTATGCAACTGCCTTGTTGTGATTTTTGGATGGAATGCTTAGCATGATTATTATCTGCGCCCAGAACAGGCCCCCATATTAACATATAGGTGCAGTGTGAAAAACCAATGTTTACACAACACAGTTGTCATGAATATGATTATAAATATGAATATTCAAAATTGTTGAGTTAAGCTGATCAATCAAAGGCAGTAGAATTCATCAGCTGACAGACAGGTGTAATCAGCCATCACAGAGGGCTTTCAGGGCTATGGAGGCGCTTCATTTAATTCAACGTGCAATCGATGCTGATGGTACAAACTCGAACAACATGTATGCATGCTTTAACCCCTTACTGCCTTCCTCTAATGAATACAGTCACATGTACAGTTTATGTACTGCATTTGCTTGGATGTTTACTGTTTAAATTGCAATCATCCATTGGTGCTATTCCATATTTTGCCCATCATTTTATCATGAGCTCATCTGACAGACATAGAGAGCAGAAAAAGAGAGAAAGAAATAGGGAGATCCAGAGAGCGTTGGATGGTGGACTAATCAGTTGGGTCCAAGTATTTTATAGGGCACCCATGTCACGTCTGGTGAGCCAGTGGCCTGTCGTCGGGCTCTCAGTTGGCTTGGGCACACGGGGCAGGGTGAGACGGGGCGGGCAGCTGCTGCACTGTGACAGGCTCTGTCAACCAGGAACGCTGGGTAATTAAAGCAGCCCTCTGTGCTGTGCCTGGGAGGTGGAGTGGGATCAGGAGCAGAGACAGGAGATGGGGAAGAAAAGGAAAGATGTAGGGGGCAATGAGGGGGGTTATCCAATGTGAGTAAGCATTCTCCTCTTTCTGCCCAGGGGCTACACACAGGGCTTGTACAGGAACTTGCTAAATGACAGTCTCCCAATTTGCTTTCATGAATATTAACCAGGACATGACAGAAGAAAGGGGCCGCTGTCTGCTCTGCTCTGCTCTGCTCACTGGTGATATGCAAAGACAGATCCATCGTCTGATGTCAGAGGAGTAGGATATGGTAAAGCGGAGCCCCACGGTGCACCTCTCTAGATCTACTTTTATTTTCATGTGTTAAATGGGTGAGAGTGGATGTCTCATTAATAGAGAAGGAGGCAGCAGCAGCAGCATATCTCAGTAGGGAGAATGTCAGCATTCCAGATGTTGATGTCTAAATCATGCTGCTGATGAACCAACGGGAGGGAGAGAATCTGATGGGGGATTACAGTATACTGGATACCAAACTATAGCAACTCCCTCTGCTGCTACTACAGCTGAATAAAAGTACCAGGGTACAAATAATAGTATTTTGTGGTGCAATATGAACACTAAAATGTGGAGAAAGAGTTTCTTTGAGGCATTAACCGAGAAAACTATTTGCATATTCAATCAAATAGATGGGAGAAAACAATTGTATTCTCATGAGAATACCACATTCTTAAAATTACTCAATGATTGTCCTCCTCAGTGCCCAGACTTTTCAAGGCTGATTCATACTGCAAGCCACACTGATAAGGGAATACTCAGGTTTCTTTCCATATTTCTCAAGAAATTGGTAGTGCAGCATTTTCATATTGGGTCAACTTTCCACAAACAAATGAACATAAATTAAAACAACATGGTGTATTTATGGCAAGCTGAAGCTAATCCCCTTGTCAAAGCCTGTGAGAGTCAGAGTGAGTAGCATGGGGGAGTCAATGTGTGTAGACTAAACTTAACCACTGCTTAAACCTACAGACATAATGCCAAGATGTTAGACCATCTTCATTTAATGATATAGTAGACCAACACTGGGTGGCAACCTTTTAGATGAGGAGGGCATTGTCACACTGGACTCTATGAATAAAGAAAGAGCAGTGAACCTTTTGAGTATAGTGTGCTGAATTCTTCTTATATCCTTTGTCCGATTCCTTTGTACAGGAAATGCTACTGTACTGAACAACCAGTTAAAGACAGCATGATTATGGTGGCCCAGAGGACGATTGTGTATGGTGTGCTGCACGAGTTTTGCGATTTCTAATTGTCACACCCATATTGACCAGGCCAAACCTCGCCACAGCCACCAAACGGGATCAAACATACCGCAAAGGCTGTTAAAAAACGCAGCGGTAAACCGAACTGAACACACCCCAAGTCAAGAGGACATGGGGTCAACGGTATTTTGACAGACAACCCTGCTTAGCCTCCTCACACAGAGTTAGAATAATTGAGTGTATTACATACTGTTGATAGCGTAGTTTGAGGGGTCTTTAGATGGTGGATGGATGACTGTCTATGTAGACAAACACTGTAAGGAGACTGATTACTCTTCTGCAGAATTAATGATGAACTGACCACAGGTGCAGGGGCATCAATGATGTTGTCCTGCATATACTCATCACTGCCAACCTTCATGCTCGCTATGGGAACAGCATCTTCCAGAGTGGTGGCAAATGTAGACATTCTACAGTGTGGAGGTGGAATTATAGAGAAAACTAAAATAGGCGAACAGGTGAAAATGTCAACAAAATCAACTGAAAATGCCCAGGTGATCATAAATCATGTAGCCAATGTAAAATAAGTTGCAAACGCCCCATTTATTGTTAGACAGTGATGTAACACCAGCTGAGAAACCAACGGAAGTGATCACATCTTGTTGTTACTTCCAGTGATCCACATTCCACTGTTGTTTAACAGAAGTCCGTCATGAACAGCTGGCGTTGTGAAGTGTGTCAGTGCTAATGTCACAGCAGCTGGCTCCTGTCATCTTATTAGCTGCCCCATAACCAGGGCCCTTTAAATATGCTATGTGCCACACTCACTTAAATACTCCAGACCTATTTGACAATCGTTATAGACGTAGTATATTAAACATTTATCACATCCAAACCGTAAAGCAAACATGTTTATTTAACACTAAGGAGCACAGCATGTGTTCCCTGAAGAATCTCCCAGCCAACCTGCCTCCTTCTCTCTTCTCCGTCAATCCCCTGCTTGCTTTATTATCCCCCTTCCTCACTACACACCATCCCTCCAAAAAATACATGTTCTAGGGTTGTCTCTTTCTCCTGTGTGTTCGCTGTGTGACAGGGGACGTTAGCTCTGTAAAGCCAGCAAGCCAAGCAGACGCAAATGTATTCAGAGCATTTAGTACTCCGGATGAATCGAATTATAATGTAATCATCTGATCAAACAGCAATTAGCATAATCACTTCTGGGGAAAGGCTGATAGAGAGAGGGAAAGCAACACATAATAAAGCTCAGGCTAGCAACACTAATGAGACATTTACCAGCAGTCACAAAGTTACTGATTCCTGGGGACACAGATTCTTTAAATAGGAACCACCTCTTTTTAGAGGTGCAACTGTGCATATCAAAACATCAAATTGGTAACTGATCCAAATTCATTGGAATGCAGGCTCATTCAAACACTATGGTTTGTGTCTCTTTCTCTGTATTCTGAGAACAGATATGAAGTTAGCATATTGTGAACACAAACAGTATTTGCATCTTATAGTGTAGAAAACCCCCACTATGTAACATACCAAGATAGAGGAAAGTGAAACCATAACAGTGATCCTAGCCTTTGATCGTTAAACCACTCTGGTCTTTTCCAGCAGCACACATTAATATGAAAGGTGACTCTAGGGTTAGCAGAAATATTCATAGTTGAGCATATGGCATATAATAATAAGCACAAAGGCATGCAGTCTCTCACACCAGAATGATCATAGGATGCAAAAGCATCAATCTGACTCCTCTGGATCCAGCAGGAACATTCACACACCTACACACACATCTTTCCTCAAACCATCAAATGACAGCACTTTTCAAATGGACAGCTAATAATAGCAGGCACTAAATTGGTCTTAAATCTTACCGTCTGTGCCAGGTTTAAAAATAAAGCCGTGTCGAGAAACCAAGCTGGACTAATTTGTCTTTCCTTCACTGTCTATCCACCCCTGCCTCTGTCCTGCCTCTGTCCTGCCTCTGTCCTGCCTCTGTCCTGCCTCTGTCCTGCCTCTGTTACCCCTCAGCCTACTTTACTATTGGTACTATGCATAAAAGGCCTCTGAGGACTCTAATTGTAAAATACCTCAGGAAACATAACTTGGTGCATTCACAGAATGACTGATTGAGAAGTTTATCTGTGATAAGGACATAGGAGACAGTACAAGAGATGAAACACTAGAAGGAGGTAAAAGAGTGGCAGTCAATAAGACAAAGAGAAGCAGATGAAATGTGAGGAAAATACCAAGCTCAAAGGGAAAAACCGTGGGAGAGTCACCAAGGTGATCCATCCATACCAGAGCAAACACGTGCACTGGGCATATAGGGATCAATCAAGTTAATTCACATGGGTGTGTAGGTCAAAGCATGGGCATTTAGGTACCAGATTAAGTGACTAATTCATTCTTTCCCTCATAAATTCTATGTGATCTTTGTGACTTTGTGAATAGTTATCGTTACTCATTGTGTATTTATTCCTTGTGTTATTATTGTTCTATTATTTCTCTTTTTTTCTTTCTGCATTGTTGAGAAGGGCCCATAAGTAAGCACTTCACTGTTAATCTACACTGTTTACGAAGTGTGACAAATACAATTTGATTTGGTTAGCCACATTAACCACACCTACAACATCTGTCCTGTTCACTGCGTTCTTATGAGTTACATTACATCATACTTGGGCTCTATACACACACACACACACACAGTAGTCCTAATCCAACATACAGTATGTGCATTAGACATAGGTAGAATGTTAGTGCATGTATTTATGATGTGGGTAATCTCTAAAAACTGCATTAGCCACTTTTCTAGGTGCTCAGCCTTTTCAAATAACATGGCATAAAATAACACTACATAAAATAACATGACCTGTCTTTGCCAGACGCACCCCCTCTCTACATGGTTGATCAAACATATAAATCTGTGTGCGTTTTTCCCCCCCTGTCGATGCTAAACAGTATAGTTAACATTTTAATGTGAAAGCCATTTACACGGTGATAATGCAATTATATTGTTCTGATTCAGCAGAATCCTTAAGGATAAACAGTCTGATTTGTAATTAGATTTTACATTCAGTGAAACATACCACCACCACCACTGTGAGTCTCCCATGCCCCATTACTAATTAGACTGCAAAACGGCTGCTGAACATCTTTAGTAGGCATCTTCATTATGGAGTCAGTATGTGTGAACTGGGAGATCCATTATTACACATCAGGGTCTCCATTATCAGACATTACCATTAGCAACCGTTCCTCAGGAATGACAACAACAACGCTACCACACATACTTTTCCACAAGCAAACACCCTCGAAAAGGGGAACTACTGTAGGGAATAATTGACCTTAAAAAAGTGATGAAATCATGTTTGAACTGAACTCACATTTATTTCTCAGATAGGTACTGTATCTATCAATACATATATTGAGGGCCTCCCGAGTGGTGCAGCGGCCTAAGGCACTGCATCGCAGTGATTGAGGCTTCACTTCAGACCCGGGTTCATTCCCAGGCCGTGTCACAACCGGCCGTGATCGGGAGTACCATGGCGCAGCGCACAACTGACCCAGCCTCATTTCGGGTTAGGGGAGAGTTTGGCTTTACTTGGCTCATCGCGCTCTTACGACTCCTTGTGGTGGGCCAGGCACCTGCAGACTGACTTCGGCCGTCAGTTGAACGGTGTTTCCTCCGACACATTGGTGCGGCTGACTTTCGGGTTCAGCGGGCAGGTGTTAAGAAGCGCGTTTTGGCGGATCATGTTTCGGAGGACACATGACTCGACCTTCGCCTCTCCGAGCCTGTTGGGGAGTTGGAGCGATGAGACAAGATCGTAATTGGATATCATGAAATTGGGGAGGAAAGAGGGGGTAAAATGCAACAAAAAAATTAGTATAATAATAATAACACACAGTGAGACTATAAATTGTATTGCCTTACTATACACGTTTTCATAGCTAGGTCACATGTGCTGCTCTGATACCTAGTTGACGAAGGTCAGAAAGTAAATTTGTGGACCTCAATGACAAAACATTTAGGGGTTAGATGTGCTCAAAGGTAAGATTTTTAAAATGTTCACACATTTTGAAGCTTACACTCTATTTTACATAATCGGAACTGTTTATGTTGTACCCGCCATCAGTTGAGACGCAGGATACTCTTGACGGTGAGTGTCATGTTTTGGCTGATAACATTTATTTCAAGAAATGTTTTAATAGTTTGATAACCCTGTTTGTAAGCTTTTAAATGATATAATCGTTTATTTATTTTTTTATTTTTTTTCCAGTGACGAAGACATGGATGTCTCATGGTAGGGTGGGGTATGAAAAACAGGTCAACTTTGAACACATCTATCTACTAAATGTTCTGTCATTCAGGTCTAGTCCACTAAGTCCTCCTCAATTGCCTGCATGAGGCCACTGCTACCAAAAGACGGTAAGTCTTAAAGATCTTTAAATAGATATGGAGGATTCAAAGGCATACGTCTTACAAGAGGAGCACCTCACTATACAGGAACAGATGGATCTGTAATCAGTGCGCTGCCTTAATTGCCCCCAGTAGATTAACTCCACTGAAACACAGGTTCCTCCTCTCTGCCAAGTTTAGTCAAATCAAGCTGCCCCCAGTCTCCATTGCATTTTCCTTCTCAGGTTCCTAATGTGTTGTCATGCTAACTTGGCAGCCTAAGTGATGTTGGCGGGGGGGGGGGGGGGGGGTTGCTGAGAAGTATTTTTATCCGTAATAAATCCCTTTTGTGGGGATAAACTAATTCTGATTGGCTGGGCCTGGCTCCCCAGTGGGTGGGCTTGGCTGCCAAGTGGGTGGTGGGCCTATGCCCTCCCAGGCCCACCCATGACGGCACCCCTGCCCAGTCGTGAAATCCATAGATTAGGGCCCAATTTATTTATTTAAATTGACTGATTTCCTTATATGAACTATAACTAAGTAAAATTGTTGAAACTGTTGAGTTAAAAATATATATATATATATTTTACCTTTATTTAACTCAGTTAAGAACAAATTCTTATTTTCAATGACGGCCTAGGAACAGTGGGTTAACTGCCTGTTCAGGGGCAGAACGACAGATTTGTACCCTGTCAGCTCGGGGGTTTGAATTTGCAACCTTCCGGTTACTAGTCCAATGCTCTAACCACTAACCACTAGGCTACCCTGTTTGTTTAGTTTATATATATAGAGTCATCTCTCGACAACGTGAAAGACGGGCACGTTGATTGAGATAGAAATGTGTACATGAGAAGTGTGCGTGACCTATTGACCTTAGTGTAAATGTTAATTTATTGAAGACAAAATAGATGTAGGCCATCTCAAACAGCCTTGCTCAGGTCTGTCTCTCAATCACTGTGCTGGAATCTGCAGGTTGCACCTCAGTCACTCTGTCGAGTCATGCCATTGTTATGAACGTTCTCAAGCCGCCCTCTGCCATAGTGGTGCCCAAGAAGTTGTGATAAGCCCAGTCATTGTGATTGGAGGCCAATGACTCTTTTGTCTAAATTACAGTATATTGGGCTGGTAATACATTGACATTGCACATATTTAGTAGGAAACAACTTTGCCATGATATACAGTATATGTTGTAAAATGTACTTTCGATAGATGGCAATGTTGTCATTAGCTAGCAAAGTTTGTCAAAAATAGCTAGCAATGCTAACGTTAGCTAGCTAAAATCTGGTGGTCTCCCCCAATCTTAGCTGGCTAACATCTAAAGTCAATCTGACAAAGGTTTTTCCTATTAATTATTTGCCTCCTTTTGACATTTCATTGTATTTGCAAGCCACTGTAATGCACTTTTGATTAAATCTTTATCAGCACTTATTGACAATGCATTGAGTAGAACGCATCAGTCCTAAAACGAATGTTCAAAACAATAGTAAGACAAACGTGCACCCCATGAATAAGGGCCCTATGTGAGCTGCCTCGCCTCATCATTTTTACAAACAGAATTGGAGCTTGGATTGGTTTTCCTTAGCCATCTAAAGATAGCTATATCCTACTGTATCTCTTAATTACAATTCAATTTGAATAAAAATGATCAAAGGTAACCCACAGTACACAAAATAAATACATATTTTAAGTTACTCATTATTAAATCATGTTTTATAAATGCTTTAATGGTTCAAAATAAAATCATAATATCATCCAGAAAATATGGATAAATGGAGTTAATAGGCCAGAATGAAAATGATAAGAATGCTTAAAAATATCATACCTGTAGTATTTTGTATTCGGGGGTTAATTACAACAGAGAAAACTAATCTACTGACCCAGTTTCCTCAAAAATGTGATATTTTAGCTGTATCTTGTATTGTGCATTTCATGTATAATTTCCTCAATTATCATTATGCCAGAATATGCACAATAAGGGCTCAGGAAGTGGCTGGGCCCTTACCAAGCACTTCCAGGTCACCGCTCAGTATAGCCTTATTGTGCCAAACTCACACTTTCCTGACACCCATAATGGAGGTTTCCATAGAGAAAGGCCAGTGAGCATGTGATAGACCTATAGAATTAGGAATTAGAATACAAATGGAGTATTTAGAACAGTAATTTAATAGGATCTATAGATAAACCTAACTCTAAAAAGGAAACATTTTCTAGAATCCAATTTCTCTGTGTAACTACAAGGTCTTTCATTCTACCATCGTCAGCTCAGCTCAGTCAATACAGACCTCATCATTATCATGATAATCACCATCTTCAGAAAACCAAACACAGAAAACATAATGAAATACAGTGCAGCGAAATAAAGCATGATCACAGCTCCAACTGCATTCTATGCCCATTGTCCACAAAGGCATAACATGTAGGACAATAGAACAACACAGAAGGATGAAGCCATTCCCAAATAATACAATATACATTTTGCATGTAGCGTTTATTCTATTATTATATTAGGTTACCAATATGAAGGCTTCTGAGACTATACAGTATATGGATCCCGGCTGGCCAGACAGTTGATCTAATGTCACAGCACAATTATTATGCTTAACAACGAATGCTTATTGTTCTTTTATGAGTTTCCACAGAAGCCAGTGTGAGTGAGGGAGATAACATTTTATGTGGAGTAGAGATGGAATAGCCTAACATAGATGTCAATAAGCAGCTGACTGAGAATTGCATTACAAGGAAAAGGGGATGATAGTCAAATATCTATCATTTAAGTTTGGGGATTTTTTGGGGAGGGAGGGAGAGTGGAGTGAAACAAGGAACTAGAAATTAACCATTGATTTTCTTGCCAAGTGGGTTGGGTTCAACTTGTCATATCTGCGTTGGTATAAAATTAACGTCCCTCGATGTGCTACAATGGGTTAATCCCAAACCTCCAATGCCCCCTTTTTGCCTGATGCGGTAAATTCAGCGACCCTCTACGACATAACCACAACCAGAGGTTCTACCCTGTTAACTTACAATATCTGCAACACCCCCATCTTGTCAGCTTTTACATTTTGTAAGAAGATATATTTTCTACCCCTTTCCGTACACACCCAGCCTTGTCATAACTCCCTTCCTGGGGAAGAGATTATATCCAATAAATAATGGTTTATTTGATCCTGTGTAAGTAATAAATTGTATCAATTTACTCTTCTCCCCGATCAGCTTCACATTGCAAATTCACAGATTTATGAAAGCACACACACACTACACAAATATACACACACACACACACCTTTTAACTGAATGCATTAAGAAAATCTTTGGAGATTGCAAATCAATATGAATTGATCACATGAAAGGAGACAGAATAATTCTGTGTGTAATATTCTATAATATCATTGTTTTTTTATTTCTGTTACATGATATATGGCCTGCAAGCTCTTTCAAATCTATTTACCAGCATTATCTCAATAAGAAATAAAACATGTGTTTGCAGTGTCTACAGGGGTCCCTTTTCTGGTAAGCCATTTTTCAACATTATCAGGTCCTGGTGGCTTACATTTTTTCTCTCTCATTGATACACCATTATTGTTAATTTACATGTCTTCATTTGTCTACACCCCTGTGCAATGGCTAGAAATGCATTGCATTGTTTAATGAAAACTTGCATGCATGTATTCAAAATCAATGTAGTATTTTAATCTAATATCATAAATCTCTAAGGATAGACTTAAATGAATCAATTGAATTCACATAAAATGATAGGCTACATTATCAGATTTTACATGTCTCTAATATCCTTTCGAATCTGAATACCCTACATTGAATTTTAAAATATACAACTCTAAATAAATACATTGGATGGGGGAGGGGAAGGGGGTTAAACCAAATGTCCAGTATATAAAATACGTCACTCATTATTGAGGCCCTTGCTACTTCGGACTGAAATCATAGCCTACCGGTATATACATCCAGACATGAAAATATGGGTTACATTCGATGTAGTAAATGTAACTGACAACAATTAAGGTTTAAACCTTGAGGTCACGTCTACTTTATCAAACCTCAAGAACAAGGCAAGGCAACATCAATTTATTTCCTCAGCAAGCAATGAAATACGCAATTGAATAATGAAGGCATCATAAGAAATCCCCTAACTGCTTAAAAACATAATATATGTGATTCTATCAAATACTAACCAATGATGTGCTTTATAGGTAAAACAGATTAAAGCACATTTCACTCCCGTTCCTCTCTCCCTAGCACTGTTGGCAACCATACAATGTTATCATGTGTAACACAGGTGACCTCCAACCCCCTAATCTACTTTGCTTTACTCACTGAATTACTGACATAACTAACATTCAAATGTGAAAATTAAACTTACCATTTAAGATGCTCTGGAAAAAGATAACTGCAAATATCCACATGCCCCGCTCCGTTCAAATCCCCCAAAGCTATGTTTTCTCGTCTTCCTCCGCACTCTTTGACCGCTGCTTTCCTATAATTATGTTCTGTGGCAGGTGTAATGTTAAACATTTGCTACTAGCTTCTAGTAACCAGTCCAACTCTCTGCTGATCTGAATGTTTTCACCGTCTCCTCCTTGTTTCTCTACAACTCCCTCCCTGGTACTCTCGTAGCCTACTCTTCCTCTCCCCTTTCCGACCCCTCTTTACACTTGGAGGATATAGTATGTGTATCTCTGATTGTCTTGGTTAAAGCTGTGATCCGACTCTGCGCAGCTCTACTCTGGTCCTCCGTGCCTTGCTACTTCCCCTGCTCTTCAAAGGGATGCTCGAGGGGGATACAGTGTTCGCCTGCAGTCCAGGTGTGATGCTGAGTCAGGGTGGTGGCACGCGGGCAACGATAGGTCCTCAAAAAAATGTCTGGGTGTTAAAACCGGGACACCTAAACAATAACAATGTGGAATCCAAAAAACGCATCTTAAATCGAAAACTGAAAAATAGAAGCAGGTTGGGAAACAAAACGTGACAAATAAAATAACTTAAAATAAAGAGTAAATGGTCAGTTCAATAAGAATGAAAACCCAATCCGGATGAGCTGAAGTCAGACCATCATCACCACCTCTCTCCGTCCAGCAAGAGGCAAGCACGCGCATCTTCCCACTGCCCTTTTAATCGCGTTGGTCCATGCGGTAACCCTCGCTGCCTCGTAACCCTCTCCCCTGCCTCTGCAGCCACTTTAATTCCTCATTGCCTTAAAGGAGCAGAGGCGCCAGCCAGTCCTCCTAGGCGCTAGGTGAGAGCATGTACAGCAGGGAGGGTACATTTGCAGTTAAAGAAGGCGCACCTGAAGAGCCGGTTAACAAGGATAACATTTTACGCACGGTGTTATACAGGCACACAAAGTGCGTGCGTAAGTAAATAAGTGGTACTTTTATTAAAGGCACAATAGGAACATGACGATACACGTATTTTTTTTATACAGGAGAGGGACAGTGGACTATGCCTTCAAAATGTTATTGATGCAAAGAGCCCTTGAGTTTTTTTAGAATATATTTTGTGGGAAATCATTTTATAAATTGATTTGAAATTAATCATACACTCAAATCTACCATTAGGTCGGTGAAATGCATGTCAAATATGTAATGATATCTTATTGAAACACATTTTTAAAAGTAATTTGTTCTTTATTTTTTTACTATATTTCGGGTTGGCATTACATTTTGGCATTGTGTTGAAATAGAATTGAATACTAAATGATGTTCTAACATCAGCAAGTATTATGCTATTGTTTTGATTGTGAATTCTAGCTGGATTTGGTGCATTTAACATTGACCTGCCTCTGGTCCTTTCCCTGCCCAGCCTCTGCCCAGGAGCAGATCCTGTCTGATAAGCTTCTAAAATCATCAGACCTGCACAAGAGGCCATTCACTGCAAACAGAGGACCTGTCTGTCAGCATCCTCTGTCTGCAGTCACACATCCAGGACTGGCACCTATCCCTCTCCAGGCATATAGACTGATAAATCAGCATCCTCTGTCTGCAGTCACACATCCAGGACTGGCCCCTATCCCTCTCCAGGCATATAGACTGATAAATCAGCATCCTCTGTCTGCAGTCACACATCCAGGACTGGCCCCTATCCCTCTCCAGGCATATAGACTGATAAATCAGCATCCTCTGTCTGCAGTCACACATCCAGGACTGGCCCCTATCCCTCTCCAGGCATATAGACTGATAAATCAGCATCCTCTGTCTGCAGTCACACATCCAGGACTGGCCCCTATCCCTCTCCAGGCATATAGACTGATAAATCAGCATCCTCTGTCTGCAGTCACACATCCAGGACTGGCCCCTATCCCTCTCCAGGCATATAGACTGATAAATCAGCATCCTCTGTCTGCAGTCACACATCCAGGACTGGCCCCTATCCCTCTCCAGGCATATAGACTGATAAATCAGCATCCTCTGTCTGCAGTCACACATCCAGGACTGGCCCCTAGCCCTCTCCAGGCATATAGACTGATAAATCAGCATCCTCTGTCTGCAGTCACACATCCAGGACTGGCACCTATCCCTCTCCAGGCATATAGACTGATAAATCAGCATCCTCTGTCTGCAGTCACACATCCAGGACTGGCCCCTATCCCTCTCCAGGCATATAGACTGATAAATCAGCATCCTCTGTCTGCAGTCACACATCCAGGACTGGCCCCTATCCCTCTCCAGGCATATAGACTGATAAATCAGCATCCTCTGTCTGCAGTCACACATCCAGGACTGGCCCCTATCCCTCTCCAGGCATATAGACTGATAAATCAGCATCCTCTGTCTGCAGTCACACATCCAGGACTGGCCCCTATCCCTCTCCAGGCATATAGACTGATAAATTAACTGTATGTACCACTGTCCTTGAGCTGTTTTGTGCATCATAGTTCGGTATTATGTTCTGTTTCATGTGGACCCCAGGAAGAGTAGATGCTGCTTTTGCAAGCTAATGGGGATCCTAATAAAATTCTAACTACTGAAAATAACCATGAGGGTGATACGTTATGGTGAGGAGGCTATGTTATTAGTTGCTGAATAATTTACTTGAAATCAGCGATTTTAAAGGATGAGATTTTCTGTTGGTTGTTTTTATCTCTGTCTCTCAACTTGGTGAGGAGGACGTTGCTGTAGGAGGACGTGTCCTCTTCCTGGTTCTCAGCACGTTCTCTCTCGCAGTCTTTCTCTCTCAACACTCTGTTCCAGCATCTCTCGTCAACAGCATTCCTTTTGTTCGGTAAAAGCTACTTACACTGGACAGTTCTCCAGACGCAAGAAGAGATTTATTCAAATTGAAATGGTCTAGCGTTCATTTAATTTGGTATACTATTTATACTACATATACAAAAGTATATGGACACCCCTTCAAATGAGTGGATTCAGCTATTTCGCCAACACCCGTTGCTGACGGGTGTATAAAATCGAGCACACAGCCATGCAGTCTCCATAGTGAAACAATGGCAGTAGAATGGCCTTACTGAAGAGCTCAGTGACTTTCAACGTGGCACCGTCATAGGATGCAGTTTGGCGAATTCAAGGAGAACGCTACCTGCCCCAACGTATAGTGCCAACTGTAAAGTTTGGTGAAGGAGGGATAATGGTCTGGGGCGGTTTTTCATGGTTCGGGCTACAGTAGACCAGGGCTGCCCAACCCTCTTCCTGGAGATCTACCGTCCTGTGGGTTTTCAGTCCAACCCTAATTTAACACACCTGATTCTACTAATTAGCTGCTCAACAAGGCCTTAACTAGCTGAATCAGATAAGCTAAATTAGGGTTGGACTGAAAACCTACAGGACAGTAAATCTCCAGGAAGAGGGTTGGGCAGCCCTGTTTTAGATTATTCTGTGCTTCTAACTTTTTGGCAACAGTTTAGGGAAGGCCCTTTCCTGTTTCAACATGACAATGGCCTTGTGCACAAAGAAAAGTCCATACAGAAATGGTTTGTCAAGATCGGTGTGGAAGAACTTGCCTGGCCTGCACAGAGCCCTGGCCTCAACCCCATCGAACACCTTTGGGATGAATTGGAATACCGACTGTGAGCCAGACCTAATCGCCCAACATCCGTGCCCGACCTCACTAATGCTCTTGTGGCTGAATGGAAGCAAGTCCCCGCAGCAATGTTCCAATGTTCTATCTAGTGGAAGGCCTTCTCAGAAGAGTTGAGGTTGTTATAGCAGCAAAGGGGGACCAACTCCAAATGAATGCCCATGATTTTGTAATGAGATGTTCGACAAGCAGGTGGCCACATACTTTTGGTCATGTAGTGTATTTTTATCATGAGCACTCCAATAATGTGAGGTCAGGGACGGACAGGAAGAGGAGTCAGGCCAGTGGGTCAACAAACACTGCCTGCAAACCACTTACATTGGATTTAGAATGGTCTGCTCTAGTATGGAACTATTTGCATGGGTTTGTAAGCTCGTGCATTTGTAGAAGCACAATGGACCCAGCCCCAAGACAGGGGACTGTAGCTTTGTGAGGCTGGCTGTGCAGTGGTTTTGGCTGTTTACTGGTGCTCATTGTTGGGATGTCCGAGGCAGAGATGGCCTGTGGATGCGCCCTACAGATGATGGGAAGCAATCCTGTTAGAAGACCACCTGAGGGGCTCGTCTTGTCCAGCTACATCTCATTATCAATCAGGTCTGTCCAATGGGCCTGCCATGACTGCTCTGTATCCTCCCAGGTGAGGGGGATGGACATGGAATTATGGTGCGTTATAATTAAAGCATCCAGCGGCATGCCAACAACTAAAAACAGACTTTATTTTGAACCTGTTAATGATATTGGTTATTAAGCTAGCAATAGTTGTTTTTTTCTGCTACATAGTTCAGACAGGGGAGGGACAGAGCAGAGGAGGGGTCTGATCGCATGGAAATATTATGGTGCGTTGGACATAACAGTACCTTCAGAAAGTATTCATACCCCTTGACTTATTCCACATTTTGTTGTATTACAGCCTGAATTCAAAATAGATTTTTGTTATCACACAATACCCGATAATGACAAAGTGAAAACATGTTTTTAGAAATATTTGCTAATTTATTGAAAATAAAATACAGAAATCTCTCATTTACATAAGTATTCACTCTCCTTTGCTATGACAATCCAAATGGAGCTCATGTGCATCCAATTTCCTTTGATCATCATTGAGATGTCACTACAATGATGATCCACTCTGGCTCCCGAGTGGCGCAGTGGTCTAAAACACTGCATCTCAGTGCAAGAGGCGTCACTGCAGTACCCCGAATCCAGGCTCCATCACATCCGGCCTATAGGACGGTGCGCAATTGGCCCAGTGTTGTCCGGGTTTGGCCGGGGTAGGCCGTCATTGTAAATAAGAATTTGTACTTAACTGACTTGCCTAGTTAAATAAAGGTTCATTAACTAAAAAAAAACTTGATTTGAGTACCCTTGTGGCCAATTCAAATGTTTGGACATGGTTAGAAAGAAACAGACTGGTCTATACAAGGTCCCACAGAGCAGAAACTATACCCTGAAGTCCAAGGCACTGTCCTTAGATATCTGAGATAGAATTGTGATGAGGCATAAATCTGGAGAAGAGTTGTCTAGTGTTGAAAGTTTCCATTGTGAAATTGAAAAAATATGGAGCTTCCCACTCAGTATGTTGTCTGATGAGGCCAAAACAATGAAATGGAGCCAAATACTGGAAAACCCTTGATGAGAACCTGCTTCAGATTTACATTCCAACAGGACAATGACCCCAAGCATACAGCCAAAGCAACGATGGAATGGCTTCAGAACAAGAATGTGAGTCCTTGAGTGGTCCAGCCAAAGTCCAGACTTGAATCCCATTGAAAATCTCCCATTGCCTCCTGGGTGGCGCAGTGATCTAAGGCACTGCATCGCAGTGCTAGCTGCAAGTATAAACACCATGGCCTTTAAACAATTTAAAGGCAATGCTACCAAACAGTAATTGAGTGTATGTAAACGTCTGGGAATGTGATGAAATAAATAAAAGCTGAAATAAATCATTCTCTCTACTATTATTCTGACATTTCACATTCTTAAAATAAAGTGGTAATCCTAACTGACCAAAGACAGGGAATTTTTACTAGGATTAAATGTAAGGAATTGTGAAAAACTGAGTTCAAATGTATTTGGCTAAGGTGAATGTAACCTTCTGACTTCAACTGTAAATGAGATATTTCTGTATTACATTTTCAATAAATTTGCAAACATTTCTAAAAACATGTTTTCACTTAGTTGTTATGGCGTATTGTGTGAAGATGGGTGAGAGAAAAATATATATTTAATCCATTTAGAATTCAGATTTACACAAAATGTGCAATAAATTAAGGGGTATGAATACACTGTAAGCCATTCAGCTCCATGCTAACTAAAAGACTAAACAAGAAACAAAACGTTTTGTTTTTAATTTGAGCATGTTAATGATATCTGTAATCAAGCCAATTATAGAGATCCTTATAAAAAAAACTGGAGATGCTTCATCGTTTGGACATGAAATACTGCAGTTGAATGTGCCCCTTTGATAGTGTAGGGATTATTTAGTTAAAGTTACATCTCAAACATAATGTGTCCCCACAAGTGAGATATTTGTTTAATACTTATGTTATTACATAAATAATAAGGGTGTAATAACAATGCATCGTTGTTCTCCTGTCACCGACAGGATTCATTTCCAGGTCAACCTCTATGAAGGCACCAATCCCCCATCTGTCAGAAGTATGTCTCCTTTCAACCACCTTCTCTTGGCAGGAACAGGAAGGGAAGTGGCCAGAAATATCATGTAAGCCCTTTCTACAGAACGACATTTCCTTGTGAATCTCACAAATGACACATTCTCTAATCTTTGTGGTCTAAGGTAACTTCAAGTGAGTCTCTCATAGTTCTTTATAGCCACCATTTAGCAAAGTGCATAGCGAAGTCCAGTGATGACATCTGCACTTCTTGTTGTTGATATTCACGTTGTGTAAAAGGTAAACACGGGAGAATAAATAGCTAAGAATAAAATCATGTAAAATAGTTGTCCAAGGTTAAGGATCTCTTTCAGAGGAAGTACAGTAGGTGACCTTCCACAATATTTTCATATCATCATTATGCTCCTCCTTCACACTTGGTTTCTGTGTGTTTGGTGGCAAATATAAATATACCAGATAGCATCAATGGAGATCTAATAGCCTTCAGTGATCTGCCTATAAAGCTGGTAGGCCTAAATAATAAAGGTACTTCCACATTTTTGTATCCAGGAGGTTTATGTTGATGGACATCTAAAATAAAATATAAATGACACAATACCAGTTTGCTGTAGCAAACTGTCTCAAATTAAAATTCGACACCTGTAGGCAGCAGGAGGAAAAGTGCCCTTTTACATTATGGGCTTCAAGAAAGTATTCAGACCCCTTGACTTTTTCCACATTTTGTGACATTACGTCCTTATTCTAAAATTGATCAAATAGTTTTTTTTACCCATATCAATATACATACAATACCCCATAATGACAAAGCAAAAACAGTTTTTTATACATTTTTGCTAATTTTCTTAAAAATAAAAACTGAAATATTTTGACCCTTTACTCATTGTTGAAGCACCTTTGGCAGCAATTACAGACTTGAGTCGTCTTGGGTATGATTCTACAAGCTTTTCACACCTGTATTGGGGAGTTTCTCCCATTCTTCTCTGCAGATCCTCTCAAGCTCTGTCAGATTGAATGGGGAGCGTCACTGCACAGCTATTTTCAGATCTCTCCAGACGCTCGATTGGGTTCAAGTCCAGGCTCTGCCTGGGCCACTCAAGGGCATTCAGAGACTTGTCCTGAAGCCACTCCTGCTTTGTCTTGGCTGTGTGCTTAGGGTTGTTGTCCTGTTGGAAGGTGAACCGTCGCCCCAGTCTGTGGTCCTGAGTGCTCTGGAGCAGGTTGTCATCAACGATCTCCCTGTACTTTGCTCCGTTCATCTTTGCCTCAATCCTGAGTAGTTTACCAGTCCCTGCCACTGAATAACATCCCCACAGCATGATGCTGCCACCACCATGCTTCACTGTAGGGATGGTGCCAGGTTTCCTCCAGACGTGACGCATGGCATTCAGGCCAAATAGTTCAATCTTGGTTTCATCTGACCAGAGAACCTCCAGTTCTCTAGTTTTTGTTTTCTAAGCCTGCCTGCCTTGGAATTACGAACCTCTGCCTGCCCTCGACGTGACCTTTGCATTTAGGTACTTTTTGGCAAACTTTTACTGAGAAGTGGCTTCAGTCTGGCCACTCTACCATAAAATGTGTCCATTTAAGAATGATGGAGCCACTGTGTTCTTGGGGATCTTCAATGCTGCAGATATTTTTTTGTACCCTTCTGCAGATCTGTGCCTCAACACAATCCTGTCTCAGAGCTCTGCGGACAATTCCTTCAACCTCATGGCTTGGTTTTGCTCTGACATGCACTGTCAACTGTGGGACTTTATATAGACATGTGTCTGCCTTTCCAAATCATGTCCAATAAATTGATTTTACCACAGATGGTCTCCAATCAAGTTGTAGAAACATCTCAAGGATGATCAATGGAAACCGGATGCACCTGAGCTCAATTTCGAGTCTCATAGCAAAGGGTCTGAAGACTTATGTAAATATAGATATTACTGTTATTATTTTTCATGAATTTGCTAAAATTAAAAAATATATATATTTTAACTTTGTCATTATGGGGTATTGTGTGGTTGTGTGATTTAAAAATAAAAAAAAATGTAAAATCAATTTTAGGATAAGGCTAACGTAACAAAATGGGGAAAAGGTCAAGGGTTCTGTGTCACACCCAGATCTGTTTCACATGTCTTGTGCTTGTTTCCACCCACCACCAGTTGCCTACCATTTCCCCCCATTATCCCCTGTGTACTTATACCTGCGTTTTCTGTTTGTCTGTTGCCTGTTTGTCTTGTTTTGTCAGTTTTACCAGGGTGCTTCCCGTTTTTCCAGTTCTCTAGTTCTTGTTTTCTAAGCCTGCCTGCCGTTCTGTCCCTAATTGACTCTGCCTTGGATTACGAACCTCTGCCTGACCTGACCTTTGCCTGCCCCTTTGTTAATAATAAATATTCGGAGAAACGAACTATCCGCCTCCTGTGTCTGCATCTGGTTCATATCCTGAGTCGTGATAGGTCTGAATAGTTTCCGAAGGTACTGTACATCTCCATCGTATTTTAAAATATCACACTCAATGGAGGAATTGTGTAATTAGGTGATACGTACAGTATATATCAAATGTTACTGAAACCCTAAATTCTTTATGGAGAGCAGGTGCTTTCATTTATCACTTCAATGCTGTGATAGATGTAAAATCTCTGTGGTTTACTTACATTGTGAAACACAATACCATCATTCACACTCCCAGAGCAAGATCATTGGACCACTGACTGTTCACAATGTACTAGATGTTAATGAAGTAAGGCTAGGCATAGTTGGTTAGTTTTCAGCAAAGCAGTAGCCACTCCAATGCAGGTTTATCAGTGTAAATGTATTTCAGATATACTGTATACACACATAATGGAAGGACTTCTTATATCACATTTTGAATATGGCATGGGGTTAGGTGTAGGTGGGGTGTAATTTAACCTCCCATCAAGTTGTTCAAATACTGGAAAAGGCATCTGATAATGAGGCCAATGGGCTACTGCATGCAGGCTTGCCCTTGCCGTGTGGTCGTGGCAGACAACAACAGAACTAAAAAGAAATATCTCTATATTGAAGGACTCCCCATAAACACACACTCACCAGAAATACACATATTGCTTTCACAAAATGGGTTGAATATTTGTGCTGCTGATGTTTCTTCTATGTCATCATATCCAATACAAACTGTGGTCATGCAACAGTACTATATACTAAAACACTGTTGTAGTATTTTAAGTTACTTCAAAATGTTCCTATTTTTGGTAAAAATACATAATGGTGAAGGCCTATTTCTTTATTTTTATTCCTGTCTGCACTTTTTCCATCCAAAACAATGAGAGAGATCTAATGAACTGTTTGACCTGTCTCCATGATGGCCCTGCCTGCTGCCTTTATCCAGTCTGCCCATCCACTTCACCCTCTCTCCCATCATAATTTCCCTGGCCTTTCCATGGCACTTGTACTGCAGATGGTGGGTTAGGTGTAATTGCCAGGACAGCATTCTTGTTTTGACAACTTCTCTGAAGCCGGGTGTCTCTTATAACAAAATACAGACTTACCTATCATCAGAAAAATGTCAGGCGGCCCTTTTCCAAGTCACCCAAAGGAGGATCAGGTTCCCTCTCACTATGCAACCCATTAGCTCAGAATAGAACTGTCCACAGCACCAGTAAATGATCCCCTTTGTTGACTAAAACAATGATGCTGATAAGTGACAAACTGTGCCTGTGGCTCCAAATATAACAGTGTGTAGAGTTAAGTTGGCTGAGGGAGAATGTTGTGAAAGACAACACATGATGGTGTTCTGTTATCAACCATATCACTCTCGGAGGAGATAAACACTTGAATCATTCAATATCAACACAGTCTACATGAGGACCGCCAAGTGAGGAGAGAGCTTTTGAGCCTGAGTGCTCAAGATGTAAAAATGAGCAGTGATGTTCTTTGGTCAAGAGAAAAATAACATGTTAACCATTGCAAACAGTATTGCAGGATCAATATAAAAGTATTTTGTGTAAACAAATCACAAATATAGAACGTAGAAATATGATCCCCACTGGTGGACTAATACTAATTATGTATTATGTGTAACAGCGTTCTTCGTTTGTTGAAGGAGAGTCGGACCGAAATGCAGCGTGGTGGTTACTCATGTCTTTAATTGAAAAAGTGACGATACATGAAATAACTAAATAAATACAAAAACAACAAACGGAACGTGAAACCTAATACAGCCTATCTGGTGAACACTACACAGAGACAGGAACAATCACCCACGAAAGACAAAGCGAAACTCAGGCTACCTAAATACGGTTCCCAATCAGAGGCAACGAGAATCACCTGACTGCTGATTGAGAACCGCCTCAGGCAGCCAAGCCTATACAACACCCCTAATCAGCTGCGATCCCAAATACTACAAACCCCAATACGAAACACAACACACAAACCCATGTCACACCCTGGCCTGACCAAAATATATAACGAAAACACAAAAACCTAAGACCAAGGCGTGACATTATGTTTACAAACACATGCATTCCATTGTCATTCTCCCTCTATGACTTGTCACCCATTCCCCTTCATCCATAGAGAGCAGTTATCCACCCCCCTACCTCTACTCCCCGAGCAATCCAGTACCACTTCACAACATCAACGCCCCACCCTACTACTGCAACTACTGACGGCCTTCCATTGGCTAGCCCCAAGGCACGGAGCAGCATATCTGTAGCCAATCTTGACGTGCTAAACTAGGGCACTGAGGGGGCTAGAGGGGGCTAAAGTGAGAGGAGAGAGGGAGGAAAGGAGTGAGGGAGGAAAGGATAGAGAGGACGAAAAGGGGCTGTTTGTTGATTTGGTGCTTATAGCTGCATTCCCCTTGCCTCCCTCTCTCCCATTCCTCACTGGAAAAGTGAAAGATCAATAAATCATCATTATGCATTTCATCTCCTAAATGAACAACCCTTTTCAACCCATCATGATCATTAGATCATTTCAACACAATGTTATTATAGTGTTATAACAATGGTGTAATAGCATTTTGATATTCTCTTATCAATAATGTGTTTGCCTTTAATCACTCAAAGTCTAAACTAGTCTCTCGGTCTTGACACAGACCATGCATGGAGCAGTGAGCTGCCTGATTGTTAACAAATGCAGAAGCATGATGGCAATAAGAATGTGGAATTTGACTTCTCAGCTTCACAACTCAATCCAACACAGGGTTGCAGTGTTGCCTAGTAACGATGGCACACAACTGATCTTATCTATGTGGTCATAAAAATGTATGAAGACCCTCTTTCCTCCCCACCTCTATGTTTATTTATCTCCTCCTCTCAGAGCACAATCACCAGCACACAGCCAGGGGGCAAGCACACTCTGCACTCTCTTACCCCGGCTAAGACAGCAGCGGGGTGGGTGTTTCTGCCTGGAAGCGCCCTTCTTTCATTATAGAAGGATATCTGAACCAGAAAACAGCCACACAACACATACAGCACTAGTGGGCGGGAGATAGTGGAGATGCAGATTGCATGGCATGAAATGAATATATAGCAGTAGCACAGAGGGACAGAGCGAACCACAACAGACATTTAACGATGAATTAACCAAACTGAACCAATTTGCTGTGGAACATAGACCTACAGATAGTCAACAAATCTGGTAAGTGTATCTGATCTCTCACTCTCTTGGCCACAAAACTCAGTATCATGCCTCTGATTGTCTACTGTACGTGACCTTGGAGATATGAACTCATCCTGGGAGCTCTATGGAGTTACTCTTTCTTCCCCAGGGGCTCCATACTGTGCTTTAAACACCATGCCATGAAAACTACTCAGCTCTGCCACCAACCACCAGCCTCCCTTCCTGCTGCTACCATAGGGACATCTGTGTTGTGCTGCTGTGAGCATCTGGCGGGCACCATGCTAACACAGATGGTGTGGTGTGTGTGTGTGTGTGTGTGTGTGTGTGTGTGTGTGTGTGTGTGTGTGTGTGTGTGTGTGTGTGTGTGTGTGTGTGTGTGTGTGTGTGTGTGTGTGTGTGTGTGTGTGTGTGTGTGTGTGTGTGTAATACTGCAAACGGTGGGTAAGGGTAGTGTCTGTCGTGGGGGCTAAGAGCAGGAGGTGGCAGGGATCCTGACTCCTACAGGGACTGCTTTGCTGCTATATCCTACTATGTATCATATGTATCCACAGTAATCCCCATTTTAAGGGTCAATGAGTGACTTTGAGTATAAATCTTTCTGTAGGGCAACGATGGTCAAATCTCTTTGCAACAAGTATGAGGCAGTGTGGTGCCAGGACAAGAACCTCTCCCTCAATGTGAGCAAGACTAAGGAGCTGATTGTGGACTACAGGAAAAGGTGAGCCAAACAGGCCCCCATTGACATCGACGGGGCTGTAATGGAGCGGGTTGAGAGTTTCAGTTCCTTGGTGTCCACATCACCAACAAACTATCATGGTCCAAACACACCAAGACAGTCATGAAGTGGGCACGACAAAACCTTTTCCCCCTTTATTTAACTAGGCAAGTCAGTTAAGAACAAATACTTACTTTCAATGGCGGCCTAGTGGGTTAACTGCCTTGTTCAGGTGCAGAACGACTCATTTTTACCTCGTCAGCTCGGGGATTCAATCTTGTAACCTTTCAGTTACTAGTACAACACTCTAACCACTAGGCTATCTGACACCCTGGTTCCCAAGATCCTCAAAAAGTTCAACAGCTGCACCATCGAGAGCATCCTGACCGGTTGCATCACCGCCTGGTATGGCAACTGCTCGGCAACTGACCATAAGGCGCTACAGAGGGTAGTGTGTATGGCCCAGTACATCACTGGCGCCAAGCTTCCTGCCATCCGGGACCTATATAATAGACGTGTCAGAGGAAAGCCCATAAAATCGTCTGTTTTCTCTGCTCCCGCACGGCAAGCGGTACCGGAGCGCCAAGTCTAGGACCAAAAGGCTCCTTAACAGCTTCTACCCCCAAGCCACAAGACTGCAAGGCTACCCCCTCCATTTGTTTTCTACACTGCTGCTACTCTCTGTTTATTATATATGTATAGTCACTTCACCCCTATCTACATGAATAAATTACCTCAACTAACCTTTACCCCCACATACTGACTCGGTACCCCTTGTATATAGCCTTGTTATTGTTATTTTGTTGTGTTACTTTTTTATTATTTTTTTACTTTAGTTTATATGCTAAATATTTTAATTCTTCTTGAACTGCACTGTTGGTTAAGGGCTTGTAAGTAAGCATTTCACGGTAAGGTCTACACTTGTTGTATTCGGCGCATGTGACAAATAAAGTTTGATTTGATTTGACCACAGACTTTCTGATCTCCACAAAAATCTGAAGCAGAGTAGCTAGGCTAAGAATCTCTATACAAACAATGCTATTGCCTGCCCAATGAAAAGACCCAGGCAAGCAGGGTGATGGTAGAAAATGAGATTTTCAGCAGAAACATGTGGCCAGGTCATTACGCTCCATCCCCTTTAATCCCAGCTTGTCCAGCTCTTTCCTGGCTGTAATTACACAGTATCCAATGTCACATGGAAATGCCAACAGATGCACAGCGTCTAAGACGAGCATTATGTACTTAGAGATGTCCCAGTCATTATGCCTGTTGTACAAGGCATGCTGATTACACCATTGTTGTGCTCTGGCTAAGGCAATAGGGCAAGGTGGATGGACGGAAGGACAGGAATGCACAACATGTGGACAATTATGTGAAGCCATTTCAGAGGATGCGCTGCCTCCATAATGTCAACTGTGGTCATAATGAGAGTGAAAAACGCCAACAATGTCTAGTTACTTCACAGATCTCCTCATTGCAGTCTGAGCATGCAATGCACACAACTCCTACAGCTAATACTGTATTATACGATGTGTGCAATCAAAATATATAGTCTGAGCCAAAAAAGTTCTCATCATATGTTTACATTGTACCAGAATTGTAATATGTTAGGCTGTGAAATCTCATCTCATCTAGACGTATGTGTATATATAAACTCTAGAAGTTGACATGTATGAAGGGGGTAACTTGAAGGAAGAGTTGTTTTTCTTTCTCTGTGTGGTCATCTCTCTGGTCTCTCATCAGACGTAGTGATCAGAGCTCTGTGAGGATTAGGAACCAATGTTCCTCTGAAGAAGCTTTGCACAGCACTGTGAGGCTGTTTACTAATCTGACTAATTTGCTCAGCAGTATGTCACAGTGCCTCCAGCTCACATGGGAGAAAGGTAATGGCCAGGAGTGCCCTCTTCTGGTCATTGGTGGAGCAGCATTAAGGGATTCGATTAACACCCTGGGCGAACCGGGTTTTGACTAGGTGAGATACAGCTTTTGTCAGATTTTACTTTTCGTAGCAGGTTAGGAGAACCTAAGCAGGAGATTAGGAGAATTACAAAGCAGGTTAGGTTAATTATGTTACGGTTGCAGTAATAAGTAGGATTCTGTGTTTTCACATGCAAAAGTGATTGGTTTTGATAAAAATGCTTTCTGTCTTCCCAATGAAAACTAGTTTGAAAATTTGAACTTATATTTTATGGAAAAGAGATGCACCATACTGCATTGATGACAATATGACAGAGAGACGCAGATTCCGTAAACCATTCTGTTTTAGCAGAGCTCACCTCACTCACCGGCTTCTGGGGCAGCTTAATCGAATCCCCTCAATGTGTGCAAGGAAGAGTTTAAAGATATCTTTGTTCTGATTGGCCCATTGAGGCCCTGCACAAAGACATGCACAGTCAAAATGATGAATGACCATAAAGCTGCTATGAGTTTATGATAATAATGTCTTTACAGGAAGTTAAGAAGGATAGAATGCACACCAAGGAAACATAATACCAATATTCCAGCTGAGCCAGAGAAAATTCAATTCAGTTCAATTCTTTCCCCCCAAAAAACAGTAAATCCACAAAAACTGGAATTATAATAAAATAGGAAATATTGTATCAATCTGATACAGTACAGTACACTCACCACTCCTTTGTGATGATAGTCCTTGAGAGACATGTGAGAGAAGTCCAGTAATTCCCTATTTCTCTGCAAATTATTAAACCATTTTTTACAGCACAATTACTGAACTATTTTGTTTCCAAACAAACATTGTATTCATTGTTCTCATACCACAGCCATTTTGCTTTGTTATCCCTACTCACATGACGCCATAAAGTGGCAGGTATAATTTTGGTCAATCAACAGAATTTCAAACTGGCATTTAAATCATGGCATGGAGCATGGTATACACATGTACACATTTCATTTTTTTAAACCTAGGAACACATGCCTAACCTTTCTTTCTGTTTAATTTCATTCCACATTTAATGTGGAGATGTTACAACTCTGATGAATTGTTGACTTGCAGACTGCCTGGAATACAATGACTTCTTGACTTAAAAGGCAGAGGCCAAAGGAAAGCATTGATGCTAACATTACGTCAGTTTAAATACAGGAACATCAGGTGTTATATAAATGGTGATATCCATAGTAGGTACCATTTCATTGTGTCATGTGAGGCCCTACAGTGCATGCAGCTGTGTTGCTATGGAGCAGCTTGGTAAATGCTTTTCCCTGGCGATTAAAACTCTATCAGCTCCGCTGTAGGCTGTGGAACTTCACTGAGGACATGTGACACTGGAACTGTCTTAGCCCAAGTGGAACTCATTGGGGTTGTGGAGAGAGACAGTGCCTGTCTCTGTGCTGCTTTTAGAGAATAAAGTGTGGTGATGTGGTGTGTCATATTGATCCTTCTGACCAATAGGGTCTCTCTCCCTCCACTTGTGGTGACAGAGATGGACTGGACAGTTTGCAGTTTGCTGGTCATCCACACCATATTGGTCAAGTGAGTGAGACAGGGCCTAAAGGGAATCCACCTTTATGACACTTAATGACACTGGAGCAGGTAGTTGGGTCATTTTTATGCAATCATATGGATCAGCAGTTGTTGCCCGAGGTAGGACGAGGAGGGCAAGGGTCAAATCAGAACACGATGCAAATAGGACAATAACACATGGGTCATTGTGTGGCAAACTTCTGTTTCACCATTGAAGAATACAAAATAATGTCCATGTTATTCTTCCATTTACAAAATAAACTCATGTATGCCTATTTATTTTGTATCTTACAAAAAAGTCCTAAATTAAAAAATATTTCCTCTAGCTAAAGACTAGCCATACAGCACACAAATCACTTTTAAAGGTCCAATGCTGCCAATTTATCTCAATATCAAATCATTTCCGGGTAACAATTAAGTACCTCACTGTGATTGTTTTTAATGAAAATGGTACTGTAAAACATTTAAAAATGTTAACCCTCACAAGGCTGCTGGCCCAGACAGCATCCCTAGCTGAGTCCTCAGAGCATGCACAGACCAGCTGGCTGGTGTGTTTACTGACATATTTAATCACTCCCTATCCCAGTCTGTTGTCCCCATATGCTTCAAGATGGCTACCGTTTCTCCTGTACCCAAGAAGCACTCACTTCTGTCATCATTAAGTGCTTTGAGAGGCTAGTCAAGGATCATATTACCGCCATCTTACCGGCCACCCTAGACCCACTTCGGTTTGCATAACGCCTCAACAGGTCCACAGATGAAGCAATCGCCATTACATTGCACGCTTCCCTATCCCATCTGGACAAAAAGAATACCTACAGTGCCTTGCAAATTTATTCATCCCCCTTGGCGTTTTTCCTATTTTGTTGCATTACAACCTGTAATATAAATTGATTTTTATTTGGATTTCATGTAATGGACATACACAAAATAGTACAAATTGGTGAAGTGAAACTAAAAAAAAATGTACGAGGTAAAGTGGTGTGTGCATGTATATTCACCCCCTTTGCTATGAAGCCCCTTAAATAAGATCTGGTGCAACGAATTACCTTCAGAAGTCACATGATTAGTTAAATAAAGTCCACCTGTGTGCAATCTAAGTGTCCCATGATCGGTCACATGATGTCAGTATATATACACCTGTTCTGAAAGGCCCCAGAGTCTGCAACACCACTAAGCAAAGGGGTACCACAAAGCAAGTGGCACCATGAAGACCAAGGAACTCTCCAAACAGGTCAGGGATACAGTTGTGGAGAAGTACAGATCAGGGTTGGGTTATAAAAAAATATTCAAAACTTTGAACATCCCATGGAACACCATTAAATCCACTATTAAAAACAACAAACCTGCCAAGAGAGGGCCTCCCACCAAAACTCACGGACCCGGCAAGGAGTGAATTAATCAAAGAGGCAACAACGAGACCAATTATAACCCTAAAGGAGCTGCAAAGCTCCACAGCGGAGATTGGACTTTCTGTCCATAGGACCACTTTAAGCCGTGCACTCCACAGAGCTGGGCTTTACAGAAGAGTGGCCAGGAAAAAGACATTGCTTAAAGAAACAAACACATTTGGTGTTCACCGAAAGGCATGTGGGAGACTCCTCAAACATATGGAAGAAGGTACTCTGGTTAGATGAGACTAAAATTGAGCTTTTTGGCCATCAAGGTAAATGCTATGTCTGGTGCAAACCCAACACCTCTCATCACCCCGAGAATAACATCCCCACAGTGAAGCATGGTGGTGGCAGCATCATGCTGTGGGGATGTTTTTCATCGGCAGCGACTGAGAAACTGGTCAGAATTGAAGTAATGATGGATGGCGCTAAATACAGGGAAATACTTGAAGGAAACCTGTTTCAGTCTTCCAGAGATTCACCTTCCAGCAGGACAATGGGGCGGCAGGTAGCCTAGTGGTTAGAGCATTGGGCCAGTAACCGAAAGGTTGCTAGATTGAATCCCCGAGCTGACAAGGTAAAGATCTGTTGTTCTGCCCCTGAACAAGCAGTTAACCCACTGTTCCTAGGCTGTCATTGTAAATAAGAATTAGTTCTTAACTGACTTGCCAATATATAATAAATTAATTAAAAAATGACCCTAAGCATACTACTAAAGCAACACTTGAGTGGTTTAAGGAGAAACATTTAAATGTCTTGGAATGGCCTCGTCAAAGCCCAGACCTCAATCCAATCGAGAATCTGTGACATGATTTAAAGATTGCTGTACACCAGTGGAACCCATTCAACTTGAAGGAGCTGGAGCAGTTTTGCCTTGAAGAATGGGCAAAAATCCCAGTGGCTAGATGTGCCAAACTAAAAGAGACATACCCCAAGAGACTTGCAGCTGTAATTGCTGCAAAAGGTGATTCTGTATTGAAAAAGTATTGACTTTGGGGGGTGAATAGTTATGCATGCTCAAGTTTTTTAATCTCATTTATTGTTCATTCCACAATAAAAGAATATATTTTTTGCATCTTCAAATTGGTAGGCATGTTGTGTAAATCAAAATTATACAACCCCCCCAAAATTCCAGATTGTAAGGTAACAAAATAGGAAAAATGCCAAGGGGGTGAATACTTTCGCAAGCCACTGTATGTAAGAATGCTGTTCATTGACTACAGCTCAGCATTCAACACTATAATACCCTCCAAGCTCATCATCAAGCTGGAGGCCTTGTGTCTCAACCCTGCCCTGTGCAACTGGGTCCTGGACTTTCTGACGGGCCACCCCCAGGTGGTGAAGGTAGGAAACAACATCTCCACTTCGCTGGCCCTCAACACTGGGGTCCCACAAGGGTGTGGGCTCAGCCCTCTCCTGTACTCCCTGTTCACCCACGACTGCGTGGCCATGCACGCCTCCAACTCAATCAATCAAGTTTGCAGACGACACAACAGTAGTGGGCTTGATCACCAACAAAGACGAGACAGCCTACAGGGAGGAGGTGAGGGCACTGGTGTAATGTCAGGAAAACAACCTCTCACTCAACGTCAACAAAACAAAGGAGATCATCGTGGACTTCTGGAAACATCAGAGGGAGCACCCCCTTATCCACATCGAAGGGATAGCAGTGGAGAAGGTGTAAAGTTGCAAGTTCCTGGGCGTACACATCACAGACAAACTGAAATGTGTGGACAGTCTGGTGAAGATGGCGCAACAGCGCCTCTTTAACCTCACGGGCTGAAGAAATTTTGGCATGTCACCCAAACCCTGACAAACTTTTACAGATGCACAATCGAGAGCATCCTGTCGGGCTGTATCACAGCCTGGTACGGCAACTGCTCCACCCTCAACCGCAATGCTCTCCAGAGGGTGGTGCTATCTGCACAATGCATCACCGGGGGCAAACTACCTGCCCTCCATGACACCTACAGCACCCGATGTCACAGGAAGGCCAAAAAGATCATCAAGGACAACAACCACCCGAGCCACTGCCTGTTCACACGGCTGTCATCCAGAAGGCAAGGTCAGTACAGGTGCATCAAAGCTGGGAACGAGAGATTGAGAAACAGCTTCTATCTCAAGGCCATCAGACTGCTAAACAGCAATCACTAACTCAGAGAGGCTGCTGCCTACATTGAGACCCAATCACTGGACAATTTAGTAAATGGATCACTAGTCACTTTAAACAATACCCCTTCTAAATAATGCGACATTAATAATGTCTACGTATCTTACATTACTCATATCTCATGTACATACTGCATTGAGACCCAATCACTGGGCACTTTAATAAATGGATCACTAGTCACTTTAAACAATGTCACTCTAAATAAGGCCACTTTAATAATGTCTACATATCTTACATTACTCATATCACATGAATACTGTATTTTATACCATCTACTGAACCTTGCCTATGCCGCTTGGCCATCGCTCATCCATACACTTACAGGTACATATTCTCATTCACCCCTTTAGACTTGTGTGTATTAGGTAGTTGTTGGGGAATTGTTAGATTACTTGTTAGATGTGTGTATTAGGTAGTGGTTGGGAATTGTTAGATTACTTGTTAGATATTACTGCACTGTTGGAACTAGAAGTACAAGCATTTCGCTACACTTGCATTAACATCTGCTAACCATGTGTATGACCAATACAATTGGATTTGATTTGGTAAAAAATAACAACAAAAAATAGTTTCTTAGCAAATTGCAATTTCTCAAGGAAGAATTTTGCGACAAATATCTGGGAGTTTCCCAGCAGCAGGATGTTCCAGTTTTCAGGGGTTAATGGAAAGAGAGCCTGTAATCTGACTTCCACTTTTGGACATTAATAACAAGGTGACACTATCTTAACTTCTCCTCCACATTGACTAGATTGGTTGAACAGTGCAGAAGAGACCCTCCCCTGGACAGTTTTTCTTCTTCTCCTCAAGACCAATATGTAGGGGATCTAGTTTTAGGCAATTATTTTATGCCTACTATGTTAAGTTAGTGTGGGAGTGATCTGAGTAGGGAGGGGGAAACTGAATAATAGCTGTTATTGGCAGAGTTTGGGAATGTTCTTTGTTATTGATCTATTAACTAATTTACTGTATGGTGATATCACTCCATCCCACCAAAACAGGCAGAAATCTCAGCCGGTCTTTTCAAACAGCTCTTACACTAAAACACATTATCATCATGTTCACAATTTTACAGTATTATTCCAAATTCATAATGTGGAAGTATATGCAAAACACAGGGAAATCACGTTGACAATGATAGAGGCCTCTAGTGTCCAAAAGTACATTTTATCATGGGCAGCGCCATTGAGGGCTTCCACCATGTTAAAGTAGTCCGAGTAGTCAACTGGGTGGGGATTGCTATGGGTTGTAGCCTCATTGGCGCTGCCCATGCTGTCACATACGCTAAAACGAAACAGATATAAGTCCTCTAACTATCTCTATGGTGCGCCCATAGGCGCCCTCCAAGCAAATCTTCCCTGACCAAAAAAATAAAAGCGGTGGCACTTCGTCACATCCGTGATATGGAATTCAGGAAGTCATCCATCCAAAATAATAAATAAGGCAAACAACTTTTGGAGAGAGTAGTAAACTTCTGAAAGCGTCTGAATGTGAAAGCCGAGGTTGTTTCTTATATTTCTTCAGCGTCGTCGTCTGAACATCACGTTCAACATGATTACCTCACTAGAGGTCTAATGATGGCCAAGCTGAAAACTAAGGAGCAAACTTTGAACAAGGAGCTGGACATTTTCCGAGGTTTGACTTTCCCTGAATAATATTTGCCATGGCTTACCATAACGGTTCGATCCCCCTTAGAGCATTATTTATCATGCTCTGTTTTGGAATCGCAAAATCTCTCTATACCATTCCACTTAAAATATTTACAGGTAAGTTTAACTCTTCTTTGGATTTGGATTTAACTCCTCTGAAACTAATACAAGCCTCGGGAAATGGACTGTCCCTGGCATCTGATCCAGCTGGAATAGTGAACTTTTTGGACATGGTCAATAATTTACAAGGCGATTCTGGCAGAGGTTACTACATGGAGATGACACTGGGTACCCCTGGTCAAAAGGTAAAAAAAATATGACCTATTGTTTTAAAGTTTTCAACGTGGAATACATTTCTTGACCTCTTTAGTCCAAATGTAATCGAATGAAGTAGACATTTATTTATATATGTGTGTATGGAAATGTGTGTGTGTATATGTGTGTGTATATGTGTGTGTGTGTGTGTGTGTATGTGTGTGTGTGTGTGTGTGTGTGTATGTATGTATGTATGTATGTATGTATGTATGTGTATATATATATATATATATATATGTGTGTGTGTGTGTGTGTGTGTGTGTGTGTGTGTGTGTGTGTATGTATGTATGTATGTATGTATGTGTATATATATATATATATATATGTGTGTGTGTGTGTGTGTGTGTGTGTGTGTGTGTGTATATGTATGTATGTATGTATGTATGTATGTATGTATGTATGTATGTATGTATGTATGTATGTATGTATGTGTGTATATATATATATATATGTGTGTGTGTGTGTGTGTGTGTGTGCAAAACAGCTGCTTTTTTCATGACAGATTGAACAGGTGAAAGCTATGATGCCTTATTGATGTCACTTTTTTAAAATCCACTTCCATCAGTGTAGATGAAGGGGAGATAGGTTAAATAATCATTTTTAAGCCTTGAGACAATTCAAGCATGGATTGTGTATGTGTGCCATTCAGAGGATGAATGGGCAAGACAAAATATTTAAGTGCTTTTGAACGGGGTGTGCCATGCGCACTTTTTGTGTCAAGAACTGCAACGCTGCTGGGTTTTTCATGCTCAACAGTTTCCCGTGTGTATCAAGAATGGTCCACCACCCAAAGGATATCCAGCCAACATGATACAACTGTAGGAAGCATTGGAGTCAACATGGGCCAGCATCCCTGTGGAAAGCTTTTAACACCTTGTGAAGGTGTTATGGAATCTGTTCAGAGGGCAAAAGGGGGGATGCAACTCAATATTAGGAAGGTGCTTGACTTGGACTGAACTAGGTTCCAGTACTCATTTTGGGTGCTGGTATTGTTTATATTTAGGTGCAGGACCTCCACAATACTTTTGAGCTAATATTCTATAAGAGGAATAGGAGCTCAAGCAGTAGAAAATTTGAGGCACCAGTACTCTGCTTCTGTGAGCTCCAGTCAAGCACTGGAAGGTGTTCCTAATGTTTGGTATTCTCAGTATATATATATATATATATATAAGTGTTGTTAATACACTGTAATAGAGCCTACACATTCAACAACATAATGCAATACATGTTCACATTTAGGCCATGATATTTAGTAGGCTAACTTATGACCAAGCCTGTCTGTCTGCAAATAGTTTTTCTAGCCAGCATGTGATCTGGAGAGAGGGTGTGGGGAGGCTGTTAGCCCCTGGGGCACGGGCGGGCGGGCAGGAGGGGGTGACGGCGAGAGTGAGACTGCAGCCAGCTCTGAGCCCAGGGCCTGG